>NC_140081.1:25529555-26729555 GCF_964194135.1 Talpa europaea
TGTGACTACAGCAGAAGTGACACTGCCTTGGCCCAGAGGTATATGAAAAAGCTGCTCAACATTATTTATCATCAGGGAAATACAAATCAAATTCACAGTGACCTATCACGTCACACCTGTTAGGATGTCTATTATCAAAAAGGCCAGAGATGACAAGCGTTGGCACAGATGTGGAGAAAAGGGAACCCTTGTGCGCTCTTGGTGGGAATGTAAATTGGTACAACCACTATGGAAAACAGTATGGAGGTTCCTCAAAAAATTAAAAATAGAACTACTTGATGATCCAGCAATTCCCCTTCTTGGTACAGTGGACCCTTGAATAAGGCAGGAGTTAGGGGTGCCAATCCCTGTTCAGCTGACACTCAAGTAGAACTTTTCACTCCCCCAAAACTTAATTACTGATAGCCTGCTCTTGACCAGAAGCCTTGCTAATAATATAAACAGCTGATTAACACTTATTTTGTATGTTATATATATATATTATATGCTGTATTCATACAATCAAGTAAGCTAGAGAAAAGAAAATGTTATTAAGAAAATCATAAGAGAAAATGCACTCACAGTGCTGCACTGAATTCATCAATACTGTAAGTTTATGTCATCTGTTTACAAGAAAATCTGAGTATGTCACCTGCATAGTTCAACCCCCGTTGTTCAAGGGTAACTATTTATCTGGGGAAAGCAAAACACTAACTCAAAAAGATATATACACTCCTATGTTCAGTGCAGCATTATTTTACAATAGCCAAGACATGTTCATCAATGAATGTATAAAAGAAAATGTGGTGTGTGTACACACACACAGTGGAATATTATTCAGCCATAGGAATGAAATCTCACCATTTGCAACAATGCGGATGGAACTTGAGGGCATTATGTTAAGTGAAATAAATCACACAGGGAAAAATAAACACTGTAAGATCTCTCTTACATGTGGAATTAAAGGTGGGGGGAAGCAAACTCATAGACACAGAGAACAGGAGGGTGGTTGCCAGAGGTGGAGGAGTTGGTGGGGTAGGAGAAATGGGTGAAGGGGATCAAAAGGTAAAAAGAAATAATAAGAAGATAAAAATCAAAGGCTGCTGGGCTACAAGGAGGAGGAGAGATACTGTCAGACTTCTGAGGCTGGGTCATTAAAGGTCATCGAATCTTCCTATGGTTCTCTCACTGAGACTTCTGTGGTCATGCTGTGAAGAAGCCCATGACAGAGAGGCCCACGTGTAGTTGTCCCAGCTGAAAGTCTCAGCTGAGGTCCTGGCCAGCACAGCATCAATCCCTAAACATGTGACTGGAGGAGCCTCCAGATGATTCCAGCCCCAGACTTTGTGACACCTTCAGCCTTTGAGGCTTTCCAGTTGAGAGAGCGGGGCCAAGCTGTCTGTGTACAAACTCCTAACCCGCAGGATCTGTGGACAAAACAAAATGGTGGTCATTTTAAGCCAGTGTAAGTTTAGGGCTGCTTGTTACACAGCAGTGTAATGACTGATAGACCTCTGAATGACTGTAAACCAGTATTTCTCAAATTCTAGTCTTTGGACTTCTCACAAACAGAATAAGGGATGGGAGGTGGTAAAAATAGAGGTCCTAACGTAAGGAATCAGAATTTCGGGGGGGATGGAATCAGCAAATTAATGTTTGAAAAAATGCTTGCATGTGATTCTTAGCCATATTGACATGGGACCACACCATTAGTGCAGAGTTAGAGAAACAATCCTGACAATGATGGTCTTAGTCATTGTTTTAGCAACAAGTTACAAACAACTTTAGCTAACTAGCTCCAAATGAGACTTTCTGACACTTTTCTCCCCTCCCTCCTCTCTGAGTGTCCCTTTCATTTTTCCCACTCAGGCACAGCAACCATCTCTCCTCCATGCCTCCCTGCAGACTGTCGTGGTCACATCACTAAACTGAGATGTCAGGGGAAAGGTCATATGACAAATTAATGGGAAGCTTCCTTCAAAGACAGCTGATCTGAGTCCTTTGGTTATTTTTCTACCTGTTCTCCATTCTGCTGGTTGGAATGTAGACATGAAAGCTGGAGCTAGAGCAGCCATTTGGGGCCAAGAGGTGGCAGTTGAGTGACAAGATAGTAGGCACCTGGCTATCTAAGGACTAGGTGGAACAGGGCCATCATACCAGGCCCAGGCTTCATTCTTCTGGTCTTTTGTCCCATTAAAGAAACAAACTATTTTGTTTAGGTCACTGTGACTTTGGGTGATTGTTACTTGCAATTGAGCTTCATCTTGATTTGTGCAAATTGCATACAAATGCTAGAAGGGAAATAATTTGGTGCATAGGACCAAGGGCCAATTGAAGACTGCCAGAGGCCCCTCAGACATGGGCCTAGAACAAGCTAAGGCCAGAAAACCTTCCTAGGTTTAGAAACATACCGAGAGAAGCCTGCTGGCTTTGCACAATTCACAGGGTTATGTAAGACTTTGGTAACAGACTATCTGCTGGTTCTAGGCTCCCAGAGGGAGCTAGATATTGTCTATCAAAGCTCTCAGGATTCTTTCTAGGCACCCAAGGGAGACTGAGGTCTCCTGGTGGCAGGTGTTGAGGCTTCAAATTTATATTTGTGCTGAAAACTTCATTAGGACTTAACTTTTATCTAATTACTCTAAATTTATAATAATAGATGCCATTTCATGAGCACTTCTTATATGCTAAGCAAAGTGCTTAGTATACATGATTTCATTTACTGCCATGAAAACCATCTATGAAAAAATTCCTTCTCTTAACAGTATGAGAAATGGTCTCAGGGGTTACATGTAATGAGCCCAAGCTTGCACAGATAGCAAGTAGGGGAGCTGGAACCCAGACCCATGTCTCTGTGATTCTAAAGCTCTGAGGCTAACATTTCAATGACCTTCTAGAAATCAACTCTCTTCCCTTCCATCTGACTGGAGCCAGCTTTCCAAGTTGGCATGCTTCCTCTCCCCAGGGGGCAGAAACCTGGGACACTCCCAAAGATCTGGTAACTTCTGCCTTGACAAGGTTCTTTAGGTGCAGATGAAAGAGAACATGCTAGAACAGGTTCAGGCAAGTGGGCAATGCCTCTGAAAAGAGTTTGTAAAGTATCATTGGTTTAGGACTCAGAGAGGGTTGGAGAGAAAGTGCTATTGGCTTAAAGCCACAGAAACCACCTGTGAAAGAAAGCTGAGTGTATGTTTGTGTCAAGCATAAAAGGGAGTGGATTCAGCCAGGGATGACTGCTCAGGGGAATGTTTCAAGTTTGCAAGTGCCCCTGCTTTCAAGTGAAGGATTACTAATTGCTTATTCTAGAAAAGTAGAAGCCCCTCTCTTCTCTCACCTTTACCTTAACCCCACTCTCCACCTAAACTTCTTGACTTGCAAACCACCAATTAGGAGGCAACAGAAACTACTAGCTGCTAATTAATACTAATTAACAGGGCTAATTAAAGTAAATGCTACTTAAAAAAGCCAAAAATGTTTACCTATTACCAAGTCAAATTGGAAAGGTCGTGTCAAGTTTACACCGCTGACCTGATGTCCTTGCATTCATCTCCTTTCTTTCCAGACCCTTCCTTTCCCTCTGGCCACTGCACTCATCACTCTGTCTTCACCAGAAGACAGAGACTCTGCCTTTGTTGATGGTAAGTCATCATCCACCCTCTCCACTGTGCCTCGAATAATGTTTTAATGGAGTCAGAGGACATAGAGGTAAGTCTGCTGGGAATGCTTGTGGTGTCAGAAAACTCAGAGCGTCTTGTTAAGATGGTCTCAGGGTGAGAATGGGGGACAGGTCTTGCAGCCCCATCTGGACCTTTGTATCCCCAAAGCCTCCTGTGTCCTTGAGATTTTATACACACGAGCAAAGGCAGTCCGGAAGTCAAATCAGAGACATTCATTAAATATTTCCAGCTCTCAGCCTTCCAGGCACACAGAAGAATCATACTTCCTGGCCCCCTGTGGTTGTGGGGCCATGTGATCAGTTGTGACCAATGAGTTATGAGCCGGAAGCACTTAATGACTGGTGTGAAGCCCTCCAGAGCTTTCTTTCCCTCTGCCACATGGGCGGTAATATTCTAAATAGTGACCCACCAGCCTGTATCCTGGAGTGAGGATCAGATAAACAGAGACCTCAGCCAACCCCAAATGGGCATATTGCATGTATGTGAGAAATCTATCTTTGCTGTATCAAGTCACTGAGAATTTAAGACCATTTCTTTGTGCACCAATCTGGTACTCAACCAGTGATTCTTTTTTTATTTAAAAAAAAAGATTTATTTATTTATACAAGAACTGGGGTACAGGCCAGAGGCATAGAAGGGTGAGAGGATTCACCAGAGACAGCAGGGAGCAGAACAGGCAGATCTACTGAAATACACTGCTGAGGGGAGCAGCGGGTGAGACAGGAGAGGTCTGCCGTGCCATGTGGGTATCTCCCTGGCTGCCAGCCAGGAATCAAACTCACACTGCAGAAGCTGCAGACAGATTCACAGTGCTGCGCTCAACCTGTTGTGCCATCGAGGAAGCCCTCAACCAGTGATTCTTAACCTCTTGGAGCTTGAGTTCATTTCCCAATTTGTGAATCTTTGTTAACATACTTGAAGGCATTAGAAATCTCATCTGACACTAAACAAGTCAACAGTAGGCACAAGAAATTCCCTACTTCAGTTTCCCTACTCATAGGCGTCCACCGCTATCACTCTTCAACTCTCTTCACCATTTGCATCTGTTAAGTGTTCACCCATTCCAGATAATTATGATTTCCTTAGAGCTGGCTTGACGCACACCACACCTCTTTCCCTTGCTTCTCACCTCCATGCCTGACCTGCTCAGAACAATGTTCCATCTAACATGGGCACCAGGAGAGTTTCATTCTCTGCTGTTACTCAACCGTCACGTGGGCACTCACCTCTATGCAACAGTGGCCTCTGAGGAGTACGTTTCCAGGCATGCGCTCTCAGAGATCACAGGAAAGAAAGTCTCACAAACCAAGAGAAGGAGCTGGAAGCACACCGTATAGTAAAGCAGCCGAAAACGTACAATGAGCAAAAAGAGAGAGACAACGTGGGTTCACACACCTAGGACACGGGTGCTAGAAGGACCACGCTGCCCGAATCTTGGGGTCAGGAGTGCCCAGTCTCTCTCCACTGCTGCCATCAGCTGTGGAGAGGTGTGGGTAGGAGACCAGAGTTGGGGTCTGAGATGCACAGAAGTCTGGAAGGCACTCAGGGCCAATGATGCATGCATGCTCTAGCAGAGAAATGCAGAGACAGCAGCCTGACCAGGGCAGTGCTTCACCAATTAGCCCGAGGAGCCGCCATGAAGGTTATTAGCATTTCTTGGGCACAAGACACATGGGGCCAGAATGAATGTTACCAATGGGTGGCTGAATATTGAATGCCTCATATGCCTCATGTATATTTAGTTTATTATGAATATTTAGTGCCTCAGGTGCCTTAAATATATTTAGTAGCTCATGAATATTTCGAGTCTCTTGTATATTTAGTACCTCATGAATATTAGGAAATTCTTGCTTCTTCCATCTCTTTCTATGTTCACCCATATGCTCTACCTTATCTGTCTAACATTTATTCCAGGTTATTAACTTACTCATCAATGACAAGTTTCATCCTTCCCACTTGTTTTCTTGTCTTCTATGGCAGAATTGAATATTCGCAAACAGCACAGCAAATACACATTACATCAGTTGCAGCAAAAAATTAAATTGTTCTGGTCAGAATCGTATTGCGTTTACGGGACACGGGGTATCCCAGCACATGGTTCATTCAGCTCGATGCCAGGTACTTTCCAGGCATAATTCACATAATCTACACAACAGCTCAGCAAGGTAAGCTGTGCGATGCTTACTTTTATATATGAGGACATGGAAACACAGAGAGGTTGAGAAACTTGCCAGAGGTCACACAGCTGGTAAGACGCACAGCCAGAACTTAAACTCAGATACTTTTTATGTTCTTTCCATGATATCATGTTTTGGGGCTTTCATCTCCCTTGGGAGGTGGGTAGCTGCTTCTCATCTTCTCACCTCCAGGATTTCACCTCCAATCCAAGTTGTTAGCACCATTCACTTGGGCCACTGCAGTACCCAATTCTGCCCGTCCCTCTCAATAATCTAGTCCATCCTATCATGCGTTGCTTAAAGATGGGGACGTTATCAGAGAAGTGTGTTAGGTGATTTCACTACTTCATGAACGTCATAGAGTGTAATTACACAAACCTACATGGTACAACCTACTACACACCTAGGCTCTCTATGGGGACCACTGTCATCTGTGTGGTCGGTCATTGACCGAAATACCATTATGAGGTACCAAACTGCACATGGTTTTTAGAGAGGTTGTTTAGCAACACAAATCTGATTGTGTCACATCCCCACTAAACTCTCCAAGAACTTCCCATTATTTCCTGAATGATGATCCTAACCCTCGCCATGACCTATGATTTACTGCAAGGCCAGTGTGGTGTGGTTTCTACTGAACACCCCAGGTTCTCTCTTACCCTGACCCCTCTCTGTCTTTCAGTCACACACCGATTTCTGTCACCTCTCAAAAATGTAATGCTGCCTCCCATTCGTACATTTGTACATATTGTTCCTTCTCTCTGCAGTGTTTTCCACTTCCTTCTTCATCGCGTTGATGTCCACTTGTCCTCATATCTCAGCTTGCATGTCTCTTTGTCCAAGAAATTCTCCTGACCTTTGCAGTCTAGGTCAGTTACCTAGTTTACAAATTCCTTCCTTGCACAGTATTGAAGTCAATTCATAATTATATTTGCATTGGTATCGTTATTTACTGACTGCTTCGCTGACCTGTAAATACTCTGAGATCAGAGACACGGGGATGTGGCTCCCTATTGTATCCCTAGAGTCTTCAACCACCAGACAGGTGAGTGCACAGGACTTCAGACAATTCCGGCTGCAGCCTGTGAGTCTTCCTGACTGAGATGCCAGCCAACCTAGAGCAGAGACAAGGTGCCCCTACGATGCCTGGTCTGAATTCATGATATACAGAAACCTTGAAGAATTTAAAAAAAAAAAAAAAAAGACCTTACCGTTTTAAGTTGCTAAGTACAGTAGTGGTTTGTTACCTTAATAGATAGCTGGGTTATCTGACCCTGCTCCAGGCCCTGTTAGAGGCACAAGGGATATACCAGGAAGCAAGAGGGATATGGTTGAGTGCAGTTTCATGTTAGGCACGCAGGCTGCTATAGCAAAATATCACCAACTGGGAGGCTTCAACAGCAAGCATTTATTTCTTACAGTTCTAGAAGCTGGGAAGTCCAAGATCAAGGTTCTAGGACATTCTTCTTGCTCTGTCCTCATATAGTAGAGAGAGAGTGAGCTGTCTGGCATCTCTTCTTATCAGGGCATTATTCCATCATGAGGGCTCTACCCTTATGCCCTGATCACTTCCCAAAGGCCTCACCTCCAAATACCATCACATGGGAGGGGGCGGTTAGGGCCTCCACATAGGAACGGGGAGACATGCACATTCAGTCCACACAAGTGTACATACCAAATGAAGGAAAGAATCCATCATCACATAAACAGATAGGGTCATGCATCACTTAACAACAGGGACTCATTCTGGGAAGTGATTTTGTTGAAGGCATTAGGCGATTTGTATGAACGTCATGGAGTGTAATTACACAAACGAGATGGTACAGCCCATTACACACCTAGGCGACATGGTTAGCCTGTCGGGGCCACCCTTGTATATGCGGTCCATCATCGACCAGAGCATTGTTAAATGAAGCATGGCTGGAGCTGACCTATCAATGCTATCAAGAAAATAAAACAGGACGCTGTGTACCAGAGGGACTGTTTGAACTAGGGTAGTCATGGAAGGCCTCTCTGAGGTGGTGCCTTTTGAGTTAAGATGTGAATGATGGGGAGGGGCAAATGAGCTAAGGGCTGGGAAAAGGCCTTAGAGACAGCAAGTTCAAAGTTTGCACCAAAGCCAAACAGAATGGGGGCTCTTCGAAGGATGGCAGCTGCCAGGCCATGGCAGAGGACTCCAAAATGTTTGTAGAGGTGGGCCCCACTTCCTGAGGCAGGACCCAACACTTCATTCGTTGATAATGAAGTGCCAGGACTTTCTATGGGTCCCCTCACAATCAACCTGTGGGTAGGGAGGGACACAAACAGTGGGTCGTGGGTGGCGGGTGGCAGGGTGGCCAGCACAGGTCACATCCAGTGCTCCAAGAAAATGGGTCTTGCCAGGGGTCAGTGTAAGCTGCCTCAGTGTTGGTCCAGCCCAAGGCTGCCCTGTGCTGAGCTGACCTCCTCTCCCAGGGCAGGGGGAGGGGGTACAGAGGACTCTTAAGCATATGAATGGGCTCTTTCTCTTTTCAATAAGCTCAGCAGAACCCTGGCCTTTGTCTGGGGACCCTGCTCCAAGGGCAGATGTGATAAAGGGCCTGGAGCTGCAGGCACAGGCTAAGGACAGGGCAATCCTGGGCTACCCCCACAATGGCAGGGTGAGGAGGTTAAAGCCTAGTGTTAGCTGCTCAGAATCGCATCCCTGGGGCTTTTCCTGCTTTTATTCTTCCTGGTCATAGGCCTGATATTTGCTGGGGGCCTCTCTGCAGTAACTGCAGAAGAAGCAGCAGGGTGTGGCAAGGCTGGCCTTGGCCAAGGTTACAATGGACTCCTATGGACACATCAGGACACAGGGGAGGGATCCAGGGGTGCCAGTGGCAAGGTCTCTGGACTTTCAGACTCCCAGCTCCATGGGCTTCAAAGGAGCTCATTGATTTGTATCTTAGATCCCCACGGTCTCAGACAAGGAACCAACCGCCTCAACCTGGGACAATCCTCCAACAGCTAGTCTGGTGTGGTTTTCAGGAAAGGACCTTGCCGCTTGAGCGAGGGTAGTCCCAGGGGGTTAAGTACACTTCACCCCTGGACCCTGCAGCAATTGTGAATGAATGCACTAAAGCTGCATATCCCCTTAACAGAAGGACAGATTAATCGTGGTATATGCTCATGTGCCACTTAACGATGTCTCAGTCAACAATGGACCACATCTACGCCTGTGGTCACAAGATTCCCATTGCCTAGCAGTGGAACAGGGTGGACCCCGGGGAAAGGGGAGTTTGCAGGTTCCCTGGCCCACCCGAGGAAGGGTGGAGCCGAGCAGGGAGGGCGAGGAGGCTGGGAGAAGGAAGGAGGAAAGATGGGGAGGAAGAAGGAGACCTGGAGGAGGACATGGAGCAGAGAGACATGAGGGGAAGCTGCGCTTGCTTCTCGGCTTTGGACTTGGCCCAGGGACTTGGGGGACATGGAAGGAGACACTTGAAAGAGACAGAGACGTGGGTGAGAGACCCGTGGAGAGGATAACAATGGCAGCTTTTATCTTGATTTTGATTTTGCTCCTTCATTCCCAGATGGACGTGCTGGGCCCCTTCTGCCCCTTTCCTACGGGCCCCTACCAGAAGATGCCTTAGACTTGCGGCAGCTTTCCAGGTCTCAGAGGCCCTGCTTTGGGCCAACCCTGTTTGGCTAAGCATTTACCCTCGAGGGTATGGGTAAATTTGGGTGCTTTATTTGGAAACTATGTTATCTAGTCTTTCCCTTCCCTTTTCTTTATTGCACACTAATTGTATTAAAGTTCCTTTCCATGGGCCTCCCCGGTGGCGCAGCGGTTGAGCGCTGGGTTGCGAAGCTGCCCGCAGCCTCTGCAGTGCCAGTTCGATCCCGCTGCTCCCCGGCCACCAGAGGAGGGTCCCACATGGCGCGCAGACCTCTCCTGCCGCCCACTGCTCCCCTCAGCAGTGTACTTCGGTCCCTCTGCCTGTTCTGCATCCTGCTCTGACTCTGGTGAATTCTCTCACCCTCCCGCGCTTCTGACTGTACCCAGTGCATGTATAAATAAATAAATAAATCTTAAATAAATAAATAAATAATTTAAAAAATAAATAAAGTTCCTTTCCATTAAAGGTCTTACACACTAGAGTATGTTTTGTCTTGATGCGGCAGATGGCAGAACCTATTTAAAGCAGGCAGCTTTGGGGGTCCTGGGGGTCCCCCTGCCTGGTTGTACCACACACTACCAGGGTACTCCCAGAGCAATAAGAAGTGATGGATGACCCAGTTCTCTTCTGAGATGTCCTGAATTGCTGTGCCAGCAAAATGGAAAAGGACTGTATGGAGAACAACAAACAAACACTTTGATATTTACACAACCACAAAATCACCTAATGTCACAACAAAATTCTTAAAAAATCATCCCTGTTGGGCCTCCCTGGTGGCGCAAGGGGTTAAGCACCGCACTATGAAGAAATCTGCAGCCTCTGCAGCACGAGTTCGATCCCCAGCCGGCCAGGGAGCTACCCACATGGTGCAGCAGACCTCTCCTGACTCATCCGCTGCTCCCCTCAGCAGTGTATTTCAGTCAGTCTGCTTGTTCTGTTCCCCACTCTGTCTCTGGTGAATCCTTTCTCCCCCCCCACCCCACATCTCTGGCCTGTACCCCAGCTCTTGTATGCATAAATAAATAAATCTTTTAAAAAAATATCATCCCTGTTGTCAAGGGACAAGTGACTGTAGTCACACAGAAGAATACTAGGCAACAATAAAAAAGAACAGACACCTGAGACCCAAATAATGAGCTCTCTTACACACAAGGTGAGTGAAAAAAGACACACAAGAGTCAATGCTGTTGGATTCCAGTTATAAAAATCATGAACAGCCAAAACCAATAGATAATGCTAGAGATCAGAATAGTGGTCATTCGTGGGAGTGTTGACTAGGAGGAGGTGCTAGGGAACCACCTGGGGCAGGTACTGGAACTGTTCTCTATCTTGATCCAGGCAATGGGTTACATATGTTTATCAAATAGACAAATGCATGCAGCTTTACATTTAAGATCTGTGTATCTACAGGGGATTGTGGTGATGGTGCACGGGTGCCTTGGGGAAGGAAATTCTATGGGGACTCAATCTGAGGGGATGGGGGAAGCAAATATTGTTTAAAAAAATTTTAACAATGATAAATGTAAAATAAATAAATAATAAAATGGAAAAAAAAATCTGCGCATCTATCAGATATATGGTACTTCAAGAAAAAAAGTGAAAATAAAAAATGACCCATCCAGGGGGAGCTCTGCTTACCTCAGACAGACACACTCTGTTGCACAAGTCAGAGGAAAGCACTGGATATCAGTTAACCCAGAGGCTATTCAGAAAGGTAGATTCCAGCAGCACTAAGTGTACTAAGCTGTACTGTTGCATTCTCAAAAGGAAACTTTTGCTGGCACCTGGTCCCTGGGTTCAGTTGTCCTGCTGCCCACAGTGTCCAGGGCTGGGGCACTGCCCATGAGCATACCAGCCGGAAAGTCCTCAAAGTCCTCAGACCAAGTACTTTCCATGCTCCATGGTGCCACCTTAGAATGGTGTTTTCTCCACCACTGCCTCCTTGCCTCAGCAAGCTAGCCATAATGACAGGATCACAGCCTCTCCAGAAGGGACTCCAGGTCGGCTTGTTTGTGAGCAGCTTGGGGAGTCCTGATGCTTCTTTGCATCTTGAAACCAACAGGAAGCCAAGCACTAAAAAAGGAAGGCGCCCATAAAGGAGTCCCTCAACAAATGACCCGGCCACTGCCCTACAAGCAAAGGCAGAACAAGGAAGCAGGGGCCTCCCCTGCTACATATCTCAAGACAGAGAACAATTCTAGTCCCCCCAGCCCCAGGTGGCCTGACATTTACAAGGGCAATAGATATCCGCTCTTAAACATCCTGGAGAGGGAAGGTGGAGAGGAACAGTTTCCTCAAAATTGACATCTGCTAGCCGTTAAACCACTGTAATCCCACCAGCGTGAGATTCACTACAAATCTGTAAATATTCATTGTGGTGAGAAATACAAGACACAGTTTCTGCTGCCGGAGCACCTCAACAATTATTGAATGACAAAAATGGATAGATGGCTTCCCGATTAGCCATGGAACTATAGAGCATACTCACTTCCACCATCCCTCCCAAAGCCCCCACTAAAATGATATTAATGGGATTTTTTTCAATATCTAACTCTTTAAGGATGAAAAAAAAATGAGAGAAAGGAAAATATGGCCATTAAAAGATGCCATCAACATTTTGGAGGTCAGAAAGGACTTGGACAAAAGGTAACTGATTAGCAGACCTGAGGGTGCTGAGGCCAACTACCTGGGGAGGTAGAAGCTGTAGAAGCAAACCCATCCCGGCAGCAGAACCCCAGAGTGGCTGAGGAATCCTTCAGGGGCACCAGGTACTGCAGAAGGTGCAGATGAGCTGAAAACAGGGAGGTTTGCACATCTGTTTAAGAAGGGACTGCTCCACCTCTTTCCACCAGGTCACCTCATGGCCTCCCTGCCAGAGTCTGGGGGACCACTGTGTGGAGGGATTGAACATAAAAGACTCTAGATTCAGGACAACATGCTTATCTGACTGCGATGTCCCCCTATTGAAAATGGGGGTGCTGGACAGGAAACTGAGAATCATTGATTATTATCATCTTAAGATGTTCTGTTTCATGGTGATTTGCTATGCCATAAATAGCTAATTTTTAAAAAGCAAACTATGAACACGTCAAGCACGGGATTCAGAAAAACTGCAGGCCCTGCATCTGGAGAAAGGCAGGGGGAATTCTCAGTTGGATGCTGAGGGGACATGCTGGGCGAATGGCTGGGCAGAAGTTCAGGGGTTTATTTGAATGTATCCGGAAGAGACAAACAAATCTCTGGGATGAATTCAGGATAGGTGCACAGAAAACTAACCAACCAAAAAACGGGGAGAGGTAGATATTAACTCTAAGGAAAGTAAAAACTTACATAATTAAAGGACATATATTCCATGCATGCCACCTGACAGGACAGTAAATAAATGTACATACTTTAAAACTCTGAATATATATTTAACAAAAAATTGTGATATTAGTTTATTAGGATAATAGGGGCAAGAGACAATATGGGGGAGGGGGTGTTTGAATTTGACTGTTAAGCAAAAACCCACCGGTGGAATCGTTTGCTAGGGCTACCACAACAAAGCGCCACAGGTCGAAGGGCTTAAACAACTGAAATTCATTGTTTCACAGTTCCCAGGCTAGAAGTCTGAGATGGGGGTGTCGGCAGGGCCACGCTCCCTCAAGGTGCTAAGGATCTGTTCCAGGTTTCTCTCCCAGATTCTGGTAGCCCCTCAACTTGGGGGCAGCCTAGTCCCACCTTCACATGCATCCTCCCTGCCCTCATGCCTGTGTCTATGCCCACATTTCTGCTTTTCATACTTGATTAGAACCCACCCTAATGACCTCATCTTAACTTGATCATCTGCTAAGACCCTGTTTCCAAATAAAGCCACATTTCCAGGTACTAGGGATTAGGACTTCAGCATCTTTTGGAGGGACACAATTCAACCCATAACAGATGGATAATGTCTAAGATGAATAAATCAAGCAACAGCACAAGCACATTATTTAGAAATATGGAGGTAAATATGAGACAAAACATCAAAGCGGCAACAGCGGTTCCTTCTGGGTAGCAGAAATTGGGGTAAAGCCAATGGGACTGCTTTAGAAGTCTGAAAGGAGTCGGAAACATGCTGCAAACACGCACGTTTCTCACCCACTTTGATTATCACACTCATCACGTGTCATTCCAATTTGATTACTCATCTGTGGTCCACACAGGACATAAACTCCTGCAGGCTAATGATAATAGCCAATATTTACATAATGCTTACGATATGCCTGCCGCTACTCTAAGCAGCTCACAACAACCCTTTAAAGGCGGCACTGTTAAGATCCACCGTTTCAGAAAGCAAAACTATCTGAAGCACAGAAAAGTTAAGCCATTTGCCCAAATTCACACAGCTAGCTGGAAGAGCCTGGCCTGGAGAGGTAACACTAGTGCTGTTTTGGATAGACGTTGGCACTCCCTATACTGCTGAGTAGAGTTGCGCCCATAGTAGGTGCACAAGTATCTGTTAGAGGTATGAAGAAAGAGGTGAAGGGGCCCCTTTTTCTACTCATCTTTGGTGAGTATGTGGTTTCCCTCTAGCCTGAGCCGGCCAAGCCCATTATGTGTGCATGCCCCGGTCCCCTCTTAGTGAACCCATCTGCCCTCAAGTCCTGCTATCTGGGTAGCCATGTTTTCTTCCATGTTGTCCATCCCACCCACTGACTACAGCTGATTGGCCTAGAAAGACCTGACTCAGGACCAGTCAATCAGAGGCTGACTTGGGAGCCGTGGTCTGATGAGGAAAGACAAATCAGTTAGCCCGGTTCTCCTTTATGGCAGCGGCTCACTGAGCTGCACAGAGGATCGAATCTCTCAGCCATGGACGTGAGGCAGGAAGGCAGCTTCCGTTGGCCCAGGGCTGGTTAAGTTGTGATGAGCGAAGAGGGGTTGGTGGAGGGAGAAGAGAGAAGAAAAATCTCATCGCAACCCCAAAAGAGAGGTAGAGAGATGCCTAGGAGTCCCTCAGTGCCCACTGCGGTCCCATTCCAGCCCTCACTCAGCCTCACAACCAAACCCGTTTTCTTAAAACAGCTGAGTCTAATGTAAACAAACCCTGACATTTACGACAGCCTGTGTCTTGCGTCTGAGCGTTTTTCCTTTCTAGTTGTTTTCTTCCCCATGCTTTCTCTCTTCTTGCCTGTTTATTTCCCTCTCTAGTGCTTTGGCTAACGAGACATCACGATTTTACTGTCCACTGTTTTTCATAAAGTCACAGACCGTCAGCGCTGCAGGCACCATTTAGATTAGTGCTGTTCAGTAGAACTTTCTGTGACTGCGCTGTCCATTACAGTAGCCACCACACACATGTCACTATTAAGCACTTGAAATGGAGCCAGTGCGACTAAAGAACTAAATGTTTGGTTTTATTTAATTTTAATCAATTTCAATGTAGGTAGCCACACATGACTAATAGCTACTGAGTTGGACAACAATTAGATGATCTGATTCATTACTTCTTTTTACAGACAAGTCTCTTGTGAATGTAAAAAGCTTTGAATTGTCTTTCTTGTCCCTCACTACTACACCCCCAGGAAACGAACGTCCTCCTTATGTTGCAGATGGTGGGGGTTGGGGTCACTCCAGCAGTGCAGTGAGAGGGACGTGGTCTAGTTAGTTAGTTGTCATCTAAGATCTAGGCGAGTGGCTGCCTGCTCAAGTTACTGCCCAAGCTACAGGACACAGCAGCACTGGGACTGAGGTGACTAGAAAGTTGAGTAGGTGCTTGTCATAAGAGCAGGCCCAGAGCGCTGGGAGTTGCTCTCTGCAAGTGGCGGGAGTTGAGGGACACACCAGGTGATTGGGAAGAAGGAAACAGGAGAACTTGGCAGCCTCAGATTCAGGGCTGCCTCCCTGATTTTACAGACCTCCTCAGAAGCCCAGTCTTGCTGCTTCCTGATGGTCCAGACCTCCCATGCCCCACTCTCCACACCCCTCCCCGTCCAGAGCCCTATTCCTCAAGAAGGTTGTATTCTGTGTCCCTGTACCCCAGAATCTCTCTCTGCGGCAGCGGATGATATGTCTCGAGACCAGTGGTTTGCTGTGGTCAATGTGTTCGCCCCTGGGAGGGAAATACGCTAGCTGCTTCCCGAACTGCTTGTGCTGGGCTACTTATCCCAGGTGTGGCTGTGACAAGAAGACTGCCTCATCCAGTCTGGCTCATGGAAACCTCCCGTGTGCCCTTTCACATTCCCCTCATTGGTACAGAGTGGAGCAGAGTTACAAAATGGAAGAAACCGGGGTCCCTGAATCACCCCTGGAGAGGAGAGCCTCCTTCCAGAACACCCATATTGGATTTTGTCAGTGAGAAATAATCTTCCATTGTGATAAGCCACTGCACCCTGGGGGCTTGTTTCAGCACCCGGCACTCCCTGGCTACTGCGTTCCCAGGAAACAAACTTCTCAGGGTACAGCTTAAAGGCCATGGTGCCGGGTGCCTGCCGAGCTTGGAACTGACTGAGTGTGGGTTCTGCCTTCTTGCTCCTCAGTCTGCCCTCCTTGTAACCACATCTGGACAAACTTTTGCTCTCCTAGGTTGCTCTGTGGAAGATCTCTAACTGATGGAATCCTTCTGGAGGAGCGAAGGTCTATCGAACCGCCTCTCTGAGGAATTGATGGCCTTCGGTCTCCACAGGGATCACACGTGACCACATGGGACTTCCTTCATGGTCCTCAGATTGGACCAGTGGGTCTCAGTGCAAGGGACAGACAGCACCTTCATGCCAAAGACCGCACGTGACTCATTCTAATGCGAGCAACAAGAAGAAAGTCAAAGAAATTGGAATCATGATTTGAGCAAGGGCCAAGGTGGGTATTTCCTGGCAAAGGAAAGAGGAGTCTAGCCAAGATTCCCTGCCAAAATCTCCCGGCTTTGAGAGTCGCTGATGAAGGACACAGACACTTTCTGCTTCATTAACCAAACTCGGAAACATGAGAGGAGGGTCAGGTGTGGGAAGGTAAATATTGAGATCATTTTGGAGCACACTAAGTTTGAGGGGTCAGCGGGGTACTCACAAATATGTTTCCAGTAGCCGAATGGGAAAGAGAACCTGGGAGGGCTGAATCGAGGTGCAAATTTGTGTCTGGGGAGAGGTGAGGATAGACACCGTGGTGAGGGAGGGGACTGTGGAGAGAACCAGCATGAATGCGAGGGAGAGGTTTCCAGGGCAAAGTGGGGCACCCGAGTAGCCAGGAATGCTAGACAGATGAAGAGCAGGAGGAGTGGGAGGAGAGGCAGGAGAAGGGGTGTCATAGGAGCCACGTGGGGGGAGAGTCTAGGGAGGAAGGAGTGGTCAGCCATGCGGAGCAGCAAGGGGACAGGAGGGGACGGGGGACGGAAAGGCCATTGGATCTGGTGACACGAGCTCATTGGTGGCCTGTGAGAACAAAAAACCCAGAAGGACACTCGCTGGTTGGCAAGGGGAAGCCAGGTGGAGATTTTAAATTTATGGCAGAGAGTCTGCAAAAAGGATAAATTGCCCCTTAGGGACTGTGAGCTAATTGTATCACGTGGTGTGCCTCAGGCAGGGACGATCTAGAGGCACAAAACAGAAGCCCACTTGCACAAGCTTAAGTAAAAAGGGAGAATTTATGGGAAGAACATGAGGCTATCTCAGAGATTCAAGGACAGGAAGTGCAGCCGGGCTCTGGGGACAGGAACTAGAAACCAGGGAGCAGCAGACCCCTTGGCAGCTCCCTTCTCTTCTCTCCTCTGTCTCTGCTGTTCCAAGGCCTCTGATCTCTGTTTTTCTTCCAGATTGCTTCTTTCTTCTCTCTCAGGTCTTTCCCGCTCCTCTTGCACATGGTGGAACATGGCTACCACAGGTGGCCTCCCGGGTCCGTTCACTTCCATCTCCCTGGTGCCCACTACTGTGCCGCCTGGCAGAAGGCCTTCAAGCAGCCAGCAAAGACTGCCTACCATCACTGAGGCGTCCCCAGACCTTCAATCCCGGGAAGGCATCTTATTGGTCCAGTTGGGTCAGGTGCCCATCCCTTATCCAATCAGCTGTGGCTGGGGAAGGGGTGGGGAGGAGCGGTCCTGTGTCCTCCAGCCCCTCAGTGGGGGATTGGGGAGCAGCATCCTTGGGAGGGGAGCACAAGCAGGATCTTGGAGAAGAGAATGTGGTGGCGGCCCTACTCTGACGTCCCAGACACACCACAGACCCCTGAACCACCTGAAAAAGAACATTCGCGAGGTCAGGCTCCACTTTAACGATGGTCAATAAACAGCTCTGTGGAGGCCACGAGGGGTGAGGCATGCACACCCACAGACAGGCAGCATTCTTGAAAATGAGACTTTCTTGTGCCTCTCGCCCTCCTCTCCTCACCACACTCTCCCACCCCAACCAAGCTCACCCCCAAGGTGAGGGCCACCACGCAAAAAGCTCAGCCAGGAGATTTCCCCGGCCTCAGCACTCCACCTTGGATGTAGCCCGACTCCCGTTTCCTCCAACTAAGACCTGGTGTGAGAGGACAAGAAGGGCTGGGTTGGAGGTGGCTATAGGAAGCGGGGAGCAGCACCTGCCCTGTTTGAAGTGGGCCCAATCACATGGCAGGGTCCCAGCTGGAAGCAGTTAGGATAGTTTGAGATGTATTTCTGTACAAAGGGACGAGCAGCTGAAATGTGGGTGCTGGGGAACCCCAGGGATAGTGTAAGTAGCAGGAGCTGTCGTAGTAGAGTTTTTACCACTCTGGGGGTCTGCGGAACAGAGGGAGATTGTGGTTACCCATACCTAGACGGGGACAGAGGTGAGGAGAAAAGGGGCAGGGACCCCTTCAGTAGAGAGAGGGACAAGCAGCCCAAGTTGTCTTCACAGGGAGGAAGTTGGGGGTTAAATCTTCACCTCATTCCCTTCCCATCCTCTCAGCCCTTGACACGGTTCCCCATTGGCTAGAGCTGGCCCACTGGAAGCCAGAGGGTGGGGAGCTTCCTGGGGCAAGCAAAGAGGAGGGCAAATGGCAGACGTGAACACGAGCTTACGTGTTGGAGTGTGCCCTATACTCGGGGCTCCTCCAGGGCAAGCCACTTGGTTCTTTCCCCTTTTGTCACTGGCACCCAATGCAGTGCCTGGCTCATCCTTCCAGCCTGTGTTTGCTGATGCCCCGAATAAACTCCATAGTGCCTCTTTGTTTCTCACATTGGCAGTGTGGTGGCAATTAATGGCATTTGGCTGAAAGGCACTGGGAACTCCTCCTTAGGCAAAGGTTTGCAGGGCACCAGGAGGAAAAAGAAAGGAATCAGAAATGCCCCTAAGGTGCAGGTTGAATGATGCCATTCTTTCTCATCGGGAAATGCAAATAATGAGTCCTACTTTCTTTTCCACTTTATTATGGGCTTTATGCTAGTTACAAAAACAACCATAATTGACACATTTAGTGCTTTAAAGTTACCAAATGGGTCATATGCATGATCTCATCAGAGTCCCTCAACAATACTGTAAGGTACCTTGTTTTATCAATCCACCCAGGCTCAGAAAGGTTAAGTGACTTGCCCAAGGCCACCCAGCAGATGTTGGTGGGAGCACAGCTGGGACTTTGAGACCATTTCTGCTGTCATATGTGCTCTGCTGCCTGTTGTCATAGGTCTCTGAGGCCCATTTCTTCCTGGGGTTTGGCAATTCTTCCTTTTAAGAGGCTGAGCTAGAACCAGAGCAAACAGGGGCCAGAAGAGGGACCCAGGACCTCTGCAGAGCACAGGCCCCCCTTGTTTTCTGCTGCCACCTCCTGGATCCTCAAAGCCCTTTCCTTATCTCCACCCTGCTTCAAATACAAGCAAACTAAAATAATTTTGAGGATTTTTACAAAGGACTTCACTTGAAAAGGAATGAAATTCAGACACATGCTACAACATGGATGAAGCATAAAGACAATCTGCTAAGTGAAACCAGTCAGATACAAAAAGATAAATATTATATGATTCTACTCCTATGAGGTACTTAGAGCAGTCAAATATTACGATGGTGGTCGCCAGGGACTGAGCGGCAAAGGAGGATTAGGGAGTTAGCATTTGGGTCAGAGTTTCAGTTATTTTTTTAAAGATTTATTTATTTATGCATACAAGAACTGGGGCACAGGCCAGAAGTGCGGGGGGCGAGAGGATTCATCAGAGACAGAGCAGGGAACAGAACAGGAGGAATGACTGAAATACACTGCTGAGGGGAGCAGCTGATGAGTCAGGAGAGGTCTGCTGTGCCATGTGGGTAGCTCCCTGGCCGGGGATCGAACTCATGCTGCAGTGGCTGTGGATAGCTTCATAGGTTGTGTCTTAACCTCTTGCGCCACCAGGGAGGCCCCAGAGTTTCAGTTTTGCAAGATGCAAAATGTCTGGAGATGGAAGGTAGTAAGCATTGACAAGAATGTGCATGTAATTTAACACCATTGAACTGTACCCTTAAAAATGATCAAAATAGTCAATTATACGTTATGTATATTTTACACAAGTTTTTGAAATGAATTCGGTCAACAGTTGATGAGCAACTACTGTGTGCTCTGCTCTGGGACTTCAACACCATAAAGCATCACCATCTGTAAGGATCGATCAGTCCTGTCAGGCAAGGTGACAGAAATGTACTCAGTACCACGTGCAAAGCGCAGAGGCAGCGTGTGCAGAGATTGAGGCAGACAGAGGAGGCAGGGCTGGCTCTGTTATGGAAGGTGGGTGGGACAGGGCGTAGGGAAACTTTCCCAAAGGAAGTAGAATCTTAGCAGGGCTTTCCAGGAACTGAAATGACCTCATGTGATTGGAAGAGGTTGGGCAGGAAGTGGGGAAGCTGGGAACACACAGAACATTCCAAGTAGAGAAATAGCACGAAGGAAAATATAAAAGTGTGAAATAACGTGCAGCTAAGCCTCCTGCCTTATTTGTGAGGATGTAACGAAACCCATGTTCCCTTACTCCACGCCGATAAGTCTGACAGTGCTTCTCAAACCATCTGTGGTGAAGGGTGTGTGTGTGTGTGTGTGTGTGTGTGTGTGTGTGTTTAATTTCCAGGCCATCATAGACTGATGTGTGTTCCTGCTGCATGTGACTATTCCTGAGATCATGCCAGAGGCCACTCACCGTGGAAGTTGGAACTGATCTATTTCCTGTTCAGCACGCGTCCACTAATCACTCACTTGGCTATCACTGCAAAGTCAAGTTGCCTTCAAGATGTGGGGGATGGTTACTCTCAATTTCGGGGCTTCTCTCATGGTGGGTCAGCCCTTGAGTCACACTGGTCTATGAGACCATGAGTCCCTCAAAGGGAAGCACCACCTCTTTTCATTTTATCCATCCTTGTGCCTGTCTTCAGATTCTTAGCAGGACCCCCCAAAAGCAGCCCCCTCCTTGCCCAGAAAGAGGTGGCCACTTGTTAGCTAGCTAGTGCTTTCCCAGTGTTCTGAATATGGAAAGCGCTGGCAGTATTAAATACTATTATTATTATTATTAGCCTCGTGTCCACTATAGTGGATGCCATTTAATTAGAACTGCATAATAAGCAAATCTGCCTTAATTGGCTGGGATGTGGCTAAGAAACCATTTCACGTCTGTGTCTGTGCTCTCTGTTCTGTGGCCATCACATCACATTCTCTGGCAATGGGTCATTTCGGAGACCTTGGGCAGGGTTCAGGGAAGGTTATCTGGCTACTGATTAACACTTAATTAGCACCTTTTTCATGTAGCACAGCAGTGACTTTGTAAATTTAAAAATTTCAGGGGACCACTTAATGTGGAATTAAAGTACAAGTGCAATATTTAAGATGCATGAAATTGTTTTACGCATTACAGCATTAACTAGCTCTTAATTTATGCAGTGCATGGCAGCGAAGGGCAATTAAAGTGTAGCAGGGGAAAAAAATTATAGATCTCTGTGTTGTCCTGTCTCTTTCTCGAACGATGCTTTTGAAGGTTTTTCCTACATTCATGTCTCAACTCCTGTTCCGGATTTAGGAGTAAAAGGTAAGTTCTGAAGCTTGTTTGCCTTCACAGAAATTGGCACTATCTTTAAACTGAAACCATCTCCAACCTATAAGTTTCTCCAGGGTCTAGAAAACCACCCAGCCTCAGTGATCAGTCCAGGGACAGGCACATAAGCCATTGGAGCCAATGAGATGTCAGAAGACATTTGCTGGAGGCTTATAAGAAGGTGATGCTAACAGTGTGTTCCTGGGCAGCTGCTGGAGGGAGTTTTCTCTTTTCCTCCCGCCAGTGTGGGGTGAGAATGTAAGGTCTGGAACACTGGCAGCCATTTTGTAAGCAGTCTGGATCTGCAGGAGAGTCATTGTTTGGAATTTGGCCATGAATCCAACACCATGGAAGGACATAGAGCAGATGAAGAGAAATTCGATCCTGGGAGATATTCTTGGCGACACTGGATTGGGACTTGTCTGAAAGCCCTCTGACCTCTGGATGGTTGGATTGTGCTGGAGCCTATAAATACACTGCATATTGCCACTTTCCTGCATGCATGTTGCTCCCTTTAACTGGGTTACTCTTTACTTCTCCACCCTTCAGGGCCAAATCCAAAAGCCATTCATCTATAAGACTTGTGTACTCAGGACCCTCAGAACCATGACCCCCTTCTCTGGGATGCAAATGCCATGCCCCTACTTGAACTTGAACCTCTCCTTCAGCAAGGAGCATGCACTGCCCTGAAAAACATGAAGCTGCCAATGTGACTCTCTGTTCCCCTGTGAGGACCTAAGCTCTTGCTTCTGTCCCCAGCATCAGTATCGCACCCGGCGCCCTGAGTCTGCCAAGTAACACGGACGCGTTCCTGGAAAGGAATGTTACCGCTATTATGGCCTCGTCAGAAGAGGAGAAAGCGCAAAGGAGCGTATGGTTTTCTTAGCTAAAGCCAGAAACTTGGGAAATGCTGCAGCTGGGTGGATTCCTGGGCCACTGCAGCTGCTGCAAGCAAGCGAGGACTTGTCGTGGGGGCGGGGTCCCAGATCCGAGCCAATGAGAACATTTGTCAGTGCCTCTGCTTATAACTTACAGATACGGCTACAGTCTACCATATAGTCTCTAAGTCGCGCCTAGGAAAGTAAAAGTCTCCCCATCCCCTCCTCTTCCCCCACCTCCCGCCATGACCTCTGTGACCCGCATGAAGCTGAGCTGCTCTGATCTTCCACCAGCTACTCCCTCCCAGTGTGGTCAACCAACAGCCTCACAGCCCACCCAGCCTTCCTCAGGATGACCCCTGCCAACAGCCAAGCAAGGTGCTGGCACTTGGGGCTGGCCATTTCCCCTAAGGGACGTCCTTTGCTGAGAGCTGCCCCACGGCAGACAGAGACTTTTCAGATTTGCGTTGCCCCCCACCCAATCCTGCTTCCACCCTTCTCGCAAGGGTGCACCTCCCCAGTAAAGCTTTAGTACTCCTGACTCCATCCCAGTGCCTGTGCCCTGGAGAACCTGACCTGCAGCAATCTCCCCAGAGGTAAAAACTGCTAACCTTTGGGTGTGCATTCCTCCAGACCTTTCTCTCCTGTTCACTTATGGGCATGTAGGTCTATATACCCCCTAAATATCTGCTATCGTGCACTTGTTTTTATCCATTTGGGATTGTATTGTGTATGTGCACCTTTTGAAGGTTGTGGAATGAATACTAGTTATCAGTAGGCTTAGGTGTGTCTTTCTTTTCATTTGCTGTCTAGCCTCCCATAGTATGGAGAGTCCAGTCTTCACTTAACCTTCATTTTTATGCTGATGGACATTTGGGTTGTTTCTATTTTCTGCTATTATTAGTAATACTGCTAGGAATTTTCTCTAAGTGGATTTCAAGTAATAATAAGCTGAAGATTATTCCAGGCTATATAAGCCACACACAACAAAAGACTAAAGGAGGACTTGCATTAACCATGTCTTTTATTTTCTGTATTCTAGTGCTTTGACATCTGGGGTCTTGCTAAACCTGCAGGAACTGGCCCTCCCCGGGCTAGCCAATTCCTAGAGATAGTAAACAAGCCACCCAGGAGAGTACCTTTCGAATGCAAACCAACTAGTCCAGAGTCCAAACCCCTACCCAACTTCCCTACCTGGCTCTCACACTCCAGGCCATCATCCAAGCGTGCTAATCACCGGGGGCCAGGTCCCAACCAGGAACAGACCCTGTGCCCCAGAGTCCACTGAGATTATTCAAACTAGCCAATCCTCAACCTGCTTATGCTGCCTCACCCCATGACTTTCCATAAAAGCCACAATGAAGGCTCCAACCCGCAGTTTCCCCTTCTCTCTCTGCCTCCTGACTGCCCAGTGTTTGTCCCCATGCCTTCCCCCACCCTGGCCCATGGCACAACGTACCCTCTCCTCTTGGGGATTTATAAATACATCCAGTTATCTGGTTATTCTCCGGCAGTTATCTCCTGATCTGTTGGCCTCCACACGCCTGAGTAAAATAAAACCTGTATTTTAAAACAGGACCTTGCATTGGCAAGGCGGGGCAGACATTTTCTCTTTCTCCCAAGGGGTTCCAGAATGCTTTATTTAGTTCATGAACACTTTTTGGGCAAATGTGAAGTGCTAAATGAGCTGCGTTCCTTAGGTCAGACACAAGAAAGAACTTCCTATGAGTATACGGGCCACCTGAGCAGCTGGATTCCTGGAACACCTTTAAGTGTCGTCAGTAGCCAGCAGCAGCAACTAGCCCTGTGAGCCTCTCCCCCCACAGAGCAGAGGCAGGCTGCGAGGGTTTCAGGAATCACCACCGAGGCACGGCCCCACCCCTTGCCAAAGGAGGTCCTGGAAGACCTCTGAGGTCATCCTCACCTGAGCAGGGAGGGATGGGATTACTGCCGTCTCCCGTTGCCCTGGGGCTCTGGGCCTGACGACGTGGGACATCCTGGCGGAGGCTGGCCTGTGTTCACAGCTGCCTACCGGGAGCCGGAGCCTGTCAGCTCCAGCGGCAGCGAGGGAAGATGTTTCTGACACAAAACCCCGGGGGAATCCTCGGAGGAGCTGGGCTGTCATTACTTATTAACAATGGGCCTGATCCCCAGCCTGGCAGGCCCAGGGAACTAGCCTGCGGGGAGGCCAGTCTCCCCCCCTGTGAGGTGGATTAACACTTTCAGGGTAGGAGGGAGCCTATGGAGTGGGGGCTGGGGGGGGGGGAATTGTCACATTGTTTGCATATAAGAGGGGCCATTCTTTACTTCTAGCTACAGGCACACTCTTCTTATCTCCCCCTTCCCCTTCTCTGTGTCCCCATTCATTCCGCCCATCTCCTGTCCCCTCGGGTTTTAACAAACCACAGGATATGGGAGGCTGTGCTCTTAGGGAAAGGAAAATTTGAGAATGTTCACAGCCAGAAATCTAGGTTCAATGCCCTCAGAGAGGATCTGCAGGTGCAGAAAGAGGGAGAGGCAGCTGGAATTGGGGTCCAGGAAATATCTGCAGACTAACGGGTCATTAAAATGCTCATTGCCTTTTTTCTCTCCTGTGAAGGGGTCGTGGGCTCCAGTGCCAGCATGCCCCGCCCTGCAATTCCAGGTGAGGGGAGCTACCCACCCGTGATGTTGATGGTGGGGACCAGCTGCTGGGACAGAGATTAGTACGCAGGGCATTTTTCACAGAATACTCTTTGGATCATCACCTGGAGAAGGGAGAGGTTGGAAGCCGAAGCAGGGGGTGGGGATGGGGGGGGGGGCAAACAGCAGAGCTATCCCAGCAGAGACCTCAGCGGACCCCAGAGAGCTTTGGAGATGTTGGAAGTTGGGAGATGGGAGATCCGTGGGAGATGTTGGAAGTTGGCCTGGAGGGATGAGCCTTGGTAGCCACCCACGATCAGCCCCTGGGCATGGGCTGCCCCAGAAGCTGGTGTGCCGTGACCCTGGGCAGGGCTGTTTCTTCAGCCCTGGGGAAGATTTGACAAGTGGGGACCAGCTGCAGACAGCTCTCAGCAACCGAGGCTGGAAATCCTCCCTTGCGGAAGGGAGAGCTCAGCCACCAGCACACCTACCTCGGGAAGAGGACCAGTGAACTGAGGGGCCCCCAAATCACAACAGGGCCACTCGCCAGGATTCCTGCCTCCCCCACAGAGGCCAACCTGGTCTCCTTGCCTGCAGCATGTCCTCCTATCCTCCTGCCAACCACGCTCCTGCCCCTCCTCCACCCTCCTGCCAGTCCTCCTCCCATCCTCCCCTCCCTCCTGCCACCCCTCCCCTGGAGCCTCTCCCCTGCAGGGGCTATCACAGAGGTTTGCAGTGTTTTAAAGGCCATCCAATCTGATGGGCCGGTGCAAGTTTACAAGGCGGCAGAACTGCCCTAATTGAGGTGGAAGGTCAGGGAGCCCCTCCCTCTGGCCACTGTTGTCTTGCTATAAAACACTTTGTAATCTGTAAAGAGCTGGCTGACTGAACAAGGAGCATTTTTTCCCCCTCTAATTGGGCCGTTCCAAACTTCACCACAGGGGGTGCCAAATTGTCCTCAGCGCTTCTATTTTATTTGTGTCAACAGGAGCAGGAAGCGTACAGTTGTTGCGTGGTCTGTAATATAAAGTGAATTCCGTGTGGGTCAGTTGGCGTGTATGTATGTATGTGTTAGGTTTCATCTACTTTAGGAGAAGGTAGTGGGCCTAATTGGGGACACGCGTTTAGGAATGGCCAGTTAGTATTTTGTCACAAACCATGCTCCAGAGCCCACCACGACCTGTGCTTCAATCAGCACCAGGGGTTTTGTTCCTTAGGATAAAGGGTCTTAGAAATGAGTGCACACTGGTGAAAGTAGCGGCAGTTGAGAAGGCCGGACAGGCTTAGAAATAGGAGAGGCATTTCAGCCCTTGCAGGAACAGAGCCGGAGAATCTGGCATGCCCCGTGGTTTATACTTGTAGGAATGGCGCCCTGGGCTTGATTCCTAAGTGTTCCGGCCTGCGTGCAGCTGCTGATTTGACGTATTTTGCACCCCCAGTGGAAGGTTAGAGAATCCTGCTGCAAGAGTCCCTTTGCATTTGCCTCAGGCAAACTTTTCCTACGAGGCGCAGTTGGAGCTCTTAAAAGGACAGAGGGCTGGAACGTCACGGAATTTACAGAACAAGTTATGTGACTGCTTTGCGCAGCTTGGTCCCAACTTGGCCTGAAGACTTCCTTTTACGGTGACCTGGTGGCACAGTGTGGGGAGGGACCCTCTGCCCTTGCGCCCCTCTAATTACTGGAGGCTATAGAGATTGCCCAAAAGAAACTAATCATTTTTGCAAGACCAAATTGGCTTGCAGAGTAAATTTGTGACAGCCTAACCCCCCACCCGATGATCTATAAAATCTTAATCAGCTGTGAACTCCCACCTCCCCACAGCAATCCCCAGCGTGTACCCCAGTGTTTCTCACAGGCATAATAGGGGTCCAACACTTGTGTCCTCAGTCATAAGAAGTTGTAAGGACTATCAGTGTATATAGTATAAGTACTGTTTTCTTTAGCTCTTTCAAAACAGGTTGGATTCACAAATTGTAGACTGATGTCTTGGGGGTAGTAGGGAGGTTTTAAAAAAATCAGTGCTTAGAAGTGTCTGCAGCGTTCCTAGTACCTGTCAATGTCATGGCAAGGCAGCCCCTGGTGTTCATTATCAGCAGAAGCGTTTATTAAGGGCTGGTGCGCACGAGCACTGGGACTGGCATTATGGGGAATAAACCACAATGACACGGTCCCTTGTGTCTCCACGTTTATAGTTCACGCTGGACCATGCCTGCCACACATACACACACACGCACACGGCAGATAATCAATACAAAACACATTATCGAAGAGATAAGATTACATACATGCATCAATGGCTTGATGGCTCAGAATGCTGGTTGACTACCCAGGAAGAGAACCAGGGCTGGGAGTTACATTTTCAATTTGGGTTGAGTCTCCTCTCCCTATAGCCTGGCTCTGAGGGGTGGAGTGAAAGTCATTGGGGAAGCGGCGGTTCCCAACAGTCATGTGCTCACCTGTGTGAAGTAAACCTCAATGCTCAAGACCTTACAGCACAACATTGATTACTGCTGTCCTCCGGCCCTTTTAGTTGACAATTCATTTTCACTGTCAGTATCTGGTTGATAACTGCATCTCCTTGGTCTTCCCTATAACTACCTCCCTTGTCACTTGCTGACAAAAGCCCAGATCTATTCTGATATTAAATGGCAATGTGGTCATGGGAGGTAGGCTTCAACCCCAGGAGATAATTCATAATTACTCTAAGTCAATCATGGTACAAACATCAATCTTTGATGATTTACTTTAGGACTATCCCTGTCCTGATCAACAGACCTGAAGGGATCCTGGTGGGGGATTTCTCAGAAAGATTGTTCTTTCTGATAAAATTAGAAATGCTTAAGGGGATTTCTGCCACTATCACCCATCTACATTCTTCCATGTTGCTCTATGGATATGAGATATTGGAGCAGCAGCAGCCATATTATGACCATAAGGGGATGACAAAACAGAAAGGTAGAAAGAGCCAGGATCTTTTTTTTTTTAAGATTTATTTATTTATACAAGAACTGGGGTACAGGCCAGAGGCATAGGAGGGTGAGAGGATTCACCAGAGACAGAGCGGGGAACAGAGCAGGCAGACTGAGGACACTGCTGAGGGGAGCAGCGGGTGAGACAGGAGAGGTCTGCCGCACCATGTGGGTATCTCCCCGGCTGTGTGGGAATCAAAGCGGCCCTGCAGAGGCTGCGGACAGCTTCACAGCACTGCGCTCAACCCACTGCACCACCAGGGAGGCCCAAGAGTCAGGATCTTTGATGACATCTTTGGCCGCCGAACCCAAGACCATCTTCTCTGGGCTTCTTGTTACAAATGAGTTACTTATATGCCCTTCTGTTAAAAATACTTTTTGTTGGATACCCTTCTAAAGCATCATCCTGGGTACAGTCCCTATCGAATAGTTGAGAAAGCTAAGGCTCAGAGAAATTAGGTCCCAGAGTTTGCTTGTGAATGATAGGAACCTAGAATCCAGGGGTTCCAATTTCATCCAGGATGGCCCTGGAGTGTTCCAAGACAACACTTGCAGCTAAGATAACTGGCAGTAGAGAGAGGGGCCGGGGAGGAAGGTGCAGTTGGCAGTTGTTGGGGGAAGGCAAGACCTTGAGTTGGCTTAGTCTGTGCTCCCCCGAACGCAGACCCTGAAGTGAAGATTTGGGCACCGGCCGTTCATTTGGGAGGTGACGCCAGGAAGCAGGGGTGGGGCTGGGGAAGTGAAGCAAGGAAGGGAAGGAAACCCATAAAGGGCAGGCAGAGGAGCAGGTGGGCAACTGGGCTTAATGGTGCTGGAGCCCTGGGGAGCCTGGGGTCCGCCTTCAGGACTGTTGACTGGGGAGCAGTGGAACTGCACCTTTTATACAGCAACCTCCTTCCTTTGTGGATGAGGAGCTCTTAGGAAGCTAAGCTCCCAGCACGTTAGTGTCACTGGTGGAGTAAGTATGCCAGGTCAGCCATTGTGCCCAGGAGCGGTGTGTTGGTGACCCTCAGAGTGCTACAGGGGTGTGGGCAGGGCTCCAAAGCGTCTGCGAAGACAGATTATGAAGAGAATGTGCATTGGCTTTGCAGCGGGATACGCACAGGCCCTCCCCCTGACATGTCTCCAGGATGCACCTGTCACTCGAGGTCTGAAAGATGCCCCCTCCCCCACCTTCCCACGAATTCATCAGCACCACCTCCTTGGTCCACGGATACTTTGGGAGCCAACAGATTCTCTCCAGGATGCATGACGTATGCAGAGTTCTAACTCAAGGTTGGCTCTGGGCCAAAATACACAGGCAGGAACAAGTGGGATGTGTGGTTACCCTACGCTGTGTGTCTCCTTGCAGCCCAGAATTCAGGCGCAAGGGAAAAGAAGCACCTTCAGACACGAGGCCAACCTCTGGAGCCCCCTGCCCCCTTGTGTCTTCCGGGGCTTAAGAAACAGAAGGAGGTACTTTCTCCACTGGGAGCAGACCCAGTGAGCTGGCTTGCTCACCTTTTGTGGGCTCCCTTGTCAACTAGCCCCGCGGTAACTCTCAATTCCCTCCCAGCACTCCCACCTCTGTTCCCAGCCACACAGAGAGCAGCCAGGGCACTGAGTGTCTAGCCCTGCACCTCAGTTCAGAGCCCCTTCTCTGCCATTCCCTACCTATGTGACCTAGAGGAGGTAGCTTGACCCCTCTGAGTTTCTGGGTCCTCATCTAGGATCATCTCCCAGCTGTGGTTTGTGATTCTATGAGCAATGAGTGAGTCCATCACACCAGGGGAGACAAGCATTAAAAATACTATATGGGGGCCTCCCTGGTGGTGCAAGGGGTTAAGACGCAACCTATGAAGCTGTCCGCAGCCTCTGCGGCACGAGTTCGAGCCCCGGCCAGCCAGGGAGCTACCCACATGGCGCAGCAGACTTCTCCTGTCTCGCCCGCTGCTCCCCTCAGCAGTGTATTTCAGTCAATCTGCCTGTTCTGCTCCCCACTCTGTCTCTGGTGAATCATCTCACCCCCCCCCCCACATCTCTGGCCTGTATCCCAGCTCTTGTATGCATAAATAAATAAATCTTTAAAAAATACTATATGGAACTAAAGCTTTGGGACAGTGGTAATCGTTAGGGCAATGCAGAGCGCTCTGTGAGAAACAGCCTTGGTCTTTTTGGTGATTTAGTCTCCGTACATAGGAGTACCCCTACCCATGGCCCCATGCACCCACGTCCTGCCCCCTCACCTCTAGTAGGGGTGCTTTTGGTTACTCCATGCTGAGACTGCTTTTCTAGTGATCTCTTCTTGACAAGAAAAGAGGGCACCCCCCAGGCCCCTAGCTAATCCCTGTGCCCTGAGGTGCCTCCGAGAGGGTCCCTTCACCAGGCTATGCCCGCTCTCCATTCTGTGTAGACACCAGTGGGGCCTGTGTTGAGAGAGCTGGGCTTTGTTGCCCAATTGCCCTCAGTTAGGGGCCCTTTTCAATGATTCTGGTTCTAAAATTACTCTAGGCTGCCTCCTGAGGATACTCTTGGCTGCAAATGACAGAAACCTCCAAGACAGGAAGGTCCCCAAGAAGATAATGAAGCTCCTTTCCCCTGTGATCCTCCCAGCTCTGCCTTTCTCTCTCTCTCTTTGTGTGTGTGTGTTGGTTTCAGCCTGGTCCCAAAAAGGCTGCTGCACTTCTGGGCTTCTCACAACCTTACTAGCAAAGAACTGTCCCTTCCAGCCAGGGATGATACTCAAAACCCTTAACAACCAGCATAGCAGGACCCCCACCAGTAAGAAGAAACTCCAGCTCTATTGGTAACCACCTTCTGAGTACCAGGAGTGTTTCCAGGGTTACCTTCCTAAGCTCCCCAACAGAATTAACTCAGAGCTTATTGACTAGCATTAAATCAGATGACCCCATCCCCAAAAACAGTTTCTGGGGGGTTGCCATTGCTTGGGTTAGAATCCTAAAGATTTGCCTCTGAATTGTACATGACCTCTCCTTTCTTAAGCATGGTCTTGTGAATTAAAGTCAAGTTCCCTTAGCAGGTGGGACATTGGGGAGCCCGCCAGTCACCCACTTCCCAGGCTTACAACACTTGCCCCCCACCACCCTTCCAAAATCTTAAATCCACTGTTAAACCTGACCTTGTTTTTGCCCCCTTGCTTCTTTCTGCAACTGCAAGCACTTTACGCTTTTTATGAAATTTATCTTTATAATTTCTGCAGAGTATAAAATCAGTACTACTTGGTTTGGTTAGGTCCATTTCATGGATGGACAAACTGAACACTTCTAAACAAGTCTTCTGGGAGATTCTAGGACAAGTGTAATGGAAGAGGGCTTGCAATAAACCAGCAGTTTCTGCTCAACTGCCTGCCTCCATCTCTCTCCCTCACACCCCCCTCTCCTCCTCTTCTTGGACTTAATTGATAGGCAAATTATTGAGTGTGTGGCCAGGCTGGGGGCCAGGAGGCTGTTTATAGCCTGCAGATCTTGCCTTTTAGGTAAGGTGGGGATGAGTCTGCCAGCAGCCATCAGATAATGGGCCTCTTCCAGTGACAAGGGCATGATGGATTTCCCCCATTCTTTGATATCAATGCTTTTGTTAGTTTGCATTTTATGCAGTGCCTTTCCTCTCGGCAACTCAAGGCCTTTTGCAGAGTCTTATGTAATGGAAAATAATTCTGCAAGGTAGGCAAACCAGGCAAGGCCAGAATACAGAAACCGCATTCCTTATACACAAGAGCTGTGACCCTGCTGGGACCCGTCTGTGTTGGGAGAGCGACATTTGTGGCACATCTAGACCATAAGAGAGCAAGCACAGACACAGGCAAGGGGGGATGCAATTGCTTTTGCTAAGGTCTAAGGAGGCCTCTCTCCCTGTGCTTAGGCCAGTGGCTTTCAAATAAGAAAAGGAGGGATTTAAAGAGAGAGGTAAGGGGAGGATTATTGGGATATTGGTGGTGAGTATGGTGTGATAATATACATTTGGAGAGGTGTGAACTTGTACCCCTAAACATTTACAGTGTTGGGAACTAAAATGTAAACTCAATAAACATAATGAGAGAGAGAGAGAGAGAGAGAGAGAGAGAGAGAGAGAGAGAGAGAGAGAGAGACAACACATGCAATTAGTGAGAGTATGGAGGTCAGAAATGCTGGCAAAGGAGTTCTGTGACACTGGTCACTTGGGAAATGCAAATTCAAACCACTATGAGATAAAACTACACCCATCACAATAACTGATGCCTCAAAACAAATCAAAATGGGTAATACTAAGTGCCAGTAAAGATGTGGAACAACTAAAACTTCACAGGCTGATGATGGGAGTATCACTTGGCACAGCCATTATGGAAAACTGTAGAGTAACCCTAAAGCTGGAAAGATGCTCACCCTATGACCTAGCAATTTTTCTCCTAGGTAAGTGCCCACTGAAATGTTCAACAAAAGACTGGCAAAATGATGTTCATCATAGTACTGTTGGGCTAGTCAAAAGGAGGGGTAAATAAATATTGTGTATTTATACTGTGGAATATCATACAGCAATGAAAAATAACAAACTACTGTTTCATAGATAACTTCCACACACAGAATGTGCAGTGAAAGAACCCAGACATGAAAGAGTGCAGTCTATATAATTCTATCTATTTAAAGTCCAAAACCGGGCTAAAGTAATCTATGGTGACAGAAAGCAGAAAAGCAGTTACCTACAGACTGGGAGGCAGGAAGGCACCATCTGGGGGCTTGTGATGGTCTACATTTTGCTCTTAGTGCTGTGTAACACATAAGTTTACTTTCTAAAATTTCATTGAGCTTTACACTTATGATTTGTGCACTTGACCATATGTATCTTATACTCCAAAAAATTTCTCAGTAAGGAGGGGAGGAAGGGGGAATTAGGGAAACACAGACATGCCTATATTTGTGAACAAGTTGGATTACAACTGTCCTTGTATCCATTTGTTCTTTAATCCAAAGGGACCACCACTCACTCCACCTGTTCGTGCATATTTTCATCTGATGCTTAACTTTTTATCAAAGTTTGTGGGCTGAAACGTCATAAGCATGGAAGTTTCTCCTTAGAGTAAGGCCAAGGGCGTTAGACATTTACGACTTCATTCATTTGCTCATTCATTTGCTCATTCATTCATTCCACCATCAAAGACAGGAAGAATCATTATATGATACTGGAAGCCTTAGGCCAGAACTATTCATTTCTAGATGTTCTTTTATCGGCAATAGGACATCTTAACCCATTTAGAGAAAGGGCCAGAGGTGGGATGAGAACCCCCACTTCTGTAAAAACTGCCTTTCCTCCCTTTTCTTCTAGATTCCTAGATTACTGGGCATAGAGAAGTGCAATGCCTGCTGGAGTGAAAAGTCACAAAGTAGTAGCCACCTTGACAGAGGATGTATTAACTATGTGTCAGATTCCCCAGGCTGCCATAACAAAGTACCATAAACTGAGTAGTATAAACAACAGGTCTCCGAGTTCTGAAGACTGAAAGTCCAAGATCAAGGTGTCAGCAGGCTTAGTTCCTTCTGAGGAATGTGAAGGGGGATCTGTTCTGGGTCTCTCTCCTGCATTCTAATGGTTTGCTCAAAATCTTTGGTTTGCAGATGCCTCACCTCCACCTCTGCCTTCATCTTCACATAGGTGCTCCCCATCTGTGTCTGTCTCCAAAATACCCCCTTTTGGTAAGGACACTAGTCATATGGTCACGTGTTGCTTAATGGCATTTTGGTTATATGACAGATCATATATACGACAGAAGTCCCAATAGGCAGCACCACAACCCTAGGTGAGCTGTAGGTTTTACCACCAGCCTGCTGATGTAGGTTTGTGTAATGACACTCTAGGACATTCGCACAATTTCACACAAAGACACATTTCTCAGAACCTATCTGGATGGTTAAGTGACCCACGACAGTATTGGATCAAGGCCCACCCTAACCCCTCATTTTAACTTGATTACCTCTATAAAGGCCCTGTCTCCAAATAAAGTCACATCCTGAGGTCCTAGAGGAGGGTCAGAGCTTCCACAAGTACTTGGGGGGGGCACAATTTAGCCTCTACCAGAGTGAAGTGACTCCTCTCCAAGCATGGCCCCTCTCTCCTCCCACATCTGGGGAGGGCACATCTCTCTCCTGTGCTCTACATCTGGGGCACATCATTGGGAAAGGCCAGCAAGGGACCAGCATCCTCAGAAGCGTGTGGGGAAAGGAAGCAGTTGGCCTGAAGAATTAAGAGTTCCCGGGAAATGGAAGGAGGAGAAGTGGTTGAATCCCACCATGGCAGCTCAGGAGACAGATTTGATTCAAATTTTGGATCCCCCTCTGGACCTCCATTCTCCATGTATGTTTGAGCAAGTTAAAGTTAGGTTCGCTGAGCCTCAGCTTCGCCATCTGTACAGCTGGTACTCTAGTTCAGCCCACCACCGCTGTCACAGGCTGGGCTTGGGTAGGTCACGGAAAGAGGACTGTGCTGTGGCAGATCCATAAACAGCACAGACCACACGCAAGGACCCTAGGAAGGCAGAAACATTCAGTAAAGACTTTAGCAACTGTGAAGAGGGCAGTTTTTAAATGATTATCCAGTTTTTCAATTACTTCAGTCATGTGTGGGTACTTTTTAAAAATGCAAACAATGTAGAATGCTTGGAGGTGAAAAGAATGCGCTGCAGTATCTTCCCAGGCCTCTAGAAATCACTACATCTCTAGAATTTTTTCAAACATATCTATAATATCTGTATATTTACATGTGAGGGAACATTCGAATAGGACCATAGCAGATGCAGCCGTAGCCACTCACATGGCCTGGCTCAACCCCACCAGCCCAGAGGGACCTGCAGGCATTATGCCCAAGGCCCACCCCCCAACCCCGAATCTCTCTGCATGAGCGTGCTCTCTATTCAAGGAGATACATGCTCAGTGGGTGCTGGGGCCTGGACGAAGGAACAATGCGCCTCAGTCAATGAGGAGCAGGAGTGGCTGATGAATACTCAGCTTTCTTGCCCTTTGGTGTCATGATCCCCAGCTTGGCCCACGTGGTCGCCCTGGGGGTGCCCTGGGGTTGAGGTCCGTTTGACCACACTGGGAACCTGTTCATTGCCACGGCCTGTATTGGCTTCCTCCCGGCCCTGTCTCACTTCCTCTTCCCTCACGGAGCTTCCTGGATACCTCCCAAATAATGACTTGTACCCAGACTCTTGTCTCCACGTCTGCTTTGGAGGAAACCCAACCAAGACTGGGATGATCTGGTAACATACCAGTCTGCAGTGGACTTCTCTCAGCCAGCGGTGTGGCTCGAAGAGCTTTGCTTTCGGCAGGTGTGGAAGGACCGTTTGTTCCTCCACAGTTAGTCGTGAACCATAATTCATCCAGTCGGTCCTCTTCCAATGGACATTTAGAGCGCTTCCAGTTTTAGGTTTTAACAAGCAATGTAGCGATTAGAAATCTTGTGCATTTATCTTGCTGCAAATGGGCAAATAGATCAGAAAGTTAACTTTCTAGAAGTCCAATTGTTGGATCAAAAGCTAAGGGAACAGTTTTGATCCCGGGCTTGTTTCTGGAGAGCACAATTCATGGTGACAGCAGAGTGACTTGACACGGGAGACTCTGAGGGCAGCGTGCCTGAACACAACTGCCTGCCTTGGAGATTCTCCCCAGGGACCTCTGTGCATTTGAAGGGAGTTTGGGAGCACTCTTGCGGGCTAGGCAGGGGGCCCATTGCAGCAGCAGGGCCTTCCCCCAAGTTACTGTCTTCAAGAAGAACCCCCACCATCTCAATTTACATGCCCACCCCCCTCTGCCACTTTTGTGCCATAGATAGTTCTTTTCAAGCAAAAAATCTCCAATTTTCAGATGAAAAACAATTTGTTTTGAGAGCACGCACTCCTGAGATCGTCAGGCACATCCTTTGGGCTGACTGTTGAGAAGAAATTAATTTTTAGGGTAGGAGGAATTGGTGAGGAGGCCGGGAACAAGTCCATGGTGCGCACAGGGAGTGTTTTCTGTAATTTGGCGGCTCTGCCTACTCATGAACACTTTCAGTATTTACCTGATCAGCAGCCTGCTTAGAAAACAAATTTTAAAAGCATCAAAATAACACAAACAAGCATCAAAATACTTCTTTGTTCCTCTCTCGAGCAATTTGCTGCCTGCTGGCCACCTACTTGATCTCACCTGAAGATGCAGAGAAAGGTGTCCCAGGCCTTGCTCCGAGGACTTGAACTCTCAGAGATGAGCCAACAGAGACTGGAAGCAGCAATGGCGGCAACTGCCAAGAAAGTCAAGGTCATGATGAGGAGGAGGAAAAGGACTCTTCTTTCCTCCCTTTCCATTTTCCTCTTTCTCTTGCTTTTCCTTCTTTGTTCTCCTTTGTCACTGGAGATGGGGAGCAGGAGCAGGAAAAAAAGACACCATGTATATACACCTGCCCTCAATAAAACCTAGAAGGAAAGGGATCTGTGCAAAGGTGTTGAAAGAGAAGAAGGGCTAGTTTGTTGGTTTTCTAGGCAGGTGAGGTGTGGGTACCATGCCCCCCTTTTCTCTCCCTCCCACACACACACACATGCAGTGTGTGTGTATGTTTGAGAGAATTTTTTCAAACATATCTATAATATCTATATATTTACATGTGGGGGGACACGATGGACAATCACACAGTCTTAGAAAGGAAGGAAATGCTGTCCTATGCTATAACAGCAATAAAACTTGAGGACATGATGCTAAGTTAAATTAGCCAGTTGCAAAAAGACAAATACTGTGTAATTCCTCTTATAGAAGGTCCCAGAACGGTCAAATTCACAGGGACAGAGAGTAAAAGGGTGGTTGTTAGGGGATAGGGTGAGAGGAAAAGTGGAGTTCGTTCATATTTAAGGGATACAGAGTTTCAGATTTGCCAAAATTAAAAAGTTCTGGAGATTGCTTGTACAACAATGCATGTGTATTTAACACTGCTGAATCACACGCTTAAAAACAGTTGGTACAGCAAATTTTATATTATGGATTTTTTTACTACAATTAGAATTTTTTTTGAATTGAAAATAAGAGAAAGTTTGAAGCACCTTTGTTTCTGAAATGCTCAATACTTAAGCCACTCTCTGACCTTGCGTGATGCTTTTGAAATCTTTGCAGAACACAAATCCTGAACCAGTAGAGCTGGGTCCATGGGGAAATTGCTGGGTCCATGTCTCTTTACACCTCTTCTCCTGAACCGTGCTGAGTTCAAAGGATCTTAAAATTGTGGGGTCTCAGACCCTTTTTAGAATCTGATAGAAATTGCCCCAGTCTACCCCTCTCTACACCCCAAATGCATATATGCATTGACACAAATAATTTTTCTTATGATTCAGAGGACTCCTAGGTACCCTGCAGCCTCTCCATGGCCCTCCAAGGACCCCAGAATGAGATGCTTCCCCTGATTGGTGCAAAGATTTCACCATTAGTCATCTCCTTTCCCTCCCATTGAAATCAAGGAAAGGAATAGCTTCTTATAAAAACCAGAATGGTATTATGTTATCTGTGTGATAAGTTATTCTAAAACAACTCTATATGTACAGGGTGATTCTCTGTGTGTGTGTGTGTGTGTGTGTGTGTGAATATACTTACCATAACAGTGGTTATTTAGGATTTGAAAGACCCTAATTAGGAATCCGTGCTCCAGAAGTGCCTACTCAAGTGCTTCAAATATCCATATCTAAATCTACACTGGAGGGTTCCTTAATTGGCATTGAACTATATATGGTTTCAGATTATGAGTGTCATGTCCTGGCAGGAACAAGGCTAGTCACTTTCAGAATCACATTTTAATCCGGAGTTTCATTTGGTCCTCTACCATGTCCCCATTTTCAGAGGACCATGATGCCTAACACCGCACACCCCCACCCCACCCCACCCCAGGAAGTTTGACTGACCCTGCCAAGATCATTACATCTGCCTGAGAGCAAGGCCTACGTGCAGAGTGCCCACTGGAGGGCCCAAGGGCAAAGTGGGACATTGCCAAGCTTACAGGAACAGGTAACATCACTGTCCTTGTACCTGCTTCCTAATCACACAGTTGGCCAAATTCCCTCTGAGGTTTGTTTTCGTTCTAATCGGCCAGTAGATAGTGAAGTAGTAGATAGTGAAGTAGATAGTGAAGAAGAACAGGTAGAGCCCCAAACTATCTCCCTGGCACAGTGCTCTGACAGCACGATCAGCTCAGGGATGCCCATGAGCTTTCCAAGCTGGATGAGGCTTTATTGTGTTCAGGAATTAAACCATGTCTTCTGGACTCAGTTTCTTCCTCCCTCCTGGCTCTGGCTTCAATTTTAGGATCCGTGGTGATGGCAAGTTAGTGGCAGCACCTCCTCATATTCACTCTGCTTCAAGGTTGGCATGAAAAGTTAAGAGTATATTTTCCTGAGAGTTCTAATAAGTCTCCCAAATAAGCCTGATTGTCATTTTGGCCTTACTTAGTTCCTGTGACCATCCCTGATCCAATCAGTTGCTGGGGAAAAGCTGCTCTATTAGGCCGGGTGTGTGTCATATGTGACTCCAGGCGGGGGAGTAGTTCCACCAGCACCACATGACTTGAGAGTAGTTAGGGGCAAGGAGTGGGTCATAGCTGGCTACAAATTCTTCACCACTCCACTCACCGAGAGGTAGAGTCCATTTTCCGTCCCATTGAATTTCAGCCAGTCTTGTGTCTGCTTTGAGCAATAAAATGTAGTATTGTGACACTGTATATTTCAAGATTGGATTTTAAGAAATCTGTGACTTCTGCTTTTGGGTGCTTGGAATACACCCTCGTGAAGTGCTGTGAGCAAGCCGAAGCAGACATGGAGAGGCCCATGTGGGGGAGAATCGAGGGGCCCTGACTAATACCTCTAGCTGAATTCCTAGCCAGCACCCAACACTAACAGCTGTGTGAGTGGGGCGATCTGGAACAGTCCAGACCAGCTGACCTCCCAGCACCACAAGAATCACCCATAGAACCTGAGAAATAATAAGGTTTGGGATAGTTGGTTATACAGCCATGGACCATAGCTAGTGGATACAGGGTGACTCCCGCAAATGAAAATCAGGTCTTCCTGGAAATGCAAATGAATGAATGCAGGACAGATGACAAATGAAAGTCCACCACAACTACCTACTCGGTGTCATCAACCCTGCATGGCAACTTCTGGGGTCAAGAAGACACGGAACTTTCTATAGCACCATTGCAGGGTGGCTCACCCTCAGTTCTGTCTTTGTTCAGACACAGTTAGTGCATCTTCCTGATCCCAGGCTCCAGCCATGGGTTTTACACACAGCTGCTGCCTTGGTGGCTCGTGGCTATCCCGCAGCTCCCCTGGCAGATCAGTTCTGCAGGTTCAGGGAGTTGTTCCTAGATATCCAGCCAAGAGTTCTCACACAGCCCGTCTGTGGTGGATGGAATGGGGGCCTCCCAATAGCTGTGTCCATGTCCTAACTCCTAGTAGCTTCGCATGGGGCCTTATTGTGCAAAAGGGTCTTTGCAGATGGCATTAAATTAAAGATCTTGAGATGAGATCCCTAAATCCAATAGGCCTCCAGAGAGGCCCTAAATCCAACAGCAAATGTCCTTCTGACAGAAGAAGCAAAACCCGAGATCAAGAAAGGCGAGATGAGGGCAGAGTCACAGATTAGCGAAATGCCGCCATTGTGAATGCCAACAGCCCGCAGAAGCCAGAAAAGATAAGGAATTCCGTAGCCTCCCCGAGGGCCTGCAGAGGCAACGTGGCCTTTTCTTTCTGTCAGACTTCTGGCCTCCAGAAAAGTGGGGGAACTGGCCAACAGAACAGTGACTTCTGTTGTTTTAAGGTACCCAGTTTGAGCCATTTGTCAGGGTGGCTTCAGGGAGCCAAACCACCTTTCCAGTGATTCTGTGAGCACAGCTTCCCTGTATTAAATCCTTTCTGCTTAAAATGTCTGGAGCAGTCTGTTTCTTGCGCTGAACTCTGAGTGGTACAGTTCCTTTCCCATCCTGGAAATGGAAAATTAAGCAAGCCAGACGGCGTATTGTGAGTAGGACCCAAGGTCAAGGCTGCACGTCCTTCGATTGGAGGCTCCTGAAACGGTACCGTCTGTGGTTCTGCCATCAGCCTCACAAGCGCTTGCATTTCTCCCAGTCCTGTAGAAGCACTGGTCGTCAAAATAAGTTTTCTCCTTATTGCCAGTGTGGCAGAAAAAGTTAATTTTTACCCTAAATTATTCTGCAGCCAGCTCCTGGCTCACCTCTGTGGGCTCCTGCTACCTCCGAGGTCTGGGAACACAGAGCCAGGCAGGGCCCTGCGATGCCCACCTCACTTCCCTTACACATGGGGTGCAATAAAGAGCTGGAAGCCACCAGAACAAGCTTGAGGGCCTTTAGGTGCCCACCAGTGAGAGGCTCCAACCTCCGGAAGGGCACCTTGTGTCGGTCATTCTTTCTCCAAACCAAGACTGTCCCTCGCGGGCTGGGCGGCCTGTGTACATAGGCGGCTCTGCATGTGTGTGTGCTTTTGTGAGTTTGTGTTTCTGCTTGGATGTGTGTTTACACATGTATTTATGTGTATTTGCAGAAGTGTGTACGTGTGTGTGTTCATATGAGGGTGTGTGTGTACTTCTGTGCATGTGCTTATGTGTGTATTTGTAGATGTGTGTATGTGCGTGTGCTTATGTTTACATGTGCATGTACTTCTGTGTGTGTGTTTCCGTGTGTGTTTCTGTGTGTGTGGAGAGAGGGTGTCAGGAGAAGTGAAGTGGCTGCGCTCGCTGTTAATACCATAAACTTGAGCTATTGTTTTCATAAATAGTTGGGGGGAGATGGGCCCTTGCTGCTCTCACCACCGTGCTGTTGAAATGACATTACTATGGCAGAATCCTTTCCTTCTGCAAGGGGAACCACGAAGACCGGGATGGGCGAATTCCACCCCGTGGAAATCCAAGCGGATCGGCTTCTTCCATGGACTTCCCGAGGCAGTATGCTATAGTGCCTCAGGGGCTTCGTGCTGGGGATCAAAATAAAAACCACGGAATTCTCTGCTGGTAAAGGTGACATCACCGCAGTGCTTCTCCATAAATTCCCTGTGGTGCAGGTATTGATGCTTATGTATTAAGCATGAGCTGTCCCCCTGGAGCTGTCCTAGGCTCTGGCTTTACCGAGATGTGTCCATCCCTGACAGGGCCCTGTGGAAGCTCAGACCCGATGTGGTGTGATCCACACAACGTATGGTATGAACCAGCATCGACCTGGGAGACTTAGGGTGCAGCAACCAGGGGCATTGAACCCGGCCGTGGGGAGGGGGAGTCACAACCAGGGAAGGCTTCCCAGAGGAAATGGCACTGGTGGGCCGGGAGTGGGGCCTGAAAGGATAAGTAGTAAATTTCTATGTGGCTTCCAGAACAATGAGGACTCAGCCTGATCAAAGGATGTACCTGGCCAGGGCTCAGGCGCAGCCACTGCCGCCGCCCTGGAGAGATGACAAACCCCCCTACTTGGGACAGAATCTTCCCACATGAGCCACTTGGCACCACTTGCAACCCAAAAGAAGAGTCTTTCCTATAGTATTGTTCCACCAGCACCTTTGTAGCAACAGCCTCTCTAGCCCGCTGCTCCTTCTCCAGTCCAAACTGAAAATAGCAATCCCCACTGCCAGCAGGAGTAGCCGGGCTCACCTGGCCCCTCCACAACCTCCCCTGGAGCCACTCACTCTATTGGGGTGGCTCCTCTTGGCCCCTCCAGATCCACTGTACACCGGCCCGCAGCCCATTCCACACCCCAGGAGACTGACCTGCGTGAATGGCCTCAGCGGACTCTTAGTCTTCCAACTTCAAGAGCCTCAGCAGGAGATCAAGGGCAGGAGGAGAGTGAGGAGGGAGGATTTATTCTCCTCACCCCCACCCCACCAGGCCAGATCTCTTTGGCTGCAGCCTGGGCTGGTGCTCCTCTTACCTGTCAACCTGTCTGCTGTGCCAGTGGCTGCTGGAAGCACCTGGAGCTTGGGGCCTTGCCACACTCTCTGCCCCATCTGGATATCCCCCAGCTCCAGGCTGATTGCAACATTGGCAGGGGCTCCTATCACACTTCAGCCTCAGACCCCTGCAGACCCCTGCGCACTTGCCAGAGTGCTCCCAAAAGGGCAGGGATGCCAGGAAACCACCTCGAGCACCGCCTTGGCTGTGTGAGCACCGTGACCTTGGGGCTCAGCCACGAGACCACAGAAAAGCCAGGGTTTCCAAGTAGGCTCAGAAAAATAAAGGGAAAGGAATAGAATCCATGGGGTGGGCTGGAGGCGGGGAGGAAGGGGGGAGGACAACTGGAGCCTCCACAGCACCCAATCCTCAAGAGCCCCGCTGCGGGGGGGAAAATCATTCATTGCAGTAGCTAACAGTGATTGAGCTCTCACTGTGTACTGAGCGCTGGGTGTGCATCTTCCCACCAAGCCTCACAACAGCATGAATTATTCCTGCCTGGTAAGTGAGGAAACCGAGGAGCACAGCTTCAGAGATGGCAAGCAGCCAGGAAATACGGGCTGATGCTTGAGCGTGCCCTCGGGCCATCTTGGCTGCCGGCTCCACTTCAGATTTCTGGGACCTGCTGGTGGTGGAGCTTGGGGACGCGCGCAGCCGGTTGCTCGGTCCCTGGGCTCTGTCTCCCCTCAGTGGCGCCAGGACTCTGGTCCTTCCTCCCCTCCCTCCTTGAGACTCCGCGCATCCTGGTCGCTGTCAGGGCCAGCGCCCCCCCCCCCCCCCCCCGCAGCCTCTGCGCTGAGTCCTCTGCCATTCATCATGGGGGCCCTCTTGGATGTTCGCGTTGAGAAACAAATATTCTCCCCCCCACTTTAGTAAATCATGTGAAACATCACACACGGGGACAGCTGGTTAGAACACAAGCTACTACTTTCCTACAAGGTGAGGATGTTGGAGGCACAAAATGCAAGCAGTGCCCAGCCTGCCAGCTCAGCACATCCTGACTTCTCCCTACATGCCCCTCTGCCTTGGGCTCCAAGCCAGCTGGGCACTGAGTCTCCCTCCCCAACCCTTGAGGAAACAAGGTCGTCTTTCTGGCTTGTTAGTTGGGCATGAGGCGGGATTGGCAATCACAGCTCCCCAACACCTCGGCTTGATTGGCCTCTCCTCTCTCCTCTCTAGTTCTTGAAACCAGAAATCTTACCAACATAGGGCCTTCCCGGTGGCGCAGTGGTTGAGAGCTGGGTGCGAAGCTGCCCGCAGCCTCTGCAGCACTGGTTCGATCCCCGGCCGCCAGCAAGGGTCCCACATGGCGCGCAGACCTCTTCTGCCACCTGCTGCTCCCACGCTGCTCTCCTCAGCAGTGTATTTCGTCCGTCTGCCTGTTCTGTTCCCCGCTCTGGCTCTGGTGAATTCTCTCACCCTCCCGCGCTTCTGACTGTACCCAGTGCTTGTATAAATAAATAAATCTTTTTTTTTAAAAAAAAAAGAAATCTTACCCACATAGCTTCTGTATCAGACGGGGTGGGGAGAGGGACAGACAGTGGTAGATAAAGCAACATTGGCATGTAGACTAATCACGTTACTGCACTCTTTCACAACCCTGTCCTCAGGGCATTCTTTCTTCTCTGTCTTCAAGCTTCTAGACTCATGTTTCCATCCTTTGAAATCTACTCTTTGGAATAAATCTAGAGTCAGTCATTTGCACCTTAGTATGAATTTAAATCAAGGAGATAATTCTCTCCCCCAGGAGGATTAATATTTAAATCTTAAATGGAAATTATTCTACAATAAGAGATTTGTCCCCATTAAAAGGATTTTGACTCAAAATCCTATAAGACAGGGAGGCATGGGGCGGGGGAGGGGGGCACAATGCTTCTGCAGACTAGAAATTCCACGATTTCATTCACCTGTCCTGTTTCCAAACTGTTTAGCTTAAGTTGACTTTCTCTATTCTCTCCAGCTTAAATTGATCTTAGGGTTTGAGAGGTTTTATTGACTCACCTTTATGATTCATCTAAGAATCATAAGAGTTCAAGTCTAGTGGGACCTCAGAGATCAAATAATGCACGTTTCTAGATGAAGAAACAGAAACCAGAGAAACAGAAGAGAGATGCCCAAGTTCTGACAGCAAGTTGCAGCAAAGCTGGGACCAGACCCCAGGTAACCTGGCTCTGAGCAAGCAGTCCTCTGCTCTATGCCCTACCAAGACCTAGAAATAACTCAGCCACACGTGAGCACTGTTTGCAAAGTGAAGTTCCGAGCAGAGCTTCTCTGCTTTGCTAAACCACAGAGCATAGGTGTGCACTGGGGGTCTGGCACGTCTATGGTTAATGACACAGACAGCTTTTGTGTGGCTTGGGAGGAAAGTTCCTAGAAGCATTTGGTCTAGAAAAGGAGGCTCATAGAATTCCCCTTCTGGCTATAGGGTCCACAAGGTTTAGTGGCTTGGAAGACCTGAGTGAACCTCACTATTGTCACCATCCAGACACCTCAGCTGAATTTTGCAACAAGGGGCTCTTTCCAAGCAACTGGGAGCCCCTCATCTTTCAAAAGCAGAGCCACCCTTCACCATCACCACCAAATCAGCTTTCTTAGTTACTCCTCTTTACCAGACAGTACCAAGCCCCCTCACCTCTTTGAGATCAGCATCCTCCTAAATTTGATCTGAATTCATTCTTGAAGTAGAGCCCAAGAGCAGAAGACCAGAATTGATGTGTGCCCTAGTGGATTAACAAGTACTGAGATAGACTTCCCCGGGTTCAAATCTAACCTTTGCCACATCCAAGCTCTGTATCTTTAGGCTGTTTACTTAACCTCTCTGTGCCTCAGAATCCTTTTCTGCCAGGTGGGGATACTTCTGGCACCTGCCTCCCAGCTGTTGTGGCAGTTAAATGGAGTCAGAACAAGTAAAACACTTTAAGCGCTCACTTAAAGTTGCCCATCATGTCTTTGGCACCTCCCTTCAGGAACTCCCAGGTGTCGCTTTATCTCTCCCCCCACAAAAATAAGTGCCACCAGCTTTTATTTTTAAAAGTTTGGGGCAAGAAGTAGGAATGTTAAAAGGAACATGTGTAGAGATTTCTGAAATTTATCTGAAAAGCTGAAATACACTGGCCATACTCACTTTAACCTGACATCAAGCTAAACCAAACCAAAAAGAGGAATAAGATAAAGTCCTGGGGTTGATGTGTGTGTGTGTGTGTGTACATGTGCACATGCATGTGTGTGTGTGTGTGTGTGTGTGTGTGGAGATGGAATTGTAGAACTTCCCCCTCCCCATGCTTGAAATTAGCATTATTCTATATCAGGTCATTATTCCATAATCTTTCCTTGACATGTTTCTTGTTTCTAACATACAGGTTAGTGCAGAGAAATAAAATAGTGAGGAAAAGAAGGGAGAACACTCTGGGGGAGCCAACACCACATAAATATTTTAACTTTCAAACAAACTTGAATTCTGCACACACCACACTCTTTACTCTTCTCTCCTCTTTTCACTGCGGAGCACTAAATCCACGTAGCTCTGAGCCAGCCACCAGTGTGGCCCCCAAACATCACCCCCTCCCCTTCTGCAGGCTGAGTACGGAGCCTCAGTAATGGCTGGGGGACCATTGTGTCGAAGTCGCTGTCCAGGCTGCTTTCAGAGTCCCAGTGATCCCAGCTTGGTGTTTATGGGCTCAGAGTAGACTGAACAACCAGCTGTCCACAGCAGGAAAGTCCCTTGGCCAAAAAATATATCCCCTACTGGCCTGTGGTAAATGCCTGAAATTCCACCATTAGCAATGCATTCCTTCAGTTATGCCAGGCCATTCTTAGGCCACAGTTTTTCAAGTGAAAATGCCCCTCAGGGGAGTGACACATGAAGACACTGGCACTTATGATGAATGAGTGTTTCTGATCATTCCTGACTAGGAGCATTGTCTGCCTCGTGGGTGGAAGCACGACTGGGGCAGAGGACAAAGTAGGACAAAGGGGTAGGGGCATGTAGGGCTGAGGGCAAACATATACGGCTGTTTAAAAGCAGTAAAGTGCTTTTGGCCTTGATTTCTAGGACATTCCTTCCAATGAGAGGTGGGATATGTGGCCTCACCCCTTGAGTCTGGGTGGACTTGACATCGCTTCAACCAATAGAGGATGGCCAAAGCACCTGACAGAAACTCTGAGGATTCATGGTCATAAAGGGCTATGCAGCTTCCTCCTGACACACTCCTGCTTCTCTGGAACACTTTTTTGGGGAGCCCTGGGTCTTCGTGTGAGACATCCAACTCCTTTGAGACTACATGCTGGAAAGATCTCTCTGGTAGACAGATTTAGCTGAGTCTGGCCTGCCAGCCATCCCTGCCAAGATTCTAGATATGTGAGGGAAGTCTCCAGAACAATCCACCTGCCAGCTGAATATCACTGAGAGACCTCCCTCAATACTTTGTGGAACAGAAAGAGTTGGGCAAAATCCACCTGAATTCCTGGCTTAATTGTAAAATAGAATAAGACAGTTGTTTCAAATCACTGAGGATTGGGGTAGTTTATTATGCAGAAAGAGATAACTGGAACAACCACAACCCCCCCCCCAACTGGCCTGACAAGAGTTAGCTTCACAAACAGCTGGTATAGATTGGGGGGAGGGAGCAGGGATTGGAGACTCCCAAATAGAATGGGCTGATCCACCAGAAGCAATTACCTCAAGTTCTTGGAATCAATGCCCAGCCCACACTTGGGGCCGGTACCTTCTAGCCCACCTTAGCTCTGCTAGCCCTCAGAACTCTCTCCACCTCTCCAGGTTGGGGGCAGAAGACTTCGAGGAGTCCTGCTCACCTTCCTTAAAGACTAAGATACCAAGCTGCCCAGATGAGAGGCAATGTGTAGCTCCCGCGGGGGCCACGACAGGACCTGGTTTCAGCTCTTCAGACACCTAAAGAGACAGTGTGAGGTTTTGTGCAGAAAACCCCCATGGGCGCGGGCTCAGAAGTCATAAAGGCCTGGATTCAAGACCCAGCTTTTTCAACTCTTGACTTTGTTGGCTTTGGCTGAATGTTTCAGTTTCCTCATCTGTGACGTGGGAACAACAGAGCCCTGTGAGTATCACATGAGCTGGCCTAGAGGACAGTCCCAGCACACACAAGGGTCGCCTTCATTCCTTCCCCTCCCTTCCACTGAGGACCTTTGCAGCTCACCCCACAGAAGCCCCAGCAGGGAGAGCTCTCGGGTTCTCTCTCTTACCCTTTCCCACTTTCTGGGCCCCCTGCTTTAGTGGGGGTGGTGGAATGAAGATGCCCCTGGGAAACACTGGGTTTGAGGCTGAGTGGCCTGGAACCACACCCTTCTGAGAGCACCCCTAGGGTCCAGAAAGCTACTCCTTGCCCCCTCAAAGCACCCTCTTATCAAGAGTGAGCCATGAGGTAGAGGCATCTTACTTACAGAACCCACAGGTAGTGTTACAAGTTTTCCATTTCTTCCCTGGGCTACCTCTGAAACAGAGCTGTCAGATGGGGCCAGGACAGGAAATAGAGTAAGACAATCAAAAGTCCTCCACACCAACCACAGTCAATCCTGATGGCATCCCCTTAAAATCTGTCCTCCAGATGGCCAAAGCCCATGCATCTCGAGGGCCCCTCTTGCGTAAAGCCTCTAAGGATTCCGGATCCCTGACTTGTTAGGAGAAGGTGGGGGTAGAAGGAGCGAGGAGGGGCCTGAACCATAAGGAGCCCAGCCCATCTCCCAGCCCATCCCAAGCCCAGCCCGGGGGGTTCGGCAGCAAGTGGCAGCCAGAGACACTTTCCAGGCTGGGTGGACAGGGCAGGGTGGAGCTGCATGTGCCCACCCTGAGGGCTGTCATCAGAAAATCTTTTCACTCACAGATGGGTAAGTTCTCTAAGTACATTGTCGCTGTTCAGGAAAAAGAGACTGTTCTTAAAGGACAAAGGATGAAGCTGGGAATTAAATAAAAGAAAGGAGCTTTAATAGACATCACCTCAACACCTTTCTTCATCTGTGGAAGCGGTGGCCACCAGGTTTGTTTAAACAACTCCGAGGGTGTTTTCCAGACTCTCTTGTCCCTCGCTTCCCCAAATCCTCCTTTTCATTCTGACCTAGTTTGGGCTCCCAGAGAAGCAGACTCTGAGAACCAAACTGGTTTCTTTGGAGGAAACACAGCAGCGTAGGGGAGGTGAGGTAGGGGTGGGAAGGAAGTGTTATGAAGAAAGTTACCCCATCACAGGCCACAGGGTTCAACAGGCTTGCTTCAGAGTCTGCCAGACGGGGCCAGAAAGGTGAAGTAATTATCTTCCAACTCCTGTCGTCTCAGGCTGTGAGCCTGGCCTGCATGCCGGCTGGGAGCAAGCCTCTAGCAGAGATCACCTGAGCTCACATCCACTCTACCGGCGCACACAGAAATGGGACATCAGGGCAGGGCGACACCTGGGCCTGCTGCAGAGTCTTTCCCTTCAGACCTACCCCTTCGGCCTCCTCTCTGCTCTTTATTCACACATAATCAGCTGAGGATTCACTTGCCAAAATTCCCACATCCATTTCTCAAGAAGTTCAAACTGACTAAAAGTCACCATAATCCCTTGGATTCTCCCTCTGAATTCCTGAGGTGGAAGGGGAGCGGCTCCTCTGCCGTGGAGACAAAGAACAGCCCGGGAGACCAGCAGATCGCCCTCCTGTGTGTGGCTAGGATGTGCTCGCCCGTTCCGGCTTTTAGAGGAGATGGCCTTTGCCTCGCAAGTTGCCCTCGGCTCTTTCCAGAGGGCCTGCCCCAGTCTGTGTTCTCCCTACGCACCCCACAGCCCGAGGGTGGGCTTGGCATCCCTTCAGCCTCGGCTTTGGCGGGCCCCAGACCTCACCTAGCCTTGCTAAGCCTCCACGTTCTGTTGAGTCGGGCCCAGCTGTCATTGCTGTGGCCAAGCCTTGACACGGAGCCGTGAAGTTTGTTTTTATTTTCCGTTTCCAAGGCTCCTTCTCTCCCAGGAGCAGGAGGTGCTGGGGAAGCTGTAATTTGCTAAACAGGCATTAATCTTCACATCAATCCCGAGAGGCAGGTAGAGCTTCTCAGTCAAAACACACAGGGCTGTGATTAGACAAGGCTGGCAGGATAATGCGCGGGGATTTGCTTCCCGGGCCAAGCCCGGGCTCCCCTGGGGCAGAGCTGCCCCACCTCACCTCTGGGCTGCGGCCCATAGAGAACCTTCTCTTTGCAGACAGTCAGGAGAGCCAGGTTTCAAGGGCCATTCCACCATGTCCCCACCCCCTCAGTCTCCCTCGGACAGGGTGGAGAGAAAGCGGCCTTGGAGGAAGACAGACCTGAGTTTGGATCTTGCTCTGTCACCTTTTTCCATTCAACAAATATTAATGAATCCCTATTATGTTCCTGGCACTTTTAGTTTCTGGAAATACAGTGATAAATGTTGGGGTTTCGGGAGGGTCAATTAATAACATTCCTTTCTTCTCCTCCCAACCAATTGAGAAATAGACATAGAAAGTCCAAAAGGTGACGTTCAAACTGTCTTTTATTACAGAAAAAGCTATATTGGCGGATGTGGCTCGAGATCTGTCACAATTGTCTTGCTGACACTTGCCCCAGCATCGATCTGCCTTGCTCAGCTGCAGGCCGCACTGGGGACCACAGGGAGCCTGGGGGTGTGCTTTCCCTGCGCGGGCTGCCTCTCAAAGGGGCCGCAGAAGAGTGTGAGTACTCTGGGCTGGGATTCTTTGCCCCAACTCATCAGTCAGACGAGTCACTCACTTTGTTTGGGGCCCCCAAAAGTAGGCCCTGAGATAAGGATGTGAATTCAAGAGGCGTATTTGGGAGTGGACCCCAGGAAACAAAAGGGAGGGCATGTGACATGGGCTGGAGTCCCAGCACCTGGAACGTACTAGGTGCTCAGGAAATACTCATTCTTGCTCATCCCTCATTCTGTAAGCAGGTAGGGGTGACCCCAGGAGGTGACAGACTGGCTGCCCCATCATTCTCATGTTTGGGACTAACGTGGAGACAAGTGACATTAATACAGATGTTGCCACTCAGGGGCCCTCTCCCCTACCTGAGCCACAGTGACAAAGGCAAGGATGGGAAAGTCAGAGGCGAGGCCATCAGAAGGAAGTGGCCCCTGCTGTGACTCAAGGGGGAAACAGATACTAAATGACTCTCAAGGACTCCATGCTCCAGACTTTATTTCTAGTTCCTAGACCTAGAGAGCTCTGACTGTGGTGCAAAATTAGTCTTCCCTGGGTACCGGAGATTTCATATCACAGAAGCACGTGGATATGTGCACACACGAGTATGTGCAAATATAGACAAGCACAAACGTGTGTACACACACATGTAAATACCTCTGCACACAATACACACATATTACCCACACTCGCGGGCACGACGTATTCCCACACATACACAACTGCACTGCACACACACACACACATCATTCACTCACATACTATTTCTGCTGGTTTCTACCATCCAGTCAAGGTCAACCCCGGGGAGGTGACCTTTTCAACAGGAATTACCTTCTGTTGGTATGAAAGTCGTTCCTTCCCTTTTCCCTATGCTTCTCACCTTCCCTCCCCCCAAGAGCTAATCAGGAGACAGGCCCAGCGGTGGCTTCTGCCATTTCTCCCACAAAATGCACAGCTCAAGGAGGCATCCAAAGTGAGGGCCTCTCTGCTGGAAAGTGACCTGGAGGACCAGTGGCTGTGGCAGGTCTGACAAGACTCAGAGCCAGGCCTCTTCTGGGCAGGACTGGTGCCCCATGCTTGCCAGCCAGGTGTGGACTTCCTCATAGGATGCTCAGTGGTAACCGTGTCTGCCCGCCAGACATGGCCAGGGGCACTCTCGTCCCTGCTGCTAGACTGACTGTGGCTTTAGCACAAGCAGTCCCAGGCACACACTCTGTCCTATGCAATGGGCAGGTCAGCCCGGCTCAGAAATAAGGCCCTTATTACCCATTTGGCTGCAGCCAAAGAATGGGCATTGTGGGGGCTGGCGGTTCTGTGGACAGCCAAGGGTCAGAAGGGCCAGGATCTGATCACTGAAAGGAGGCAAAGGAGCTGTTGCTTTTCGGACCATAGAGGCTGGGGTCTCATCACAAGCGAGGAAGGAAGGGGCTATTTTTTCTAGGTTCGACTGCTCTAGGTTTACTCCTATTGGGTGCCTGCGGTGGGGGAGCACTCTGCTTTTCAGGCTTGCAGTGCATGGAGGGTCATGATGGAGTCTGAGGCATGGACCTCTCGGGGATGATGTCCAACAGTCCAGCGAGAGGGGAAGCCAGTGGGCTGTGCACTGGTCCGGGCACCTCCTAGGACGGGACAGCTGCTCTACTTGCTTGCGTTTGACTCCATTCCCAGGCAGGCCTCCCCTCCTTTATAACAAATTTACAATCTGGCAACTGACTTCAAATTAGAAACAAGAAGATAAAAGCTTTTTGAATTCCGTTCATTAGTCCCATCAGCCAAAAGCCCCCAAAGGAATGGAAAGCAAACTTAGATTTGCTAGCAGAGCATTAGGGTCGATATTAGAGACTGTTCTAGGCTAGGAAGCAGCCTGACCATCAACTACAAGGGGTTCCACCAGGATTCAGGTGGGGGCTCTTCATCAGGACCACCAAAAGTTGAAACAGTATCTCAATGAAATTTTACTGTGCACAAAGCACCCCCAGATTTAGTGGCTTAAAACTAGTACTAGCTCATCTGTTTACCATGGGTAACTTGGGCTGGACTGGGCTGGGGTGGGCAGGCTCCCTCATGCAGAATGAGGGGTGAGCAAGAATAGGTGTTTACTGAGCATCTAGTATGTGCTAGGCTCTGTGACTATTGACTTTCAGCTTTCTCTGGCTCCAGAGTGTGGTGACCCCCTCTAGGCTAGGTTAGTGGCAAGTGGCTACCCCTGGGAGCAGTCCTCAATCAAGGACTGGAGGGAGTTGGGAGGAGCTACCCAGTCCCTGCACCCCTTGAGAGGGGATGGCCCTGAGGTGTGAGGTTATCACTGTCCCCTAGTGGTCCCAGATAGGATCACACTCTGGGTGCCTCCAGTAGAAAGCGCTCAAGGAAACTGGCATTTCTTTGCTCGACTGCCTTCCACCCCTGGCTCACAGGCCTTGGTCAGCCAGGCAGCTCTGCTTCTGGCGACTGGCTGCTGGCTGGAGCAAAGAGCTAACCCGCCCTGGCTCTCATTCTCCAACCAGCTGGCCTAGGTTGATTCACACGGTAGTAGAAGATTTTGAGAGCAACGAGTAAATAGACACCACCATGTATGTGCTTTTTAAGCCTTGACTTACCTTACATTTGTGACTTGCCAAAGCAAATCAATGACAGAGTCCAAGATTAGCATGGGAGGGCACTATGAAAGGGCAGGGAAGAATCTCGGGCCAATTTTGCAATCTAGGACAGGCATCGCGGGAGATGTTGCCACCCAGCCTAGCGAGGAGTGTCTGCTGATAGTCTTCCCCGAGCCATCTCTGGGCAGGCTATGGGCTTGTGCAGGACAGGGTGGTGTCCAACTTCTATCCTCAGCCCCAGACCCAAGCACCAGGCAGCCATGCAGAAGAGGCTCATTGAGTGTGTGGATGGATAGTCAATGCACATAACTTCTGGCAGCAAGGGGGGTCAACAAGAAGACAAACTCCATCCTAACTTTCCAAAGCCTCTGTGACCTGGTGGCCTCATCGGGTGTCCTTGCTCCCAACGGGGACACCTAGAGCTCACGCCGACAGATGATTACTTTCACCTCTCTCTTGAAAAATGGCCCATGTTTAAGGATTCATAAAACTTAAGGAATGCATCACTGAGCCTATAGCGCTGTGAGAGCCCCATGTAGAGAAGACTTAAAAAGAAGATTCATCAAACTAATTACTTCTCCCCTGCCCCACCCCCCACCCCCGCCCCTCTTTCCGCTTGGCCTGCTCAGAAAGATGTACAGCCTCATTGTCTGGGCTGCTTAGAACCAAACTCCCTGGCCTGTTTGTGTGGGAGGAGCACTGAAGTACCCTGGGCCTTGATCTTTCTCTGGCTTTTTAGGCAGACAAGAGTTTTTCCTGCTGATTCATCTATTCCAGAGGCTGAGGCAAAGCCATGGTACCTAAGGAGTTGGGTGAGGGACGGAGGGAGGGAAATACTGAGATGTAGGAAGGCTCTCTGTCACCCACTCCCTGAGACAGACTCTGCCCAACCCCATAAGATGCTCACACTGTATCCCTATGTCTTCGGGTTCACCGCAACCTCAGTGGACAGCACCTGAGCCCTCTGACTGCACCCCTTGACCTCAAGTGCCTGCCTCTCCCTTTCTGGTTCCCTACCTGGGGCTTTCTGTGGACGCTCCAAACTTGTTTAGCGGAAGGCAGGACCCAGCGCTAGGGCTTCATGCTGTCAGGGGCAGCCCCAGCCAGTGGGGGACAAAAGAGTGTGGATAAATTCTTCAGCTTCACATCTGTAGTGGGCTGAATGGTGCAATGGGCTGGTGGGTGCTTGGTTTCCTCTTCATTGTCCCCAAAACACTCAGAATGGCAGCCATGCTCACTGCAGGATGTGGGCCCCCTAGAGCCTTAGAAAGTCTGCTTCTGCTGGGGCAAGCCCCATGTGTGGTTTGGAGAACAGAGAAGAGGAACATATAGATGGACCACAGAACTGCTCCCTCTTGCTCCTCATTCCTTCGCAGGCCAGACACCACCTCCCCACCCAGTGAGTCTGCAGTGTGACTCCTTGGAGAGCTGGGGCTTGGAAACTATGTGGTGCATGGTGACACTTGCCTTTGGTAAAGGAAGCACATTTGTTGTCTTAAGAGACATCTCGGTCTAGAAGCAAGAATAAGACGACTACACCAATGTCCGTGAAAAGGGGTTCCCAAGCCACAGCCAGAGGTACCCCATCTATCTGAAATCAGGGAAGATTGCATGAAGGCAGTGGCAGTCTCACTGGGATCATGCAGAAGTCGGGGAGGGGAAGGATCTTAGGGACAAATCACAGGAGCAAAGGAAAAAAATGAGAAGGGATTTGCAGAGTCCCAGGAAGAAATTGCCCCAGGAGGTCTGGTCACAGGGGAGCCTCCTGAGTCCAAAGCCCTAGCCGTGGGGCAGGGACATTTTTCAGACCAGTGGCTTGAGCAGGCATGGGGCAGGGCTGGGAACAGGAGTAGGGGAGCCCCCAAACTAACATGTCCGTGATGCCTGAGGCTGATCTGAGTTGGAGAGGCCAGCCCAGGAGATCGTCAGGGGGTGACTGGAGGTCTGAAAGTGTGCCTGCCACCTGTGCCCTCTTCCTCCCTTCACCTCTGACTAAAGGGTAAATCCACACAAGCTTTCTGGAGGGTGATTCAGCCATGGGCTGGTAGCTTTCAAATTGACCCAGCAATTGTCAAAATTCCTCACAGCGGAATACCTGACATGGGTGAACTCATCACAGTGGAGTTAATAATAGTGAAAACTTGCAAATGACCTAAATGAACCATGGGAGGTACATTTAATAAATGATAACATTTTCATACAAGAGAACATTAAGCAGCCATTAAAAATCTCAATGTAGATCTATTTTTATTTAGAAAAATACAATCCATTACTAAGTGAAGACAGCAGTTTCTGATTTAGTTCATACGACATATCCTAATTGTGTTTAACTATGTATGTGTGCATACGTGCAGGGGTGAAAGTTTGGTGAGGTGTACACCACCCTGTGTTAATAACCATGGCTGTGTCTGGGTTGATGGAACTTTGGATGAGTTCAATGATCCCATGTTGTTATCTGTATCGTGGAGGACTTTTTTTTAATTTGCTTAAAATACACAGCTACCATGAACTACTTTTGTCATTTTAAAACGCCAGGATTCCTTTGACAGTATTTCCTCACCTGCAATGGTATTTGTTTTTTGTTTTTTTTTTTAAATGGTATTTGGATTCTCCTTTCTGGGCCTGTGTGAGCGCCTCAGGGAGTAACACCCACAGCAGGAAGACTGACAGCTGCCGTCACGGTGTGTTGCTCAGGGCGGCCCACAGGGGGCGCGAGACAGTAGTGAAGGAGAGTCTGCGGGTCACTGTTGTCTGAGGGGCAAAGTCAGGCCACAAACTTAGGGGGAGGCCCAAGGGCAGAAGGCAGAGAGTGGAAGAGAGGGTGGGGCAGGGGCAGGGGCAGGGGCAGGAGCCAGATCCATATAGTGCTGAGGAGCGGAGGTCTTAAAGTGGCCACACAAGCCTGGGCACAAAATGCCGCTCAGCACCAGTTGAGCTTGGCACCCTCCGCAACTTCAGGGTGAGAGGGAAGGAGTTAACATCCGGAATCTTCCAGTGGAAGCTGCTCAGAGCACGAAGCCGCATTTGTGAAAAATGGGCTCAATTTGATATTTGGAGAACAATGAAATTGAAATCATTTCAAATTTTAAATGCCCAGCATATTGAGACCCACCCCCTGATAGATCTTCCAAATTAGTTTACAAGCTCGCCATGCCTAGCTCCAGGAGGGGATTCGCTTCTTTGCCAAAAATGCTCTTCTCCTTGAGTTGGAAAACAAGAGGCTGCGGGTTGGCGGGTCTCCCTGAGCCCGAGCCCTCGGTGTGCTAGGGGAGGCGTGCCTTCTGCACCGGGCGGGAGGAGGTGTTTTTCTTCTTCTCTTAGGTAATGAATTTGATCTAATGGGACTGTCTAAATGCGCAGATACCATGGTGATAGGCACCCCATAAACACAGAGATAAACAGGTAGCGAGATGTATGGAGGCAAGCATAATTTGCTTCTAAGTGCCTTTTCACTAGTATAAATAAAGCAAGAAAATAAAGTTGTTGGAGGCACTTGCAATACTAATGTAAGGAGGAAATTAAGCGCTAATTACAGCATCAAGGATAAATGAAAAGGCTTGTGCGCATGCGTGTTGTGCAGAGACGGGGTTGTTCAGGGGTGGGAGAGGTAAGGGAAAAGGCACTAGGAGCAGAGTAGCCATAATCATCTGCCCGAGCTGCACCAGGAGGTGATCTGCTGACAGTTCCCACGCTTGTGTGCAGCTTTCTGTGGCTCCCAGCCAGAAAGCATTCTCTGGCCAAGGGGGTATCCTTGGGTTGGAGAGTGGGGGGCAGACTGGGTGTCAAATCCCCAGGGGTGCAGGAGCCACCCTCAACCAATAAGGAATGGGAGTTGAAGAAGCAACACCTCAGCTTCCTAGCCTTTCAGGAGAATGAGTCTGAGAGTCTTCTACTTAGTTCCCAACCAAATCCCCGCCCCTCACCCCTAGCTTGGTGCCCCAGTTGCCCACAGGGTAATCAACCCATTAACAGACTTTCATTGGCTTTCCCCACTTCCTTTTCTCACTTCCCCACTGTGCTTCCGGTGATCACCTCCCAAATAACAACTTGCACCTACATCTTGGCCTCAGGGTCAGTCTGCTTTGAGGGGGACTCAAACCAAGATAGGCTGTTTTGTACCAGCTGACCATGAAATTGGTCAGGGAGTCCAGGCTCAGCTTCATGGGCACGAAACCTGGGCAGTAGCACAGGGCCCACTCTCAAAAGGGCCCCATGCTTGGTTTAATGCTCTGCTGTCTTCATCTTGAAATTCCTAGTAATTTTATCTTTGAATCTGTGTTTCCTAAGTGACATTTGATGGAGCAATGGTGCAGGCATGTGAGCAACACAGCCCAAGAGATCCCCTGGCAACCCAGGGCACACATGCATGCCTGGGGGCAGGCAGGGGCGCCACATTGCCCCAAGGCCCAGATTGGTGATGGCAGTGGCAGCAGAAGTAGCAGCTGCTGCAGAAAGAGGAGGGGCTCTGCAGAGGCTTTGCACAGGCCCAGCGGTGGGAGGCCAGCTCTCAGGTCAATGCCTGGATGCCTTCCGTGCGTCATCTGCACAAATATTAACTCTCCCGCCTGAGCGCCTGTACAGGAACTGCTGGAGCACAGACAGTAAACTTTGTCAGTAAAGTACTAAAAAAAAAAAAATAAAAGTGTTACTCGTGGATGTTGCAATAAAGCATATCAGGGAGTTGTTAGGATTTTTTCCAAAGAGTTTAGAATCTCAGGTTTTGAAAACCACTGCAACATTGCTTGACAGATAACTACAGGCTTAGAAGTAGAAATTAAATTTCAAGATCGTCAAACTCAACAGAAAAGAACACTATTTTCATGGGAACCAATTATTATTTCAGATGAGCCAATTATTAACAAAGGAGACAATTTTAAAATTAATTTTCCTTGTAATTGAAGTTACAATAATAGAATGCATAAACAGGCATTTTGAGTTATATGTAAATCATGAAGCCACTTTCAGTTTCTTCTATGCCCTCCACAGATACAGGAAATGTCAGAGAAAATATTAAAATGCCTTTGTATACAGTTACATTTAAAATTAAATTCAAGCTCACATGAAACTGATTTGTATAGAGTTAAATATTTTTTAGAAAAAAATGTTCCCTGAGACTCATCAGCTCTGGATATAACCAAAATTGTTGAATTTCAAATCATAATATACTTTGAAATAGTTCATCAGAAATCTTTCCCAATGTTGTCACAGTCTATAAAAATACTCTTAAAACTCTAGTAGTAGTTGCATCAGCAGAAAGATCCTTTTCAAAATTAAAAATGATCAGAGTTACTGTTATAGAGCAGCCCCGATATTGAATGGGTTCCTGGCTGTGGGTCCTCACCCGCGCGCTTAAAAGGGACTTATGAATACTCCACTACAGGCACACACACAAGGTTAATAAAAGGTTTATTTACACGGGAAAAGGAAATAAGGAAAATGTACAACTCAGGGAGAAAATTGGGAAATAAAGTCTTTAATGCGTCCTACCCGATCCGACGACCTGGAAACCCAAAGGCACTCTCAGAGCTGCGAGCTGGCGGCCCCCCCAAAGCCCACGTGTCTGCCTTTTATATCAACCTGGCTGCTTAACCCCACCCTCAGGTCCCAGCCACCTTCCCTTTGGTGGGGATGGGATTTGGAGTTCCCAGTGTCTTTGGCTTTGGCCTGGGGTGGGGGTGGAGTCCACAAAGCCTGTATGGAATTAGCTTTAGGACAGCCTTTTCCCCCTAACATTACCTGCAATCTCATATTTGCCAAGAGGGACTCATGTCACTTTGAATTTATATTGATTGAAAATGAGTTGCTAAGAGTATAAATTTTGATGACCTAATAAATGAATTTGCAGAAAAGTGAGCCAGAAAAATATTGTCAAGATATCACATTAATAAGCCATTATATTACATTAAAATGACACCAAAAATAGTTTTACAAATTTGTACGTTTCTGTTATTCATGTATCACTATTACACCTGTTGTGTTTAATAAGAAATAAAACATTTTAAAGGGAAAAACTTTATGCTTTAGTAACTTTAACAATACTCTTTTTCCTGCCTTTTAAACAGAGGGCCCTGCATTTTCATTTTGCACTGAGTCCCACAAATTAGGTAGGAAGCCTGTCTGCTGAGTTTGCGTACCAAATTTCATAGGACAGATAGATTAGGCCTTTGGCTTCCAGGTCTGAGACTGACTTTCTTCTCAATCCAGCTGCAACATTCGCTCCATCCTTGGTCACATGGTTGGCAATTGTAATAATAAGAGCTAAACTGCAAAGACTGCAGAAAAAGGAGTTCTTGGAACTGAGGTTTTCCTTAACCTCTGTTTTGCAAACTAGGTCTTTGTAATCCAGTCACTGGCTTCCCTTGGGAAGGAGCATGAAAGCTTGGCAAGGAAGTTCACTGTAGCTGAGAACAATTCCCAGTAAGGGACACAGCTGGGAGCCAGCAGCAGCTGTGGGCCGGGGAGGTTGGCCCTGAACAGGGATTTGGGTAGGACATTAGAGTATCTACCCCTTACACTGCTTTATTCTCTTACTTCTTCTAATGAGTTTACTCCACCTGGGGATTGCTCGCCAGGTCTGGAGTTTTGTTTTTGGAAACATCAAGAGAAAGGTTAGTGGGAGAGCTATAACTCCTGCTGTTGCTGCTGTTAATTTTTAAGCCATAATGGTTACTCCACCTCTACTACTACTTTTTATAGCCCCCCCCCCCCTCTGCTAGCACCCCTTTTATTTTGTTGACTGTCCTGGTGAGGTGATAAAGACCCTTATGCCTTAAACATCTCCACCTGGTTTACCGCGGGCTCCTTAGGCTGTGACTGCTGTCCTTGTCCACTTGCCATGAATGCTGGGCATAAGAGCACCAAGAGATTCTTCAGCAGATCTTTTGGGCACCAGGCTCCATACTGTCACAGCTGTGCGTGTGCAGCTCTAGCTCATTACTGCTGCCAGGAGGGCGACTTCCTTCTTTATCTGTTTGTCCCTTGGCATAGCTGAAAGGGACTGGGAAGTCACTGAATCTTAAAGTTTAGGAAAAAAATTCTTACCCTACCCACTAATATAAGCTTCCTCTTCTGAGAACCCAGACCTGTAGACCCACGTTGTGGAGACCAGAAGCATAAATTCCCCGAGTGGATCAATGGAATTGATATTAATTGGGTCACTGCTACTTCTATCTGGAAGTTCCTGGAACCAAATATCCTACCTCATGGGGCTACATCAGTTGTTGATTTAGAGTATGTACAATGTTCTGTAACATCGCAGAATATTATCTCCAAGCTGGTGCATCAGCCGCACCATTATCAGGCCATTTCTCTGCTTTATCATGGCAGCAGCTCCTTGTGGTGCAGTGTGTGACAGAACCAGAGCAGCCTGGAGCTGGGTTCCTGCTGGCATGTCTCATTTGCTGCAAAGGGGGTCCCTCTGTCTGAGGTGATGTTATGTGAGATCCCGTGTTAGTGAATCAAGTGCTCTGTCATTCCTCAGGGGATGGTGCTCGCTAAAGCCAAGTGGACAGGGAAGGTCAACTCCTACCCTACACATGTGTTGATCCCAATCAAGATGAATCCTTGTTCTTTCCAGGGTAGAAATGAACTTGGTATGTGGAAAACTGATCTTGATGAATCGTGCCATATTGGGAGTTTAGCACTGTTCTCTGTTAATGACAGTTGGACATTCAACAGTGCCCGTATTTCTATCAGCCTTAGTGAGAGGGAGCCCACATGGTTGGGCCCGGGAATAACCTGTCACTGCTGCCTTGACTATGTCATTTATACACCTATACCACCCAGTTAACAAGCAGCTCCATGTGCAGAACACACCACCTCAAGGCCCTGAAGATATCTCTTGGTGCTCCTCTCTCTGTGGAAAATGCAATAAATTGTATTTACTTGGTAGGGGATGTCCCAGCATGCCCTGGTCTACTGGTTCCCTCAAATCATCACTGATGTGGTAGGGTTCTAATTTCTTTTTTTTTTTAAGATTTATTTATTTATGCATACAAGAGCTGGGGTACAGGCCAGGGCTGCGGGGGCGGGGGGAGAAGGGGATCCACCAGAGACAGAGTGGGGAACAGAACAGGCAGACTGACTGAAATACGCTGCTGAGAGGAGCAGCGGGGGAGACAGAAGAGGTCTGCTTCGCCATGTGGGTTGCTCCCTGGCCAGCCGGGGATCAATCAATCTGTTGCAGAGTCTGCAGATTGCTTCATAGTGCTGAGACTTAACCCCTTGCATCACCAGGGAGGCCCTAGGGTTCTAATTTCCATGGGTATTATCTTGTACTCTTTGGAGCGCATGTCTCTGATTGACTGCCACTTCTTGTTCACCTAATCAGATTAGCATGATGCCATCAACAAGGTACGTCCATGGGATGTTTTGCAGAATGTGCAGATGGTCCAGAGCCCTTCAGATTTTATCATGAGAGAGGGTGAAAAACTTAACACAGCCCTGGAGCAAGACCTTCCATTCTACCATTGTCTATCCCACACAAATACAAGCCATTAGAGGTGGAAAAGAAAGTATTTTCCAGATATAACCACATAGCATGTGCCTGAAGCAAAGATACCAGCTGCAGTTGGGGTTGCTTCTTGATTACGTGGTCCGCTCTTGTTCACCACAATCCATCTAGTTCTCTTAGGGGCCAGACTGGTGAGTTCAATGGAAGTAGTCTGGAGACCACCCACCCTGCATTCTTTACATCATTGAGGGTGGCCCAAATCTCTGCCACCCCCCTCACCCCCACAACAGGATGTGATAACACTGATGATGGCTTGGTGTGTGAAAGGAGTGTTTCACAAAACTTCCACTTGATCTTCTTTAATAGTGTAGCCCTTATTCCACAGGCCACGGAACCAATATGGATGCGGGTTCTACCAACCATATATCCATTCCAATTAGACATTCAGAGGCCAGAGAAAAGACCACTGGTTCATGGGCCCAATGGAACCACCATCAGTCAAACCTGGGCCAGGACTCCATTTATTGCCTGACCCCCATGTACTTCCCATTCTAATAGTGAGCCCATGGTAGAGTTTTGTATCATTGGTATCCTTGTTTGTGCCAACAATCATTGAAGAGTCTGCACAGTCTCATTTTTCTAAGACTCTGTTATCGAAGCAAATAGCCACAGGACTCCAAAGAAGGAGTGAGCCTCAACCAGCGAGGAGCGGGAGTGGATGGATAAATCCCCCAGCTTCCTTTCTCACTGGGGAAGGCAATTCTGTTCCACACCATCTCCCAGAAAGTGCCCAGGGTGATTGCACCCATTACCCACGGAATTCCACCACCAATTAACTCACCCTTTACTCACTGTCCTCACCGTCCTGTCTCATTGCCCCCAGGCCAAGACGGTGCTTCTTGGGATGTCTTCCCAAGTGAAGAACTTGCATCCACATCTTTGTCTCAGGGTCTGCTTGGGAAACCCACACTAAGACAACCCACACTAAATAAAGTGACCTAGAAGTCATCTGTCTCCACTTGACCTTTAGGTATTTGCAGCCTCTGGACCTCCCCGGAGGAGGACAGGCTGGTCTGCTTGCACAGCTATGTAGCAAAGGTTCCATTGGCCTCCATGGTAACCCAGTCTAACGTGCGATTCTCGTTGTCAGACCTTTGCTTTTAATTCTCGACCCTCAATCCCTCCTGCTGAAATTTAAAACCACTTCATCATTTTATTATTTTTTTTCTTTTTCTGAGAGACAGAGAATAGCTGACCACCAGCTTCTGCGTAAGACCCTCTTATACACTTGAGCATGAATGTTAATCTTTACTTCTCCAGGACGAATAATCCAGGTTTCTTAGAGTGCCCATCAGTCCCTTTTTCTAGGCTTTTAATCATCTTCACGGTTGTAAGCTGTCACCCCCAGCTGCTCACCGTAGACTGGCCTGCAGACTTCTGGGGACCACCAGATGCATGTTTTAACCCAGAGAAGTTCACAGGCAGGGGGTGCCCCAGCTGCTGTAAATCACCCTCTCCCTTGCCTCCTCCCCAAAGCCAGAGAACAAGCCCCAGCTTGCTGTTGAAGGCCATAAAACTTCTCTACTTTAAAGGGCCCCTTTGTTACGCATGTTCATTGTAGCAGGCGTGCCAGTCCACCAAGGGCCCATAAAACTTCCCCAGGCTTTGTGTGGGTGACCCCACGGGCCTGCGCCTTAGCGATCCCACCCTTAAGCCCACAATGAAACTGTTGCCAGGTTCACCCAGCAACAGACTGGACTCAATTTGCCTTGTCATTTGTTTGTTAGCTTTACAAATGGCTTTTGAGGCCAGACAACCCCTTCCTAACCCTAACGGCTTGATTGGTGGAAGCTCAGGGACTTCCCGGGGAACAGTGGGGGCTCTTGGGTTTCCATGGAGATTTTCTAAACAATTCACCTCAGGGGAGAAACTGTTGCTGCCCTTCAAGGGGGAGCCGGCATTCAGCTGCAGCTGAGCTGTCCTATCTCCAGTTGGGCAAAGGTGTTCTGCCTCTTGCCCTCACCAGCATGGTCCAGGGCCCTGCTCCCCAAGAAGCCCCAAGGCCTTTGCCTGGTCCCTGAAAATAGCCCACTCCAACTATCCTACCAGACTAGGCAAGTGAAGTCCAAGCAAATGCAACCAGCAGGACAATGCGATTTATTTTGTACATAGCTTAGACGCTTAAGAGCATCTTAAGTCTGTGCTTAAGAGCACAGACTTTCAATAAGCCAAACGTCCATCCACAGTAGATGGATATGAAAGAACAAAGCGTGGATAGACAAAAACACGTGAACAAATCACACATTCTGCTAAGTGAATGAAACCAAACATATAAGAGTACATACTTGTATTAGAACAAAGTTTAAAAACTGGCAAAACTTAAATCTATGAAAGTAAAAGTCACAATAGCAATGATCTCTGGGAGGCGAAGGGTATAGATTGAACAGGGATGCAAGCAAACTCTCTGGGATGATAAGAATGTTCCATATCTTGATCTGAGTGCTGGTCACATAGGTATCTGCAAGTAGAAAACGTAATCGAGCTATCCACTTATGGTTGGTACTCTTTCCTGCATGTTAATCATATGTTAGAATAGTACTGGGGGAGAAAACCTGGACTTCTGACCTACAGAGCTATACGCCAATAGGGCCTCCCCGGTGGTGCAGCGGTTGAGCGCTGGGTTGCAAAGCTACCCGCAGCCTCTGCAGCGCCGGTTCAATCCCTGGCTGCGGATGAGGGGTCCCACATGGCCCGCAGACCTCTTCTGCCGCCCGCTGCTCCTCTCAGCAGCATATTTCGTCAGTCTGCCTGTTCTGTTCCCCGCTCTGGCTCTGGTGAATTCTTTTACCCTCCCGAGCTTCTGACTGTACCCAGTGCTTAAATAAATAAATAAATCTTTTTTTTAAAAAAGAGCTATGCACCAATAAACGGCTGTTGTTTCAAGTGCTAAATTTAAAGTAATCTGCGACATAGCTATAGGAGAAGAGTACCCCTTGGCTCTCACCTTGGTCCTGCCTCCAGTTTACTGTGTGACCAAGGATCTGGCACTCACCCTCTCTGAGCTTCAGCTGCCACAGTTAATGAAACAATAACTCATTTCCTGCCTGCAGGATTAAGGTGAAAATCAAATTAGTTCAGGTATGCGAAAGCACTTTGAAAGTTATAAAGGGGTTTCTAAAGGGAAAGTTTATTATTGTCATATTAAAAATAAACCCCCAACTTTGACCACAGGAAATGACTTAGAATTAAGTAACCCAGAGCTGAGAAGCCCCCTTTTGTTACAGGCCCTCAGCCAGAAGGTCCGCTGTGCTGTGCGCATGTCCAGCATTGCCTCTGGGGAGCTTGGGGAATGAATGGTGTCAAATGTACGCCTTTGAACGCACTCACCTACACTCATTTTGTTTGTGCTACAGATTTGGCACAGGCAGATGCCTTCACATCTATTTGCTACTATTTTTTTGTTCACCTTCCAAAGTAAAATATATAGGAATTTTATTTTTCACCTGCTAGAAAAAAAAGAACCCTGCGGCTCCCCCTCTGATAGGGAAATCCTGGCTCTGTTCAAATGACTCTCAGCTCACCCCACATCCCATGGTTGCTGCTTTCTTAAAATATTATCACTGCATCTGTTTTTTACACTTAAATATCTTTCACTTGTGTTGATCAAATCAGAGCATAAGACCTAACCCACTAATCCATTCTTTTAAGATTGTTTTCATTTCTCCTCCTGCTCTTTCCACGCATGTGCGCCCCTCCCCCATCTAGTTTTATTGTATTTTCAACTGGATCAAGAGTCTGTGTTTATCTTATTAAATGTTTTGTAAATGTTTTATACAACTGATCCATGTGGTGAAGTGTGGCGGGGTTTTTCTTGCACAATCCTTCCCCAGTTAATAGCTGTTTGGCTTTTGGTTTTCTTAGTTCCCTACATTCTTATCAATAACACAACTGTAAGCTTTGCCAGATGTCTCAATCTCTCTGAAGACATTCCGACGCGTCAAGTATGCCATCGATTTCATCTTATAGAAAATGTCTGTCCTGACACCTTCTATCCCAACCTGCACCCGCTGTCCCTGCAGGCCTGGGACACCCTTCACTTTCCATGTTTTATATTGAACCCTTATTCTGTGGCCAGCACTATGATATTTGCTGCTTGCAATGACCTGATGGGGCACATATTTATATTCCCAGGTCGCTGAGATTTAAAGAGGTAAAATAACCCCATCAAAAGATGACTAATAAATGGCAGAAGCAGGATTTAACCCATGATGGTTGAACGCCAAAGCCCTAAGTTGGTTGATTCTAAGTCATTTCCTGTGGTCAAAGTTGGGGGTTTATTTTTAATATGACAATAATAAACTTTCCCTTTAGAAGCCCCTTTATAACTTTCAAAGTATTTTCATATACATGGACTAATTTGATTTTCACCTTAATCCTGCAGGCAGGAAATGAGTTATTGTTTCTTTAACTGTGGCAGCTGAAGCTCAGAGAGGGTGAGTGCCAGACTCTTGGTCACACAGTAAACTGGAGGTAGGGCCAAGGTGAGAGCCAAGGGGTACTCTTCTTCTATGGCTATGTCACAGATTACTTTAAATTTGGCACTTGACACAACAGCCGTTTATTGGCGCATAGGTCAGAATTTGGGACACGGTGTGGCTGGATTCTCAGCTCAGGTCCTCACAAGGCTAAAGCCAAGGTGTCAACCAGGGCTACAATCTCACCTGGAACCTGAGGTCCTCTTTCAGACTCATTCAGGTTTTTGGGGGGATTTAGTTCACTGCAGTTCTAGGATTGAGGTGTCCTTTTCCCACTGGCTGTTGGCCAGGGAACACTCTGGGCTCCTAGAAAAGACTTTTACATCCCAACCACTCGGTCCCCACCACCTTCAAGGCCAGGGAAGGAGGCTCTCCCTGATATCAAATGTCTCTTAAGTGTTGAATTCCTCTCTTCAGGAAAAACGCAGTCAGTCCCTTTTTGAGGATTCACCTAGGGCGATCTCCCGGTCTGAAGACCAAGCAATACGACCTGACCTAATCACAGGAGTGACTTGCCATTAAATTCATAAGTCTCTCCCGCACTCAAGGCCAGGGGATTCTATGGCGCATGGACCCCTGGGGGCCATCTCTGAATTCTGCCTACTGCAGGAATATGTGGGGAAATAGCCCTCTCCCCGCTGTATCAAGGGTGCCCTTGACCACTCATTTTGAGAGCTCCACGCCCGTCCCAGGTTATGGAAAAAAAAAAAAAAAAAGACAGCATTACAAAATCTGCTTGGAAGGACGCCTTTGGGCCAATGTGTTACAACTATGCTGTTGCCATTGTGGAATGCGTGTGCTCCAGCTCAGTGCTGCAAAGATTTGTAATACAATCGGGGGTCCTGTTTGTTGTTGCAAATTTTGATGACCTGAGTTTCTTAAAAGACGCATTCACCAGAAATAAGCCTGTCACCAAAAGACAAATTCTGTACGATGCCATTTATAGGAGGTACTCAGCTAGTCAAATTCATAGAAACAGAAAGTAGAATGGTGGTTGGGGGGGGGGGAATAGGGGGAAGGGGAATGGGGAGTTGTCGTTGAATAGATAGGGAGTTTCGGTTTTGCAAGATGAGAAAGTTCTGGAGATCCGACGTACAGCAAACCCTGTGAATATATTTAACACTACTGAACTGTACACTATTGACTGTAAAATTTATTTTATGTGTTATTTACCAGTTAAAATAAAAATATATCAAAAAACGAAATCACCCACTAAAGCTTTTTTGTGATCTGATGTGCAGAGGCGTTCTTCAGAGCAGCCTTGGGATCAGGAAAAGCAATGTGGTGGTTTGTGGCGGTTGAAGATTGGCTCTCTCGGCTGCGTCCCATCCACCTTCTCGGTGCCTCCCTGTGCTGCAGATCCTGGAAAGCTGATTTCTGAGTAAGAATTGAATTCCACTAATGGGATGCTCCTGTGGATGATTCCGAGGCGGGGAGTGAGACTGAGGTCAACATCCACTGCCAGACCTGGTGGCAGGGTCGGTGCATTTCTGCAACTCTTTTCCAGCATCCAACCCTAGCCTCACAGGTGCCAACTGGCAGTTGCGGCAACAGCATAAGCATTTACGTGACCCCTTGTATCACAACTAAAGTAGTATGTTGAAGTCACCTGTCCCCGTAGGGCCTTCTAATCCCTTACCTTCCTGGTTGAGCTCGAGGTAGAATAGCTCCCCTTGAAGGAGGCTGGTTCGGTGAGGTGATGTCGTTCTGACATTCATTCCTGGAGCCTGCTCCTCCTCCTTACAATTATGCAAATACACAATACCCTGAATTCAATCCCTTTCTGCTTAAGTAGTTAGAGTGGTTTCTTTTTCCTGCAACTGAACCCTGAGTGATGGTCAGAGTTGCTGGGCAGACCAGTGGAGGCTTTGGAATTTGATCATTCCATCATGCAAGGTTCTGGTAGCACCTGCTAGAGCATCTTGAACTTTCTTCAGGGCTGTGCTGGGACCTCTGATGTAAATGGAGACTTTGGCAATGATTCCCATGTGTCCCACTTCCACTCTGGCCCCTTCAGCCCCAGCTAGCCCTCCCAACTATGTGGGATGGTGTTCTATTTCTCTCCTTTCCTTTTCACTGCTATCTGAAATATCATTCCTCTACTCCTGTCCCCTAGCTTTTTGTAGCAGATTCTAGGACTGTCCGCCCAAGGCATCCCCCCGCCTCTTCCTTGTTCACAGAACCGAATTTTTTTTTTGGCATGTTAGGCAAAGATCTCTTGACTTTAGATTATATATCCATGCATTGCTTAATGACAAGAATGTAGTCTGAGAAATGCATCGTTAGGCAATTTCATTGTTAGGCAAATGTCAGAATGTAATTACACACGCCTGGATGGCACAGCCCACTCCATGCCCAGGCTGGATGGCAGAGTCTGTTGGGACCGGTATCACACAGGCAGTCTGTCCTTGACCAAAGCCACACATGACGGTATGTTCTGGGATGGGTTGTGACCCAGTTGTGTCTGATAAAGGGAAGTCTCGTGGGAAGATTCTGAAGAGAATTTTTCTTCCTGAGGTGGTGGAGGTGGGGGTTGTTTTCCCATTGGTTGACTGTCCATGACTTCCTGTCCTAAAATAGGCACTTGATGCCTAGACCTAAAGCAACCATCTTGACACCACAAGGTGGCAAGTATGAGGAGAAAAGGCCAATAACTAAGGATGTCTGGGTAGAGGGGCTGACAGAGCAAGGTCCTAGATGCAATCGATGAGCCAAGACAAATCCTGGAACTGCCAACCTCCGGATTTCTTGCTAAGTAAGCCACACAGGTCCTTAAAATTCAAGCCACTATTAGTTGGATTTGGGGGTACTCAAATTCAAAAGCCTGACACATTAATCTCACTCCTGGTAACTCTCAATCGATGCCCTTGCCTAGGATTTTTGCAGAGAAAATCGGGTCCATTCAAGTTTTCTCCCTTCCCTCTTGCCTCATAACCAAGGGCCTCTTCTCTGATCTGAAACTAACCCCTCCCTTGTGCACCGGGCACCATTCTTTTCCCTCCTCAGAGGCCTCAGCCCAGCTGAGTCTTCTTCCATGGCCTGCTTTTCCCAACTGTGGACTTGAATAAGCACCCAAGGCTGTGTACACCGGCCTGGCATGAGTGGACATGTCTCATTCTGCTCACCCTACGGTGCCCTGGGCGAGTCCCTAGAGATAAAAGTAGCATGGGGTTAAGGGTTTGGAACTGTTCTCCCCCCCACCCGCCGAGTCAGAGATTGCCTGCGACTGTGTGCGAGCCTGCGTGTGTGCTCCTGCCAACCCCCGTTTTCCACAGCAAGCCTTCTTTCCCTTCTGCTTTTTCTCCCTATTTTTATTGAAGGCATATTTTCTTTATCTTTAAGGCTTTTATAGCTTTGTATCTCTGCTTCATTTTAGTACATTCTGCTGTATGATTTATGCTGCTTTTACTGGCTCTTTACCCTCAGCACATAAACATGTTTAAGTTTTTCTACTGCTTAAAAAAAAATTAAAAACCCTTCCTTGACCCTGCGTTCTCATCGAGTTTTGGCATTCTTTCGCTCTGCTTTTTCTTCCTTGGGAGCTCTTTGGGAGTCGTCTGCAATCCAGGTATTTTCTTCACATCCCACTCATTCCTTAATTCTCTTCTCCAAGACCGGAAACTCAGCCCAGCACAATAGGGCCTTCATCAGAGGGGTGCAGGGAGTCTCCCTTGGCTATGGGAAGAAAAGAAGGGATGCAGCTGGGCCACTAGGACCCCTGGGATATTTTTCTTGTGGCCCCCACACTCTCCTCTGAGTTTCTCTCTTTGGAGTGATGTCATTCTTTCCTCAGTGTGACTAGAACTGTTCCAGAGCCTTCTATCCTGTGGCTCCCACTGCCAGGGGAGGTTCATCCTGCCTGTTTCCCAGTTGAGAGTCCCAGGAAAGGATTCGATGGGACCAGCCGGGGTCAGGTGTGCTCTCATGATAATCAGCCTTGGCTCCAGGAGGCAGAGTCACATGGCCTAGAAGAAGAGAGTGGAGAACTGGCTTCCCGGGTGGGGTTCTTTCCCACCCGCTGCACTTCCCTGAAATGCCTCTCATTCACCTGTCAAAGCACTGCCCACATGGCTCAGCTCTCCCCTCTCCTTGTGTTCCCGCTTCCTCCAGCTGCCAGACCTCTGGAGCTCTGGTCTGCCTGGCTACACAGCAGCCAGGCCCAACTGAGAGATTACCGCACCCCAGCTGACTTCCTCCGAAGACTCTCCGGTGGATCAAGAACCCAGCTTCCTCGACATTCCAAAGGGCAAAAATGGTGGCCAGACTGTATCCCCAGGTCTCCTTTAAGGAGGGACTTGCCCCAGCTGTCAACAGGCAGCCTCCAACTGCTGAAAACCACCTCACTCTGAAGCACTTCCTTCCTGGGGCAACCCACATGCAGCGACTGGCCATTTCATCTACTGGCCAACCGCAGGCTCTAGCACTCCACAGGGCCCACTCTGTAGTTCAAGCCCTCCATTGGCCCAGTCCTGCTTCCTCCCCTTCCTCCTACAGATGTTGTCCCTCATAACTATCTTGCACAGCTAACTCCATTTCAGTGTCAGTCTCCTATGGCAGAGAGGCCTGAGCTGGGTGTTCTGCACCATCTCCCAGAGATCCCCAGGGGACTGGGTGCTAGTTTCCCACAGTGGGAATGAACTTAGTAATGCTTCCTTCAGTGACTGCCCTTCCTCCACTGGCTCATGTCCCTACTTCCCATATTCTCTGACTCTTCAAGAATCTACTTGCTCTCAAGTCCTTGTCCTGAAAATAACCTAAACTCAGATACCAAGATTATTGACTTTTTTTTGTGTTAAATCCAGATGTCCAAACCTTTATCTGCAATAGATACCACAGTGACCATGAGCTCTTCTTGAAATGTTCTGCTCCCTCCGCCAGCTGGGTTTCCTGTCCTTTCACACTGCCTGCTCTTCTTCCTCCACACACTCCCAGGGTTACAGCCCAACACAGCCTGGGAGAGAGATCACAGTCACTCACCTGGAGTCAGTCACCACCACACAGGGATGACCCACACTGCCTCCAGCTCAGAATTAGCTCTTGAGCTCTGGACTCAGACGTCCCAGTACCTCCGGGCCATCCCTATGTGGATGTCCCACAGATGCTTAAACGAACCTGACAGGGCTGAACTCATTGCCTTTATCGAAGCCAAGTTCTACATTCCCCTTCTCAGCAAACAGCATCATCGTTTGTTGTCCCCCAAGCCAGCTCTCTGGGAGTCACCCAACCTCCCATCTCCTCCCTGACCCATCAACACTGGCCTGCCCTGGTGCAGACACCTCCTACCCAGAATTGGTCTCCCTGCCCCAGGCTTTACTGTCCCCTAGCAAGAAGACCTTGAATAACTCATCAAATCTCTCAGCCTGTTTCAGGATTTGTAAAATGGGTCGTTAATAATAGCACCTACTCTATAGAGTTGTTGTGAGGCTTAAAAGACATTGCACAATGCTTAGAAAAGTATATTGCACATAGTAAGTACTCAATGATTATTAGTGTTTTATAATTGTTTTTGTTATCTTTACCCTTCTAGTGACCCTCATCGATTTCCATCTTGTACTATGATCACTTATGTGCTATCTTGAAATGCCCGATTGGTCGGTCTGCAAGATTCCTGAAGGCAGTGTTTGATCTTATTCATTTACTTGCCTATGACCACTATCTCCTCCCACTACCCTCTGTCAGCCATTCCTCCCCTCAGATCTGGTAGCATTAGATTAGCTAAAAATTGGGAATTTTTCTAATAGTCAATTAAGGGGAAGTTGAGCTGGGGATTTATTTAATTTGGGTAGAGTAGGACATTTTGTGTGTATTTTCAAGATACTGCTAGTCATCCCAATGTAAGAACGGCTTCCAGGAACACTGCCACCACCCAGTGGGTTGACACCCCACGTGATAGAACATGAAGCTTCAGGCCCAGAAGCTGTATGTCAGTGTGAGAATGTCCTATGCTTCCCAGAGGCTTGTGGGTAGTGGAAGAGAAACAAGGTTTGAAAGAGCTGGATTTAGAAACTTGTCTGTAGAAAATTTTTGTAATCATCAGCCATGAAAAACTGCAAACAGGAATTTCATTTTTATTTATGCCTGGACAAAGGAAATTCTCTCCTGTCAGGATTATATTCAGCAATGTCGTGTATACAATTATGAATGCACCATCTATTTCTCTTTCCTTCTTCATGGAAGGTATGTGAAATAGGATTTGTCAGAATTCCTGGTTTCTAGGGCACACACCTAGAGCAGCACAACAAACGGTGAATGGGTCTGTCTGGGAAGGCACATGTTTTATCCACTCCAGTGAATTGGGCCACATCTTAGAGTATCTGATGCCTCTTGTTCTGATGAAGTCTGGCAGTTCCAGATGAAACGGCAGGCAAAATTGCCCCTGACACAGCAAAATACCCTAAAGAAACATATTTATCAATGAGTCAATTTTTATCCCATAAGAGTAATTCGATTACATAATTATGTATCCCAATACAATGTAGTGGCAATTTAAGAAAGCATTTTGAATTGCTCTTGTATGTCCTAATTTCAGATTAACTTTATATACTTTTTCAGAAATATTGATCAAGCCAAAAATCGATAGTGTGTGCAGCCAAAAACTGTAAGAGAAAAGTACTATAGAGGTGTATTAGGCAGTTACTAAAAATACCATGTTACATTGTCTGGATTTCATGAAGTTTAAGGATTTGTCAACTCTTTCAAAATCAGAATTTCTTATGATTTCTTGTCATACCTAATTTTATGCTTGTATCTTCTTTTGCTTAAAAAGGACCTCCCAGGGGCCTCCCTGGTGGCTGGCGCAAGGTGTTAAGCACCGCACTATGAAGAAATCGCAGCCTCTGCAGCACGAGTTCGATCCGGCCAGCCAGGGAGCAACCCACATGGCGAAGCAGGCCTCTCCTGTCTTGCCCGCTGCTCCCCTCAGCAGTGTATTTCAGTTAGTCTGCCTGTTCTGTTCCCCGCTCTGTCTCCGGTGAGTCCTCTCACCACCACCCCCCATCTCTGGCCTGTCCCCCAGCTATTGTATGCATAAATAAATCTTTTTTTTTAAAAGGACCTCCCAAAATGTTTAAGGTTCAGGCTACACAAAGCATGGATCCTCCTCTGGTTTCACCACAACACCCCCCTCACCACAGACACACACGTGTGTACCATCGCTGCTGGTACCCACCACACCCCACACACAGTTCCACAGCTGGGCATGCTGGGCCATATCTCTTGACAGGGGGAAGAAAGAGCCAAGGAAAAAAGGCTCCGGTTCTCTCATGTAATAGAGCTGGGACTTGGAAATCACAGAGGTGAAACGGTGGGGCAAATTCAATCAGCCGATTCCCGCTTTGGGGACTGAGGCACAGGAATGATGTTTGGCACAGAGACAGGGTGGGGGGAGGGAGACCCAGAGTAGGTTGCAGTTCTGCGTCTGACCACAAGATGGAGGTAAAAGAGTAGGCCCTCCATTCAGTCAAAAACTCATTAAGAGCTAATCAAGGTAAAGCGGGTTTTTCGTGTTTCTTGCCTGTGCCTTCTCCCCTTTGCCAAGCCTCAGTGCGCTTACTATTGTTCCTTTCTTTTTGGTTAAAGTCGTCACAAATCTGCGTTTTTGTTTGTTAATTCAACTGTAGCCCGCAGTTCGTCTTCTAGACAACTTTCCCTCCGTCTTGTGGTTAAGGATTATGTTCCTATTAACCATTATTAGAAGAATTTTCTGACTCAGAAATTTCAGGACGTAAAGCTATAGTCTTAGCTCAATAATTGCCTGATTATTTGCTGCTGTACTTGGAACTTTCATTACCTGGCTTCTGTTGTGTGTGCATTTCTCCTTAACCCCCAGTCGGGACCCTTGCAGAGTGCTATCTGAAACACCAACCCCCATTCCTGTCTGTCTGAGAGAGATATGGTTCCATCTAGTTTTACTGGGGCCCTGAGAAAGCTGAATTACTCCTATGCTAGCCATAAAAAAAAAACAGAGCAACTTGCTAAGAAAGACAATGAGAGAAAGAGTCAGCCTTCCTAGATGCAGGCCTCCATTTTCCGAGCTGCTACTGCCCACTAAGACCTCCCTTCCCAGCCAAATTCTGGCAGCTCTTATTTGGGCCAACACCACTGGCTCAGAACACGTCTCACAGAAAGCACAGCCAATGACCAGAGCTGGCCACCTCCTTGACCACTTCTGAGAGCTTTGCCATCGCTGAGGGCTCTTGATCTGAACACAGACATGACCTATCGGTGGGGGAGCTCGCTATCAGGCTATCGCCAGCCATTGCAGCATGAGTTCGATCTCTGGCCAGGGAGTTGGCCCACATGGCGCAGCTGACCTCTCCTGTCTTGCCCACTGCTCCCCTTAGCAGTGTATTTCAGTAGATCTGCTTGTTCTGCTCTCCACTCTGTCTCTGGTGAATCCTCTCACCCACCCCCTACACCTCTGGCCTACACCCCGATTCTTGTATGCACAAATAAATAAAATAAATCTTAAGAAAAGACTCAGCCCTCTCGCCCCACCTTTAGATGGCTATGAGGGTCACTCACCTTTCTTTTCTTTTTTTTAAAGATCTATTTATTTATGCATACAAGAACTGGGGTACAGGCCAGAGGTGCAGGGAGTGAGAGGATTCACCAGAGACAGAGTTGGGAACAGAACAGGCAGATTGACCAAAGTACACTGCTGAGGGGAGCAGCCAGAGAGTCAGGAGAGGTCTGCTGCGCCATGTGGGTGGCTCCCTAGCTGGGAATTGAACTCGTGCTGTAGTGGCTGCGTATAGCTTCATAGGTTGCGTCTTAACCCCTTGCGCCACCAGCGAGGCCCTCACCTTTCGACCTCTCCACAGTCATCTAAGACTTCCCAGAAGACTGCGCCACAGTTCACCTTCTCCCTCTGCCCACTCTGGCTTTCTCCCCTTCCTTTCCTTGGCAGCTGATCCCAAGAGCTCTCCTTAAACCTCCTGCACTAAACTCCATCTCAGAATCTGCTTCCTGGGGAGCCCAGCATGAGACAGTGACCCCACACAAGGTAAATGCCCTCTCTGAGCCGTGTTAGGAGGTTGTCCAAAAGCCATGGTGCTCTCTCATTAAGGCCACCAGTGTTCCCTTTTGTGCTCATGTCTCTGCAGCTGCCCACTGCAAGTCTCACCAGCTCTTAGCAACTAGAGCCACCAAAGAACCCAAAGTGTCAGAAGCCTGAGAACCCAATCACAAAGACGTGCTCACACACCAAAGTGGTCGACACCAGTGGCAGGCATGCTGTATTCCAGGATTACTGCTGTATTTGGTTTCAAACCCATATGTTGCTTAACTCTAAGGAATTTTTTCCCTACTCTATCCCTCCAAACTGAAGACAGGCCTAAGAGGAGTTTGTCCTCTCACATTGGCGGTTGTCTTATGTTTTCTCACTTCCTACAGGGCAGCCCTATGGAACAATAGATTCAGAAATAAAACAATAGAGGGCCTCCCTGGTGGCACCGCACTATGAAGCAATCCTTAGCCACTGCAGCATGAGTTCGATCCCCGGCCGGCCAGAGAGCAACCCACATGGCACAGCAGACCTCTCCTGTCTCGCCTGCTGCTCCCCTCAGCAGTGTATTTCAGTCAGTCTGTCTGTTCTGTTCCCCACTCTGTCTCTGGTGAGTCCTCTCACCCCCTGCACCTCTGGCCTGTACCCCAGCTCTTGTATGCATAAATAAATAAATCTGTTTTAAAAAAGAAGTAATACAGTAGAAATAAAATTCAAAGCACATTGGTCACCTTCAGTTTTCTATGAGCCACATACACTAAAGTAAAAAGAAATGGGCAAAATTGATTGAGATAATATACTTCTCAATATATCCAAAATATTTGCATTTCAACATGTAATCAATATGAAATAATGAATGAGATAAAGTCTTTCTTTTCATACTAAGTCTTTGAACTCTGCAGGCACATCTGACATAGTGTCTCAATTTGGACTAGTCACATTGCAAGTGGTCAGTAGCCTCTGTGGTGACCGTATTGGACAGCACAGACCCCACAGACCCAGAGAGGAAATTTCCTCTTTGCCCCTAGAGCAAAATAATGCAGATGAGAATTAGGGATTTATTTTTTTTTAACGGTTCACTTATTTATACATATAAGAACTGGGGTATAGGTCAGAGGTTCAGGGGGTGAGAGGATTCAGCAGAGACAGAGTGGGGAGCAGAACAGACAGACCGACTGAAATACACTGCTGAGGGGAGCAGCGGGCAAGACAGGAGAGGTCTGCTGTGCCATGGGGGTCACCTCCCTATCCGGCCGGGATTGAACTTGTGCTGCAGTGGCTGTGGACAGCTTCACAGTGCTGTGCTCAAATTGGGGATTTAGAAGTCAAGCACTTCCAGTTTTAGGGCTGATGAGTTTTAAACCTGTGCTCAGAGTTTCTTGCTGGCACTCACCTCTCATTTCTTCATAAATTAGGGATAATGCCATATCTGCCCTCTAATAAAGGTGTGAGACTTTAGCAAGATATTATCCCTAAAAGCACCTAACATGCCCACAGGTTATCCTAAAACAATGGTTTCCTTGCTGCCCACCCACCCTGCCAAGAACGCCGCCCCCCACCAGCAGCCATTAGCAACAGCAGCCAGGATGGGACTCAAAAAGATTTGCAGGCAATACCAAAGACATCTTTAATTCCAGCTGCATTTGTGTGCCTTGTGTAAAGTCTTGACCAATTTTCTAATCACAATCAGGAAAGGAAGCGTTTGCAAAGAGGTATAATGCTACGTGTTCCTTTAGAATGTAAAACGTTTAATTAGATGCCAAGGATTGAAAATCTTGATTCAGATTCCGAAATGGCTAATAAGGTTTTATTGTTGCTATTACTTAGGGTTTTTATAGAACTTTAGGCTGGCGGAGTGCTTTTCAATCACTTGAGAGAATCTAAGTTTGTTAACAGCAAGATGAAAAGACGTTCTATTCATCAGGAGAGACAACATACATAATATTTTAAGTATTTAAGAATTATGACCCTGCTGTGAGGACTACTGAAATTACTTCTACGTGGATGCCAGAGATTCTTGTTATAGGCACAGGACATTAATGCAGATACCAATGTTATTACCCTGCTGAGTCTGCAAGGGTGAACTTTTGCAAGTTGGGAAATAAGGAAGTTTCTAAAACAAACATTAGCTGGCTCTAGTTACACATATGGAGCTTTTTGCCCACACGTGATTTTTGAACATTTTTCTAAAGGAGCTCTTAAGGTTTTATGGATGATCATATAAAATCATACATAGTTCCAATACGGCATAATTTATGACTGCTCTGGGTTATCGAAATTTCCCAGGATTCTACTTTTGGGGCTGCTGCAGTTGGAGACAAATTTTCACTGCTTCTTCTATAAATATTACCAGCGGAGCAGCACTGGCTAGAAATCATGTGAGAAATGGATTTCCCTTCCCATGTGTACCAAAGGCCCTTTCAGGCCCTCTAGCCTTTTTGGATATAACAGTTAGCTTCTGCCACAACAATGCTGCCTAACAAATGACTCAAAGCTCAGTGGCATAAAACAGGTACTTATGCACCCGACAGTTGGCAAGATGGCTCTACTGATCTCAACTGAACTTGCTCATAGCTGATTGGTGGCTGAGCTAGGCTGGTCTTGGCTCCATTCTGCGCCACATGTCTCTCATGGTCCAGCATGCTAGCCTGGGGATATTATCCCGAGATGGCAGATGCCCAAGAGAGAGCGAGCTCCAATACAGGAGGCATTCCAAGCCTCAGTGGCACACCAGCTAGCTGCCCATTGGTCAAAGCAAGTCGAGTGGCTAAGCCTGGCCCCTACCAATGGGGTAGCTCAACCCAGTCGCTGTGGGAAGGCACTGCGAAGTCACATGGCCAAGAGCACAGATGAAAGGAGAGACAAGAATTTGGCCATCTGTGTGAGCTTGCACAGGTGAGAATAGATTAAAGTAATTCTCTTGAAACAGAAGGCCAAAACAAAACATGTCAGTCATGTTTGCCTCCATTTTGACAGAGGAAAAGGTTTTCAACTGGCAACACCAAGCTAATGCCAACCCACTTCCCATCCCCACTTCTTGGAACAGCTTTTAGGTCAAAGATTGTGGGAAATTTTTTGACTAAACTCTCATGGGCAATTTTGACAGAGTGTGAAGCAAGAATGCTTTTCAAGTGGAGAGTAGCCCACAGCACTCTCCTGCCTGTCTACTTACAGTAACCTCCCCATAAGGCCCTAAGCACTGTGGAGAATTCTGCCTCAGAAAGCAGAAGGACAGGAGTTACAGGCCCCTGCCTTGACCAGGTTTGGGTGGTTGCCACACACTGAGGAGAAACTCTGCTCTCTGCCATTAGGCCGAGCATCAGCTGGCCCTGTGCCAGGCTAGTATTCTTGCCCATCTGTCAGGGTGGCACCTGGCCCTCTTCTAGAAGCAGATGGTTTCAATTGATCTTTCCTTGCCAGTCTTTCCTGCATTAACACTCCAAACCTGTCTGCTTCATCCTGGAACTTAATGGAATACTCACATGTTCTAGTTTCCTGTATCTTTTCCCTGGTAACCAAACCAAATTCTTTCTTTTTCACTTTTTCTTTTTCGTTCTTTTTTTTTTTTTTGAGGTTTTTACTTTTCTTCAATAGTAGGATTATAAATGGATTTGTATATACAGAGGGAAAAATCAATAGCCTGTATTTTCTAGGACAAAATGTAACCTCACAGCAAAGCACTGACAATTATTTAAAAAATCATTTGCTTTTCCATTTCACTGCTCTTGACATATATAGCTCACCTCACATTCCTGGCCAAAATCAACTTTGGCCTAACAGAACCTCTCAAAGTGAGACAAAATATGAAAGACTGTACCTTCCACACCTTCAGCCTCAGAGTGACAATTTGGTGGCCCAGGGACAATATGGAATTAGAAGATTTTTTTGTTTGCTTTATTCATTTTCTAAAATTTCCTTTTTTCCCCAACACCCCCTTAAAATCCCTTTGACCCTTTCTCCCGCCCCCTTCCTCTTTCCCTCAGAAACCTCACTTCATTTATTAATGACCACCAGTTTTTGTAAGTATTTTACCTTGTTCAAGTGTCCTATGTAAATATACATAGGACTATGTAAAAAATATTGGACTATGGGGGCCTACCCGGTGGCACAGCGGTTGAGCGCTGGGTTGCGAAGCTGCCCGCAGCCTCTGCAGCACCGGTTCGATCCCTGGCTGCTCCCCAGCCACCGAAGGAGGGTCCCACATGGCGTGCAGACCTCTCCTGCCGCCCGCTGCTCCCCTCAGCAGTGTACTTCGGTCCTTCTGCCTGCTCTGCTCCCTGCTCTGGCTCTGGTGAATTCTCTCACCCTCCCGTGCTTCTGACTGTACCCAGTGCATGTATAAATAAATAAATAAATAAATCTTTAAAAAAATATATTGGGCTATGTAAATGTCTGATATTTCTCTTTGGTATCCTTGACTTGCTTTACTACCCATAATTCCATTTGGCTGAAATGGCAACATTTTGTCTTTCCTTATGACCTAAAGGTATTGCACATCTTCATAAGCCATCTTGTGTGGATGAGCACTTACGTTGCTTCATGCCCCAGCTATTGTAAATAGTACTGCAGGAAACATTGTAGAGCATATAGTTTTTTTTAAGTTAATGGTTTCACGTTCTTTGCATAGATAACCAGGAGTAGGATTGCTGGGTCATATGGTATTTCCATTTTTAGTTTTTTAAGGTCAATCCCGATGGTTTCCCAAAATGGTTGCATCAGTTTCCATTCCCCCCAACAGTATAATAGGGTTCTTGTTTCTCCACATCCTCTCCAGCACTTATTGTTGGGGTTACTTTAATATGTGCCTATTATGCCAGCAAGGTACAGGGCAGGAGACGGGTAAAGGAGAGTCCTGGAGCCCTCAGTGGCTTTTTCAGACTTTTAATGTTCTTTCTACACCAATTTTTGTGGGCAAGCCCACAGGCTAGCAAGGCAGGAGGCCGGGGTCCTGCAGGCTGGCAGGCCCCCCGGCCCCCAGCAAATCTTTACTCTCTTTGGGCTCTCTCTGGTGTAGTCTCGTGGTCTCTTTCTCTGTAGCCATTCTGCTGCCCTCACTCTGCCACTCCATCCTCTGTGACACCGCCTTTATATGCTCAGTCTCCAGACTCAGGTGTGCCCACTTACACATCCCCGCACCATACTCCAGGTGTCCACCCGCAGGCATGTGTACCCCAAGCCCACACTCCCAAGCGCCTCCTGCATTCAAGGCCACAGGTGATAGCCACAAAGGCCAAATGCACAAAAGCCTGAGCAATCTTCATTTACACAACAGTGCCATTCTCATGGGTGGAAGATATCTCAATGTGGTTTTAGCCTTCATCTCTTTATTAAAAATAATGATGAACACTTTTCCATGTATTTTTGGCCTTCTGGATACCCTCTGATAAATTATCTGTTCAGATTTGCACCCATATATTAACTGGGTGGTTTGTTTTTTCTTATTAAATTGTATACCTTTTATTATATATCTTGTATATTAACCCCTTGTGGCTATGTAATTTTCTCTCATTCAGTGGGATTCTTTTTAATCAATTTATATTTTCTTTTATTGTATAAAAGTTTTTTTTAATTTGAGGTAATCCAAGTTGTTTATTTTTGCTTTTTTTCCCTTGCCAGAGGGGTCAAGTCTCAAAAGACACCTGCCACTGCTGTCAAAGAATATCACCAATGTACGTATTTTATTGCTGCAGGTTTTATATCTAAAAATTTAATACATTTGGAATTTATTTTTATGTATGGAGTTAGAGAGTGATTCAATTTCAGTCTTGTACATATGGCCATCTAGTTTTCCCAGCACCATTTGTTAAAGAGACTCTCCCCACTGTATAGTCATAGCAGCTTTATCATGAATTAGATGTTGACATGCTTTGTACATAGAATTATTTCTGGACTTACAATTCTAGTGATTAATTCCATTGATCCATGTGTCTATTTTATGCCAAGACCATATTGTTTTCATTACTGTTGCTTTATAGTATAGTTTAAAGTCAGGCAATATGATGCCTCCATTTCCTTTTTCTCAGGATTGCTTTTGCTATTTGAGGTCTTTTATGGTGCCAGATAAATTTCATTATTTTTTGCTCAATATTCTTGAAGAATATTGTTAGTATTTCAATGGGGATTGCACTAAATTTATATATCACTTTAGGTAGAATAGTCATTTTATTACATTGATTCTCCCCATCCATGAGCATGGAATGTCTTCCCATCTCCTTATTTACAATCTAAATCTTGTAATAAATTCTTATAATTCTCATAGTATTGATCCTTTGCCTCCTTTGGGTAGGTTTATTCCAAGATATTTGATTCTTTTTAAAGTGATTGTGAAAGGAATTTTTTTCTTAACTTCTTTTCCTTTTCTTCTCATTCACTGTTTGTATATAAAAATGCAGTGGATTTTTATGTGGGGATTTTGTAACCTGTCAGTTTGCTACATTCATTTATTGATTCTAACAGTATTTTGGTGGCATCTTTGGTGGGTTTGGTGGGTTTTCAATATATAAGACCATATTGTCTATGAATATTCACTTCTTTTATGACTGTACTTACCCTACAGACTTCTTTTAAAAAAAAAAGATTTATTTTTATTTAGTTATGCATACAAGAACTGGGGTACAGGCTAGAGGTGTGGGGGGCAGTGAGAGGATTCACCAGAGACAGAGTGGGGAGCAGAACAGGTGATCTACTGAAATACACTGCTGAGGGGAGCAGCGGGCAAAGCAGGAGAGGTCTACTGTGCCATGTGGGCCAGCTCCCTGGTTGGGGATCGAACTCATGCTGCAGTGTCTGGTGACAGCTTGATAGGGCTGAGACTTTACCCCTGAGCCACCAGGGAGGCCCCTGATTAAGACTTCTTTCAGTGTTTTTTTTTTTTTTTTTTTTTGCTTCAGCGTTTGTAATATAGTCTTCTGTCTCTTCATTTTTAGTTCTTCTGGGGTGTAATAGGGTGTAGCAGCAGGAAGGGCACAGAGCAGGTTTTCTCTGACCTGAGCAGATGGGGTAAAGGAGGGAGTCCTGGAGCCCTCAGTGGCTTTTGCAGGCTTTTATTGGGATTTACCAGGTATATGGCAGGCAGGGCCTCCCAGGCCCCAGCACGTCTTCACTCTCTCTCTGGGCTCTCTGACATCCTCTTGTAGCCTTTGCTTTTCCTCTCTTTCACTCTGTTCTCTTTCGCTCTCTTCTGTCTGTTCTCTCTCTCTTGGCATCCCTGTGACGCTACCCTTATAAGCCCAGTCTCAGCCCAGGTGAATCCCATCTACATAGGCCCACACCCTACTCCAGGTGCCCGCAATCAGGCATATTCAGGACCACAAGGATCCATCATCTATCCTGATGGCGGGAGAACCGAAAAGCCTTTTTTTTTTTTTTTTTTTTTTTGTGGGACCCTCGCTGGCGGCCTGGGAACCAACCGGCGCTGCAGAGGCTGCGGGTAGCCTCGCAGCCCAGCACTCAACCGCTGCACCACCAGGGGAGGCCCTGATACCTTTTATTTACCCTACAAGGGATAAACTCTCAGACAGCTGCCTTTGGACCTATTTAGATTGCTGGTTAGTGGGGCACTGCGTAGCAGCAGGAAGGGCCAGAGCAGGATCTCTATGATCTGAGCAGACAGGGTAAGGAGGAGTCCTGGAGCCCTCAGTGGCTTTTCAGGCTTTATTGGGATTTTACTGGGTACACAGCAGGCAGGGGTGCTGGGGGGGCTGGCAGGCCTCCCAGCTCCCAGCAAGTCTTCACTCTTTCTGGGCTCACTGGCCTTCTCTCGTGGTCTCTGCTTCTCTTTCTGTCTGCTGGCGTCCCCGTGATGCCGCCCTTATAAGCCCAGCCTCTCAGCCCAGGTGTACCCACCTATGCATGCCCACACCCTACTCCAGGTGTCCGCCATCAGGCATGCATTTACTCTAATGGCAGGAGGGCGGAAAAGCCTGACACCTCACTTACCCTACACGCTGGTACCAGCACGGGGTAATAGGTAGAAAGGAATAGGCCAGTAGGGCACTGAAAGGTCATCTCCACTGAGCTTCAAGGACTCAAGGTTTCCATTGTGGGGCAGGTGCCAGAGTGGTGTGGTGAGGAGCCGCAGTGATCCCCTCCCCTAAGCTGACTCCTCAGCCTAAATACCTCTTATGGTCTCATGCCATCCTCAACCTCCAAGTTGTGGTTGAGCATTAGGTGTAGCTCTGGGTATGGATTGGTGTTGCCATAAGTCCACAGCTGGAAGTTCATCTCTTTTCTTTTCCAGTACAGATACTTACCCTGGGGTGCTTGCTCCCATGGTTAAGATCCAGGTGCTTGAACTCTGGTTAGTGAGAGCATTCAGTTGTTGTCTCAGTTTGGGCCCTAGTGAGGGTGAGGCAGGTGTTTCAAATATCACAGACTCAGTCTGCAAATAATAGCCTCGCCTATGAGGAAACACAGGTGATCCTACCTGGCTCTCCCCACCAGCTCGGGCTCCAGCTGTTCTGTATTGGGAGCTTCAGGCTCGAGCCGGTAATCACCACTCTGCACCCCTACTCCCATAGTTCTCCAATATGCACCCTCTACCCTAGACATCAACTCTGTGCACCCCCTTATCCAACACAGTGCCAGGTCTCATTGCCTCTGGCGTGACTATGTGCCACTGAGTCAATAACTGTAGAGGCTCTCCCTACAGTCGCCCCCCCCCTTCTCCTCATGAGGTGCAGTGCCCCAGTATCACTGCAAACACAGTTCAGTTTCAGCGTTTTCTACCCCTGCCCAGCAGATCATTGCTCCTAACGCATGCTGTACTCACAGTTTATCTTTCCGGGTAAAAGTTTTTGTTCCGCTACAATTTAGACGTAGAAATATGAAGGAGGCTAACCCCGTCTTCATTCTGCCACCAGGTTGCCAGACTCTCAAAAGTTGTTTTGTTTTTAAAGGAAAGGAATGAGTTCCCGCAGCTAGATGTTACAGATACTCTGTAAGGTAAGGTAAAAGGTATCAGGCTTTTCTGCCCTTCCGCCATCAGGATAGATGATGGATCCTTGTCCTGAATGCATGCCTGATGGCGGGCACCTGGAATAGGGTGTGGGCATAGGTAGATGGGATTCACCTGGGCTAAGACTGGGCTTTTAAGGGCGGCGTCAGCGGGACACTAGCAGCAGCAGCAGAAGCAAAGAAGGAGAAGCAGCAGCAGTAGAAGCCGAAGCCGAAGCCGAAAGAGAAGCCGAAAGAGAAGCCGAAAGAGAAGCCGAAAGAGAAGCCGAGAAGCAGCAGAACAAACGCTAGAGAGCCCAGATAGAGTGAAGACTTGCTGGGGGCTGGGAGGACTGCCAGCCTCCCGGCCCCCCAGCACCCCTGCCTGCCATGTACCTGCTGAACCCCAATAAAAAACCTGCAAAACTACTGAGCACTCTGACTCCTCCTTTACCCGATCTGCATGGGATCCTAGAAAACCTGCACTGTGTCCTGTCCTGCCCTTTACATACTCCAAAGGCAAGACTGCACCTCAACCTTGAGGCTCTTGCCTGGGAGGGGACAAGGGGCCTGGTGATCTAGCCCGAGGATAGCAGGGTTCCCCTGGTGCTCTGGCCTGCTGACCTCTGCCCCCTTCCCATGGAGGTTCAGCTCTAACCAATGAGGCAGCCCAGGAACACCCAGCAATGTATAAATCACAGACTTGTTTGGGTGTTTCTTCTGCAGTGTGTCTGAGATGTTACCTTTTGGGTAAATAAAAAGGGGAGGAAGACCTAAAAAAAAATACTTCAAAAAACAATTTTCTAGTAGCCCCTTTTTTAAGAAAAAAAAAAGTGAAATTCCAATATATTTTATATAACCCAATATTTCAAAATATTGTCATTTCAACATTAATTCATATGAATAGTAATAAGCAGGATTTTTACATTTTATTTTGCTGTACTGAGTCTTGAAACCCAGTGGATCTGTCATACTTCCAGTACATGCCAATTCAGGATAACCACATTGGAGGAACTACATAGCACATGTAGCTAGTGATCATCATACTGGACCATGTAGGCCAACTCTATTTCCAAAGGACTTTAGGAAATAGTTCACAGAAGTTGCTTCTCAGAAAGAGAACTAAGGGGCACTTGGAGAGACCTGAGGGGTAGAGATGGCAGCCTTACTTCTAACCATAAACCCTTTTGTATTGTTTGAATCATGTACCAAGTATATGGGTTTTCCATTTTTTTTTAAAGTATACCCTGATATTTTTTGAGTGGTGACACTTAGTGTTGGCAAACAAAGGGGGGAAAGGCACACACCCCCACTATTGGTGGGGCTGGACGCCCACAGCACTGTTCTTGGCGGGAATTGGTGCCACTCTACTGTATTAGTCAGGATTCTTCAGAGAAACAAAACCAATAGGAAAAAAATTTTCTATTTAAATATTCATTTGAATTACATTTAAAAGTGTTTTAGCAACACTGTGCTAATTGCTTTTAATCTTCATAATAACCTCAAGGTAGGAAATGTTGTAGACTCCTTTTTTATAGCATGGAAACTAAGAGTCTGAAAGGTTAAGAAACTAGCCAGCTAGTAAGAGTGGGAACTTGAGATTGAACTGATTCTGTCTGGCTTCAAAGCTAGCAGATAAAGATAGGGAGAATGGACCCAGATGGTCCAATAAAAGAGATTTATTATGAGGAATTGGCTCTTGTGATCCTGAAGGCTGAGAAATCCCACGATCTGCTGTTTTACAAGCTGGAGGCCCAGGAGAGCGGTTGCGTAAGTCCCACTCCAAGAGCAGAAAGCCGATGTTCCAGCTCAAGTGTCAGGCAGAGAGAGCAAATTCTCCCTTCCTTTACTTTTTTCTTCTGTTCAGGCCCTCAGCCACCCACATTGGGGGTAGCGGAGGTAATCTGCAGCACTCAGCCGGCTGCTTCAAGTTTTATCTCGTTGAAAACACCCTCGCAGACACACCCTGAAATAGTACTTAACCAAATATCTAGGTTCCCCATGGCCCGGTCAAGTTAATATATAAAATTAACGATCACATCTACTTCTAGGAATATATCTGAAAGAAGTGACTGGACAAAAAGACCACTGTGTTATGGACAAGGAAATTCATCTCGGCATCTTAGTTCTTAATGGAAAATGGAAAACGTCCTAACTGTTGTAAACAGATGTGCAGTGAAACTGCACCCTCTGGAGGGGGTGGTTTCGAAAGACAGGCCAGAAGAGGAAATAACAAATAGTCAAAATTGCCCTTGAAAATAACTCAAATGGCAATGTATGGGAAGCGCAGCACTAAATTCCACACAGCAAGGTCACTGCTTCTCAGGGTTAGCCCCTGATGCAGAAGCTCATTTGCATGGAGGGGACATAGCGTGAGAAAACTATGCACCCTGGGCTGGTATCACCAGGCGCAAGATCAGAGACACATTTGAAATGAAGGCAACTGAAGAAATAGAGGATGTGTGGCTTCCATCTCCTGCTCATTCCTGACTAAACTGGTGGGCAGAATCACTCCTATTATTTAAATTGCTTTCTCTTGCTCTGCGAAGGGTGTATGATTCAATCAGCAGACTTTAAAGTATGGAAAGGTGTGGCCCCAAATGTCGTTTTTTATCTCTAGGAATCAGGATAACAAATTATTTTTTTCTCTTTTGTCTTCTTCGTGGGTGTGCGTGCACATGAGCACGCATGCACAAACTGATCTTTTATATTTTTCTCCATTGGACAGCCTGAAGGTGAATTTTGTATTACTTCAGTAATATAAAAATAATAATTTTTAAGCCAGTGCTAGCCCACTGTGAGGTGACCAACCCAGGCCAGAAGAGCTGCAGCCACCCACCTCCCTGCCCGGACCTTGCAGCTGTAGGAAATGGTGCATTGTCTTAGCCATCACACTCAGACTGGGGAGGCATCAGAGGTGGTGCTGGCACTGACAAAAGACCACTGTCCTGCTGGGGCCCCCTGAGGTCTGTAACTCCTCCAAACAGCTCCCCTGCCCTGACTCCCTGCCACTACCCCCTGGGGCTCAAAAAAATTAGAAATGTCTCCCGCAGAGATGACTCTGCACGCCCCCCTTTCAAGGCTGTGTTGGGGCTTCTGCGGCCACCCCAGAGATTGTCACGCCACGCTCTGAGTAGCACCGCTGAACCACCAGCCTGGGCGCAGCAGGAGCAGCTACCCCAAACGCAAGACACGTTTCAAAGAAACAAGCCCAGCCTGGCAGCGCTCAGTTAGGCGCAGAGTTGGAGCATGAAACCATCCCTTGCAGCAACTTGCTGTCATTTCCCATCAGCAAGCTCCAGCCTCCCAACACACTAATGAGAATCACCCCCATGTCGTGGCAGCTCACCCCATAACAGGGCTGTACAGTCAGTCTCTCATTCAATTCGCATAACAGGGCCTCCCTTGGTGGCACAGGCGGTTGAGTACCGCACTGTGAAGCTGCCTGCAGCCTCTGCAGCGCGGGTTCCATCCTGGCCGGCCGACGAGGGTCCCACATGGCGCAGCAGACCTCTCCTGTCTGGTCTGCTGCTCCCCTCAGCAGTGTATTTCGTCAGTCTGCCTGTTCTGCTCCCCACTCTGTCTCTGGTGAATCCTCTCACCCTCCCACGCCTCTGGCCTGTACCCTGGTTCTTGTATAAATAAATAAATAAATCTTTATAAAAAACTCACATAACAAGCCTCCAGGAAGGCGTTGCCACAACTACTTCACAGATGAAGGAAACCAAGCAGGGGAGACAAATTAACTGGCCTAACTGTTGGGGTTGGGTTCCCTGGGAAAGAGACTCTGAGGCAGAGACGAACCTGCGGGACGTTTATTAAGTACCTGGGAGAGAAGAAGGAAGCAGGAGAGAGAGGCAGAGAGGAAAGTCAGCTGTGATGCGGGCCCAGTGACAGCCTGGACCTCCCCCAGCAGAAGCTCTGGAGCCAGAATTGTCTGGAGTTACGCCAAGATGGCCCGAAGTCAGCAGCCATCAGTCAATGGATGGCACCACCCCAGGAGGCCGCGACCTCAGCAAGGCACTCTCCGAAGCCAAAGCAAAGCCTGAAGGGACAGAGAGCTAAGGGCAGCTTGCCAATAGAGCGGCCTGATAGCAGCCGTGGCAACGCCTCCTTCCTTGAGGGGAACCTGGCCCATGGATATCACTGTGTCCACTACACCCAGGTCACCCTGCTAGCGAGTGATGGAGTCACTGGTGAAAATAAGCATTTGGGGGTGGGGAATCTTCTCTCGCAGACCCTTTAGAAAAGAGTGAGTCACTGACCCTCCCCATCACCACCTTCAGCCCCATCACATCCTTTAGCATTTTTTTAATCTCTTGTCTTTTTTATTTTTTAAATTCTTTTAAATTAATTTTTTTACACCATTGTTCATTTTTAAACAATATTTGCTGGTCCAACCACTATGGAGAGCTGTGTGGACATTTCTGGACCTACTAAACATAGAGCTTCCATATGATCCAGCAATTCCACTCCTAGGTATTTACCCAAAGGACACAGAAACATCAATTCCAAAGAGCACCTGCACCCCTATGTTTATAGCAGCACTGTTTACAATAGCTAAGCTTTGGAAACAGCCCAAATGCCCAAAAATAGATGACTGGATCAAGAAGATGTGGTCCATATACACCATGGAATATTACTCAGCATTCAAAAAAGATAAACACATGCAATTTGCAGCAACATGGATGGCGCTGGAAGGGATCATGCTCAGCGAAATAAGCCAGAAAGAAAAAGAAAAATACCAGATGGTCTCACTCATAGCAGGAATCTAGAAAACTTAAATAAGGGACCAGGAAAATGAATAACTATAAGAAAGTAAAAATCAAAATCAACAAACAACTATGAACCAGAGACACTCTATGGGGGGTGAGGTGCGGGGAAGGGAGGGATTTGGGTCAAAATAAGGGGGTTGCAATTGTATGGGGAATATAAAAATAAAATTTATTTAAAAAAAAACAATATTTGCTCCCCCCCACCCCCTCAGGTGTAGAACCCACAGAGTTTCCTTCCCCAATGCACCCGTGCACCATCACCTCAGTCCCCTGTGCTCCTCCCTCCCTCCCTCTGATCCCTCTCCCTCCTCCTCCCCTGCAGGATGTCTCTGGTTTATCATTGTACCCCTATGTTTATTGCAGGACTATTTACAATAGGTAAAACCTGGAAACAACGCAAATGCCCCAAAATAGATAACTGGATCAAGAAGATGTGGTACATATACACCATAGAATATTACTCAGCAATCAAAAAAGATAAACTCATGGCATTCGTAGCAACGTGGATGGAGCTAGAAGAAATTATGCTCGGTGAAATAAGCCAGAAGGAAAAAGAAAAATATCAGATGGTTTCACTTATAGCAAGAAATATAGGGGAACCAAATAAGACAGCAGTGTAAAAAAAAAAAATAACAGTACAAGACACGGCAAAGCAGAAACAGACAATTATAAATCCTTTAGCATTTTTAAGATGGGCAGTAATTGCCAAAAGACCTGAGATTCACTAGGGAAACAAAGAACATTTGAAGTACTTAGTGACACTGAGAAAGTAGGGTTTTCTCATCCACTGTGGCTTACCTGCATCAGTAAGCTGAACCAAAATCCTGATTCAAAGACTCCTCACTTCTCAGGCGTCACCCCACACCTCCCCCACAAGTCCCCATCCCACAGCCGCACAGACCAGGAGTTAGTCCTCCAGCCTGTCTGGGAGGTGAGTGACACAGAGGACCACACATACAAGTAAGGCCCAGACAAAACGACGCTCCCTTCTGCCCCTCCTCAGGTGAAGGCTGCTCTTTCCTTTGCAAAGAACAGGATTCTGGGGGCACAGACACACAGCAATAGCTTGGAAACATGGTCTTGCTGGCAAAAGATTGGATGGGAATGGGTGTGTTGGGGGAAGAATGTGGATGTAGGGATTAACGGGCAAAGGACACAGAAGAAATGGCAGAAATGGGTCAGGGTGGGGAGAGACGATAAGAATATTTGTTAGAATTCCTTTCTGTCCAGCCTGGAGTATTACTTTGTTAGGGCTGCCATAACAAAGCACTACAGACTGAGCAGCTTAAACAACAAAAATACATTTTCCCACAGTTCTGGAAGCTGGAAGTCCAAGATCAAGTGTCAGCAGGGTTGGCTCCTCCCGAGGGCTGTGAGGGAGGAGCTGCTCCAGGCCTCTCGCCCTACGTCTGATGGCTGGCTCGCTGGCCATCTTTAGTGCTCCTGGGCTTATAGAGGCATCACCCCATCTCTGCCTTCACCTTCACATGGTGCATGCATGTCTGTGTCCAATTTTCCCCCTTTTTATAAGGCCACCAGCCCTATTAGACTAGGGCACGCTCCCCATCCCCCCCCAACAACCTCATCATAACTTGATTACCTCTCTAAAGACCCTATCTCCAAAATAAGGCCACACTCTAAAGTAGTGAGGTTAACATGCCAATACATCTTTATTTGGAAGGGAGGGGGTGACACAGTTCAACCTGTAATGCTAATTCCAGAGTTACAGGGGACATCTCTGGGTGTTGCCTGCACAGCCTGCCTGGCTATCTTCTTCTGCTAACGGCACTCTAGTTCCTTTAGGAATGAGTCCTTCCTTTCCACACAGCTGCCAATCACATGACCCCATCCTGCCATTACAGGTAGGGGCACGAGACCGAAGCTGGCCAATCAGATTCTCTCTCTCTATCTTTCTTTCAGTATTTTGTAATTATTTAAGTGAATTGAGAACAAGAGGAAGTTGGGGTCGTTCCTGAAAATTGGCCCAAGCCCAGTCTGTTCCCAGGATTTGCTCTTTCAGGAAAGTCCTTACTGCAACTTGCCAGGCCTGTGACAAACCCAAGGCTGCTGTGGCTGGAGAAATAGACTGGCATTGAAGTTTGAAACCCAACCTCCCCATTAACTAACTGAGAGATTGAGGAGTTTTCCATGTCAACAATCTCTCTCAACATTTGTGCAAGGTTCTTTTATGTGAGAATATTTCATATATATATGAATATTTCATATATCAAAATGCCATACAAATGGTTGTCATTGTTAGGAGGGTAGAAACCTAGGAATAGAAAGGCCAGAGAGTAAGAATGTGTCAGGGTTTGACCAGGGTTGGCTTAGAGAGGTGACATCACATTTTCTCCCCACCCTTTCCCCCTCCAACTTGCTGTTCGGCAGAGCCATGTGATCAGCTCTGCCCACTTAGTTGTGAGCTAAAATGACATGACCAAATAAAATGACCCAGTCCAGAGTCAGTATGGGAAGGACGACACAAGGACATGAACATGGGCAGGAGTGGGGTGGGGGATATTCATTACACATCACAAAATGACGTTTTACCACAAATGGTCAGCCAGCCATTCATGTATTCATGCTTTCATTCATTCATTCATCAAATCCTTTCTGAGCACCTTTCATGAGCTCAAGTCTGTGCTGGATTCTGTGGATTAAGTGACGTATAAACAGGGCCATTGCCTTCAAAGTGCTCTACATGTTATAGGGGAGATAGGTACAAGCAATATTTGTAATATACTGTGTTAATCCCAATAAGAGAGTGGAGATTTTTCTGGAGGAGTGCAGAGAGGCTTCCTGGAAGAGATGACAAATGAACTAGCTCTCAAAAGGCCAGCAAGTGATTACCAAATAGACAGGGAACAGAACTTTCAAGCAGAGGAAATCATATGTTTGAGGACACCAAATGTTGCAGAGGTTGTGAAATCAAACAATACATGGTTCTTTGCTACTTGTTTCACTAAGCATCATCATGTTGCAGCAGAATGTTAATCCTTTTCATCGGCAAATAATATTCCATTGTGTGGATATACATTTTGTTTATCAGTTAGTCAGTTACTAGACATTTGGGTTGTTACCATCTCTTGCCTATTATGAATAATGCTGCTATGAACATTCATGTATGAAATTTTGTATAAACATATGCTTTTATTTCTCTTGGGTATATACCTAGGAGTGGAATTGCTGGGTCATCTAGTAACTCTATGTTTAACATTTTGAGGATTTCCAAATCATTTTGCAGAGCACTGCTTTTCATGCCTAGTAACATTGTGTAAGAGTTTTAATTTCACCACATCCTTGTCAACACATTATGTCTTTTTCATTATAGCCATTCTACAGGGTGTGATATGGTATCTTATTGTGACTTTTTAATTTTGTCCCTAATACTTTACTGGTTACCTCTAGGTCTGTGCCCTCCCTGCTAAGCGGGCTCCAGAGAGGGGGTCACATTCACCAGCAACCAATGGAACCATGACAAGACCTTGACCTACCATTGGGTAACAGATTGTGGAGTTTGAAGGGGCAAATCTGGTCTTCCCTGGGCCAGCACAGGGCACCCAGGCAGGGGCAGAGGTAGTAGTCAAGAGCCCCAGCTGGCCATCCATCTACCAGCCTAGTTGTGTTTGGAGAAGTATTCCTTGCTTTCATCCACTTAGGGCTTGATTGTGTGGCTGCCTGGATTCCAACCAGCAGGCCAGACTTCCCCGTGCTCATCAGTGTACTGGAAGGCCTGCACCAACCCACAGGACCTCACCTACAGAGCACCCCACAGGTGAATCTTGTCAGTGATCTGTTGAAGGACACCCTGCTATCAATAAAAGAGACCCCATAGGCAATGTCTTCATCTTCTTTTAGCACACCATAATCCCAGGGCAAGCTTCTGGTTAGCTCAGCCAGCAGAAGGATGTTTAGGGAACCAAGTCCTCCTTCCTTTCCGGGTGTGTTGATCCAAGCCACGTGAGTGAAGTGAGAGTCCTGAGAGACCTGCAGAACCTCACAGCACAGTGGCCCTCCTTGGCGGCGCAAGGGGTTAAGCACAGCACTGTGAAGCTGTCCGCATCCTCTGCAGCACGAGTTCGATCCCTGGCCAGGGAGCTACCCACATGGTGCAATGGACCTCTCCTGACATGCCCGCTGCTCCCCACAGCAGTGTATTTCAGTCAGTCTGCCTGTTCTGTTCCCCATTCTGTCTCTGGTGAATCCTCTCACCCCCCACACCTCTGGCCTGGACCCCAGTTCTTATATGCATAAATAAATAAATCTTTAAAAAAATAAAAGAACTTCACAGAGCAGTTTGCCTGTGAGAACAATGACCTCGTGATCTTGGCGGGGTGCGGGAGTGGTGCAGACAGAGGTGAAGTCCAGTGGGTAGAAAGAGAGGACCATGTATTTTCCTCTGTGGTGAGAAGGCCTTACTCCTCGAAGGCACCATGACCCCAGTGGGGGCCTAGAAGTCTGGAGCAGGCTCTCCGAGGTAAGTGTTGCCAAAGGCCACAACTGAAAGCTGCCAAGGACAGGACAGGATGCGAGATGGAAACCTGCTGTGTCAGCCCGAGTTGTGATTTTGACCTGCATTTCCCTGAAGGTTAGTGATATTGAGCAACTTCTCACATGCTCATTGGTCAGATATCCTTTGAAGAAATGTCTGTCCAAGCTCTTTGCCCATTTTTTTAATTGGGTTGTCTTTTTATTGTTGAGTTATAAGAGTCCTTTACATAGTCTTAATACTGGAACCATACGAGGTATGTTTTTCAAATATTGTATCCCATTCTACAAGTTTTCTTTCCACTGCATTGATGATATTCTTTGAGACACAAAAGTTTCTAATTTTAATGAAATCCACTTTATCTCTTCTTTATTCTTTTGTGGCTCTTGGTGTCATATCTAAGAATCCATTGCCAAATCCAAGGCCAAGCTATTATACCCCCATATTTTCCTCTAAGAATTGTTTAGTTTAAGTTTTTACACATAGTTCTTTAGTCCATTTTGAGTTAATTTCTTGTACATCGTGCCCAGCGACATTGTTTTCTGTGTCTGTGTACAGTTGTCCCGGCACCATTTGTTCAAATGACTATTCTTTCCCCTGTTGACTTTTCTTGGCACCAAATGCATCTTTAAAGTGCTGAGAGGAAATAACCATCAACTTAGAATTTTATGCCAAGATAAACTGCATTTGAAGAAGGGTGAGAAAATGACATTTTCAGAAAATAAAAACTAAGAGGTTTTACCAGCAACTGACCCTCACTTAAAGAACTCCTTAAGGGATGTACTTCTGAAGAAAGAAGGGAAATCTGAGATGCAAGAAAGAAACTTGCAACAGCAGCAGCAGCAGCAACATCTGTCATGCTAAAAGAGCAACCAATGTCAGCAAGCACAGCATCCTGCAAGTCGCCAGCCAGTCACCCCGCCCCCCAAGTCAGGGTCTCAGTGGCAAGGTACAGGCAGGCTCTGTCTTGGAATGCCCATGTTCTTAGGTAATAACAGAAAATCGAACAACCTCTGGCTAGTGTACCAAGTCACAAGGAAGAAGGCCTGCAGAGGAAGCCTGCCAAAGACCGGCTAGCAAAGCACTTACCTCCAGGGAGGTAAGAAAAACAGATCAATCAGAACCCCGTCGAGATCAGTGATAGGTGGCCTGTCCACCCATGTAAGCACCCTGGGAGCCTGAAGTGGTGTAAGGAGACAGCAACCCAGCCACGGAAGAGAGGGGCCTCTGTCTCTTCTCTAAGTTCCCCCGCTGGGCTTAGAATACAGCCCCACTGCCACTAAGCTAGGTGGTGAAACCCCATCCAAGTATCTGTCACTTTCTCTGTTCACGTCCCCCTTCCCTGCCTGTTTTCGTCCTTGTTTATGATGCAACACTAAAACCTACTCTAATTGATCACAAGCTTATTCAGTCACCTTTCTAAAATGTTTTCCATTAAATCCAATGGTGTTTATCAGTAGAATGGAATTTACACTCTGTGATCACTAATCGGACAAAACCATGTGAGATTTCCAGATTTCATTTTAATATCTGGAAGTGGTGAGTGGTCCTGAGACCATGAAAGAACGCAAAATTCCTGTAAAGTTCAAAGCTCTTTAGACCTAGGCAGAAGGGATGTACATACCTTTCAAGAGTCAAAGAAACGAAGACTCTGCGGGAGTGCTTGGCCTCGGTGGGGCTTGCAGACTTAAGTGAATACTGAAGAATTAGATAATGTTCGAGGCCCATGACCAGCCCTTGAAGTTATAGAATCATTGACAACAGCAACTCTGAGTGTCCATGTGGGTTCTTTTTGCAACCTCGGGCATGCTGAGATGATATAACGGTTTCCTTAGTGGGCGTGAGAGGAACTGCCTGACTCTCTGCCGTTCCTGAGCTCAAGTATGACCAAAATTTCTGGTCAAAGTAACTTCACTTCACTGGGATGATAACCACATTACTTAGTGAGTAACATCTTTTGGCCCAGGGAAGATTTCTAATTTAATTCAGAAATGTTTAAGCTTGACCCATATTTTCTTGTAAAGAATGAGCAAATCGGGTATCTTATGTTTATATACTTTAAGAAGATTTAGCATATTCAAGTAACCTCATGTGAATCTAACTTAAAATATGTAACTGAGGTGGACTTAGGATTTTAAGTTGAAATTGAACTGTTTGTGTATGGTACCAGAATAGTCAAGAGAATTCTAAGTTCACTGGATTCAAACGTTTAATTTGTTCGATTTATGTTGTTCAATAAATCTATTGGTATCTGAGAAGTTTTGTTCAATCAGACAGGTGAAGAATTTTCAAAGGAAAAGGATTATGCTAAATTTTGATGCAGGTGGCACTCTCCACTGGCAGGTCACCACAGGCATTACTCCACAGTCATTCTATTTCTCTCCTGTTTGCAAAACCCAGACTTTCATTTTTGGAGGGATTTGTGACTCAGGAGAGGCTGGGCCCCTCCCTTGCCTGGGGGTAGAGCTGGAGGTGAATCCTGACAAATCAGAGTCAATCACAGTAATTTTGTTCCCCTTGCCAGTGATTGGTTCAGAAAGTGTGCTGTAGTCAGAACAATGGTTAAGATGGGGAAGTCCGCTGGGAGGCTTTGTGAAAGGTTTTCCTCTCAAAACAGAGTACCAGGAAAGAAGCCTTGGGCTGTTGTGTGAGGATGTGATGCTGGGAGCTGATGCAGCCATCTTGTGAGCATGAGGGGAGGCCTTGACAAATGAGGATGGCAGAGTAGACGTGTGGAAAGAGGCTGTGTCACTAAGTCTCTGAATTAATCAGCCATCATAAAATGTTTAAATAATATAGTCTCTTTGTCATTTTTTAAAAGTTTTTATATAGTCCATGCATTAGTACTCCTTTATTTTCAAGCTTTATTTTTGGTTATCATTAAATTAATAGTTGAGGGGCCTCCCCGATGGTGCAGCGGGTTGAGTTCAGCACTGTGAAGCTGTCCACAGCCTCTGCAGCATGGGTTCAATTCCCGGCTGGCCGGGGAGATACCCACATGGTGCGACAGACCTCTCCTGTCTCGCCCCTGCTCCCCTCAGCAGTGTATTTCACTCAATCTGCCTGTTCTGTTCCCCGCTCTGTCTCTGGTGAATCCTCTCAAGGGCCCTGAACCTCTGGCCTGTACCCCAGCTCTTGAATAAATAAATAAAATCTTTTTAAAAACTTAAAAAATAAATACATTGATTAATTAATAGTTCCTATTCCCCTTCCCAACATAAAATGTTTCCTTATTCTTGTTGAGTTGTGTGAGGGAAAGAATATTTTCAAATCTCCAAAAGAATAGTTATTTGGGTTATTTGTTTTTGTAACTTTCTAATTTTATTGAATTATGGTCATATGTTTCATAGTGAGATGGCCCAGGTAAAAGAGACTTTGTGCCAGTAGGATCAGTTGCTCCAGTCCTGTTTGAACAGGTGGACTAAATCATAGACTGGCTAGTCCTGTCCAAACAATCTGGCCCGCCACATTGACCATGGGGTGCTAAGATAGATAAAAAGCATTAGATCCTGATTAATGATTTCTGTGAGGGAAAAAGCTGAGCTCCCACGTGGGCAGTTAGATTGCAACCCATCTGCACATGCCCGGGCTTAGCACAACTCAGAACAGGCTATGTCATTGCTCTCCTTCCCGCCCACCCCCCTCCATGGGCTTACCCTTTAAATATCTCCTCCTAACTCCCTTTGAAGAGCCAGGCCATATTCTCCTTTCCCACACTGGCTCCCTCACGCATGAGTCCTTCTGTTATAGGGCAGCCCCGATACAAAACGGGGTGCCTGACTGTGGGTCCTCACCCGCGCGCTTAAAAGGACTTATCAATGCTCTACTGCAGGCTCACGCGAAAGGTTAATAAAAGGTTTATTTACAAGGGAAGGGGAAATGAGGAAATGTACAGCTCAGGGAGAAAAGTGGGAGACAAAGTTTTAAACGCGTCCTACCCGATCCGCCGATCTGGAATCCCAAATGGCGCTCTGAGAGCTGGCCGCGAGCCAGGAGCCGTGAAGCCAGGAGGCGAGCGAGAGAGAGAGCCCCCCAAGGCCCACGTGTGTGGTTTTTATATCCAACCTGGCTGCCCAATTCCACCCTCAGGTCCCAGCCACCTTCCCTGTGGGGGTGACGGGATTTGTCTTTCCCAATGTCTTGATGCCTTTGGTCTGGAGTGGGGGTGGGGTCCACAAAGCCTGCATGGAATTAGGTCAGGACATCCTTTCCTCCTAACACTTCTAATAAAGCCTTGTCTGTTTCAACTGCACCTAGCACTCTCTGGTGAATTCTTTCCCCGGAGGACAAAGGACCCACTCTTTTGGGTGGGTGTGGGGTGGGGAGCTGGGATTTCTGTAACAATAGAATACCTTTTAGGGAATATATTCCTTTTTCTTAAGGCTAACTTTTGATTAATTTTTATAAATTTTCCACAATTGTTTGAATAGAGTATTTTCTGTTGGATACCACGTTTTATGTGTTTCTATTAAATGCTGGGGCAAGGGTTTCTTCATGAATATTTCTGATGCCTGGGCTGGGAAAACTTGGCACAGCTGACAGCTGGAATGACTGGATTCCTTTGGCATCCTTTTATATTTACATGGTCTCTCTGCATGGTGACTTTAGGGCAACCAGGTTTCTTATATGGTGGTTCCGGGCTCTACAGATATGGGCTAGCATCAGGCAGAGGTTGCGTTGCTTTTTGCGCTCTAGCCTACAAGTCACACAGCATAGCTTCTGCCATATTTTATTCAGTAGAAGCCAATCGCTAAGGCCAGCCCAGTTCAAATGGAAGGGACTAGACTCCATCTCTTCATGTGTCAAAAGATTTGCAAATCTGCTTTAAAACCAGCACACCAGTGATGCCGAACATTTTTTCATATGCTTGTTGGCCATGTGTATTTCCTCTTTGGAGAAGTTCCTTTTTAGCTCTTCTGCCCATTTTTTGACTGGATTATTTTCTTTGTTTTTGTTGAGTCTCATCAGCTCTTTGTAGATTTTTGTGATCAGTCCTTTATCATTAGTGTTGGGTGCAAAAATTTTCTCTCAGTCGGTGGGGTGTCTCTTTGTTTTGGTTACTGTCTCTTTTGCTGTGCAGAAGCTCTTTAATTTGATGTAGTCCCAGCTGTTTATCTTTACCTTCACTATCACTGCTTTGGGTGATGAGTCTTTAAAGATGTTGCTGAGGTGTATGACACGCTGGGGGGGGAGGAGAGGAGGGTCAAAATAAGGGGGGTGGGAATTGTATGGGGAATATAACCAAGATGAAAATGCATACATTGTGCAAAAAGGAAAAATGATATAAAAATATATAAAATTTATGGGCCTCCCCGGTGGCGCAGCGGTTGAGCGCTGGGTTGCGAAGCTGCTCGCGGCCTCTGCAGCGCTGGTTCGATCCCCGGCTGCTCCCCGGCCACCAGAGGAGGGTCCCACATGGCAAGCAGACCTCTCCTGCCACCCGCTGCTCCCCTCAGCAGTGTACTTCAGTCCTTCTGCCTGCTCTGCTCCCCGCTCTGGCTCTGGTGAATTCTCTCACCCTCCCGCGCTTCTGACTGTACCCAGTGCATGTATAAACAAACAAACAAATAAATAAATAAAAATACATGCCTCTTTAAAACAATATATATATAAAATTTTAAAAAATTTTAAATTATGAAATAAAATATTTAAAACTGCTAGTAAAAAAAAAAAAAAAAAACCAGCACACCACTCTAACGTGTCCATAGAACGTAAAGAATACAAACATGTTTTTACATCCTTATCTCCTGTCCCTGGCTTTCCCATGGAATCTCCACCTTCCAGCATTCCCCAGATTTCCATGTCACTTTCACAGATAATGCTGCCCTCATTCCAAAATTTCACTATAGTCATGTTTGTATTAACCATACTATTTGGCAGACAGCAGACACTTGTTAAACCCCAGAACCATGAGGTATAATAAAACAACAGTTGTTATTTTAAATCATTAAATTTTTAGATGATTTATTAGGCAGCAACAGATCACTGAAAACCAGTCATTGTGAAGGCTGATTTACTAGCACAAAGATCAGAATAGGGGTGCTACCCTGGTCATTCAGAAGGCATAAGGTCTCAAGCTTGGGTGTATTGTTGGGGACTAGGAGATCGAGGAAAGATAATATAGATTTTGGGTGTTTTTTTTAAAGATTTATTTATTTATGAATGCAAAAACTGGGGTGTAGGCCAGATGTGTGTGGGGCCGGGAGAGGATTCACCAGAGACAGAGTGGGGGGGGGCAGAGCAGGCAGATCTACTGAAATACACTGCTGAGGGGAGCAGCGGGAGAGACAGGAGAGGTCTGTTGTGCCATGTGGGTTAGCACCCTGGCTGGCCAGGGATTGAACTCGTGCTGCAGTGGCTGGTGCTAGCTTGATAGCTCTGTGTCTTTAACCCTCCACCACCAGGGAGGCCCCTGATAATATAGATTTTGAAACCAATCTACTGACTGCCAACACCAGCGGATCTTCCACGCTGAGAGTTATATAGCGGTTATTATGTCCATCAGTCTTCTTCAACTTTACCTGTTATGATCCATTCCAGGTGCCACATCCACACTAGGTAAACAGATACCTAGTTTGAAGGTTCCAAAGTTGAGAGTCTTATTATCTAGAGGCATAATGCTATAGAGCAGATGTATAGAATTTATTCATCTAGCATGAATGAAACTTCATTCCCATATAACAGCATTTCCCATTTTCTCCTCTCCCCGAGGTTGTCTTGAGCTTTTATTAACAAAGCATAGAGGAAAAATACACCCCCAATTTATGTTAAGATTAACAGGTATCTAATCTTCTCAAAAATAAATTAGCCAAAAGTATAAACTTCACATTTTTCACTATGAAATCCTCAAAGTTTGAGACTATAGAATACCAAAAGGTATATGCTAAATAATACATGTATTATTATATTCAGTTAGTATAAATTTATTCATAATAAATAATATCAGAATGAATTTCATTTCTTCATAATAGTAGGTGCCTACTATTATTGTAAATGAGACCTGAAATTAAGTATAAATGAAATTGTAACAGGGTGGTCCCCAGGAAAGGGGGAGGTTCCAGGTTTCCTGCCCCATCCAAGGGAGGGTGGAGCTGAGCAGGGAGACAAGAAGCTGCAGAGGAGACTGAGGAAGGAAGGAAGCAGGATGGAGCCAGAAGGAGACCTGGAGGAGGCACATGGAGCCTAGAGACACGTGAAGAAACTGCGCTTGCCTTTTGGTCGTGGACTGGGTGACACAGATGTGGGTGAGACCCGTGAGGAGGAGACAATGGCAGTTTTTGTCTTGATTTTGATTTTGCTCTTTTCCTTCCAGACTTGTCTGATGGTTTCTGCTCCTTTTCTGTGGGTCATCACTGGAAGATGCTTCGTACTTGTGGCAGGCTTTGGGGCCTGCTTTGGGCCAATCCCATTTGGATGGAGTTTTACCCACGAGGGGACGGGTAACTTCGGGTGCTTGATTTAGAAACTAGATTCTTTGCCTTTCCTGTATTGTTTCCTAATTGTATTAAAGTTCCTTCCCATTAAAGTCTCCTATGTTTTGTGTTGATGCGGCGGATGGCAGAACCCATTTAGAGCAGGCAGGTTTGCGGGGTCTGGGCTGCCCCTCTCCCTGCCCTGTAACAGATTCATTTTAAAAGATGGCAAATTTTAGCTAATTTCAGTGTTCTCTGAAAACTAAGGATATTTGAACACTTTTTAAAAGTAATTATAGATTCTGTAATAATATAGCCTTTCACACACCTTTATTCACCCGGGCATTCATTTTCAATAACTGCTCTTTGAGCACCTAATATTAACAATAATAAACATATTTGAGCTTTTTATGTAAGCAGGCACTCTGCTAAGACTCTTATCATGTCTAATCCTTTTAACCGCCATTGAGGTATTTTCTCTTCTTTGTTCCTGTTGCACAGATGAGGAAACTGAGGCAGAGAGAAGCTAGGGAATTTGTCAGTGACTAAGTGGCTGCGCCCAGATGTGAGCTCCTGGTGCATATCCAGAGCTCTTCATTTTAATCACTGTCCTCTGCTGCCTCCATGTGCCCAGCTGGAAACTCTTGCTGACGTGGAGAGAGGTTAGAGGCTAGTTTTTCAGCTCAGGGATTTGACACTAGAGTTGAAGAGATCAATGAGGGCAGGAACAAATAGTATAAAAGCATTCTGGGTAGGACAGGTTTTACCAGTTTGAGGTTAAATAAGTTCATGTGACCTTTGTGTTTTTTGTTTTTTGTTTTTTTAGATTTTTTTAGACATTGGACAGTTTCTAAAAAACACAAAAGGAGAGAAAGTAGGGGCCTCCCTGGTGGTGCAAGGGGTTAAGTCTCAGCACTATCAAGCTATCGCCAGCCACTGCAGCATGATTTCTATCCCCAGGCCAGGGAGGTGACCCACCTGGCACAGCAGACCTCTCCTGTCTCCCCCACTGCTCCCCTCAGCAGTGTATTTCAGTAGATCTGACTGTTCTGCTCCCCACTCTGTCTCTGGTGAATCCTCTCAACCCCCACACCTCTGGCCTACACCCCAGTTCTTATATGTATAAAGAAATAAAAATAAATCTTTATAAAGAGAGAGAGAGAGTAGCATAATGAACCCCTACTTACCATCACCCAGTGTTACTGTTGTAGAGCAACCCCGATACAAAACGGGGTGCCTGACTGTGGGTCCTCACCCGCGCGCTTAAAGGACTTATCAATGCTCTACTGCAGGCACACACGAAAGGTTAATAAAAGGTTTATTTACAAGGAAAGGGGAAATGAGGAAATGTACAGCTCTGGGAGAAAAGCGGGAGACAAAGTTTTAAATGAGTCCTACCCGATCCGCCGATCAGGAATCCCAAAATGGCGCTCTGAGAGCTGGCCGCCAGCCAGGAGCGGTGAAGCCAGAAGGCGAGCGATCACGAGCCAGAGAGCCCAAGGCCCACGTGTTTGGTTTTTTATATCCAACCTGGCTGCCCAACTCCACCCTCAGGTCCCAGCCACCCTCCCTTGGTGGTGATGGGATTTGTCTTTCCCAGAGTCTTGATGGCTTTAGTCTGGAGTGGGGGTGGAGTCCACAAAGCCTGTATGGGATTAACTCAGGACATCACTTCCCCCTAACATTACTAGTATCAATTTTAGGCCAATCTCAATTCATCTAGGCCCCACCTACTTTTTCCTCCCTCCATCTCTTCCCTACTGGATGTTTTGAAGCAAATTGCAGTCTTGTTCTTTTAGCCACAAACACTACAGAATCTTTTGATGAGAAGGAATCCTTGTAAATATAAAGGCAATACCAATATTGACCATTCCCCCATAATGAACAACGACACTGTAACATCATTTGGTCACTGTTACATATGCAAATTAACTGCTTGAGGGTCCACATGCCCAGGTGAATAAAAAGCCCACTTTCCCTCTTGGGCCCCCTCCCCTGGTGAATCATTCAAGACACGGGTACAATTCCAGCCCAGCCCTGCTTCCAAACATATGGAGGAGAAAGAATTAGAGAATCCAAGCAGTCCCCCCAAGAGGCACCCTCTTTTTTCTGCCTCAACCCCGTCCCCCTCCCCCGAGTTGTGCTGATGAAAAGCAGTGTCTCATTCAGTGCAACCACCTTAATTCACTGCTTGTCCAGCTCCTGTCCAGGCCCCGGTGACTCTCCAAAACAGCCGAGACCCTCCCTGTGGGAAGCCCTGGGATAAAGTGCCAAGAGCCTCTACCTTCCCTGAGACACTCCACCCTTTTTCCCATAACACCCCTGGGATCTTGCAGGTCAGCTCCACCCTTGGCCAGAATCCACCTTCCCCAACAACCCACTGCCAAGGTGTTGAGCCGAGTCAAGCTTCTTCCTTCTTGGTGCGTTTCCCCAAGGGTCCCCAGGTCCCATCTCCAGCCAGCAGACCTACCAAGGTCCTCCCAGGCCCTCCCAACCACCACAGAAGATAAGATTCCTCAGAAGTAAAAGACAGAAGCCAGGTGCCTGTTTGTGAAGGATTCTCCTTAAGCCCCATGCAAACGTGCCCCGGGGCAGTCTGGCATACCAAGGACTCCAAGGAGAGGCAGGCCATGGCTGTCCCTAAGAAGGGTCTTGTTTATCCCCCCAGCAACAGCAATCTGTCCCCGTATGCTTATATAGTGAGGGCCTCTGAGAACCATAGTCTGCTCCAAGGTGACCTGCTGCTCCCTCCGAGGCCACCTGTGTTGTGGTTTTACCTCCATCTGTTTGTTATTGAATTTTCATTTTGTTCAGTTATTTTTCCTGAACAGGTCCTGTTCGCATACATACATTCGCATGGTTGAAAATTAAAGATGCCAAAAGATATGTAAGTTGTCCCTCCTACTTCTACTCTGCGCCACCCAGGTCCTCTGCCCCAATAACCAGTTTTATCAGTTTCTTGTTTCCTTCAGAGACATTTTATGTCTATATAAATCAATATACATCTATCTATCTATCTATCTATCTATCTATCTATCTATCCATCCCTCCTTTCTATATAAATGATAGCATACAATACACAATGTTCTGTTCCTTGATTTTTTTTTTCCACTTAACAGTGCAAAAAAACAGAACAGGTCCAAGATGGAATCCTTCATGCTGGGGCTCCACCAAGACTCAATACCTAACCTAATTGCATTTCAGCCTCTCCCCAAAGTGGAATTCTACACTAATCAATCTGGAGTTTTCCGGTAGGTCAGCACTAGTGAGGTCATCTGCAGGATGATGTGACCTCCTGTCGAGCTGCCCCCTACCCCAGGGAAGATGGCTTTACCCAAATAATCCCTCTTTGCTTTTGTTAATAACCTGTCACACTCTCTATTAATTCCTTCCATTTTGTACATTCCTTAGCTCCTTTCCACTTGCTAGATGGGATGCTGCCAATTGGATCTTCAAATTTATTCGGATGAATTTTGTTTTCTAACAACAGTATATCTTTGCAATCAATTCATAGAGCATTCTCTCCTTATTACAGCTGCAAAGTATTCCAAAGTAGGAATGTACTGTAAGTTATTTACCCAAAGTCCCTTATTGGTAAACTTTTAGGTTGTTTGCAATCTTTTCCAATTCAAGTAACACTGTTCTGAATAAACTTATAAACAAGACCCAGACAGATTTTAACAAGCCACTTCTCTTGCCTAGAAACAAATTAAAATTCCAACTAAGGAGGCACCCTGCTGTAAAAGATAAAGAATGATCAATACTCTGGAGGATCAGAGCAGATAGAACTTACTTTTGGCTGGCTCGGAGCGGGGAGAAAGGATGTGTGGAATGGGAAAAACCGAATCTGCAGGAGGGGAAATCACAGATGAATTCATTTAGAAAAAATTAAGTTATATTGGACTATGTATAGAATGTATGCTATGGAGGGAGGTGAGTTGTTATTTCAATTAAAAAAAAAAACCTCCTCTAACTTAAAACCACCAGTATTAAAATGACATTATATATACACAGCTTGCCTAGGAATATAAATATCAGGCACTTCAAAATAAATTACAGACATAATGCAAAATCTGACCCAGTTCTTAGAAACACAGACTATAAAACACTATAATGAAGGCAAAAATCCACATTAAAATCTCCATTGTCTCAGAAGATGGGATTTAAAGAAGTCCTTCCCTACTCAGTATCATTATCACTGGTAAATTAGAATAACAATATTCCTGCCCTTTGTCATTAATATGTGCTTGCCACATCTTGGCAAATCTCTGGGTTGCTTTTTGGTTGGAGGGTGAAAGGTGAATATAATGCAGTTAAGGTAGCAAAATTACCCACAAACAGGTAGTGCAGACATAGTATCTTTCTACACAGCACTTAGTGTTCTGAATTATTAATTAGGATGTTAAATATATTGCTCAGTGCATGAGGTTATATTTAACTCCATAAACTGATGATTTGAGCATTGCACCTTCCTAGATTTGAAAATTAGATGTGTAAAAATAGTATTTCTTGTGGGTTTTGTTGTTGTTGTTTTTCAGAAAATTATACCTGTAACAAAGGTGGGGAATTATTTTAAACATTCCCCCAGAGGTGATAAGCCAATTGAGGTCTGGGATGGAACCCACAAATAAGACCTGGGAAAGGGGCCTCCCCTGGTGGCGCAGCAGTTGAGCACTGCGCTGCGAAGCTGCCTGCAGCCTCTGCAGCACCGGTTCGATCCCCTGCCACCGGTGAGGGTCCCACATGGCGCGCAGACCTCTCCTGCCACCCGCTGCTCCCCTCAGCAGTGTACTTCGTCAGTCTGCCTGCTCTGCTCCTTGCTCTGGTTCTGGTGAATTCTCTCACCCTCCCGTGCTTCTGACTGTACCCAGTGCTTGCATAAATAAATAAATAAATCTTTAAAAAAAAGGAAGAAAAGCAGGAACTGGAGACCCCATATCCTTAAAAGAGGATGAGAGGACCCCCTTTTCCTATGTGACTGTCCTGTTCCTGGTGTTCCTTCCACTTCATGGTTCTTCCTTGGGATAAATGAACATCTTGCTGTTATCATTATACTTGCCGTTATCAATCATATAAGGATGATTGAATGCTCACTATGCCTAGCATCGTCCTCAGTGCTCTACTGGAATGAATTTTTGTTTGTTTTTTATTTAATCGTCTTACATTCTTGTTAATATTTTGACAGTAGAGGGTTTCTCTGGTCACCACAGCTCAGGTCTTGTCACCACAGCTCTCCCCCCACCAAAGCACCCCTAGTCCTCCACCATTGTCCATTGTGCTCTCCCCAATTTTCATGCCTCCCCCTCCCTCTCTGGTTGTTTCAGATTACTTAAATAAATTTTAACTCTCATATAATCTGTGGGACTGACACCACTATTATCCCATTTTACAAATGAAGAAACTAAGCCCTGAAAGGTAAAGTAACTTGTCAGAGGTCACACAGGCAGTTAGATAACTGAGCCGGTGCTGTTATAAGCTCTTAATCCATCACTGCTGTTACATGCCCTATAGACAGATCCTGCCAAAAAGGCCCCTCTTTTTAAAATTTTTATAGAACATCGGTTTACAACTGTGTATAGGTTTCAGTTGTACAGCATTATAGATTGACATCTGTCTATGCTACGTTATGATCTCCACCAGAAGTCTAGTCTCCATCCAACACCACACGATTGACCCCCTTTACCTTATTTGCCCACACTTCTTTTGCTAGTGTATTTGCCCACACTATTTTTGCTAAGGTCATAAGGTGAGTGAATGTGTCACTTGCAAGCAAATTATTTTTGATTAAGCCCAGTATGTATTGGATCATTCCAGTTTGGCAGAGTTTCAAGCAACTAGACATAAAATGAGTGCAAGAGAGAAGAGTGCAAGGGTTGCAGGAAATGATAGCTCTAGGTACAAGTGCAGGTCAGAGCTGCAGGTCGCTGGGTTGAGGCTCAATGATGGGGGTCGGGCCGAGGCAGAAAGAACAGCAGATGCACAGGGGGGAGGGTCAGGCAGAGGGCATCCATGCCCAGGTCAAGGCAAATTCAGGAGAAGAGGCTGGAAGGAAATGAATCAAACCTCCACCTGGATTAGATAAACATGAGAAAGTCTGAATAAATATGGGCTTTTAATAACAATAATAATGTGTTAATATTAGTTCATTAGTTGTGAGAAATAAACCATAACATGTTATCAATAAGGGAAACTAGGGGTAGTGTATATAGGAACTCTGTACCATCTTGGCAACTTGTCTATAAACGTAACCCTAAAATTAAAAGTTTATTCAAACAATCTGCAACTGGAAGGCGGAACCAGGCAGCAAGAGACAGTGTGATGGTAGATAAAGGAGAGAGCAAACACCAGACCAGAAGCGTGGACCCCTTTTAGTTAGGAATGTGAGGTGTCGTCTGCGCCATCCAACCTAGGCACCGCACCTACTGCACACCGAAAGGGACAATGCGTGAAGGCAACAGCCATGTAAAGTCAGGGGGCTCAGATGCCCCCTGATCTCACCAGCAGCTGAGAGCAGGTGAATGCAAGGCGTCCCCACAAGCTGCTGTGTGCAGGCTTCCTGGTGTGACTCTCGCAAGGGTGCGACAGGCTATCTGGACTGGAGATTTTGTATTCATAAGTCATCACATTCATACAGAAGGGGAAGTAGCTGCCAGAGGAGATGAGAAAAGAGCGAGCACAGTTGGTTTCCTGATGCTGGTAATGGATCAGTAATGACCAATTCACGCTCGTAAGTCTAGACTCTTTCCCTTTATGGTCAGCAGGATGGATGCCCAACAGCTGGCAGCAGCTAGGAGTGCAGTCTCCCAAGGTAGGGAGGAGGGAGTGCGTGCAGGTAGGGGCTCGAAGACATTACTGAAAGCTTTAAATAGCTGTGGGAGTAAGGTGGGGAGAGAGGAAGGACCAGAAGACAGTGACTAGGGATGTAAAGATGTAATCAGCAGTTCTTTGCAGGAAGTGAAGGTGAGTAGCCAGTGGATTCCAGGAATAGGGTTTTGTCCAGTAGTTCCAAGAGAAAAGTTCAGATGAACGGGACTGGGGTACGGTTAAGAGAAAGAGTAAGGGCTTCTCCATGGATCCAAAGCAGAATGAGGAGGCAGAAAAGACAGGAGAGAAGTTCATGGGGGAAATAGAAGACCAAGGTCTGTTCAGGTGATCGCGCATCCCAGCCAGCTCCTGTCAACAGCAGAGACTTGAAACAGCTCCAGTTAAGACATGGTCTTGCCCTGTTTATGCCCTTTTAATTAGCTGGAAATGAGTTTATTGTGATGCATTCATCAACAGAGGATTCCCTCCATTTTGTTCTTCGTGTATGAACTAAAGTCATCATTTGTTCATCTGTTCACTCACTCATTCATTCATTTATTTGTTAACATAGCCAATGTTGTATGTTTTCAATGTGCTCTGTGAACACGGTCCGGGCTAACTTGGAGGTGAGCCAGATGAAAAGTTTTTTTCCCTTTGCCCCTTCAAACAGTATGCAAATTGTCAGGTTGTTTTCCTGAGGTTCAGCTGCAAGTTAGCAAGGCCCTGTGTTCACAAGCATGTTAAAAAAAACACGACATTGGACACATGAATGAGCGAATGAGCAAATGATCAAAACAAAGAAAGAATGACTTATGTATTCATGTTAGGTTAAATCCCCACATTCACTATGCAAACTGAGAATGCTCTACTTTTTCAAACGTTTAAGTGTAATTTAGTATACGATACAATGGAATATTATTCAGTCTTAAAATGGGATGATTTGCCGAGACATACTACATGGGTGAATCTTGAGGACATTATGCTAAGTGAAATAAGCCAGCCACAAGAAGACAATGATTCCACTTAGTACAAGGTCCCTAGAGTAGTCAGGTTCCTAGAAACAGAAAGTAGAATGGTGGTTACCAGGGACTGGGGGAAGGGGAAGGGGGAAGTTATTGTTTAATGGGTACAGAGTTTCAGTCTTGCGAGAGGAAAGCATTCTGGAGATGGATGACAGTGAGGGCTGTACATCAGTGTGAGTGTGCTTAATACACTGAGCTGTGCTACATTTAAAATGCTACTTTTTTATGTTAGGTGTAGTTCATCACAATTAAAATAATTAAAAAAGAGGTTGAATTCTAAGAATTCTGGCACATCACACATATTCCCATGTCAGGCAATGAAAATGAGTCTCCCCAGGGATAAGAACTGAGAACTTCAAAGCTGTTAGGGACTGCGGACACAACTGGTCACACCTGTCTGCTCGTCTCTGAATGTTTGCTCACTCCTATCTTTCCTCAGCCCAGCTTCTCCTCTTCTCTGAGTACATGGCAAACCATGGTAACTCATGAGTCTCCCTGGTCAAGAGTTAGAAGAGAATTTTTAGAATATTTTGGCCCCAATCACAGAATTCTAGGATAGAGAAGCCAATTGGTTGAGAGAGCCAGGGAGCGGGGCTCATGTAGTACAAGCACAAGCAACAACAGAGGCCATGATGAGGGATGGAAATCTCTCACAAATAGACAGGTATGGCCTAAGCAGTCACCTCAAAAAGGTGGCTTCCTAAAGTGCACTGTCATTCTGACATAAATGTCCAGCCTGGAAAAAGTAAAATTGAGATTACAGTTAAAAAAGAACTACGCAGGGCCTCCTTGGTGGTGCAAGGGGTTAAGACACACCACTGTGAAGCTATCCGCAGCCACTGCAGCATGAGTTCAATCCCGGGCCAGGGAGCTACCCGCATGGTGCAGCAGACCTCTCTTGTCTTGCCCGCTGCTCCCCTCAGCAGTGAATTTCAGTCAATCCGCCTGTTCTGTTCCCCACTCTGTCTCTGGTGGATCCTCTCAGCCCCCGCACCGCTGGCCTTTACCCCAGTTCTTGTATGAATAAATAAATAAATCTTTAAAAAAAAAAAAAACTACCTTTCATTTGGTAGGAAATAGGGAGCCATGGAAGATGCTTGAGCATTGTTCCATGCACATTTGTAAGACTTGTTGAGGGAAAAATACCTTCTTTCCTCAATTCCCAGTCTCCATTGTCTTCTTGGGATTAAGTGGGGGAGAATAAGCAGGGACCCCAGGAGTTTCTGTGGCAAACCTATTCCAGGAAAAATACACCACTAGATTGGCAACTGAAAACTGGAACCAGACGAACACTCCCCAAATACTCCAGTTCCATCTTTCCAGAACCCCCTATGCTTATGAAAACCACTGTCACTTTAGAGGATGGAATCTGCATTTCCTCAGTCAATTTCAGGAAGCTCTTGACTCTCAAATTTGCATTCTTCCCGAGGAGAATTTGCACAAATGTGGTTTTTAGGAAATCTGAAGCAGGAAAGGTAATTTTCAGCTCCCAAGACGGGACAACAAAACCTAATTCATGAGCTATTTGCTTTGTATACTCACCACGTTGATTTTGAGTAACCAGGATTCCTGTGTCACTTGCATTTTTGGAGAGCATACACTGATCAGGTTGACATGAATATGCAGACTACTACTTGCTTATATATATCTCATCATAAATTAACAAAACACCATTTGCAACATGAAGATCTTGTATGTTTATTATTTTGGGTCAGTGTCACAGAGTCAGATTCACTGTGCGACACAGACAGAACTGGGATTCTCAGGCTGGAAGGCTGAGGACTGGATTCTGCCTTGCGGCGACTCCCCAAGGTAGATGCCATTGCTAAGATCTCCCGGAAGGCTGCTGCTAACAACCAGCCTCCACACTGACCTTTCTTTGGAAACTTCCACACTCACTGAAGACATGTTTTATAAACACAAGATTCTCCAAACATAAACTGAAATAATTACTACCAAGTGAAAGGGAGATACACCTTCTCAAGATTCAAAACAGCAACTTAGATTAAAAAAATATTTTTATTGTAAAATATAACACACACATGAATATACAACATCGATGTTCAGAATAGGATAAATATGAAATGAAACACTAGCATAACAACTACCACTTAGGTTAAGACATGACCAGCAACCCCAGATCTTTCTGCATGTTCCTTTCAGGCACATCCCCACTCTACCACCTCGGTACAGATTTTCCTTGCCTTTCTTCTATTTTGACCACCTATGCTGCATCCCTAAATGATAGCTCCTTTTTGACTATTTTTGAAATTCCTATAAATGAAATCATGCTCTTTGTTTCTTATTTATATTTGCATTATATTAGATAGTAGATAATGGACACTATTTCTCTGTTCATTTTCACTGTGGCATACTATCCCGTTGTATGAAATATACCACAACTCATTATTTATTCTATTATTAATGGGCATTTAAATTGCTTCCATTTTGGGACTACTGGAACATTACCCCTCTTACACATGCAATGCCGTGTGTTTGGGCACATGTAAGTGCATATACCTGCAGTATTTCTTCAAGGAGTAGAACCTCTGGGTCATAGGGCATTATGTTTTCAACTTTAATTGCTAAGGGCATGTTTCCAAAGATCATTGCACCATCTTGTGCTCCTACCAGCATATTAGGAGCATTTCAGTTGAATCACATCTTGCCTACACTTGGCATGGTCAGACATTTTAACTTTTGCCAACCTACTGGTGTGTTGTGGGATTGCATGGTTTCAAATTTGCATCTCCCTAACTACCAGAGAGGTTGACTATCTTTTCATATATTTATTGGCCTTCCAAAGTTCCATTTTTTTTAAGTATCTATTCAAGTCTTTTGACCATTTTTCTATCAGGTTGTTCTTTTTTTATTTTTGATTTGTAAGAGTGATTGATTTATTCTGGATACAACTTATCCTTTCCCATTTTGTGGCTTGGATTTTCACTTAGTTTAAGGCTTTTTTAAAAACTAACTTTATTTTTTAGAATGGTTTTAAATTTACAGAAAAATCAAGAAGACAGTACAGAGTTCCCACATACCTCACACTCAGTTTTTCCTATTATTAATATCTAATCTTAGTATGACACAGTTGTCATAATTAATGAACATAGATTGCAATAGCATTGTTAACTAGAATCCATGCTTAGTTAGAATCCCATTCAGGAGACCACATTACATTAATTGTCATGTCTCTTTAGACTCCTCCATGTCTCTTCAAGTCTCCTCTTCAAAACTCTTGTGACAGTTTCTCAGACTTCCCTTGTTTTTCATGATGTTGATAATTTTTGTGGAGCACTGGGCAGGTATTTTGTAGAAGCTTCCTCAGTTGGAATGTGGCTGATGTTTTTCTCCTGATTACACTGGCCTTATGAGCTTGGGAAGGAATGTGGCTGATGTTTTTCTCCTGATTACACTGGTCTTATGAGCTGGGGGAGGAAGTCCACAGAGGTGAAGTGTGATTCTCATGACATCATATCAGGGGTACATGTTACCAACATGCCTTATAATGCCCATAATGCACAGTTGATTCTGTCCTTTATCACCTGGCTGAGATAGTTTGTCAGCTTTCTCCACTACAAACTTACTTTCTTCCTCCCCATCACTTTTCCATATTGTATATGGTGTCTTTTGAAAAGAAGAAATTCTTAATTTTAATTGAGTGAAGGCTGCCTGGTGTGGAGGAATGGCATAGTCCCGACTGCCACAGGGCTTCCTGATGGCTAATTTGCAGGGACAGGTCATCTCATCACCCTATGGGATCACTCAGCACTTAGAGCTGGAATTAATGTGGGGGAGGGAGTTGGAAGTGGCAGAGTTAGAGAAGCAAACAGAATTATATATTCTTTTGAATCTTATATCTGGACTTCTACTTTTGAAATGCAAGAGCCAAGAATTTGACATCTGTGTTTCTGGGTTCTTCTCTCCCCTCAAGGCAATGATGGCTCGAGTTTTCGCTATTTGGCCTGAGAGGAGCAGTGAGGCCAGGATGGGGAAGGAGGCTTCCTTTAGGCTAACATATGGGTCATATACTTCAAATATTATCCTGCCACACACATATCCACCTTTAAATGCTTCAATGGAAAAGTTAACCACACACCACCGGTTGTTTACTGAGTGCTAAAGATTGAATCAGAAGGGCTGCTTTCATACAGCAGAACTGCTGACGATTCAGAATGTGACCTTGAGTACATTTGCCCTTCCCCGGGTTTCAATCTCTCAATCTCTGAAACAAGGAGAAGACTTCCTACAGCGTTTATTTTGCTGATTCCAAGGCTATAAGAAGCAGCAATGCCCCATTTGAGACCTCAGATGAAAGGGGGCCTTAGATTTAAAGGATAAGCTACTCACCCTTAGCTCAAAAAAGGATGTTATTTCTCAAGACATAAACAGAGTATGAAAGATTGTGAGATTTTGAGGTTTTCTTAGGGGGAGAAAGGGAGAGAAAGGATTTATTTTATATTTGAGTCTATTTATAATATTTTTGGTCTTCAAATTAAAAGAAATAAGAATGTCCTAGGACTCTTTCAAGAGCAGAATTCACTCCCTTTCCTGTATCATTAGGATGCATGAAACTGTAGGAGCTCTGCTCCACTTTTAGTTGATCGTGTTCTTAAATAAGATTTATTTAAACAAGCTCTTTCCCAGCCTGTGGTTTAGAACCTATTCTAGGACATGCAGTAAGATGAACAAAGAGTAAAGTTTTAGTTGATGGGAAGAAAAATGACTCCATCATGCTTAAGCTTTAGACATTTTTGGTAATCTAATAATTTCACATTCCTAATAGAAAATTATTCTTTCCTGCTTCAGATTTCCTGAAGGCCTCATTTGTGCAAATTCTCCTCTGGAAGAATGCAAATTTGAGAGTCAAGAGCTTCCTGAAATTGACTGAGGAAATGCAGATTCCATCCTCTAAAGTGACAGTGGTTTTCATAAGCATAGGGGGTTCTGGAAAGATGGAACTGGAGTATTTGGGGAGTGCTCTTCTGATTCCAGTTTTCAGTTGCCAATCTAGTGGTGTATTTTTCCTGGAATAGGTTTGCCACAGAAACTCCTGGGGTCCCTGCTTATTCTCCCCCACTTAATCCCAAGAAGACAATGGAGACTAGGAATTGAGGAAAGAAGGTATTTTTCCCTCAACAAGTCTTAATATGTGCATGGAACAATGCTCAAGCATCTTCCATGGCTCCCTATTTCCTACCAAATGAAGGGTAGTTCTTTTTTTCCCCCTTTAAGTATAATTTCAATTTTACTCTTTCCCAGAGGACAGTTTTTCTTCAGTCTGTAAGGAAGTCATGGGACAGCAACTGCTGGTCTGAATCCAGGTGGGGGTCCTGGGCCCTTGCTGGCTTCAGAACACTGTCTGACTATCTTGCTGTGAATAGCACAACTCACGCAGTCATATAATTCTGTCTTAAGCTTGGGAAGCACATAGGCTTCGAAGACACTTGCTTTAGAAATATCCTTAAGGTTTCCAATGCCAAATTTCTTTATGACCTTGTCCTTGGCTGCAGGTGGCCACTGTCCTTTTTTTTGCCAGCTGTTATTCCTTCTTTCTTTGGTCATTTTGGAAATAGGACCCAGGACAAAGTGTAGTTCATTTAGGGGAAATTCAATATCCTCAATATACATGGTCCTGACTGAAAATTTTAGTTCTATGTGCCTCCCCTATAAACCTCTTCTTTGGTTAAACAGTGAATACTCAACCTGACAATGCTTTCTCCCGGCCACACCTTAAAGTTCTTGCTACCTAGAGTAATCTCCCCATCTCTTATCCTTGCATATTGAAAGCACACCCATCTTTCAAGGTCATCAGCTGCGGTATAATTTTCGGACCACAGACGCTACACTGTGTCACTTCTTGCTTCAAACTACAGGCAGAAACTGTGAGTTGTAGGAAGGGAGTATCCTGGTCTAATGAATCTATCTAGTCCTCACTTAACATTCAGTTAATAAAGGAACTAATGAATGTTCTTGTCCAGTCACTCCCAGTAGATTGGGAAGTTTTAGGAGGGTTGCCAGATTCAGCAAATCAAAATATAGAAAGCCTTCTTATATTTGAATTTCACATAAACAAAGGATACTTTTCTTAGTATAAGTATGTTCCAGGAAATATTATGACACCCTTAGACCAAAAATTATTCAGCATTTATTTGAAATTCAGACTTAACCGGACACCTTGTATTTTATCTGGCACCCCTGCTAGGAGGATGGAGATCGATTCCTCGAGGCGCCCAGCTTCCTCCCAGCAGGTGCTCAGCATCTGTGTAATTGTCAGAGCGAAACCAGCCTCGCCGCTTTCACAGCTGCACCGACAGCGGGGAGGAGCCACAGCGACCGGGAAAGACAGACAACCCAGTCAGGGACTGTCAGACGAGACCGGCCAAAGGGTCCGCACTCGGGAGGCAACCTCAACCCGCCGGGCTCTCTGGACGCCGGAGCCCGGCTCCGTCATCGCCCCCCCCGCCTCCCCCCTCCCCCCCACCTCCCCCCCCACCTACCCCCTACCCCCCACCTCCCCCCTCCCCCCCACCTACCCTCCTCCCCCCATTTTCCCCCCCTCCTCCCCCTCCCCACTGCTCCATACCACCTTTCTACCCCCTCCCCCATCTCGTGACCGGTAGTCACGGGCCGGGGGGCGGGACTGCCCGTGCTCCTCATTGCTGCCTACTATTGGCAGGTGCTTCCATCCATCACATTAGGTCCCGCCCAACAGGCTGACGTTGCCCAGGCTACGTCTCTCCCGCAGGCCACGGCTTGGCTGGCGATTGGTGGAGAAAGCGGAGGCGACGACGGGGCGGGTCCGGGGAGTCTGGACGAGCAGGAGCGCGTCACCCCCCAGCGCTGCGGTGGTCGCTCGCGTCCCGCCGCCTTGTTCCGGGTTATCCTGCACTGCTGCGGCCGCCGTGGAACCATGCGTGTACCCTTTCTACTCCTGTTGTTCGCGGGTGAGGACCCGGGGGCGGGGGGGCGCGCTCCGGGAGACCCTGAGCCTCGGGGGTCTGGGGCGGCCGCGGGGCGGGTGCCGCAGTGCGGACAGCCGGCGGCGGCCTGGCCCCAGTGTTCTCCCTCGCCTCCTGCCCGGACCCGCCGGTGGCGGCGCGGCCCGCTGGGGCCGGGGCTGGCTGGCTTGCGTGGGGGGCACCTGAGCCGGTCTCCACCCTTCGCTTCTACGAGGAAGGTGCATCCGCCTGTCGTCCCACCTGCCTCGGTTCGGGTCTGCCTCTTCCGGCTCGGGAGGCGCTAGGGGAATGCGGAGGCATTTCTCAATTAGCTGTTGACCCCGCAGCCCTCTGCAAAGACGGAAAGGCAGACTTAGCTGCTGCGTTTCTTTGCATTTTCCAGTGTCTTCATTTCTAGCGGCTGTCATCAGTAAAGTGTGAAAATCTCTTTCCTTACTAATGTATCTTTCAAGATACAAAAGTTGGAGATGGAGTAATTGTTCTTGTGTGATTGTTTCTAGAGGCCAATTCAAAAAGCCCCCACTCTATAGTTTGTACTGGTTCCCAATTTTAAGGATTTGGAAACTGAGACGTGAGTCATGTTCTTAGGGTCACATGTCGAATGTAGCTTTGGGAATGGAACCTAGGCTCCCTAGCATTCAGCAAGGGGATTGTAAATCAGCTAATATTTCACCTCTTACTGTGTTTCATGCGATTCATTTAATTTTACAAGCAGTCCTCTGAAGAGGCTAACATCCTCATTTTAGAGCGATCAAGCCTAAATAAATGACCCAATACCTCATAGGTAGTAACTGGCAGAGCTGGAACTACACCCAGATCAGCTGGTTCCGCGCACGGTACTTTTCCCTTATATGTGGCACGGATAATGGAAATGCTATTGCTATGTGAGGATGGAGGGAGTGATGAGGGCAGGGACTGGGGTTCCAGACAGTGGCAGACAAGAGGCCAAGTTGAGAACAATTTGGAGGAAGGGGGATTCTTCTTCAGTGCGTCAGTTTAAACTACAGGTTAAAATTAGAGGGGCCTGTGCCCCTGCAGTGTGAGGTGCTCTGGGAGGTCCCGCTTTTGGAATGGTGATTTAATTTCGCCGAGGGGTATACGCCAGTGATATTCTTGAAGTCTGCAGGTCTTTACCTTCCCTGGAGATGGCCAGTGTTGTCTGTGGATGAGAGTTCCATTTATTTTCATAAGTTTTAGGGTTGTCGTGTCCCTTTTGTTTCTGCCTCTAGAAAGGTCATTGTGACCTATCTAGTAAGTTACTTTGGTGGGGGGAGGGGTTAATTTTCATTATTGGAATTCAGTTTTTGAAGTTTAGAAATCTTTTGACACTGTGGTTTAACTGGACAGGTATTGAAATTCCATGTTTTGATGTTATGATTAATATTCTTTTGATTTAGGGAGGCTTAGCGTTTTTTGGTTTGTTTTTGGGCTGAGGCAAAATAATTGCTTCTGTATATGGTTTGAGCATGCTTTCCTAACTAGAATTATCTAGTTCATACAGACCAGGAGTCTGATCCTGTCAGTTTTTGCATTGCTTGAACTTGTCGGATGATGTTAAATTACTGTTTTCCACAATGACTAAATATGATCTAATGGAAAACAACTTTTAGAACCCTGACTTCTCTATTTGGCAAAAATAATGCCTTTTAAAATGGTGTTGCCAGTCCAGAGGGAGACTAGCGGATGGGAAGTGTGGTTATGAATACCATGTCATGAGGCATATTTGGAAAAATCAGATGTTTAGCCTGGAGAGGAAAAGCCAAGCACAAACAACATGGAATTTAAAAGGATGTCATGTAGAAGAGGTGTTTGATTTGGTCACTGAGGCCACAGAGGATAAAAGTCGGACCCATTTTTCTACCTACTGATTTCATCCACCATTCATAGATCACAGTACAGTATGGTGGGAGTTTCCAAAGGGAAAGATACTTATTCTGTAACCTAGACTGGGAGTGCTGACGGAAATTTCCCTCAAGTAGGTGCCTCACAAGGCAAGTGTGTGAAAGGTTGAAGTGGGAAGGAAAGGCATTTTAGACAGAAAAGCATGTGTAGAAGTATGCGTGAATGCAGAAGATCAAATAGTTTGGTAGGAACAGAGTGTAGGAGATAAGTTTGAAAGAGCCATGGGACTTAGGAGGAGATGCTCAACAGACTGTTGGGTGTGCTGGAAATAAAAACCTGTTTTTTGTGTTTGCAAGAGATGTACACTAGGAAAGCAGTGAGGGTCAAGAATGGAGCCCTCAGATCCCCAAAGTGGAGTATGCTGAGTGATTTCTTGAATAACAGAATGTACTAGAACTTCATTTATATCCATTTTAAATTTCATTTTAAAAGCAATGATGGCCAGGGCCTTCAAGGGGTTAAGCACTGCGCTATGAAGCAATCCGCAGCCTCTGCAGCACGAGTTCGATCCCCGGCCTGGGAAGTTTCTCCCCAGGGAGAAACCCACATGGCGCAGCAGACCTCTCCTGACTCGCCCGCTGCTCTCCTCAGCAGTGTATTTCAGTCAGTCTGCCTGTTCTGTTCCCCACTCTGTCTCTGGTGAATCCTCTCACTCCCCACACATCTGGCCTGTACCCCAGTTCTTGTATGCATAAATAAATCTTAAAAAAAAAAAAGGCAGTGATGGCCAGATATATTGCAGAATGTCCCTCAATTTGGATTTGTCTGATGTTTACTTATGCTTAAGTCGGGGCAAATACTACAAAATTTTCTCACTCTTTAAAATTTTCAATATTTGTGTGCTTTGTAATGTATTATGAAATTAATCTTATAGGTGTCTGTAAGTAGACATATATAAACTGGAGCTACTTTAAAATTTTGAACTGAAAGGTTGAAATCTGATGTTTGGACATTGTTGCTTAAAAGGATGGATGGAAAGAGAAAGAAACTGAGAAGCAGCCAAAAGGATTGGAAGGAAAACCAGGGGCCTGGACTTCAAGAAGGCAACGCAGGAGATGGTCAAGGAGGGAGTTGCCAGTGTCAGATGCCTTGGACAGTTAAGTTAGAGGCTGAAAATTGTCTTTTGGATTTAGTGAATTGTTTCAGTGGTTGGTGGTGTCAGAAGCTATGGGTTAGGAGTAAACGTGAAATAAAGACACAGAGAAGCACCCTTTCAGGATTCTTCTTTTGAAGGGAAACAGAGGCAGGTGGAGGCTGGTAGGACCAACGGAGGTTTTTTATGGTTTTAATTTTAGAATAGGAGCACTCCGAGTATATTGTATGCTGAAGTAGAAGAGTGCCAGATAAGAGGGGGAAGTTGTTAGCGCAAGGTGTGACTTCACTCAATTAGTTTTTATTTATTGAGTACCTGTGTGTTTTAGCACTGGGGATATTTAGTGAGCAAGATAGACAAATCTCTGCCCTTGTGGAGCTTATGTTCTACGGAGACAACTTTTTATATCTACAGCCACATAGCCTCACATGTCTGTTCCAGAATAGTGGTTGAGTAAACTTTGAGTAATAGAAGAATGAATGGTTTCTAAGAAGGGCCGCATGTGGAGGGAGAAGAGGTAAGGGCAGGAACTTGTGCTGATAAATGTGTGGTAGAGGAGAAGCAAGTAGGTGGAGGAATTCTCTTTTTCTGTAGGCTGGAGATGAAGTTATCTGGTGAGACTGAGTTTGGAGTCATAAAATAGGAAGTTGAAAGAAGCCGGGAAGCTGATTTCAGTTCAGTACAAGGAAAAACTTCTGAAAGGACTGTGTTGGAACATTGGAGGTGATTGCTGTCAAATGTCTTGCTTGTAACTTAGGGTGGTCTCCCTCTTCACTGTCCTACTCAGGTAGAGGATGGGTGACTTTGTCAGGTATCCCAGATACCTGCATTAAGCAGCAGTTGGGACAAGATAACCTTTCTCGGTGTAGGAGTGCCTAACTCTAGGTTTTCTAAATCTCTAAGCCCCTGAAAGAACTTGTACAGGCACAGCAGTGCATTTTAACTACAAAGTTGATGTAAAGTAATTTCATGTCTCTTTGCGGGGGTGGAGTGACTTGGGCCATGTCTCAAAACAGGCCTGTCTTCAGATCTAAACATGTTTTTTTTTAATGTGCGTGCTATTTGGAAAGTATAGGTCTCTTGCTGCCCCATTTTCCTTAGCGTTTGCAGTAACTACTACTTTAGTGAACCAAGATGTGTTACCAGTTACGGAGGACCATCCCATTCTGCTAATTATTTTTTTTGTTCCACCTTCAGCTGAAACAGTGGGAAATTCCTGCTCTGGCAGCTGCACTGAATTGAAACTCGTAACTTTTCATGTTGTATCAGCACCATCCTGAGGCCTTTTATTTACTGTCAATACTGTAACACCAAAACATTTACTGTTGCTTCTAGCCTTATTCCCATATCCTGTAAATGGTACTTTACTTAGGTCAAAAGAGTAGCAGCGATGATTTATTAAAGTCTGATTTTCCCATACTTGGCGTGACGGAGATTTGGTTTGGACTTGGAGGTGATCTTTTGATAGCAACCCAAGAGTCTCCATTGGCCTAGTGAGAGCTAGGCACACGTGATGGAGGAAGAGGCCAAATACCTTTCTTAGCCTTGGACAGTCTATGAAATGGTCTCTTTATTCTCATCTCTCACCTTGTAACTCCAGGCCCCATCTCCCTAGGCCAGCTGTCTCTGTTACTATCGTGATACTGTGGTTCATAAGTAGTATATGTATTTGTTTTCAGATCACCCAATTTTATTTCTCATATATATTTAATCTTCATCCGCAGTTCCTGGTTTACAGCTCCCCACACCCTTGGGATTTTCTGAATACCTCGAGCAATATTTGATCTTTGCTTCTCAGTTTCTGAAGAGCCATAAAAGTAAAGCGGGTGTCGGGCCTCCCTGGTGGTGCAGCGGTTGAGTGCTGGGTTGCAAAGCTGCCCGCAGCCTCTGCAGCAACAGTTTGATCCCCAGCCACCAAGCAAGGGTCCCACATGGCGCGCAGACCTCTCCTGCCGCCCGCTGCTCCCCGCAGCAGTGTACTTCGGTCCTTCTGCCTGTTCTGCTCCCTGCTCTGGCCCCGGTGAATTCTCTCACCCTCCTGCGCTTCTGACTGTACCCAGTGCTTGTATAAATAAGTAAATAAATCTTTAAAAAAAAAAAAAAAGGTAAAGTGGGTGTCTTGTGAGCACAAGCCCCTTTCCACCCCAGCTGGGCTGTGCTAGTGGGTGGCTGTGGACTACCCAGATGGATGAGGGCTGGCTGTTTAGGAACCTACTGTGGAGAGAGGTTTGGAACTTTTAAGTCTCATCCCCAGGTTTCTGGGGAGGGGATTGGAGGGGCTGGAGGTTGCATCAGTCACCTGTGGCCAGTGACCTGTTTGTCAGTCATGCCTAATTGAAGAAGCTTCCTCAAGAAACAGAAGCAGGGCCTTTGGAGCACTTTCAGCTTGGTGAGCAAGTGGCAGTGGGGGGAGAATGGCGGACTGGAGAGGGCCGCAGTGCCACGCCCTTTCCCCATGCCTTGCCTTACGCCGCTTTTCCATCTGGCTATCCTGAGTTGTAGCCTCTTATTAATAGATAAACCAGTGCTCTAGTAAGTTAGACAATTTCTGAGGTCTGTGCACTGCTCTAGCAAATTAATTAAACCCACAGAAGGAGGGAGTCATGGAAACTGCCAATCTCTAGCCAGTCAGTAGGAAGCACAGGTTATAACCTGGACTTGCTGGAGTCGGAGGAGGGTCGGGGGAGTCTCCTAGAACCGAGTGCGCCCTTACCCTGTGGAATCTGTTGCTGCTCTGGGTTGTGTCAGAACTGAGTCAACTTCTCCAGCACCCGACTTCTCCAGCACCCTGCCGGTGTTCGAAGAATTGCTCATTGGTGTGGGAAACCACCTCCTACGTGGGACGGATATTGTGTTTAGAACACTTAAAAGAATGTCAGAATACCTTTCCTCACCTCTTGATAAATTCAATGGAAGCACTATTTACTGGACATTGTTTCTAAAGCCCAAAGTGTTTTCTATTTGACTGGTAACAAGTGCACCTCCCTCCCACGCCCACCCCATTTGACAGTCCTGCCATCACTAGGGTTGCCTGTGGGACATAAGGAAAGATATGATCTATCCTAAGATACACAAACCTGCCAAAGCTTTCGAGTGAAATTCTAGGAATTATGACAGGGTTGATGGTAGAAAGAATTTAGAGATTTCAAGTTTCTTTTTTTTAATCATAGTATAATGAGTTTATTTGTGCTCCAAAATATTTCAGTTATCATTATGCGCCTTTCCACTGAGTGACTTCATAGGTCATGGCCAACATAGAACTTGGAGAGGAAAAAATATGGAACATTTCATAAATGTGCATGTCATCCTTGTGCAGGGACCACTCCAATCTATTAAAACTCGTTCCCATTTTAGTGTATATGTTGCCGAAGCAAGCACTCAAGTTCCTTTTCTCCCTTTTTAGTCTGTGCCAGCGTCTTTGTGTTGTAAATTCTGAGGAAAATGCAGTTGATTTCTAGTCCTTGCCAAATTTGCCACATGCCCCTATTTAAGGGTCACCTGTAAGAAGGCCTCTAGATCAAGGCCTTAAGAGATTCCTCTTTCATTCTTAGACCTTTGTTACAGCAGAATTTATGAACTTAAATTTTGGGGATGATCTTTGAAGAAGAATTTATTGTTAAGGATTTAGCATTTTGTCCAATCATGTTTTAGTATGCTATATTGGTGGAGAAGGGAGAAACATGCATTCTGTTTTCAGTGTGGATGCAGAAGATTTATGATGCTGATCACTCATTTCCTATGTTTTCTTCTCAGGTGTTTCGGGAAACGAATTTAGTATATTAAGATCACCTGGGTCTGTTGTTTTCCGAGATGGAAATTGGCCTATACCTGGAGAACGAATCCCAGATGTAGCTGCATTGTCCATGGGCTTCTCTGTGAAAGAAGTATGTGTATTTTAGTTTTCATTTGGATCTGCTTCTGTAAATTTTTTTATTTCTATTAATGACCCAAGAAAGCAAAGTACATTTAGTACCCCTTGCAAAAGTAAAACTTGTTTGTAGTTAGGAAAATTTTAGGTAAGTGTTTCCAACGCAGCTTATGAAAACAAATCATTTTAGAGCACTAATTATGTAATAGTTTATTCATAGTAGTGAAGTTCTTATGTAGAAGAGAATGCATCTGTCCTATTACTGGGATATAAAATTTTTTTCAGTATACATGATAAAGATTTATATCTTAGTTTAGGCTACTATGACAAAGTACCATAGACCAAGTGGCTTATAAGCAATAGAAATTTGTTTATCACAGTTCTGGGGGCTGGAAGTCCAAGGTCTGGAAACCAGCATGGTTAGGTTCTGTTGAGCACCCTCGAGGTTGCAAACTGCTGATTTCTTGTATCCTCACATGGCATGGGGACAGAGTTCTCTTGGTCCCTTTTATAAGGGCACTAATCCCTTTCATGACGTCTCCACCCTGATGACCTTATCACCTCCCTTAGGTCCCACCTCCAAATACCATCACATTAGGGGTTAGGGTTTCAGCATATGCAAACGTTCAGTCCACTGCAGTTGGTTATGAATGACAAAATGTATGTGCATCTTGCCTGAGTTTAGGACCATAGTTTGGTCAGTAACTGTGGGACAGCCTAGGATCTCAGTTTCCTAGAATTAAGCCCTAACCTGTTGTAATTGGCTGCTTACCTGATTTTAGCAAAGGGGCCTAGATCCATTCAGTATGTGTGATCTGAAGCTAAGGGCCAGAAGAAAGGAGATGCAGTTTGTTCTGTTCATCATCTCCCACTTTATACGTTTGTTGCTTTTGATGTGGTCTCTAGATACCATCTGTCACTCAAAGGTCCTTTCTTCCTAGGTCCTCAATGCCCCTGAAACCAGAAGCAGTGCTTGGAAACTGCCTCCTGCTGGGCCTGGGGAGAGAGGAGGCATAGGGTGGGAGGGAAGGAGCCCCAGATCTCCTTGCATGACCATTTGCATTTAAGAATGTAATTTACAAACTAAAATTTGACTACAAACAGCTGTCAAATAACTTAGAAAGAGTTGCTAGTGAACTAATGTGAATTACTTCTAGCAGGAATTTTGTTTTATTTTTGAAGAGTCTAAGGAATATTTGAATCAACAGTCTTGCTACATCACTTTGAAGATAAAATTGATGCTATAATAAGGGCAAAAAATAATGTGGGGGGATGAAAATGGCCATGGTTATATGAAGAGAATAATTTTATAATCTGGAATTTGAAAGGTACCCATGTTTTATTGCCACCTTTTTTTCCACAAAAGAATTAAGATGACTCACTACTAGGTTTTATTGTTTCAAATATGTGTACATTTTAGAAAATGAAGAAGGTAGAAGTCAGTATCCTTGATTAGGAGATTGTAACTCCTGCCTTCAATAAAATATTTGCTTTTCCTGTGAATTTTCATTACCACTGTCAATCCAGAATCCTTTAACTCCATTTCCCGGATGTCATGGAAGGATGATTTCCCAAGTGCATATTTAAGCTGCTTTTGTGCTTTTCAATGTTTAGGACCTTTCTTGGCCAGGACTTGCCGTGGGGAATCTGTTTCATCGTCCTCGGGCTACAGTTCTGGTGATGGTGAAGGGAGTGGACAAACTTGCTCTACCCCCAGGCAGTGTCATTTCCTACCCTTTGGAGAATGTGAGTATTTATTACAAAAAATTAAAGGGATGCATTTTTAATTGCCAGCTAACCATGATGAATTACATACTAAGCACGCCTTTCTTGTCTTTATATAATGTACTGATAGGTGAAACACAATTTCTTATGGTTTTTTTTAAGATTTATTTATTTATGCATACAAGAGCTGGGGTGCAGGCCAGAGGTGTGGGGGGCGGGGTGAGAGGATTCACCAGAGACAGTGGGGAGCAGAACAGGCAGATCTACTGAAATACACTGCTGAGGGGAGCAGCTGGCAAGACAGGAGAGGTCTGCTGTGCCATGTGGGTAGCTCCCTTGCCAGGGATCAAACTCGTGCTGCAGTGGCTGTGGACAGCTTCACTGTGTTGAGACTTAACCCCTGGGCCACCAGGGAGGCCTACAATTTCTTGCTTTTTAAATGATATGAGGGTTGTATATTTATTGAGACTGCATATTTATTGGCTGTTCTCTGAATGAGAGTTCTTTCTAAGAGGTAGAGAAATTGCCCCGCTCAGAATAGTCAAAAGCTCAAAAAAGAGAAGCCAATTAAGGGTATATCCTGCTGACATTTTCTTGAGCATTATCTTGTCACCTTTCCTTCAGAATTTTACCTCTTTTTTATGTAAAGAGGAGACTGGAGTCTATTTTGCTGGCTCACTTATTCAGGCAATAGGGCTGATTGAGCTGTGGTGAGAGGCCTGCCTTCCACTGCAAGCATGTAGAAGTCACCAGCGCACTCTTATGTGTAGTACTAAATTTCGGGGAAGGCGGTGGCGCAGCGGTTGAGCGCTGGGTTGCAAAGCTGCCCGCGGCCTCTGCGGCGCCGGTTCGATCCCCGGCTGCTCCCCAACCACCGGTGGAGGGTTCCACATGGCACGCAGACCTCTCCTGCCGCCCGCTGCTCCCCGCAGCAGTGTACTTCGGTCCTTCTGCCTGCTCTGCTCCCCGCTCTGGCTCTGGTGAATTCTCTCACCTTCCCGCGCTTCTGACTGTACCCAGTGCATGTATGAACAAAAACAAACAAACAAACAAATAAATAAAACAAACAAACAAACAAACAAACAAATAAATAAATAAATAAAAACAAATAAATAAATAAAATGCCTCTATTAAAAAAAAAGTAAATAAATAAAATAAATATTAAATTTCGGGGAAGGGATACACACAGTGCCAGATATGAATAGGAAACTCAAAAGCCACAGTGGTGAGCAGGAGCTGAAGCTGAGATTGTTCCCTGCAGTAAGCTAGGCACTGTGAAATGCTGTCATGCTCCTGAAAGGAGGACTAGTAAAACCCCAGCTGCCTGGGGCTACCGTGGGGAGCTGGCCTGTCTGTGGGACCCAAAGAATCCCCTAAGAGAAGTTGGAGCGACAGGCTGCGCCATGCAGAGCAGTGTGCTCCAAATTCACACCACCCACCCAAAGGGGCCACCTCCACCTCCCAGGCTCCTTTGGTAAAAAGTTGAAGCTGAGTCAAATTTATAAAACACTTGAAGGAAAAAAGTACCATGAGAAAGCCAGCAGGTGCCACAGATAGGATTCCTCCCCGCCTAGAACTACAGATAGTAGACCAGTCTCAAAAAGAGATTTAAAAATACATGCATTAGAATTGTGAAGGAGTAAAGGAAGACAGAGAAGCTGTTATGCCTTTAAAAAACATTTTTGATATGTGGTCCTTTCAGTGATACTCAGTTCTAAACATTACATAGTTTGTACTAATCTCCTGAATCTTTGCGTTATTTAGAAGTGTAACAGGGTGGTCCCGGATGGCAGATCCTCTTTAGAGCAGGCAGGTTTGCAGGGTCTGGGCTGTCCCTCTCCCTGCCCTGTAACAGAAGTATTTAAATGTGTGAGGATTGTTTCAAACAATTTTTAATTTCTCAATTTCAAATTTCATTGCATTATAAGATTGTGGTCTCTATGAAGCATCACACAGATGAGTTCCCCCCCACACACACAGACTTTCTGGTGGTCTAGAATAGATTACTCCAAGCACACATGACATGCTTACCAAAAAAAATGCTTACGTGTTTACGAACTAGGTCACAAGGCAAATCTCAACAAACAATAAAGAATCCGTATCATGTAAACCACCCTCTGACCACAATGCTGTTAAACCAGAATATCTTAAAACTGTAGAAACAAGCAAAAGCTACATGACCCCAGGTTTAAAGCTCACTGAGCACCCCGCCCCGTAGGCTGAAGCCAAATGAACACCTACACACAGTAAAATTGAAGCACTGTGAAGGACACTGACAATCTTAAACATTGCCAGGAGAGAAGACGCTGTCATGATGTGGTACTGAGAGGAAAATGACAGCAGGTTTCTTGCTGTTCCCATGAGGGACCAGAAGAGCAGGAATGGAAAAGCATTCATTGTGTAGCATAAGCTGAGCTGAAAATACTGTTTACATAGTCATAATAAAGAGATGATATTGACCTGATGAAAATTCTGATGTACCTATTGGGAGGGTGGAGAGAGAGAAACAGGGTGTATGTGGGCAGGGGCTGTGGTTGGTGGTGTAGAGAGCTAAGTCCTCATTTTCTGTAATGGGCAATAGATAGATATTGTAGTAATATAAACATTATTTAGAGATGATGGGAAAAAGAAAAAGAAACAGGATTTGGAAAAGAGTGCCTCAGAGAAGTGGGAAATGAGGGAGAGGTAAACTTTTTTTTTTTAAAGATTTATTTATGCATACAAGAACTGGGGTATAGGCCAGAGGTGTGTGTGTGGGGGGGAAATTAGAGGATTCACCAGAGACAGAGTGGAGAACAGAACTGGCAGATTGAAGTACACTGCTGAGGGGAGCAGCGGGCGAGTCAGGAGAGGTCTGCTGCACCAGGTGGGTAGCCCCTTGGCCGGCCGGGAGATTGAACTTGTGCTGCAAAGGCTGCGGACAGCTTCAAAAGTTGTGTCTTAACCCCTTGCACCACCAGGGAGGCCCTAAACGTTTTTTGGTTTTTTTTTTAAGTCAGCAAGAAAGTTGGAATTAAATATACTCCTAAATAATTCATGGTTGAGGAGAAAATCACAGTGGAAGTTATGATATTATGTGGAATTGAGTCTCAATACACTATATGTAAAAAACTAGGGTGCAGCTAAAGTGGTACGGAGTGGGAAATTTATAACCTCAAATGTGCATGTTAAACAATTTAAAAGATTAGAAATTAATGAGCTAAGGAAACCAGAAAAATTTCAGAGTAAGTACAAGGAAGGGAATAGTAAAAATCCAAGGATTAAAAAAATTTCTTTAGTCTTCAAAGTTGTTTGTCATATGGTTTCTGTGAAAATCATTTTGGAAGGTCCCTTTAAGTAAATATAGAAAATTTCAAAATGCCATAAAGGTGTTAGTGTGCAATGCTAAACAAACAGATTTACCTCATTTTACTGAGTAAAAGCTGTGAAAAGAGCTAGTTGCTAGACCCTGACTGACCATTTATAATACTTTTCCTGTCAGTAGGTGGTGAATGCTAGAAGGCTCAGGGCAAAACCCACAAAATAGAGAAGAAATAGAATGTCTTCAAATTCCATATAACAAAACTTCTATTTGATTAGCTTAGCTCTTTTCATTAGAATTTCAAGTCATCAGCGACCAAAATTCCATTTTTTACAGGACAGCCATGCATATACTTAATACAGTGGAAGAAAACAGTTACTCGATTTTAATCAGCTGAGTTTTTCCCTTGTTTTTTTTCATGACTTCTCTAGTTTTTAATTAAATCACACAATTCCGAGCATCAGGCCCTATCAACTTCATTAGAAACCCCTGGGATTGTGGGGGTCTGAAGGGGAAGGGTAAGACCCACCCTCCCCAACCTTTCCCTGTAGGAGCTAAAAGCATCAGGATTACCTCCCAGGAGGTGGGTGGGACAGGATTGTGAAAGTAACTTGGGGCTAGCAGGGTGGAACCTCCAGGAGGAATGTCATTGTTTGCTTATCACCTTCCCTGGAAAGAGGCCCCCAGTCAGGACATCTGCCCTGCAGTGACCTGAGTGGCCCTACAGCTGAGGTGGAGGCTCTAAGCTGGGAACCCTTAATCCATCAGCTCTGCCTGGGGATGAAGCTTTGGGAAAGGCAAATTTGGGTAAAGGGAAGTGGCACCCTGGCTCCACTTCCAGAAGGCTGTTACCTGAACCAGGTAGCTGTGCCCAGGTGCTTTGGAGACCAGAGGGGCAATGGTGCGTCAGGGGCAGAGGAGCAAGGCAGATAAAAGTGTGTCATGGACTGGAGAAGGGTTTAGTTCCCCTAATTTCAAAAACTGGAAATGGGATGCAGACAGCGGGGAAAGGTTGCTTTTCCATGGTATACCCCAGTTTTAGGCCACTTCCCAGCAGTCCCTGCGGGTGTCAGGGCCAGGACAGGTGTATGCTAGATCCTTTGTGCCCTTCATGAGACCTGTGGGTCTCTGTAAAAGGACATGGAAAACTGGTCCATTTCCTCAGCCCAGCCCACTTTCCTCCAAAGGAGGACTCTGTGTGTGTCAAAAATACACAACCTACCCCAGCACCCAGAGATCATAGGTTTGCCAAATCCCTCAGTGGCCCAGGGTGGGGTCACATGACTGTCCTGAGTAGACTTGAAGACTTAATGGCCTTGTTGGGGGCAAGGATGTCCTGAACAAACTCCACAAACAGGTTTTATGGAACCCACCCCCACCCCAGACCAAAGAGATCCAAGACCCCAGGGACTACAGATCCCATAATGTCATCACCGCTGAAGGAGGGTTGCTGGGAACTGAGGGTGGAGTTAAGCAGCCAGGCTTGGTATATAACCAGACACGTGGGTCTTGGGGGCCCTTGGTTTTTGCCGGCTTTCAGTGTGCTATTGGGGTTCCGTAGGATGCATTCACCAATTTATCTCTCTTTCTCCCTAAGCTATTCATTTCATCATTTCTCCTGTCTTGTATATAAACCATTATTACCCTTTTTGTGTGTGCCTGCAGTTGAGTCATTATAAGTCCCTTTTAAGCGCGGGTGAGGGCCCACCATTAGGCCAACCCAGTTCACATTGCGGTTGCCCTCTTAACAGCCTTGCCAAAAGTGTTCCCTGTAGCCCATCCACAATCCCAAAGGTCATGTGGAGGTAGGAGGCCCTGGGAAGTGGGCAGAAGGGGTTCTGCTCCCTTCCTACTCCCCAAGAGCCAGTGCTCTTCCAGAGAACATAACTGGCGAGTCCCCTGTGGACCCCTGTTCCCTAGGGGAGGGCAAAAAACCCAGAAATAGTAAAGGAGGTGGAGTCAGGTTTGGCACTTTTCAAACATAGCACCCCTCTGGGCCCTCCCAGTGTCCCTGGAGGAGCTCATATCCCTGGGCTGCTCTTTTCCTCTTTGAGGCTGGATCCTACTGAATTTTCCTGTTCCAGCCCGTGACCCAGGTGTAGGAGTCTACCAGAGGAATCTCTGGTTCACCTTGTAGAGAAGAGCTGGTACATTCTGGGCATAGGCCTTGGCCTCGCCGGACACATAGGTCAGGGGACTGGTGAACTTGAGCTGTAGTCCTGTCACACAGCCAGTGGCAAAGCCAAACAGCCGCCTTGAGTCATCATACCCGAGAATCAGGCACTGCCCAGTTGGGTAGAGTTGTGGAGGACCTGAGCCCCCTCAAAAACAGGAGCAGGGGCAGGAATAGGACGCAGGCATTGACATTGTAAGTCAGGCACCAGACACTGCTGTCCACCCTGGAAGCACCTTCTTGATATAGTTGGCATTCAGGGAGATGCAGAGGCTAGCTAGCACGGTGAAGAGGTGCCCAAAGACAGGGTGCCCTCTGTCCCCTCCTGGTCCTCAACAAACCGGTGGCCACCAATGCTGCTGCTGCAGGTGAGTCAGGCATCAGAGGTGGTGTCACAGATCCTGTGACCAGGATCAGTCACAGGAAAAAGGGAGGAGAGAGGAATGAAAGGCAGGGAAGAAGGAATGCAGCACAAGGGTGCAGCACGTAGGAGAGCAGCACTTTGAAGCTGGTGGTGAGAGCGGCCCAGCTTGCAGAAAGCCACACCCACATACTTGAGGCAGAGGTTTTTGAAGGTGATTATACCCATGCATACCACCAATAGGGGCAAGATGCCCCAGGCCACTCGGGTCCAGGCGCAGGTGGGGGTCCACTGCCCCAGTGGCCAGTGCCCTTGCACAGCAGTGCAATTACCAGGCACTGGTAGAAAGTGACAAAGGTGGGAGTGTCCAGCCGCAGGTAGGGGCTGTCCAGCAGGTACTTGTTAAGGAACACTGGAGATGGAGGTGACCCAGTAAAGAGACCACCAGTGCAATCTGCAAGGCCTGCAGCAGAAAGGCCTCTCTGCATCTCTGAAGGGGTCAAAAGCCCCTATCAGTGTCCTGCAGGATCCTGGCCCACTTCAGAGGGACCCTGTTCATGGTGGCAGAGGAAGTGGGTCACTCTGGAGTATAAGGGTAGTGAGCTCTCATCTGCAATCTGCACCCCTCAACTGTACGTGTGAGTGGCCTAGAGGTCCCCTACTTTCCTCTTGGATGGAGAGGTTCTGCTCTAGGGTGAGCTCTGCAACTGGCTCCCACCTTGAGGGGGCTCATGAGCCGAGGTCAGAGAAGGGGTGTGGGACAAGCGAAGGTTGGACCTGACAGGGGACAAGGGGCTGGGGCCCACTAGGATCAGTCACAGGAAAAAGGGAGGAGAGAGGAATGGAAGGCAGGGAAGAAGGAATGCAGCACAAGGGTGCTAGAAAAGGGGGGGTAGGGGACTGCAGTGGAAGCCTGCAGAGAGAGGGAGGCATGGGATACTCTGAACTGAAGGGCTTGTCGCAGGACGTGGAGCATTTAGGGAGCTGACTGGAGAGAGCTGTGTGGGTGTGGAAATGGACTGAAGTTGAAAAGGGGAATGCATTGGAGGTCAGAGGTGCTCAGGAAGGGGTTCAAAGGACGACGGGGTGGGGGGGGCACTACTTTCCTGATCTAGTCGGGACCAGAATTCCAAGTTTTTTCCTTTGAGTTTTAAGGTCTATATATTGCAGCTTTTTCTTTTCCTTCACAGTCTGGTGTTCATCATGCTTTAATCTTCAACTTTCTGCCATTTCACTGGGTGAAATGAGGCTGGAGAGTTTGTGTTACATGTTCTTGTATTCCTTCCAAACCCAAGGAGGTGGATTATTGTATGATTGCAAAAGGAGATCACTTGTGGCTGACTCAGCACTGCTAGTATTATGCTTTTGCAAGCTTGAACTCTTCCCCCTTCAGTTCCTTCTTAACTCATTTTAAGAGAATTTTGGGAAGAATTATTAATATGCATCTTGGATAAGAGAACAAATTGATTTTACTTTACAGTATCATAAAATTGATAAACCTAATTTTGATGGTAGGATTTAATCAGATTCATGTAATTTATGTAATATTTATTTCTGCCTGTACCACACGAGCATTAATTAGCTACTTATAAACATGAGCCTTTTAACAACAGTAAAGGGGATTACTTTCTTTTTTTTAAGATTTATTTATGCATACAAGAACTGGGATACAGGCCAGAGGTGTGGGGGGGTGAGAGGTTTCACCAGACAGAGTGAGGAACAGAACAGGCAGATCCACTGAAATACACTGTTGAGGGGAGCAGGTGAGTCAGGAGAGGTCTGCTGCGCCATGTGGGTAGCTCCCTGGCCGGGGATCGAACTCGTGCTGCAGTGGCCATGGACAGCTTCATAGGTTGTGTCTTAACCTAAAGGGGATTACTTTTTTTAAAAAAGGAACATTTAAGAAATCTCCACTAAAATAAAAACACTGGGCCTCCCCGGTGGCGCAGCGGTTGAGCGCTGGGTTGCGAAGCTGCCCGCGGCCTCTGCGACGCAGGTTCGATCCCCGGCTGCTCCCCGGCCACCAGAGGAGGGTCCCACATGGCGCGCAGACCTCTCCTGCCGCCCGCTGCTCCCCTCAGCAGTGTACTTCGGTCCTTCTGCCTGCTCTGCTCCCCGCTCTGCCTCTGGTGAATTCTCTCACCCTCCCGCGCTTCTGACTGTACCCAGTGCATGTATGAACAAATAAACAAATAAATAAATAAATAAAAAACATGCCTCTATTAAAAAAAAAAATAAAATAAAAACACTGCTAGTATACTGCATGATTTAATATGATGTTGAGTATAAAATAATTTTTGAAGGGGAAGGTTACTATATCATATTTTTTTAAAATAATGGAGAGCAAAAGCAGATTTACAGGGAAGATAAAATTTTAGTTACTTTTGGAAGTGGAGGGAGTGGATGGCGAGGCCTCTAGGGTGCTGAGAATGTTCTTTCTGTCTTGATGTGTTGGGTCATAGGAATGTATCTGTTTGTAAACATTCCCTGAGCTATTTATTTCCCCAAGGTTTGTGTACTATATTGTATGCATATTTTAATAAAAAATTTCAAGGAAAAATAGGCTTCACTACAACTGTTTATTTTAATTTAATAATATTTCATGGTCCTGGTAGAAGGCTTCAAAATTCTTTTTTTTCCACACCGGGCCTTGGGTTCACACTGTCAGGGCTTCAAAATTCTTGTGACACATTTTATGCCTTGTTTAAGAGTCCTTAGTCTATTCGAAGACAAGCCCTTAATCTTTAATTAAATGTTTTTGAATTTTTGAAAGGAAAAATGAGACCCTATTTCTTTTCAGTTAAATTCAATTCTTCAAATTCCTCTGACCTCTTAAATGCATGTTAATACTTGATTGTAAAATATACATTAATTGTAGCATGCTTAATCAATACTGAAACTGGGTGTATTGAGGCTTAAAGCACATGACTGGCCACCAGGAAGAGGTGTGGTGGGCTGGTGTGGTGTGTTCCGTGGCAGCAGCTATTTCCCATTTAGGTACATTGGGAGATAGAAACTCATTGGCTCACTAGGGACTCTTTAATCTTCCCAGCCCTCAAAAGGGCTCTGATTTTGCATATGATTTGGGTCTTTTGAATTTCCGTAGAAAATGCTGGGGTTGGTTTGTTTTTAAAGGCTTGGGTGTTTTGGTTTTTTTTAATACCATCTGAATGATCTTTCTTCTTCCCACTTTGGTTCTGATTGTAATCAACATCTTACTCTTAAATTTCAGGCAGTTCCTTTTAGTCTTGACAGTGTTGCAAATTCCATTCACTCTCTGTTTTCTGAAGAAACTCCGGTAGTTTTGCAATTGGCTCCCAGTGAGGAAGTAAGTGCTAAGTTTTTAAGATGCTTTTAAAAATAAACTTTTATTCTTAGTGAAAACCTAAAACTAATTTCATGAAAAATGCTCTGTGTTTATTGGAATTAATCTGTGGACTGTGACTTAAAATTTTGGATTCTTGCAGAGAGTGTATATGGTGGGGAAGGCAAACTCAGTTTTTGAAGATCTTTCAGTAACTTTACGGCAGCTCCGCAATCGTCTGTTTCAAGAAAATTCTGTTCTCAATTCACTTCCCCTAAATTCGCTGAGTAGGAACAATGAAGTAAGTAATGCCAGTGTTGAATAAATAAATGACTATCATTGCTAATCTCCCATTTTTTATACCCTCCTGCTTGTAGAGCACACTTGAAATTGAAAATGAAAGCTTTCACAAATTTACTCCTGGACTAGATTTCTTCTTTCCTTTATAGTCTAGTTTTCTTGTGAAGTTCACAAATAAACTGACTTTTTGTGAATTGAGCTGTAGTAGTAAATAGTATCACATTCTAGCACAAGGGTTGCCGCCAATTAGTCCAGACAGGTCAGAAGTCACATTTATCCACTTAGTGGCTGTTGAATGGGGGCCATTATTCATTGCTACTTCTGATGTGTAACTTCAGTTTTCTGACTCATTCTTGACAGTACAGTGGAGGGAGCCACCCTTCCTTTTTGCCTCGTCAGCTTTACCCCCTGCTCAGGTACCCTCTTACCTACATGGCGAGCCACCTTTGTTGCAGCCTCCCCTCTTTATCTACTGTGGATGCCCAGGACCATCATCTTTTATTCTCTGGTATAGAAAGGATTGAAGGGAAGTAAGCAAACAGGACCTCATTGCAGTGGACCAGAATATTCTGATGCCCTGAGGGAAAACCACATTAAAGTTTGGATGCTGTATCAAAAATACTGCTTTTGAGTGATAGTCACTGTGGTGGGGAATGACTATTACCTCTCTGTTAGGAAATAATGTTTTATATGCATTTTCAGTTGAAATGAACCTCTCAGCTCAAGGACGGTTGTTTCATAAATTCACTTACGTGCTTAACATTTGTAATATCCTGTACCTTCCTTGATAAAGGGCAAGTGCAGAGCTGACACGTATTTAAAGTAATGCCCATTTCTTTTGCAGGTTGACCTGCTCTTTCTTTCTGAATTGCAAGTGCTACATGATATTTCAAGTTTGGTAAGTAAGAATTAGTCTAATGAATTTTTCAGTTCCATTTGTTTTGGTTCCAGAAGATACTTTTAGAGAATCCTTGAGTAATACCGAAACCATTGGTTTAAGTATGTGCTGGATTTATGGTACCATGTGAGTTGAGATATTGGTGGTATTGGGAATTTTGAACTCATGTTACATTCAAGTTACTTTGCATTTCTACTTTTAGGAGCGACAGTAAGTATATTCTCCAAGAAGACAAACCTAGAAGTAAAGGCATCCTGGTCGTAGTTCCTGACTTGGCTATTAATTTGTCAGGCATCAAGACTTAGTACCTATATATAATTTTTGGGTCAGAAAGAAATAACAGTTTAGACTAGTGCTGTCAACCAAATTAGGAAAGGAATAAATCTGCCTGGAGGATAGTCTCTCTCTCTCTTTTTTTTGGGGGGTGAATGATTTTTTTTTAATCCTCCTGTGACTAAAATAGGAAACTTGCCTATGTGCTAGCATCTGACGTTGTCGCCCGTACTTTTATCAGTGGGGTTGGTTCTGGGAGACTGGATACATAGTGCGAGGAGCTGGTGAGGTGGCTCGGGAGGGCACGTGGGAGGTGTCTACTCTCTGAGCACCAGTGACGCATGCTCTCCTGGGATCACACTGGTCTAACCATCTGCTCTTTCATACCCTGGCCCATGTCTGAGGTTTATAAACTAAGACATTTTTAAAGAGCTTTTATTAAATAATCAAGGAATCTTGTAACTTTATCAGGAGTTCCTGTCATACCACATCCATTTTCCACCATTTTAGACTATTTGTATATCGTGTGTTCTGGTGCAGTTCTGTTCAGCGTGACTCAGTCAGGTGTAGAGCTTCAACTGGCTATGTTTGACATTGCTTTATCCACTTCTTTTTATTCTCGTAAGTTGTCTCGACATAAGCATCTAGCCAAGGATCATTCCCCTGATTTATATTCACTGGAGCTGGCAGGCTTGGATGAAATTGGGAAACGATATGGAGAAGACTCTGAACAATTCAGAGATGCTTCTAAGATCCTTGTTGATGCTCTACAAAAGGTAAGTTATTGACGGGCTATGAGAGGTTTGGGTAGGATTGTTTCTGTTTTAGCCTCTTGATGGAAAAATGTCCTTAGTGAAACACTGCTGATTGCACTTTTACCTTCTTTGGAGACCCACTAGTTTTAATGACCAAGGATGAAGTAAGTTGGAAGTATATTTTGCGATGTCAGTTTCTAATGCTGGCAGGGCTAGCACCCGAAGGGGCATTTTTGTAGGAATAACTAGTGCAGTGTTCTCATCATGGTAAAATTACATGACATAAATTGACCATATTAACCATTTTTAAGTGTACAGCTCTGTAGCACTAAGTATATTCACATTTGTGCAACTGTCATCACCATCCATCTGCAGAGCTTACGTCTTCCCTACCTGATACCCTGTCCCCATCAAACGCTGATGTGATGAAGAATACTTAGCACAACACCAGATTCAGTAGATTCCGCTCCTGGAGTTAGCTCCCTGCAGCTCCCCAGTGAGGTGGCTTAGCTAGCCCTTTGTTGTATTTTACTAGGGACCACTCGGAAGCTCTCTTTTCCCTTTTCTGCCTCCCTTTGCCCAATTTATGTGCCAGCAAATTCATCTCTTAAAGAAATTTTATTTTGAACATTTAAATATATGTTGAAGATTAACACTTCTGGATATTTTAATATAATGAAAAGCTTTAAGACTTGCCTATTTAAGATAGTTGATCTCATGAATGAATATATAAGTATATGTTCTTGTAGCTGCACATTAACTTTACAGTAATTTTAGTCTGTATTTGAGATTCATAGTAATGTCAATAACTTCAGTTTGCAGATGACATGTACAGTCTTTATGGTGGGAATGCAGTGGTAGAATTAGTGACCGTCAAATCATTCGACACATCCCTTATGAGGAAGACAAGGACTATCCTTGAAACAAAAGAAGAAGTAAGTACATTTTTAGATGCTGCTTTAAAATTGTAAAATTAACTTTAAAAAAAACAACCCTTATCACCTCTATCTTATATCGCCTGAGGACAAGATGAATGAGCAGTCAGTAAATCTGAAGCCAGTTTCAGTTAAAACATAACTTTCTTATTCACACAGGTAAGTGTGTTTTGCCAGGGATACTCTGTTCTTTGGGATTATAATCAGATAATGCAAGAATTTGATTTAGGCATGAAGGAATTCTCCAAGCCAACAAGATCATTCACGCATTGGTAGTACAAGGAGACACTGGCATTAGTGTGAGAGAGGGTGTTGCTCTCTCATCCCGGAGAGCCTTTTCCCAGAGCTACGTTGGGCGGCATGATTCTCATTTTCCTGGGTCTGCTGTGTACACGCTTTCTAATTTGATCTTTTGCAATTTTGATCTGGATCTTGCTTTGAGTTTACATTTTAGGGGGTCATCGGTAAGACTGCAAGTCATAGTAAAGCATGTGTATGTGTGTATACAGACGTACACACATGTACAAATACAAGGGCAGCAGTGTGGATACTCCAGAACATTATGTAGCCAGGAGCATTGCTTACAGTTGGCTTCATCTCTTGGAGCGGTCAGCTTCCCAGTCATTTAAAGACACTTCCCTTGGGACCCATTTGTATCCCCAACCCTGCTTGGGAGGGGGTTGGAGTAAGACAGTCCATAATCTAGACATGACGGTTTTGTTTTTTTTGTTTTTTTTGTTTTTTAAATATTTATTTATTTATTTATACATGCACTGGGTACAGTCAGAAGCGCGGGAGGGTGAGAGAATTCACCAGAGCCAGAGCAGGGAGCAGAGCAGGCAGAAGGACCGAAATACACTGCTGAGGGGAGCAGCGGGCGGCAGGAGGGGTCTGTCGCACCATGTGGGACTCTCTCCCGGGGCTGGGTAGCAGCCGGGATCGAACCAGCGCTGCAGAGGCTGCGGGCAGCTTCACAACCCAGCGCTCAACTGCTGCGCCGCCGGGGAGGCCCTAGACATGACTGGTTTGAGATTATTTCATTCTAAATTGAACTGGAGTGGAAGGATGTCTATTTATAGAACAATAAATACTTTTATTACATGAACTGAGATCGAGGGGAGGAGGATTTATTTGCCTTTCTGGACTTTGATTACCCTCAGAACTCTAGCAACTTACCAGCACGTAGCCCCATCTGCTCGGCCACACTGGGCTTGTCTTGAAATGATACATGCTGTGAGAATATGTTCTGGTCAGGGGACTGCTTAAGACAGCATGGCAGGCTAAACAGCCCTGAAAACTTTCCCGCTATAACATCTAGAAATGATGGATAAAAAAATAAATGCTATTTTTGCATGCATAGTTTAGCTGTCAAGAAAGTTAAGGGGAATTCGTAAGGAGCAAGTAAAGAAAAGGAACTTGAAAATTGTAGTAAGTAGGCTGCCTTAGAGACATGTCCAGTTGGGTTACCAGGAGCCTGGAAACAGCATCTTTGACTCTCTGAACATGGGTGGGAGCTGGAAATGGGACCGTGAAAGGGCTCAGTAAGTAGGGCCCACGGGAAAACAGTTTCCCTACCAGCAAGGGGAGACAGAAAGGCAGCTTGGGCTCTGTGTAATAGGGGTATGTGCTGGGGGTGGGATGTCTCCCAAGCAATTCTTAACCACAGGACCACTTTTGTGTGGGTTTGGGGCTCAAATTTATATTACCTGCAAGGCCTAGGAAGCCCCAGGCTGGTAAAACCTGTGGCGCCCAGCAGAAGCAAATGTAAACCCTCTCTGGCAGGACACGCCATCCACGCTAGCGAGCCACGGTGGAGGGAGGACCCCATAGCCCCACAGGTGGGGCCAAGCTGCCATGAGTGTATGGTAGCTAATGCCTCAGATGGCAGAATTAGACCCCCAAGAACTTTAAGTAATAGAATGTGGGTATGGGCCATAAAACAATGATTTGAAATGATTGAAGAAATGAAGCAATCAAACTAGTAAATTTTAACTTAATGGGAGCCCTCTTAAGGACTAAGATCCTCTCAGGCCCACCCTAGGCTGCTAATTTTGCATGAAGTCACTCCCAGGAGAAGCAGACCATTTGAAAAAGGTACCTTTGTTTTGGAACTTTGAGAAACTAGTTTTGCAGAGTTGAATTATTCTATCTACTCTAGGCATTAGGTTGAATTTACCGATCAGCCGTTTTAATGGACAAATTGAGTTTATTAGAAAGTTAGTTTCTCCAATGACTGCATATGCGGTAAGGACAAGAATCGGGAGATGTCATTGGATTGTCTTTACTCACAAGCTAGTGAATTAACTTTGTGCGTAAGTAGCCTAAAATCTAAGATTTAGTTTTTGTTAAACTTGACAGACTGAAACTAACACTTAGAGATGGGAGGTTGGTACCAAACATTTCTTGGAATACCATTCTGCCCCTGCCTCCAGTCTCTGACTCACCACCTCTCGTCAGCTTTCATTACTCTCCTAAATCCAGTGTCTGCTCTCAGCTCCATGCTGACAGTCTCGCCTGCTTCCCAGAGAAAAAGAGGCCTTCAGCTTGAAGTTTCTTTTTAGGGTGATGAAATGTTCTAAAATTAGATCGTGGTGATGACTGCAACTCTGCAAATATACTAAAATTCAATGAATTATGCACTTAAAATAAGTGAGGAAAGAACCCATTTTACCCCTCCCCCCCCCAAAAAAAAAGGAAAAGACAAACCTGATCTTGTCACTTCCTGCTTGGTGCCTTCTCATTGCCTGTGAGCTCAAGGCTGGCTTCTCAGCAGCTCCCCTGCCTCTGGCTTCATCTCCTGCTGTTTTCCTACTTTTTAATTTCCTAGCCAGATTAAACTAAGTTTTCACTGCCTTTGCCAGAAGGGCTTACCTTTCAAGTGGGTCATAGATATATATAACATGTAATAATGGTTAACATAAAGAATAAAAAGAATTTTAACACTACGTAACTGAAGAGACTAGTTGTTCTCCAAAGCTCCCCCTGTCTTAGTCCCCCACCTGCATCATCTAGAGGTAGTTGCTGTCTTGAATATTACATAATCATTCCCTTGCTTTTCTTTACTTTGATCATATGTGTATTTATCCTTAAAAAATGTTTAGTCTTACCTGTATTAGAGATTTATGGAAATCGAATCTATGGATAGCTTTAAGAGCCCTGGACTGATAAATGCAGCTGTTATGGAGTCATTGTAGTGCTTTGTGTTCCATTGTACGATGTGCCATAACTGCCCATTCTGGTGATGGACGTCCTTGTCTGTGGCCTTCGCTGCCCGTGTCACAGTGCTCTGTAGGGAGTGAAGTCGCTGGATCACAGGAGATGCACACCTTCAACTTCATTGGTGTTTCCAAATGTTCTTAAGTGGTTGAACCAATTTATAATTCTACCCCAGAGTGCTTGTCTTTTCCGTGAAGGCTCCCCTTTTAAGAGACTCTTGTGCAGCTTACGAATAATTGTTAATCAGTCAATCATAGTTACTAAATTGGAATAATTTCCTATCTTAAAATTCTTCCTTCTTTATCTTCTTTTATTCATTGTAGGGGCCCCCATCAACTCCTTATAACCTTGCATATAAGTATAATTTTGAGTATCCAGTGGTCTTCAACCTGGTACTTTGGATTATGATCGGCTTGGCCTTGGCTGTAATTATCACCTCTTACAATATTTGGAATATGGATCCTGGATATGATAGCATCATATATAGGATGACAAATCAGAAGATTCGAATGGATTGAACTTTCCTCACGCCAAACTTAGAAAAAGAGTTTGGAATTTACTATTTTGTTAAAATTAATCTTTCGGTGTAGTTTAAAGTTGGTAGTACACTTTAAATTTATAAAAAAGCAAACTTTGTTCTCTATTTTGTGTGTGCCTGTGATGTTTTTTAGAGTGAATTAGAGTATTGATGTGAATTGGTTTATGTGATATAGATTCCATTATATGCTTGAATATTATAATATACCATTTAATATAATTTCATTCCATTTACTATTTGGAAATATGCACTGAAATAAATGTTAGACATTTAGAATAGCTTGTGTTATTTATGTTGGAAAAATGCACTGAATTTACTGGAGAAACTTATAAATGCTTAACTTCCTTACACAGGATAGGTGCAAATATTTGGTCAGTGATATTCTATGAACCCTTTGTAAATGTCTTAATTTGATGTAAATATCCCTGAAACAAGAGAACAGGTTGCTTAGATTTGGAACTGCATCTGATTGACCCAATATAACCGTTTTTTAACCTCTTCTGAAAGTTTGGTGATCCAGGTGGTCTGGTATAGGGATTAAAAATACCATATTGATCTGAGAAGAAGCTGGCTTTGTGGAGTTTTAGATGCTTGTAATTATATACACAAAAACAAGAATTGGGGGGACATCTTGGGGCATGAATATAAAATCTTTATCTCAGTAACTTTTCCCCTGTGTAAGTTACTGTGGTTGTGGTACAATGTCTTTTTTATAGGATATTAAGTGGAAGTAGATGCTGCCTACTTTTCATGTGGAAGTGGACCAATGTCTATAAAGAGTGACAAATAAAGTTAATGATTCCAAAATTGTGTCATTTCAATATTAAATCTATTTTATGTTGCAAGAATCTAACTTAACAGGATGTTATTTAATCAGTATTGCCTGTTTTATTATATATAGTCTCATGCTGTTTTTTAACATTTGTTCGTTCTCACTGCCTCCTGAGATTCAGTACAAAGATAAGGAAGACACTGCAATTACCATTCTTGTTACTCAATTTATACAGAATATATGATAAATTCACACTAGACTTCAGGTGTAGGAAAGGCTTAAATTTCCCTTTAGCATTTTATTTGATTTTTTTAAAAAATTGACACCTTTATTTTTTATGGAAGTAACATTGCTTTTAACATAAAAGTTTCAGGTGTCCATCACTGGAAATCGACATGTGTGTAACCTGCATTAACTTTACCACTGAAGTCCACTCTGTCCTTCACCCCTTTCCCCTTCCCTTCTGGTAAGCACTGTTGATCTTACAGTCTAAAGTTTTTGTTTTATTTAGCTTAGCTGTTTGTTTTTTCTATATACCACATATGCGTGAAATCACAGTGCTTCCTATAGCATTTTAAAAGTTGAATAAGCAACTAATTGTTTAGAATATGAAGGACTATCTAAGGTTATAATTTTGTTTCTTTTTTTTTTAAAGACTGATTTATTTATGCATACAAGAACTGAGGTACAGGCCAGAGGTGTGGAGGGTGAGAGGATTCACCAGAGACAGAGCAGGGAACAGAACAGGCAGACTGACCAAAATACACTGCTGAGGGGAGCAGCGGGCAAGACAGGAGAGGTCTGCTGTGCCATGTGGGTTGCTGCCTGGCTGGGGATCGAACTCGTGCTGCAGTGTCTGCGGATAGCCTCATAGGTTGTGTCTTAACCCCTTGCGCCACCAGGGAGGCCCCCTATAATTTTGTTTCTTGAAGAGATGTGATCTTGTGCCTCTGAATCAGACAGTGCTGTAAACCAGTGTTACTTCAATTAAAAGAAAAAAGGACTTGCAGATCAGAATTTTAAATTTTATCAGCGTGTAGAAAAATTACCATATGAGAGTTGTGCTGTCCTGTCCGCAGGAACCCTACCTGGGTTTAGTATTAGCTGTTTCTGCCTCTTCTTTGGAGAGATCATCAAATCATTTGTAAGAGGTTGGCAGGTTTGAGAAGATGGACAGTATTTATTGTGTTTTAAGTTTTACCATTAAGTTTTACCACTTAATGCACAATACCTTTGACAATTAACAGTTTTGAACCTCCTAGAATGGAGGCAGTTTTTATTTTTGCTTTTCACTGAACTATAAATAATAGTGAAGCTGGTAACTCCACAAGGAAGAAAAAACTACGTTCTAGAGCCACCCAAGTATTCTCCACCTCTACCCCTTGCTGATTTTGTGGGGGTGAACATTATTCTGCTGCCCAACCCCAAAGCACTCTGACCCTCATGGACGCCTACAGGGCCTGTGTTTGCTGACCAGGCCTCTGTGATGCTGCAGAATGGTTAAAATCCGTTTCTCTTTCACGATTTTTTTTTCAATAAACATTGCCATACCAGGTGGATTGTTATGATTAAATATGAAGTAAACTAATGCCTTTGTAATTTAAAACTGATGAGACTTTAAGTTCTAGGGGAAGAAAAAAAAGTTAATTACATGACAACACTAATCCTTATAGGGTAAATGGCATCAGCACCCTTCCATCTATGTTAGGCAGAAAGCAATTAATTAAAATAAATGTTCTGCCAAGATTATTATACCTGTTGCTGATGATTTGCTCTTAAATTAAGTCTAATTTGTTCAGGAACATAAATCACAGTGTCTAGATTGTGTGAGAGGCTGAAAAGCCAGACTCATGGCAGGTTATTTGACTGACATTGAAAGAGAGAACCCAGTCACTTCATAAGTAGTTGGTGGAATATTCTAGGTTTATAGAATACCTTTGATTCTAAATGTGGTAGATACTTCTTATGGAATAAACTTACTAGAAATAGTAGAGACTCGGTTTTTATTGTCTTGGGCAATCTTCTGAAGGAATGATATTCTGAATCCATTTTCACTGGAACCGAATAACATGGAAACCATAAGCTTTTGAATGCATGATAAAACAGTTTCCGAGGGGCAAAGGACCTGGGGATCAAAGAACAGGCCACTGATATACTATGATATCAAGCCTAATAACCTTGGATTTAAAAGTTTCTCTCTAGCCTTTTCCTGACAGAATGGCCGACTCTGCAATGGTTAATGGAAAAATGGAGAAGGCCACTGGTAAGAAGCATTGCAATTAAAATGCATAAGAAGTCTTGCAGAGGAATTCACTCCACTGCTTCACCCACCACTTACTAGCTGAACAATCTGCGCAAATCCCTTAATCTCTGAATCAAAAGTTTCTAATCTGTGTGATGGGAATGGTAATACTCCAAGTTTGTGAAAATTGTCATTCAGTGAGATAATCTTCTAAGGTTTGTGAATGTATAATATAAACTATAGTAACTACCAAATTTAAGAAGCAATGCCTGGACCCACCGATGTCCTGGCTGTGAACTAGCCAGTGGCTTGGTTGCAAACACTAGTAACAGGCTTCAGCTACGTGTCAGTTGTCCCACTAATAATCTTTCACAGGACTAGGAGCCAATTCAGGAGCACACAGCGTTTAGCTGTCATGTCTCCTTAGTCGTCTTTAATCTGGGACAGTTCACCTTGGAAGGGTGATGGCGAGTTATTTTCTAGAATGTCCCTCAGTTTGGGTTTGTTTGACAATTTCTCGAGGTAAAATTCAGGCTCTGCATTTTTGGAAAGAATACTATAGGATTGGATGAGTGCATCTTTACCAAGAGGCATGTGGTGTCATCATGTGCCTCATTTTTGGTGACCTTCACTTTGTTTAAGGGGGTATCTGGCAGGTTTCTCCCCTACAAAGTTACTAATTTTTCTCCTGTAATTAGACACTTTAAGACTATATCCCATTTTTCATCCTTTCACACATCCATTTTAGCATCCATTGGTGATTCTTGCCTGAAATAATTATTGCTGTGTAGTTTGTTAATTGATACACTATTTTCATCATTCCTTATATGTTAATTTTGAATTCTGTAAAAAGCTTTGTCTTCCCCATTAGTTTATTTTTTCCGTTACTTATATCAGCATGAACTCATGGACACTTGTTTTAGTCTCTGTTATAACCCCCTCCTGTCATGTATTGTGTTGCTCAGTGGTCCCAGATAAGGCTATTGGGGGCCCCTTTATTAGTTGGTTCCTGTGTCCTTTGATAAGTCACCATTTGAGGGACACTTGTTTACTTTGTAGCACACCTCATACTTAAGAACTATTCAAGTTAACAATCAACATAACTTTGTGTGATTGAGGAGAAATAAAGGCGGGGAGGGGGAAGGGCGGAAGGAAAAAATGGTATTGGCATATGCACAGACGGGACAAAATGCGGAAGGTATTCGGGCAGTCTAATCACTTCAAAAGATAAGATCGTGGTTAGTTTTCATGTTTTTATTTTGTTGTTTTTGTTTTTTTGGTTTTTTTGGCCTGTTTCAGTGTTCCCTTAACTTCAGCTATTCCTGAAGATCGAGGCATCTTCCAATAACTTGCTGGTGGATCACATACTCTGCAAAGTGGCCCTCAGACTTGTGCCAGCCTGAGGGCTGTTATCAGTCTGTGATGTGAGAAGTACAAAAATTGAGATCAGTGCTGAGAAGCTTTTATAGCAATTTTGATATTACATGACATCCAAATACATGATCGATAGACTCATCTCGCTGAACAAGGGACAGATCGGCTTGGGTGTTGTCAAGCTTGCATGGTGCGTCAGTCACGCATAGGACAAGCTGCGTCCTGGTCATGCACAGCCAAACTGTCATAATGGGAGATATTTAAGGTTTGTTTGCCAGTTACCCAAAAGTTTATATAATCCAGAATTTATATTTAGTTCTCACTTTTATCTCATAAATTGCTGGGACTGGAGGAAGATTATTAAGACATTTTGGGAATAAATCCCTTTTTTTTTAATGAAAATTAAAAATAAATATCCTGATCTTGCCAAATTAGTTTAAAATTAGTCTTGTCAACATAGCTCTGTGAGACTAGTTTTATGTTAAGACAAAACATAGTTATTATCCCTTACAGGTAGAATTGTCAACAATCCAACCTCAATTAAATAAGTTAACAAGCAACCAAGCTTTTTGGCAAATTTAAAACATTAAATATAGGTGGCTTTTGTTCAAAGTGTGTATATAGACATTCAATGTAGGGGAATTGTTTTTTGTTAGAATTGTGGGACAATAAAGCTATGGGTATAATGGTCATTATCTCTGCCTATATCTTTCAGTGAATACATTTTTAATGTTTCTGATTATATTAGTTAAAATGCATTTTAGCTGTTAAATATAAAACAATTGGGCTTGTATTTTTCATCATTTAAAAAACAGTAATTCATTTTCATTGTATTTTGCAAAAATACTAGTCCACCATGAATTTGAAATGAAAATTAAAACTGGTCTTTTACCACAGCACAGAAGCTCTACCCCAGTGCAGCCCAGCTTGTTCATCCCACTCCCACCTTGCGTTGCAACAACCCTGTTTGCTCTTTGAGAGGAAAAAGGTGCTTTGAACTAGAAATCTCTACAAAATACCTGCACATAGAAAACAAATATTTAACTCAATGTAAAACTAAGAAGAAAAAAGGAAAAAAATAGCTAATGAAAATTCTCCCCATAAAAGCCAATCATGAAGCAGATGACTCTAGTACAAAAATCCAAACAATTAAAAAATCCTAGAATCAGATATGTAAAAGCTAAGAATGGAAATGAACTAAAACCAGGTAGAAATGCAAGAGAGGGGCCTCCCTGGTGGTGCAAAGGGTTAAGACGCAACCTATGAAGCTATCTGTAGCCACTGCAGCATGAGTTTGATCCCCTGACAGGGAGCTACCCACATGGCGCAGCAGACCTCTCCTGACTCGCCTGCTGCTCCCCTCAGCAGTGTATTTCAGTCAGTCTGCCTGTTCTGTTCCCCACTCTGTCTCTGGTGGGTCCTCTCACCACCCCCACACCTCTGGCCTGTACCCCAGTTCTTGTATGCATACATAAATCTTTTTAAAAAAAAAAGGAGTGCAAGAGAACTGAACTCAGTAAAGAAATTGAAGTCAAAGATAAGCATCTCAGAACCAAAGAAATTATAAGATACTTAAGAAGAATACATTCAAATGAAAATCTATGGACCTCCCTGGTGGCGCAGGGGTTAAGACGCAGCCTGTGAAACTGTCCACAGCCACTGCAGCACGAGTTCAATCCCCGGGCAGGGAGCTACCCACATGGCACAGCAGAACTCTCCTGACTTGCCCACTGCGCCCCTCAGCAGTGTATTTCAGTCAATCTGCCTGTTCTATTCCCCGCTCTGTCTCTGGTGGATCCTCTCACCCCCTCACCTCTGGCCTGTACTCCAGTTCTTGTATGCATAAATAAGTAAATCTTAAAGAAAAAAAATCTAATAAAGGATATTGGATAAAGCTTGGGAAAGCCCCAAGAAAATGAAAAGTGAAGAAAGAAGTAAAAGGGGGGGGGGCGGTCAGGAAAAAAAAAATGATTGAAATGGAATATGCCAGAAAACAATAACATATATATGTTTTGAATCCCTGGAGAAAAATAATGGATGAGAACTGAATTTTTGAAACTCTAACCCAAGAAAACTTACCAGAAATAAGAAAAGAAAAAAAAAAAAAAAACCAGTTCTACATAGTGAAAGGACTCACATATACTTGGGGAAATTGACCTGAATCAACTGTGAGATTCTTAAAATTTTAGACTTTAAAGACAAAAGATGTTCAGTGCTTTCAAGAAAAAGGTCAAATTACTGATATGAATAAGAAAATTTGCCTGACAAACTTCTCAAGAGAACACAAAAAGTGTTGTAAGAGTGGAGCAGCATTTTCAAGAAACCCAAGGAAAGGAAATACAAGCCAAGACTTTTATATCTACCCTGGCTGCCCTTTATGAATCATGTCTAGAGAATACAAACTTCTGTTTTGAAGCACTCTGAAAGGACACAAAAATAGACTTGACAAATGAAAAGACATCTTTTTGAATAGGAAAACATGTATATCAGCGTGCTCCAGAAAATGTATGACTATATATATATATACATATGTATACATACACATTTATTTTAAGGAATTGATTCATGTGATTGTGGAAGCAGGCGGGCAGGCTGGAACTCAGGCAATATTTTTATGATAGTCTTGAGGTAGAATTCCTGCAAAGCTGCCCGCAGCCTCTGCAGCGCCAGTTCCATCCCCGGCCCCCCGGCGAGTGTCCCACATGGCTCGCAGACCTCTCCTGAGGCGCCCGCTGCTCCCCTCAGCAGTGTACTTCGTCAGTCTGCCTGTTCTGCTCCCTGCTCTGGCTCTGGTGAATTCTCTCACCCTCCCGCGCTTCTGACTGTACCCAGTGCTTGTATAAATGAATAAATAAATCTTTTTTAAAAATTCCTTTCTTTTGTGGGACCCTTGCCGGCGGCGGGGGAATGAACCGGCGCTGCAGAGGCTGCTGGCAGCCTCGCAGCCCAGTGCTCAACCACTGCGCCACCAGTATGACCTCATCTTAGCTAATTACACCTGGACCCGTTTCCAAGTAAGGTCACATTCTATGGTACCATCCTAGCCAGGGAGTAGGACTTCAACATATCTGTCTGGCAGACATCATTCAACCCACAACATCATAACAATGATGGTTCTTCCTAAATTAATGAACATTTAGTGTGAGCCCACTGAAAATGTTTATATGGAGCTAGGCACATTGATACCCAGGCTTACATGTGGAAAACTAAGAAAATACTGAGAAGGAAAAGTTATAGGGGTGGATTAGCCCTACCAGATATGAAAAACATAAGGCTTCTATGAATCAAATAATATGACACTTGGACTATAAGAAAGAAAAAAATCAAAATCAACAAACAACTATGAACCAGAGACACACTTTGGCGGGGGGAAAGGAGGGATTGGGGTCAAAATCAGGGGATTGCAAATGTTGGCGAGGTTGTGGAGAAAAAGGAACTCTCCTGCACTGTTGGTGGGAGTGCAAACTGGTCCAACCACTATGGAGAGCTGTGTGAAGATTTCTAGACCTACTAAACATAGAGCTTCCATATGATCCAGCAATTCCACTCCTAGGTATTTACCCAAAGGACACAGAAACATCAATTCCAAAGAGCACCTGCACCCCTATGTTTATAGCAGCACTGTTTACAATAGCTAAGCTTTGGAAACAACCCAAATGCCCAAAAATAGATGACTGGATCAAGAAGATGTGGTACATATATACCATGGAATATTACTCAGCATTCAAAAAAGATAAACACATGCAATTTGCAGCAACATGGATGGCGCTGGAAGGGATCATGCTCAGCGAAATAAGCCAGAAAGAAAAAGAAAAATACCGGATGGTCTCACTCATAGCAGGAATCTAGAAAACTTAAATAAGGGACCAGGAAAAAGAATAACTATAAGAAGGTAAAAATCAAAATCAACAAACAACTATGAACCAGAGACACTCTATGGGGGATGGGGGGCAGGGAGGGGAGGGCTAGGGGTCAAAATAAGGGGGTTGTAATTGTATGGGGAATATAAAAATAAAATTTATAATAATAAAAAAATCAGGTGGGTGCAATTGTATGGGAAATATAAAAATAAATGAAAAAAAAATGATACTTGGCCTCCCTAGTGGTGCAAGGGGTTAAGTCTCAGCACTATCAAGCTATCGCCAGCCACTGCAGCACAAGTTTCGTCCCCGGCCAGGGAGGTGACCCACATGGCTCAGCAGACCTCTCCTGTCTCACCCAGTGCTCCTCTCAGCAGTGTATTTCAGTAGATCTGCCTGTTCTGCTCCCCACCCTGTCTCTGGTGAATCCTCTCACCTCTCCACACCTCTGGCCTACACCCCAGTTCTTACATGCACAAATAAATAAAAATAAAACTTAAAAAAAAATATGATAGTGGCGCAGCAGTTGAGCACCGGGATGCGAAGCTGTCCGCAGCCTCTGCAGCGCGGGTTTGATTCCCCACTGGCCAAGGAGAATCCCACATGGCACGGCAGACCTCTCCTGCCTCGCCCGCTGCTCCCCTCAGCAGTGTCTTTGCTCAGCTTGCCTCTTATGCTCCCTGCTCTGGTTCTGGTGAATTCTCTCACCCTCCCGTGCCTCTGACCTGTACCCCAGTTCTTGTATAAAATAAATATATCTTTAAAAAAAATATATGACACAGGTGCATTACTAGACAAACCAATGAAATAGAATAGAAACTCTGAAAATAGGCTGAGGTACACATGGAAATTTAGTGTATAGTAAAGGTGGCTTCTCAAGCCACTGAGCAAAGCTGGACTAATTAATCAATGATGTTGGGCAACAGGATACTCATTTAGGTAGAGACAAAACTAGATCCATTTCTTCTGGCATACAAAAGAACAAACTCCAAATGAATTTGAGATTTAAATTTAAACAAGGAAAAATCCATACAAGTACTTGAAGAAAACAGGGTGAATTATTTTATTTTTTAAAAGATTTATTTTTAGGGCCTCCCTGGTGGCGCAGCGGTTGAGCGCTGGGTTGCGAAGCTGCCCGCATCCTCTGCAGCACCGGTTCGATCCCCGACTGCTCCCCGGCCACCGGAGGAGGGTCCCACATGGCGCCCAGACCTCTCCTGCCGCCCACTGCTCCCCTCAGCAGTGTACTTCGGTCCTTCTGCCTGCTCTGCTCCCCGCTCTGGCGAATTCTCTCACCCTCCCATGCTTCTGACTGTACCCAGTGCTTGTAGAAATCAATCAATCAATCAATCAATCAATCAATCAATCTTAAAAAAAAAACCCAAAAAACAGAAAACCCCACAAATACATTAGCATGTAATTAAAAAAAAAAAAAGATTTATTTTTATTTATTCATGCATGCATACAAGAACTTGGGTGTAGGCCAGAGGTGTGGGGGGTGAGAGAATTCACCAGAGACAGAGTGGGGAGCAGAACAGGCGGATCCACTGAAATATACTGCTGAGGGGTGCAGTGGGCGAGACAGGAGAGGTCTGCTGAGCCATATGGGTCACCTCCCTGGCCGGGGACCAAACTCATGCTGCAGTGGCTGGCGATAGCTTGATAGTGCTGAGACTTAACCCCTTGCACCACCAGGGAGGCCCATACAGCCTTTCTAATGACTCAGAATCCATATACAATAAAATAAAATATTGATAAACCTGACTAAACATTTTAAATTTGTTATTTTATTGAAGTATATTTTAGATGTCATATAACAAACCTGTTTGAAGTGCACAAATCAATGTTTTTATTAAAGTTATCAAGTTGTGCAACATCACCATTTGTTTAGAACATTTACTGTTAAAACTATCCTCCCTCCCCCATCCCAGGAATCCGCTAATCTTTCTGTCTATCGATTTGCTTTTTGCGGACATTTTACAAAAATGACATTATAAGGTATTTGGTTCCTTATATCTGACTGCTTTCACTGGGTGTAATATTTTTTGAGAGTCATTCTTCCATGGCATGTATCAATAGTTCTTTGTTACTGTTGAATAGTCTTCCTCATACGGATATACCACATTTTTGTCTATCCATTCACAATTTGGGGCTAATATGAGTGATTCTGCTAGAGACACCATTAAAAACTCAAGAGACAAATGACAAACTAGGATTAAAAAAATTGTAACATACACCACAGATAAAGTACTAATAGCTCTACTATATAAGGAGCTTTCAAAATTTGAAGAGAAAAAGTACAAAATTCCTATTTAAAAATGAGCCAAAGATATGAATAGACAATTAGCCTAAGACGGTATTAAAATGTCCCCTAAACATAAGATCTTCAAATTCACTCATAATAAGAGTGCACATTAAGACTATACTGAGGGGGGGGCCTCCCTGGTGGCACAAGGGGTTAAGCATCACACTATGAAGCAGTTCGCAGCCTCTACAGCATGAGTTCGATTCCCGGCCGTCCAGGGAGCAACCCACATGGCGAGGCAGCCTCTCCTGACTCTCTGGCTGCTCCCCTCAGCAGTGTATTTCGGTCCATCCGCCTGTTCTGTTCCCCACTCTGTCTCTGGTGGATACTCTCACCCCCTGCATCTCTGGCCTGTGCCCCAGCTCTTGTATGCATAAATAAATCAATCTTTAAAAAAAAAAAAAGACTATACTGAGGGGGCCTCCCCGTTAGTGCAGTGGGTTGAGCGCCGCGCTGTGAAGCTGTCCGCAGTCTCTGCAGCGCGGGTTCGATTCCTAGCCAGCCAGGGAGAGACCCACAAGGCACAGCAGACTTCTCCTGCCTCACCTGCTGCTCTCCTCAGGAGTGTCTTCGGTCTGTCTGCCTGTTCGGCTCCCTGCTCTGGCTCTGATGAATTCTCTCTCCCTCCCGCGCCTCTGACCTATACCCCAGTTCTTGTATAAATAAATAAAATCTTCAAAAAAAAGACTATACTGAGAACACCAATTAGGATGATGACAATTTAAAAAGATAACAGATCTTAGTGAAGATGGAGAGAGAATATGGAACCTCCACACATTGCTGGTGGGAACATGAAGTGATACAGCCATTTTGGAAGACAGTCTGACAGTTTTTCAAAAAAATTAAACAGTGTATGACCCAGCAGTTGCACACCCAAGTATCTACCTAAGAGAGATGAAAACACATCCACACAAAAACTTGTACACAAATGTTTGTAGCAGCATATGTACAATAGCTCAAAGTGGAGACAACTCAAATGTCCATTGAACTGATGAATGGATAAACAAAATGTGGTCTATCCACATAGTAGCGTATTATTCTGCTATAAAGAGGAATGAAGTACTGGGGCCTCCCCGGTGGTGCAGCGGGTTGAGCACAGTGCTGTGAAGCTGTCCGCAGCCTCTGCAGCGCGGGTTCGATTCCCGGCCAGCCAGGGAGCTACCCACATGCCGTGGCAGACCTCTCCTGCTTTGCCTGCTGCTCCCCTCAGCAGTGTCTTCAGTCAGTCTGCCTGTTCTGTTTCCCACTCTCTCTGGTGAATCCTCTCACCCTCCAGCACATCTGGCCCAAGGAATGAAGTACTATAGCCCTTAACTCCTTGCACTTGCCCCCTCACGTGCTCTTTCTGCCATCTTTCCAGACGCCATAGTGGCGCACAAGCAGTCCCCTGGTTTATGCTCTCAAGACCACCACCAACGCCAAAAAGGGAGGCAAATGCTAAGTTCTTCTCAGGTCATGCCTCAACGTTGTTGTCCAGTTTTTTTTTGTTGTGTTTTTTTTTTTTTTGTTTTTGCACAGAAGAACTAGTGTGTAAGCCACAGCTGGTGTAGGGGTGGGGGCTGTGTGTGTGAGAGGATTCATCAGAGACAGAGTGGGAAGCAGAACAGGAGGATCTACTGAAATACACTGCTGAGGGGAGCAGCGGGCAAGAGTAGGAGAGGTCTGCTGTGCCATGTGGGTAACTCCCTCGCTGGGATTGAACTCAGGCCATAGCAATGATAAATCTAAGACTTAACCCCTAGGCCACCAGGGAGGCCCCCGGTTTCTAACTGTGATGATGAAGCATGGTTATATTGGCAAATTTGAAATCATTGATGATCACAGAGCTGGGAAAATTGTGAACCTCACAGGCAGGTTGAACAAGTGTGGACTGATCAGCCCCAGATTTGATGCACAACTCAAAGATATAGAAAAGTGGCAAAATAATCTGCTTCATCCTGTCAGTTTGGTTTCATTGTACTGGCAACCTCAGCTGGCACCAAGACAAAAACACACAGGAGGGAAAAATCCTGGGATTCTTAAACTGCCTCACTGGGACAAAACAGAAATGAAGTACTACTGCATCACCGTGGGTGGGCCTGGAAAACACAATGCTAGTGAGAGAAGCAAGCACAGTGTCTTGTTGTCTGACTCTGTTCATATGGAATGTCCAGAGGAGGCAACTGCTTAGTGACAGAAAGTACTTTAGAGGTTGCCAGGGACTTCTGGGACTGGAGAGTGAGGAGGGTCTACTAGGGTACAGGGTTTCTTTTTAGGGTGCTGAAAATGTTCTACAATTGATTGTAGTAATGGTTGCTCAGCTCTGTTAATATGCCAATGACCATTGAATTACATCCTTTAAATGGGTAAGTTGAATGGTGTGTGAATTATACCTTGATACAACTGTTATAAATAAAAAAGGACAAGGCCTCCCTGGTGGTGCAAGGGGTTAAGTCTCAGCACTTTGAAGCTATTGGCAGCCACTGGAGTATGAGTTCGATCCCCAGTCATGGAGATACACACATAGCGCAGCAGACCTCTCCTGTCTCGCCTGCTGCTCCCCTCAGCAGTGTACTTCAGTCAATCTGCCTGTTCTGTTCCCCACTCTGTCTCTGGTGAATCCTCTCACCATCCCCACACACCTCTGGCCTATGCCCCAGTTCTTGGATGCATAAGTAAAATAAATCTTTTTTTTAAAAAAAGGACAATGAGCTACCATGTCTCATCTATCAGATCAACAGACATTCTAAAATTTAACAACATAGTCTGCTGACAAGGCTATGGGGTGACAGACACTCTTGTATCTTGTTTGTGAGAATGTTAAGTGAAAGGCTAATTTGTCCATCTAGCAAAGCTAAATTGATATTTATCCTTTCCCCTAGCAATACCATTTCTAGAATCTTACTTCTTCAAATATACCTGTAATAACAAGAAAATACATACACAAGGAAATTCAGCACACTTGCACACCCCAAGTCACACACTACATAAGTGTCCAAATAAAGGATATTGGCTAACTAATCTGTGATATGTCCACACACCCGGGTACTATGTAACTGTGAAAAAGAATGTGGAAAATATCTACGAGGCGATACGGGGTTGTTTTCAGAATATATGGTAAAGTGAATAAGAACAATGTATGTTTCCTTTTGTGTAAGGAAGGGGAAGTAACTAAATATGCATGAAATTCCTTATTTTTTTAAAGATTTATTTATGCATACAAGAACTGGGGTATAGGCCAGAGGCGTGGGGGGGGGGTGGGAGGATCTACCAGAGACAGAGTGGGGAACAGAACAGGCAGACTGACTGAAATACACTGCACAGGGGAGCAGCGGGCGAGACAGGAGAGGTCTGCTGCACTAGGTGGGTTGCTCCCTGGCCGGGGATCGAACTACTGCTACAGAGGCTGTGGATGTCTTCATAGGTTGTGTCTTAACCCCTTGCGCCACCAGGGAGGCCCAAAATTCCTTATTTTTGCAAAACAAAACACAAAAAGAATGAACCAGAACACAGTAAAGCTAGTTACTTCTAAGGTGTGGGGGAGGATGGAATAAATCACAGAAGCTGTACAGTTGCAACTACTCAGTAGAGAAACAAGAATGCCTAGACTCGGGAATCAAAATGGACAGTCCCCCCCCCAAGGGGCAGACAAGCGTGCCTCTAGAAGGACACTGTGATGATATTTTGCCTGAGAAATTATAACCAATTGGGGAGTATTCTATCAAAAACCTGGCCTGTGCGCTTCAAAAATGTCAGTGTTCTCAAAAACAAAGACAGGCTGAGGAATTGTTCCAGATTACAGCAGACAACTAAATGCCCTGCGTGGTACTGGCTTGGATCTGTTCTGAAAAAGAAAAGCTGCTATAAAATAGGACATTAATGGGACAGTGGACACAATTGAAATATGATTATAATTACGTAGAGTGTTGTATACAATGTCACATCAGTGACAACTCTATTGTGATTACAGCAGAGAATAGCTTTGTTCTTAGGAAATACACACTGAAGTATTAAGAAGTAAAGCAGAATTGTGTCTACAACCTAATCTTAAATGATTCCAAAAAACAAAAGTAATGTGTGTTTGGATATAGGTATATATGTATATCTAAATATTTTCTATACCACAGACACATATACATACACATTCTTATCTATAAGGAGAATGATAAAGCAAATATGGCAACATTTAAAATTGGTTGCAGTAGTTTGTACTGACAGCCTGGTTGAGCTGGAACCACATTTCCCAGAATCCCCTTCCCTGTATGGTTCCAGGTAACAGTTGCTCAGAGATCTTTGTAAAAATGTAGCATATGGAAGTAAAACACGACTCTCAGAAGGCCTTCAGGATTAACTGCAATGAAACACAAATGCAGGTGTCAGCAGGTTCCAGAATGTTCTCTCCATTCCATGGCCAGCTCTTCCTGAGTACTGGTCTTATTGAACAACAGCACCCGCTCCCGAAACCCATTGCCAGAATACTTGGCGGTGGCATCTGGGAGGCCAAGGTCCCCCACCAGACCTCTCCACCAGCCACCCTAGCGCCCCAGGCCCTGCCCTGGAGGCTGAATGGGCCTGACTCCTCACATTGGCAGATTGGTGACTTGGAATCCTCCAGCTTCTCCTTTCAGACCCCATTTTTCCTCAGCTCCTTTTCTCCCAGCTCTGTCATACCCTATCCTATTCCTTCTAATAAATCCCTTCTCCCATTGTCTCTGCGTCTCTGTGAGAACCTTGACACTTGGTGAATCTGAGTAAAGGGTGCATCTGAGTTCCCTGTATTGTTATAAAACCTTTTTTTTTATAAATGTGAACTGTTTTCAAAACAAAGTTTTAAAAAGCCAAATGTCTATGCCTATATAAGCTGTATAAAAGTTTTCTAAGATTCAAAATATTGAATGAGGGCCTCCCCGGTGGCGCAGCGGTTGAGCTTTGGGTTGCGAAGCTGCCTGCAGCCTCTGCAGCGCCGGTTCAATCCCCGGCTGCTCCCCGGCCACCAGAGGAGGGTCCCGCATGGTGCGCAGAACTCTCCTGCCGCCCTCTGCTCCCCTCAGCAGTGTTCTTCTGTCCTTCTGCCTGCTCTGCTCCCCGCTCTGGCTCTGGTGAATTCTCTCACCCTCCCGCGCTTCTGACTCTACCCAGTGTTTGTATAAATAAATAAATAAACAAACAAACAAACAAATAAATAAATAAAAATCTTTAAACAAAAAGTTAAAAAAAAATATTGAATGACCCTCTCACTAAAAGGTAAAAAGTCGTTTTTTTATTTCTGGTGCAAAGAATAAGTGTGAAGAATAGACACCAGCCTGTTTCCTATAACAGGACCTTCCCGATGAGGCCCTACAGGAGAGTGTGGAGGAAGGCTTGGCAGCCTCCTGCTTGTCCTTCCACAGATCGGCATTTGGGGACACTCGAATAAGGCAGAGACTAAGTGAAAGCCTGGGAGGAAGCCGTGGTTCGTGGAGACTGAACCCAACAATTGCCTCCTGCCACTTGATTGCACTAAGGCAGCCTGACCAGACTACCACAGAAGGGGCATTTTATTGCTAGAGAAACTGAGCAGGATTATTAACTAACGTTCTGGAAGCTACTGGAAGATGTTTGATAACCACCCAGGCTTCAGCCATTGTGTTCACGTGAGAGAGGAAAAAAAAGTGTAAGAAGGCAAAAGATTAGAATCAGGGCCACAGATGGCTCTAAAATTACTTTCAGCAATAACTAAAAATAGCAGAGCCAATATATTCGCCTATTGTTTTATTCATCCATCTTCTCTCGAGGCACTATGCTATTTATTCCCTTTGGTAGAATGTAAGAGCAAATATTCCAAGGAAATTACCATAGGAAGTGGCAAAAAAAAATTTCATGAAATACCCAATCCTAAATGTTCAGTTTTCACAGCCATAATTCAGGAACAGCCCTATGTTTTATAAATGTTTCTCAGCATTCCAGGGCAAGGTTAATGAAATACATTTCTGACTTTTGTTGGAAACCACAAGACAGGAAATCATTTAAAAAATAAAATGGTGTCATCACAGTAATACTTGATTCAGGCAAGACTCAGCAACGGATGCTAAAACTAGTAGGTTAAGTGTTTTATGACAAGGAGATAGATATACACAGTCTCAAAGTATGGCCCCACAAATTACAAAGGGAAAAATACTGATTTTCCAGTGGAGAAACCTGGCAAACACTACCTTAGTCGTAATAACCAGACACGCAGACATCATGAGACTCCTCATAAATGCCCTGGGGATAGAATATCACTTTCCTGGGGTACCTGCTAAAAATGTTTCATAAAGAAACACCAAATGGAGCCAAACTGAAGGACAGTCCATGGAAGAGCTGGCCTGTACTCCTCCAGAATGTCAGGGTCATAAATGCCAAAGAAAGGGGGAGGAACTATTATAAATTAAAGGAGATTTAAAGAGACATCACACCGAAATGCAATGCGCCATCGTGGTCTGGATCCTGCAATAGATAAGCAAAATTGCAATACAGGACTCTCTGGGGACAGTCGGCGCCATCTAAATAAGGATCGCAGATGACAGTGTATAGCGGTGCTAAATGGCTTGCTTTCCGTGGGTATATTGTGGCAATGCAGAGGGAAGCCCAAGGCTGTCACTGGCTTAGGACGTCGACTCTGAAGTTCTTTTTCTTTTTGAGTTAAGCTTTTTATTGAACATGTTACAAAAGAGAGTTTAATCAAAAAACCCCATGCCCATGTCATCAACAGACACTTCAGATTCTTTTCTTTCCCTCCACTTTGCACCTGGAGTAGTCACGGGGGAGGGAGCGGGACTTCCTGCTGCGGGGGGCAGGTCTGCTCACACCTACGTTAGAGATGAGACTCTTGATGTTGATGTTGGCCAGGGCCTTTGCAAACAAGGCAGGCCAGAGAGGCTCAACATCTACACCAGCTGCTTTAAGGAGGGCATTGATCTTATCCTCCGTGACTGTCACCTCACTGTCCTGCAAGATAAGGATGGAGTAGATGCAGGCGAGCTCCGAGACAGAGGTCATGGTGTTGAAGAGAGAAGTCAAGGTGCTGGAGCTGCCTGGCGGACTCCGTGCTGGTGGCTGGATGAAGTGAGGGCCTCACCCCAAAGCGACCTTGGAAGGACCTGAAGGATGAAGCACCTCAGTGGCAGCTGAGGAAAGCTGAAGTACTGAGGAAAATACTCTGGAGGCAGAGGAAATAATGAATAGGCCAAGTGTTCATGGCTAGTAAATCTGGATGAAGACTATATGGGCTTTCTTTTGAGTCTTCTTGCTTTGTTGTTCTCGTCTTAAACTATTTTAACTCTCTATGAGTTTGAGATTGTTTCAAAATAAAAAGTTCAAAAGAACAATTAAAAGAAAGAGATGCACTTGAGCCATTCCTTGCAACTATAACAAACCAAAACATCCACCTGGAAAGATCCTTATACAGAAGGCTATGTTTAGCCCAGCACCAGTCAGAGTCTACCAGGAAAAAGTCACTTACAATTGTACCTCCATTCTCCTAGCTGGAAAATGTCCCTCTGAATGGGCAGGCCTTGGCTTGTTCAAGTTGGCCCACATCCAGTCAATACATTAGAAAGGCTTGGGAAGAAGGAATATTTCATTTGATACTTTCTCTGGCCTTAGGGAACTTACAGCATAGTTGAAAGACAGAAACACATCAGATTTTGACTTGTGCAGAGGACGAATGTGAGAAATGAGAAACTTTAATCCTGGTCTACCATGAATTCATGTGCCATCACGGCCAATGACAAGGCCTCTTAAAGCTTCAGGTCTTATAAGTATGTAAAACAAGGGGGGTTGTATTGGATGATGACAATGATAATATTAATAGCTAAAATTCACCGAAGCATTTATATACCAGACCCTATGCTAAGCATTGAACATGGGTTAACACATTGAAACCTCACAATACCTGCTGTGAGGTAGGTACCACTGTCAACCCTGTTTTATAGATAATCTGGAGATCCTTTCAAGTCCAGTGTTCTATATTATGTGATTTCAAGGTAGGTTACATGGTGAGCTGTGACTTTAAGTAAGAGTAGACACTACTTTCCAAACGTGGCCACAACAATATTTCCCATCCCACATGTTCTGACACTCCTGCCTTTGAGAGGAGGGTCAATGTCCCTCCAACCTCCCAATTCCCCGCCCCCTCCCCCCACATCACTGAATTTGGGCGGGCTTGTGCCTGGAGAAAATGCAATTATGGGACTTTTAGAGGATAATCATAAATTCCAATCTAGATTATATTAGTTTCCCATTGTTGCCACAACTCAAACTCAGTCACTTAAAATACCCATTTCTTAGTTCACAGTCTGTAGGTCAGAATTCTGGGCACAGCATGACCAGATTCTCAAGGTCTCGCAGGATGAAATGCAGGTGCTGGACGGACTGCTTCTCAGAGAGTTTAGGTGTAAATCTACTTCCAGGCTCCTTCATGCAGTTGGCAGAATTCCATTCTGTACTGCAGTAGGACTGAGGTCTGAGTCTCCGGGCTGGGTGTCGGCTGGGGCTTCACCAGGCTCCTCGAGGCCGTTTGAATTCCTTGCCATGTGGGCATTTCCTCCCTCAAAGCCAGCCACAAAGAATCCCCCTCATGTCAAATCCCTCCCCCGCTTCACATCTCAGACTTCCTCTGTTTCTGACCTCTAGACCCAGATTTAAAAGGCTGATGTGATTGGGTCAGGTCCACTGGGGAGAATCTTAAAGTCAACTTACTTGGGGCCTTAATCATATCTGCAGAATCCCTTTGTCATCAAATCAAGTCATCTAATCATATTCATAGCTTCCACCCACACTCAAGGGGAGATTATACAAGGGTATACCTTTGGGGGCCATTTTATAATTCTACCGACCACATAGCTTCTGCTTGATTCTCTTGTCACGCCTGTTCTTGGAGCTATGTGGGAGAGAAGCAGCTGGAAGAGGCCAATGCAGAGAGGAACTGAGACTTCCAGGCCAATAATCCCAACTGAGTTCCCAAGCCAACAACCAGTATCGGCTTGCCTGCCATGTTAGTGAGTCATTTTGAAAGATCCTCCAACCCCAACTGAACTGCCTCAGCTGGTCACGCATGGAGCAAATGAGCTGTCCCCATCAAGTCCAGCCTAAATTCCAAATTTGTGAGTAAAATTCAGGATTTCTGTTTTCTAAGCCACTCAGTTTTGGGGTGGTTTGTTATGCAGCAATCAGTAATTGAAAGGAAGTAACAATTTGCATGTAGATCATCATCTACAAGTATCAAGAGCTGCTTGTGGATAAGGATTGGGAACATACATTTCTTTTAGGACACTGGAGCATCTGGCAGTGTAGGTCCTAAAATATCATTCCTCAATTTATGCTTGCTGATTTATCAATTCAGACATACAATGAATTGATTTACACTTGTATAACTGTCATTTGGGTTTGGAAGCCCATCATTTTAAAATGGGTTATCCAAAAATCATGGGGCTTTCCTTTTAAGCAACAGCTATACTATACGTTTTTATTTATTTATTTTTTTAAGATTTATTTATACATACAAGAACTGGGTACTGGCCATAGTTGTGGAGGACGAGAGGATACACCAGAGACAGAGTGGGGAACAGAACAGGCAGATTGACTGAAATGCACTGCTGAGGGGAGCAGCATGTGAGACAGGAGAGGTCTGCCATGCCATGTGGGTAGCTCCCTCGCAGGGGATCGAACTCATGCTGCAGTGGCTGCAGATAGCTTCATAGTGCTGACACTTAATCCTTTGCGCCACCAGGGAGGCCCCCATGTTTAATTAATTTTCAACAATTATTACTTTTATTGGAAAAAGTAGAAAACACTGGGAAAATAATCATGCTTTTTCATGAAGAATTTGCTGTTGGTGGTGTGGAGTGGTCACATGCATCTGAGGAGGTGTGAACCTATCCCCCTAACTTATGTACCACGTTGTAGCCAATGTCACCTCAATAAAGAAAAAGAATTTACTGTTGGGCTAAACCAAAAAAACACCCTAGAAATCTCACCAAATTTACCGTTGGGCTAAACTAAAATAAACCCTAGAAACTGAGGCTACCAGAGGGGGAGGGGAGCACACCTAAGGAGGGGTCCTCATGGACTATGATGGAGGATAATTGGTGCTTTGCTTATGAGAAGAGGCAAGAAGCTATACCTCAAATCATATACAGTGTGGTAAAACCACTGTCTCTGAATAAAAATAGTACAATAATAATAAAAAAAAGTTCTTAAAAAAATTAAGGTTGGGGAAAAGAATATCCCTACACTCTCATAGAGGCTTCCCTTGGATTATTTGTTGATTACCAAGGGGGAAAGTTACCTTAATGGTGGAGAAATCTGCAGACAACTTTGTAACCCACTGATTCAACTTTCCACCACCAGTGATGGAACAGAGTGACATCAAGTACTCTCATTGTGAAGCACTATGGACACATCACCTGTCCAGCAATAGGGCCAAAGAAATGTTTAACCTAAAAAAAGAATGCTTAGCCTAGATCTAGTTGTGAGAAAATAGAAATACCTTAAATTAAGGACACGGCTCAAGAACCGTTGACTGTACTTTTTAAAAATGTCCATGTCATGACAGACCCCCCCTCCCAAAAAAAAAGCTGAAAAGTCTTCTAGATTAAAAAAAAATTAATTTAAGACAGATGATAGCTAAATGTGAACCTTGATTGGATCTTAGACCTCCCCCTCCAACCAGAAAGAAAGCAAACAAGCCATAAAGCTATACACTTAGACACACAGTATATATTGCATAGTGGTACTGCACTAAATGTTAAGTATCTGAGTGGATTATTGTTTGGGTTAAGCAAGAGAATATTAAGAGACAGATGCTAAAATGTCTACAGGGCCTCCCCTGGTGGCGCAGCGGTTGAGCGCTGGGCTGTGAAACTGCCTCAGCCTCTGCAGCGCCGGTTCAATCCCCGGCCACCAGCGAGGGTCCCACATAGTGCTCAGACCTCTCCTGCCGCCCGCTGCTCCCCTCAGCAGTGTGTTTTGTCAGTCTGCCTGCTCTGTTCCCCGCTCTGGCTCTGGTGAATTCTCTCACCCTCCCGTGCTTCTGACTGTACCCAGTGCTTATATAAATAAATAAATAAATCTTTAAAAATAAAATAAATAAAATGTCTAGAGGCAAAATGTGTAAGGACTAAAATTCTGTATCTGGTTGAAGAATTTTGTCTTGGCCTCTAGTCAACACTGTTCACAAATTGGATAACAGAAGCAAAGATACCCTGTACGAGGGTGAGGGGAAGCAGCGCCCAGATCCCTCGCTTCCCGGGTGGCACAAGGGACTCTGAACTTGAAGGTGGGGATGGGGGTTGGGGCAGCTCAGGCAGGAGGCCCCGCCCCCGCAGGAGGCCCCGCCCCCAGACCGGAAGGTCGCACACGCTGCGCCGCCGCCACGCCCTTGACAATGGTGGGCTCAGAACTCCCCCACGTCATTGTGGGCCGGCTGGTCTCCGTTGGTGCTCCCGCAGCGCGGCGACCATGGCGGGGCTGGCGGGGCTGCTGCGGAGGGTGACTGACTACGTGAAGACCAAGGAGTTCCGGGACTACCTGACCAGCACACACTTCTGGGGGCCTGTGGCCAACTGGGGCCTCCCTCTGGCCGCCTTTAAGGACATGAAGGCGTCGCCGGAGTTCATCAGCGGCCGCATGACCACAGCGCTCATCTTCTACTCCATGGCCTTCATGCGCTTCGCCTACCGCGTCCAGCCTCGAAACCTGCTCCTGCTGGCGTGCCACTGCACCAACGTGATGGCGCAGAGCGTGCAGGCCGGCCGCTACCTCGTCTACCACTACGGAGGGGGTGCCGCCGCCGCGGCCACCATCGCCGGCGCCCCCAAAAACGCCCCCCTCGGCGGCCCCTGCGACGACCCCTGCGCCCCTTGCAGCACCTTCGGGGGCGCCCCCAGCGGGGAGGAGGACGCCTGTGTCAACGACGAGTGCGACCCCGGGGCTGCCTGTTAGTGGCAGAGAGCGCCCGAGCGAGGCCTTGCAACTTGCAGGCACAAACTATTAATTCTTACTTCGGAAAAGACCAGTGAAAATCTTGGTTTTGACACAAACAGTGCGACTCTGACCTAACCTTGCAGTTTGATTAATAAAAAATAGACAATAGCATAGAACTGAAGCTGTACAGCGTTGTCTGTGTTGCGACCGGAAATAAAATAGTTGTAGAAGGTGAAGATACATGGGCCTTCCTCTTCAAGGTGTAACAGGGTGGTCCCCAGGAAAGGGGGAGGTTCCCTGCCCCACCCAAGGGAGGGTGGAGCTGAGCAGGGAGAGAAGAAGCTGCAGAAGAGACTAAGGAAGGAAGCAGCCCCTCTCCCTGTCCTATAACAAAGGGACCTCCAACTTGGGGGGCGGTTTATATAGGGGAGGAAGTCTGTTTGAATAAGACAGACTCCCGGCTTTTTGTAAAGTTATCTTAGGTACCTGATTTTGTTACTTGTTTTGGGTGTTCAGGCCAAATAAGGGTGCTTAGTGGCAGAGGTGACCTTTAAAACTTGGCATAGCCACACATCCCTTCACATCCAAAGAAGTCCAGGGGCTGTTTCTACTGAGGGATGTGCTGGATTCACAGCAGGCTTAAATGAATTTAGTGAAATCCAGTTTAGACTTTTGAGGGCTACTTATTAAGAGAAGCTAGAATCTCTAGGTGACCAAGCGCCGTTATAGGACCATTCACAAACAATTCCGAGCACAGTTGCTATCAACCCTGGATTCTAGGTAAACAAAATAAAACGTACAAAATCATAATCCTTTCCTCTTTACTTCATGCTTTCAAATGGGTGAAATGGCGGCTTGTAAAACTGGTTCGCCTAGCAACCTGTATTGAACACTAGCTAGAGTGGGGGGTGGGGTGAGGGTGAATGGTCAACAGTATTAATCCAGAGTACCCCCCCCCCAGGAACCCTATGGGCCCTACAGACTCAAACCAGGGGTGTGAGAGCCGGGAAAAGGGGTAAGCTGGCAAGGCCACTGTCTCTAGTAGTGGCTGCTGTCTAGGATTTGATCCCAAGTCTCCCCCCACCACTGGAAGATGCGGGAAGTTCCAGAGAGGCCTGGGGTGGGGGGGAGCAAAAGAATAAGTTTAAGAGTACTTAAACCCTGCTTTTGTTACATATTTCAAATGCAAAGAAATGGAAACATGAACGGTTCTGAAGACCCAAGGCCTGTGTAAAGGAGGCCCAACAGTGGTGGAATTCCTGAAGCTCCCCTTTATCTTCTGTGACACGGACACAGACGTCCTCTTTGTAGGTATTTTCTGTCTTTCACACAGGGCACAAAGGAGTGAAAAGCGCTCTGGAAAACAGAATGTACGAGTTGTCTATTGCTGTGTGCCAAATCACCCCCAAACCTTACAGCTTAAGGAAGTCTTTGTGATACCACAGTTTCTGAGGGCCAGGAAATAGGGAGTGGCACAGCTGGGTTCTTCTAGCCCAGAGTCTCTCAGCTTCCGTGGATAAGGGGCCCATTTCCAAATAGCTCACACTTGTTTACTAGAGCCCACCATGGGGCGGCTCACCACCAGAGCAGGTGTTCTGAGAGAGAAAGCCCGGGATGGAAGCCATACACTTTTATAGCTTCATCTGAGGCGTGGCATACCATCACTCCAGCTGTGTTCCACGGGCCACAGGGACCAACGCGGGTACACGGTGAGAGGACAACTGAAGGGTGGCACTACCACAAGGCAGGGGTGTTGAGGGTCGTCTTGGAGGCTGGCTACCACACATGCTTCTGACATTAAAATTCTCATGCCTTTCTGAAACCCACTAGAAAGTAATAAAGCTGGAAAGGTCGCCGCCTACCTTCCCAAAGACAAGCCACAAAATGCCCAGTTTAGTTTTGTGGTCATCACTAACATGCATAGAGCGTGGGTTTGAGAAGTCTCTGAAAGATAGTAGTGGCTCCCAGTATCATTCGGACCATAATGCAGAAATAAAAAGCAGTTCTTAAAGCTCTAAAATGAATCAAAATTTTTATTGAAACAGTAAAGGAGATTTTCCCCCTTTACTATTGCAGAGTACGAATGAATATTTTAGATTTGTCTTACAAAATGTATTTTGTACTTTGAGTATTATATATCAATAAGAGGTCACTGTTCAAGAAATTCCAGAGCAGGGAGGTTCTTAATTAACCTTGTAAGGAAAATGGAGGTAATCTCTGCTGATAATTTTCTATTATTCTACATTTATAATTTAGAGGGTAAAATGATTAGAGAAAATACCGAAAAGATTGCAACACTCCCACTCTGAGGCAATGTTCCAGAATCTAATTCACAGTATGCCCACCCGATTAAAAGATCTGACCCATTGTTGTCTAGGACGTTAATGTTTAAAGCCATTTAAGTGATTAATACTTTAATAAAAATGAAACTTTCAAATCATTGGGGTAATCATTTTGTAATGATTTCTGGCTTTGGCAATTTAAAGTATATACAGATCTCTGCCACTATTTTTTATGACACCAATAATATTCGGAATTGGCTGAACTACTGTTTCGGTGACGCACATACTTTTATTTCTCAGAATTCGTGTTTTATATAAGTTTAATAAGTAAGGTTACCCTCACCCCCTTAAGTCCTCTAAGCTCCCTGGCAAAACACAAGCTAAAATCCAGAGAACTGCCCTATCTTTGCCACTATAATGCTAAAAAAGTTCTATTTCTTTCAAAACTATGAACACATATTGTGTCGCAGGGAGAGGCCAAGAGCAAATAATATTGCAGGATGAAAACAAGCCTCTGAGATGAAGTAAAGGCCTGTCCTGACAGGAGTCCGGGCTTCTTCTGACACTGCCTCACCAGTACCCCTGGAGGTGGCAGTGACCTCCACAAAAATGAAGGCCACAACATACCCCAGGAAACACGATCCATTAAGTCTTGCAGTTTTAATTTATATTGTTCACGGTTTTTTGAAATTAAAAATTTTAATTAAAAAATTTCAAGATACACAAGTGCAAGTCTGTGGTTTCATATGGGCGAATATAAAATAGATGAGAGCAATTTCTTCTAAACCCTTCCCCATCAGCCCCAGTTCCCTTCACAGAGGTAACACAGTCTGGAATAACACAAAACTGTCCAGACCCCTGTTATTTGAAAGTGCAAAAACTCTCTCAGCATGCTAGGCACTTTAAACCAATTTGCTCTTCAATTTATCGTTCTCTCCATAGCTGCCACATCACCTTTCTTTTTAATAGCTGCATGGATGTGCTGTGCTTCATTTAAGCAGTCCTCTCTTGATGGCCGACAGACAACGCTGCTGCGAACGCCCTTTGTGCACACCTTGCGCCCACTGTGTAAAAGAGAGGCCCATGGGGCCTGCCCCTGTACATGCTGCATTTGCGCTCAAGCCCCCTACGTGGAGATCTTTCTTTCTCTGTTTCAAGTTTAATGTAACAAGTGTCGCCAAGTATATTTTCTAAACAGTGTCTTTTTTTTTTTTTAAGATTTATTTATTTATTTATACAAGCACTGGGTATAGTCAGAAGCGCGGGAGAGTGAGAGGGTTCACCAGAGACAGAGCGGAGAACAGAACAGGCTGACCGACGAAGTACAGGGATCGAACCGGCGCTGCAGAGGCTGCGGGCAGCTGCGCAACCCAGCGCTCAACCGCTGCGCCACCGGGGAGGCCCTCTAAACAGTGTCTTTATCAGAACACACACTAAATAACTCTAGTAAGATGACAGCTCTTAGCATCACCATTCACACCTTCACAGATTCTCATGTTGCACATACTTCGGTGCCTGGCACACGGCTAACAGTTGATAAACGGTTGTGGGATGGATAAGGGAAAGCTAACTAAATACAAGAGCTATAAAATGAAAGTGTTCATAGTCCAAACTTCCTAAAGGAAGAAATCAGGTCTTAAATTGGTTAGTGAATCAAGATTTAATTTGATCCCAAGTTTTGTATCTTATATCTGGAACCCTGGAAAGTTTAAGTTTCTTAGTTGGGGTGGGGAGGCAGCTGTAAGAATGAAAGTTCTTTACTACTGAAGTCTTCTCAAGGAATTCTGTGAAGGGAGAAAGGGTAGAATAAAGACCACACGATAAGGGAAAGATAAAAGCAGGAAAATGTAGGCACATTTGCACTCATTTAGATTTTATAAAATGATAGTAAATGCAAATATCCCCCAAGCTCCCCCCATTCCGCACAGATTACACCCAGGATAAAAATTTCATTCTTCAATCTCAGAACGAAAGGCCAGGTTTAGTTACTATCGGTGTAACTAGCATTTATCTCTATGGATCAGCCTAAGCTATCAGTTGACCCTTTAGTCAACAAATACTCAGGAGCACAGCAGGGCCAGGCCCTGTACTCTGTACCGGCGAGTAACTGAACAGCGAGCTGAATGCTGCGGGAGCTCACTGTTCCTGAGTGTGCCACACAAGCCAGCAACTGCAGAGCTTCCTGACAGCCCTGGCTGTGATGGCGGCCTGGGCCCTCCCCGCTTTGGTCAGTCAAGCCACTGTGTTCTCCAGCCCCCACTGACCTGTCTGGTCCCATCTCCTTAAGTATAAATGCAGGAAGTTTGCTGCAGGCTTCCAAAAATGGGTAGTAACAGTTTTGCACTAATTGGAAATGACTAAAAACGGCCCTTTTTTGGGCCTTCCTCCAAAAAGGAAGGCTTTGTATCCCAAAATTTACATCCCAGCCTCCCCTCGTGAATGACTTTCAGGAAGCAGGCGTGGGGCTCTTGTTTGCCAGTGGACAGAGAACTCCGCGTGACCCTTCAGACAGGCTGGACACAGCCTTTACTGTGTTAAGCAGGTAGAGTTTAGGGCCAGAAGAGAATCTGAAAAAAACAAAAAACAACCCTCCCCAACCCAACAACCTGATAGCAAGTTTTGGTACAAGAGTAGGTAACGTTTTTTGGTCAGTGGAGAACACACAACATCAAGCTTGTGAATATTTTAAAAAATGCTCCCAGAGAAACAAAGGGAAGTGGAGGAAAAGGCATTAAAAATTCCTTTTTCTTTAGGTGAAACACTCTTGCGAGTTTTTCCTTTAGCACAGAAATTGGTGACTGAGACAGAAGCCACGCCGACCTTCACATGACACGTTTGATTTTTGTCAGAGGGCAACCTAAAATAAAAGCAAATACTTAATTTATCTGAAGAAAAAAAGTAAAACACTGAAAACATTTATTTTAATGTGTTTTTTTTAGGATAGTTACTGCTACAGCCAAGAGCCAGGTATCACTGGAACCGTTTTAGGGCTGAATTTTTTTTTTTTTAATTGTGATATAACATTGCTCCACTTAGACCAATGACTTCAGGTTTATTTGACTAAAGCAAGCTGAGAGAGTTATGCTGAATTACTAACTGCTGTCAGCAGTCAGAGCACAAAGCAGAGTGTCCTTTTTTTCAAATAACAAGGGTATAGGGACACCAGATGACTACGCCGGGAACCATTACGGCCTTCTGTGAGAGAACAGACATCAAAGACACAAGACTGTTCTGTCCCTGCTTTAACGTGATCCGCCTGCACTCACCACAGGCCTCGGCGTCAGGTGTCTGTTCTCTGGGCTCTTCAGAATCCAGCTGGTGATGCGGTATGTGGAGGCTGTCGAGCTTCTGGATCTCTTCTGTAAGATTATTTCTGAGATCCTCGTTGTTTCTCAGAAATTCTTTCACCACTTCCAGTTGCCTTAAGATCTGTAAGAGGGACCCATACCATGTTCAGCGTAGGTGGATTTACAGGAGACTCATAACTCAGATGAAATAGCTCCAGACAGGCTCCGTCTAACATGTCCACCAATAGCTGGCATGGGGCCACACAAGGGCGGTGTTTGCTTGTTTCCCCCAATTTTTTTTGCTTTAAAACGTCCTGCATTTGTACTTAAGGGCTATATTTTTCTGTCTCTATCTATATACGCATATATAGGTACATGCAGACATACACACGTGTACTCAGAAGCACATAAACAATCCTATCTATATGAAAAAGTAAAATAAATCCCTTTCACTTTGAATTTTATACCCACACATTTATTACTATTAAACATACACATAGCTATATATGTATATATAAAAGTAGCCCGAATGAAAAGATTTTCATTTTGAATTCTGTGCCATCTACAACTATTAAATATATATATGGGCCTCCCCGGTGGCGCAGCGGTTGAGCGCTGGGTTGCAAAACTGCCCGCAGCCTCTGCAGCGCCAGTTCGATTCCCGGTTGCTCCCCGGCCACCAGAGGAGGGTCCCACATGGCGCGCAGACCTCTCCTGCCGCCCGCTGCTCCCCTCAGCAGTGTACTTCGGTCCTTCTGCCTGCTCTGCTCCCTGCTCTGGCTCTGGTGAATTCTCTCACCCTCCCGCGCTTCTGACTGTACCCAGTGCATGTATAAACAAAACAAATGAACAAACAAATAAATAAATAAATAAAACATGCCTCTATTAAAATAAATAAATAAATATATATATATATATGTACACACATATATACCCATATACACATGTCTACATACCCATATACACATATGCATGTGCATATAGCTATGTAACAGTAATAAATGTCTAGGCATAAAATTAAAAATGAACACAAGGGTACAAGGTAAAAAGTCAGCCCTCTTCCTATCCCCAGTCATAGATCCTATCCTAAGAGGTGACCACAATGAAGTTTCTTGTGTTTCCTTCAGAGATATCCTGTACATTTACATGTATACATTTCATTTAAAAAACTCTAGCTTTACTGAGGTCTGATGACACATAAACACTTTTTAAAAACAAGTGGCAGCACTAGACACTGTTCTTCAGCAGGCCTTTTCGACATCAGATCAGAAAGAGTGATTATGTAGATTATTTTATTAATGGTTAAATAACATTTCATTGTGGATGTTTCATATTTTAACATACTATTTCAAACCTCTGAAAAGACAAGTAATGCTGCTGTAACTGATCTGGTACATGTGTCATCTTGCCTAAGTGACAAGGCTATATGCAGAGTCTTTTAAAAGTAGAATATAGTCTTGGGCCTCCCTGGTGGCGCTAGGGGTTAAAACGCAGTCTAGGAAGCTGTCCAGAGCTTCTGCAGCACAAGTTCAATCCCCGGCCAGGGAGCTACCCACATGGCACAGCAGACCTCTCCTGATTCGCCCACTGCTCCCCTCAGCAGCATACTTTGCCAATCCGCCTGTTCTGTTACCCACTCTGTCTCTGTCTCTCACTGCCCACACCTCTGTTCTGTACCCCAGCTCTTGTATACATAAATAAATAAATCTTTTTTTTTAAAAAAAGTAGAATATAGGGCCTCCCCAGTGGCGCAGCGGTTGAGCGCTGGGTTGCGAAGCTGCCCGCGGCCTCTGCGGCGCCGGTTCGATCCCCGGCTGCTCCCCGGCCACTGGAGGAGGGTCCCACATGGCGCGCAGACCTCTCCTGCCGCCCGCTGCTCCCCTCAGCAGTGTACTTCGGTCCTTCTGCCTGCTCTGCTCCCCGCTCTGGCTCTGGTGAATTCTCTCACCCTCCCACGCTTCTGACTGTACCCAGTGCATGTATAAACAAAAACAAACAAATAAATAAATAAATAAAAACATGCCTCTATATTAAAAAAAAAAAAAAAAGTAGAATATAGTCTTAATTAATATATTTTGTCAAAACTGCCATTTAGAGGTTAACCAACTTAAACTCCCACCATTAATGTATTTCCTGATGTTTAAATTAATACAAGAAATCTCAGATAGTACCATGGAAATCTTTTCATTCAGGCTTATCCCAGAAAACCCTCACCCATCTCTGTTTATTACAAGGATGAATGTTACTCATAGCTTTGGGTGAGGGGCCTCAACTCCAAGCTAAGTCAAGATGATCTAAGTTAATGAAGGAAAGTGGTGGAGTACCTTCCCCCTAGCAGAGTGGTGGTTCTCAAACTAGAGAGGGCACATCACTGACTCTGATGTGCAGGTATAGGCTGTAATCGTAGCAGGCACTCAGGTTACTGTGATAGAAGCAAATGAGACAGCCAGACGCTGAAGCACAGCTGCCAGGGGTGGAAGGGAGGGGAAAAGTGGTCAGTGCTCGTGACCAGGATGAACAGGGAGCAAGTGTGGCTAGGGAGGAGCTGAAGATGGCCAGAGGGCTTCACGCAGGGGAATTAAATAGATGGGGATGTGCCCTTCAGGTGGAGCAATTTATCACATGGCTGGAAACAAGCCTAGAGCTCCCGATACCTGGGCTTTACGTAACAAACCTGGAAGCCCCAAAGTGTGAAATCCCAGCATATGTCAGTCACTGTGAGTGCCACACTGGGAGCACCTCAGGGCCCTTCTCATGGCCCCCATCAGATGCCTGTGATCACACTGGTTGGGACTGTGGACCCACATGCAATCCAAAATGGAGAGGGGTCCTCCCTCCCCCTGTCTGGAGACCTCATTTGATGACTTGGGAGCTGTGACCCTTTGTGCTATCACCTCCTGGCCCTCTTGCTCTTGAAATGTGCTTAAGAGGGGTGATTATTTTAGTTTGGTTGGGGGTGAGGGGAGGAAGTAAAAGTGAGGTTTTGAAAAAACTTATTAAGAACAGAAAGGACTTGTGGACGTTTCTATAAAGAGGGAAGAGGAAATAGAGATGGAAAAATTGAAAATACTAGAGCAATTATGGAATGTAGTCATGCTCAGAGTTTGAAGTTCAGCTTTGTCACTTCACTGGCTACGTGACTCTGGAAGACACTTGACCTTTCGGACCTTGCTTCCACATGCGGTCTTGTGGGATTAGAAGTACCCACTCATTTCTGGTACATTAATGCCTGGAACATTCTGGGACACTCCCCCTTTCCTACATTTAACAAGTGTCCAGCGAGACTGGACCCAGTTATTCTACTGTGTGCCTGGCATATTCTAGGCCGAAATGCCTACACCTCCATTCACCCAGTCGCACAAGCCAAAACTTCTGCACTTGCCCTTGACACCTCTTTCTACCGCATGTGACATCTGCTTGCGTTTCCACCACCTCTACATTCCCATCCTGGTCTGAACCATCCTCTCTCTTACCTGGTAACTGCAGCAGCCTCCGAACAGCTCTTCCTGCTTCTGTCCCATGGCTGCCATCCCGAGGACATGAAGCCCAACAGGACCTGCGTTCTCCGCCTTCGCTACGCTCACCCAGTTTTCATGCCCACCCCACTCCAGGCGCACTGCTCAGCTTGCCGATTCCTCTCTGAATGTTCTTGTTCCATACAGTGCACACAGCTAACCCCCACCTCCTTTAAGAATGCTGAGCCACCTGCCAACTAAGCCACATTACTGCCACCAATACTCTGCCCTGCTGATCCCCATACTCTGCTCAACACTACATCTCCTTCTGATGTGCCCCATCATTTACTTATTATGTTAGCTGTTTGCTGTCTGTCTCCCCTGCAGGGATCTTTGTTCTGTTCACTGACACATACCAAACTTCTGGAACTGTGCCTGGCACGGAATAGCTGCTCACTCTCAGTGAATGTTTCTGGAATATAACAAAGTGTCATTTTCAATTCTTTCCCTGGCTGCCTCGAGTATGTTCTGTCACTACCCCTTCTCCGGAGCTTCCCCATGGATCTCCGTGAAGGTGGTTCCCTCACCTTGGTTTAAGAAACCTGTAATGATTTTAAAGAACATGCATGTACTTTACATGTATTTCTGCTAATTGCTGTGCTCAATGTCCTTCAGTTCACTTTCAACCCCGAGACCCTAATAGAGGACTGAGGTCCAGCACCCATGTGAAGGACTCTTGGGTGGCAGCTGAGTTCTGCAGCAGATGGGCCCCTGGCAGACACACTACACACATGTGCTAAGGGTCTGAATAACTGCCACTCCCATTTGGCTCTGCAGTAGAGAGCATTTTACGATCACAGTTATGTGCACAGGGTATTTTAATGAAAGCCTCTCTCTCTAATGTTATATATCACTAAGCCTTGTCAAACAAACAGAAAAGAAGAGCGATGTTAAGCTCCTGCTACACATGTGCTCCTTGGCACTCTCAAGCTGGGCAATCCATTTGCGGGAACCATCACACTAAATTACCACCATTAATCATTTTTTCTCAACACTACCCCTACTATTTTAATGAACACCAGAAACAGGGCTTGTTAAACATTCACAAAAAATGTCCCTGTGGTTGTGCTATAATCATGGTATTTCCTGATTCCTAGATATATATTTGTTCTTATTTTAACATCTTAAATGAGAATGTATCTTACCACTGATAGTGTCTTATGGTTAAGATGGCAGCTTTTTTTTTTTTTTTCTTAGAAGTAACTGATTTAATGGTGTGTCTTAAAACTGAAGGCATTTTCCATTCACTAAAATTTGGTTTAGCCTCTGATTCTGGAGACTAACTCTAAAGAACACGGATAACCACACATGGTGCTGAATTTTCAAAAGAGGTCAAGTTCCACACATCATGGAAAGCCAACCTTCAGCTTCTTAGAGATAACACGCCAATCAGCCCCAACTCCCATTTTCATCAATTGAAATATCAAGAGAAATGCCATGGTCTACTAAACAGAAAGCATGAAAAGTGAGCATTTATAACTTTATCTTGAGATTTTGGGACCCAGAGAATAAGCCAATTAACCCCAATTTCTTCCCTGTAAAACAGAGATAATGAGGGATGGAAATTTATAGCTCCAAGCTCCTCAGTGATACAGGATCTGCAGCATGGGCTGTGGAAAGGCACAGGACCAGAAGCGGGGAGACCTCTGGGTCAGCCTTTACCCCCAGCTGTGGGGCCTTGCACCTGTCAGTGCCTGCTCCTTGGGGTCACTGCTTTGCATGTAAAGTGGGGGACAAAGGACAGGTTACCTTCCAGCTCATGGCTTACGTAGTTCCCTGGCTTAAGTGTATTTCTACTGATGTGTTTTGTGCTCTGTTACACAAACAGAAAAAGAACTACAACTCCCCCAAGAGAGAAGAGAGAACTACTGAAGACTCAGGGGCAGTGAGCCTGATCCCCTGTGACTTCTCTTATCTACTCTGCTTCTAAAAGAAGCAGTAGGAAGAAAGCCAGGGCTGGTTCTAATGGCATTTTAAAATAAAGCAAGATAAAACACATGTCTTTAGAAAATAGAATATTTAACCTTCTTACTCAGCAATTTTAAATATCTATGGTGTGCCAGGGCCGGCATACCCCAAACCACTGGTACCCAGTCCCTGTATCAAAAGAGCTCACTAAGCTGAATACAGAATCTGAGTCAAAGTGATAACAGTTAATAAAGGCACAAAGACCAGTAAGGAGCATGGCTTAATGAAAGGAATATATATTCTCTCTGTTTTCAATGAGGTAACCAGTAAAGCTACTTTCTTTTTGAGTAAGGTGAAATGAAGAAATAAAGCAATTCCAAGATCTCCTGTTTATGTCGAATTCTAATCCAGCAAATGCTGGAATATTCCAGAACCTTATTAGAATACAATTGTACTACTGTTAGGTACCTTTCTCCTCTACTCCCTTATTAGAACTTGAGCACATTAGTCTAAAGTCTCCTAAGCTAGAAACCTTGCTGTCCTTTAACTCCCCTCCTACTAGCCTTATGCCATGCTTCAAGTAATTTAACCATCAGTTTTACCCAAGTAATGCCCCCAGAATCCTTCTTCACACCTCTAGTTCCTTTCAACTTCACACAACTCTAAGAGTCTCCTAGCTAGTGTCCAATGTTCAACTAAGAGTAAACTTTATAAAAGTTCCATCTGATCATATCACTCTTTCTTGCTTAAAAACATCCTTTGGCTCCCTACTGCTCTTTGGAAATAAAGTCCAAATCCCTTGGTGCAGCACAGAAAACCTTTCAAAATATGGCTTCATCTCCTTGACCTCCCTCCCACCCAATGCTCACCTTGTCACTGCCCAAGCCTACTATTCTTTCCTGTCTGTCCAAGTGCTATTCCTTCTCAAGAACACCCTTTTCCTCTTGCCAACTTCTCAAACTCTTACTTCATTCTGTTAGTCCCAGAAAAATAGCAACTTCCGGCACAGTCTTTTCTGCAACCTGCCCTGGACATGCAGGGAATCCCCAGAGCTTCTGGTGCAGGACTCTGTGGTGGCCCTTACCATGGGGTTCCAGTTTATGGCGCAAAGTAGGCATGCAGATGTTTGCTGATTAAGTGAAAATATTTCTTTAAGGGTAATAGTAACCTCTGCGAAAAGAATATTCATTTCTGGAAATTGTTGGATTTATAAATCAGAACCATCATTGGAAAATGTTAAAATGAGCTACTCTTCCTCTCTCCTGTTTTGTTTTCTGCCACAGAGGATGCAGTACTTCTGTTTTTACCTCTTCAGGAAACACCTCTTGCTCTTTTGCTTGAAGATAGATCTCTTGAAGTTTTTCCTTTAGTAATTCCATTTCTATTTCATTTACTTGGCTTTCACTCAGGTAAACTCCTGTATCACATTCATATCCATCTAGCTGATCTTCCTCAGGGACGTGGACAGCCCAGTCAGATGTCAACAGCTGTTGGATGACGGAACAGATATAAGAGCTGATTGAATGAAAAAGATATGCCATTGGATTATTCAAAGAACGCATAACCAAACATCATTAGCTGCCTCTATTTTAATAGCATATTCTGACCACAGAAAAGCTCCTCAGACCAGCACAATTCCATATTTCCTATCAACCTTTTTCCTCCGCTTACATTCTAAAATTTTGTTTACATCTTATAAACCTCAAATTCTAAATGGGTAGTTATGGTTGTTTTATCCCCTTAGTCTTTTTTTAAAAAAACATTTTAAAAAAAGGACAGGCTTATTGGGAAAAGGAGAAAGAAAAAGAGAGGCACCTGCATAGTCACAGGCAGGCAGGAGAGTTGGTCCCCTTAGTTCCTGATGCCAGAACTATTATGTATGGTTTTTACCTCTTCTACTCTGGAGTATACTGCCACAATCTCTGGGATATTCTTGAATTCATTCAGAAAATTCTGGATCTTCACCTGAAAATCTTGAAGCCAGGTAGAAGATACTTTCATATCTGAAGAGTGCATGATTTCATTACGACACTTAATCACCTACAGAAAGACAAAAAAAAACCAAAATGAAAGCCTTCAGAATCAAACAATGGGGTAAATAGATTTTGTAATGCCAAAGAAAAATTACAGAAAGGCTTTACTAATTACAAAATCCAGAAGTGTGGCCTGTAGGTGGCATCAAGGCTTCAGGAGATATTCAACCCTTGTCACTTGAAAATAAATTAACTGGGATAAGAAATACAAACAAGCCTACAATTATTGTTCACCCTTGAGATCTTGTGACTGGCTGGGTATCTCTTACCGCCTCTCCACCCCCTCCCCCAAGTCCCTTAAAACCACCTGCCAAAGAGCAAGAGTATTGGCCACTGGCTCTGGATAGACCCAAAGGCTGAAGCAGGCAATGCAAAAAACCCTTTAAATAGTGTTGCAGTTTCAGGAAGCTAGGCCAAGGAAGTTTTCTGATGCAAAAACCATTATAGAAAAAAAATCAAGTTTTTCCCCACATTTTCAGACAGAGGGCGCTGTGGGATCATATATTAATGTGTACTTCACATACACAAAAGATATCACAGGGGTTAACTTTGTGCTGAGTTGTCTGCTGATGTCACAAAGAAGTCTCAGTTTCTGCTGCAGGCATGCTAGCAAAATATACATGCATTTTCCTCTACATATTATAAATTATCCAGAAATGCTATATATTCTTTTCAGTGACCCTTTAATAAATGTGCCAGAGCTGTACTCTGGTGAAACAGAGCAAGTCTAAATCTCCTACAGGAAATTTGACATTGTTTATCCATTAGTGTTTATGTTTTCTTCTGTTCTAGTAATTTGGTCTTCAACTGCTTAGCCAATGAGATTTATTAACAGAAGGGCAAGATTCAATGCTGGTATACAAAGAACAGAGTGATGGCTTTCTCTACATTTTTTTCTGCTGTTTTTTTTTTAATGTATATATGGAAAATCGCTTTGCTTCTGTTTATAGCAGAACAGGGAGGAGAAATATGAGGTTCATCTATTAAGCAGCCAACAGCACATTAGCACTGTTGTTGAGAAACTTCGATTAGAGAAAATTGAAGGGTCAGTCTGCTGACCGCATTCACATGGAGGCTCTTGGACATCACAAAGGGGCATGTGAAATGAGCCTCACGAGCCTGCTTAGTGATGCCAACTTTCAAGGACAGTCTTTCTTTGCACATTACTCTTTTAGGGAGAGATAGTGGGCTACATCTGCAAGGCTGCTTTAGCATCACAGGGTGTATTTCTTGACTGGTCTTCATAGTACCCTCCCAACTCTTGTGGTATGGCTTCAAATGTGACAGCTCTTACCTCTGTGACTTTCTTCCGGTCAATCTTGAAGTGATCACAGGAGTTGATGAGACTTAAAAGAGCAACTGCATCACACTCCTCGGGTCCTGCTTTGTCCGCCTGTCCTCGGGGCATGAAGGCCTGGAGAAGGGGAGGCATGTGGGGCACCTGAATCTCCTTCGAGACTCGCAGGGCAATTTGTTACTGCCCATTTCCCAGATGAAGGCTGAAATGCTTACTGAGATTTCAAGTGAGTAGAGTTTCACGAGTCCAGATCACAAGCCAGGAAAACAGGTTGTCAGCTAAGCCTCAGCCAAGGGCAGTAATGAAAGGCTGTAACTACCTGTCCCTCTGCTACCAGAAACACGTGCGTGCTGAACATAACTGGTTTTGTGCTCTCTGAATGGCACATAAGCAGGAAACATGGATGGAAAGCTCCTTTTTTCTTTTCCTTACTGAAATTTCAGTGGCTGAGTTGTTAAAGAAGATTTAAAACTACTAGTTACTCTAAAGTGGACATTACAAATGACTTGGGAAAGCTCAGTATAATAGTATAAAGTTAAACAGTCTGGGCTTTGGAGTATAACAGAACTGGGTTCAAATCCCGGTTCTGCCACTTGCCAACTGTGTGCCCTTAGGCAAGTAACTTATCCTCACATGCCTCATCAGTAAGCTGAGGATAACTGTCCTCATCTACCTTAAAGGTTGTTGAGAATTAAATGAGTTAATGCAGGTAAAGCATTTGCATGATGGTTTACACATACTAATAAACAAGCCACAAAAGTTTGCAACTTGCAACTATTATTTGATTTGCAATATGAGTAGGCCTGACAGAAGAGTAACAAATGGAGGACTAGGGCTTAAGATACTAGATATACACCAGAAGGGCCTGTTTTAGCCTGATCTTGCGTTTTATAGGATTTTATGGCAAGGGCCCCCAAAATGGTGTTAGGGCAAGGTTTGGGCCTATTTTCTGAAATATTTCCAAATTTACATCTGCATGCAACAACTTTCCTAAGTTAGGAAGCTTAAGAGTACATTGCTGCCAAGGGAATAGAAAAGATGACATATGAATATTTACTTTAAATAAAGAAGCTTGTTCCCTTGAAAACAAACACATTTCAGTAAGCAACTACAAACCCCCCCCCACACACAGTGCTGCTTGGAACAGTATTCCTGAAAGGGCTTGTGGTAAGTTTCCACATGCCCCAAGGAGAGTTGGGGTAATGTTCTTTACAGAGTGGAATCACACACCCGAGTCTCCTATAATTAAGAAGGACTTTGTGTGCATAGAATGGCCCTATCAAAAGATACAGTAGCCAGTACCGCCACTGTCTTTTTCTCTCTTAACAGCCATTGACATGCCCATGCTCTGAAATAAGTCTATTATGGATGCTACACACACTAACAAAGAAGTTAACTGATGTAGCATAGGCAAACTAATGCAATGAAATAGAAGAAAATAAATTGCTTACTTTAGCTGTTGCTGAGAGGAAAATCCAGAGGGTCTCAGCCACCTCAAAGTCAGGCATAATTTTTCTTTTCCAGTATTAAGGCATGTCCTGTCTGGAATTTTCTCACCAACATAAACCTGCCTCTTCCACGTTAAAGTTTTATTCTAGTAATCATTGCCTTCTTTCAGAACCAGAAGCCGACAGGGAAGCTCTGCTGCCTTTTTGCCACTGACAGCAGCCTTGCAAAACTGTCTGGCATACCACGTGTCCCGCATGATTGCCTCTCACTACCCTCGACTGTTTCTTCATTGAGTAGCAGAAAATGAGGTTGGAGAATAAACAGAGGCCAGATCATGCTGGGCTCAGTGGCCGTGGAAAGGAGTTTGGAGTTTGTTCTGAGGACATCAGGAAGCCATCCATGAGTTTTAGGCAAGGGAAGACAGCGATGCAATTCCCACTTGAAGACCACACTTCCTGCTGCGTGGGAAACCGAGGAGAGGTGAGCAGGGCCGCAGAGGTGGCCAGGAGGAGGCCAGGCAGGAGAGAGCAAGAGCTGTGGCTCGAGATGCAGAGAACATACATTCCAAAAATATCTTGCAGGTACAAATGAAGAGGGGAGGAAGAGAGCAACAAGAATGACTGTAGGTAGCTGGTGGTGCCACAGACATAGGTGTGAGAAGCAGATATGAAGAGTCTGTCTTGAGAAGTCAACGCAACATGCACGGGGGGTAAGGCAGAAGAGGGGTCAAGCCAGCAGCTGGATATGGGCCAGGCATGGGGAACTCAAAAGAGGGCAGGCGTAAAGGCAGCATTTAATATTGACCTCCACAGACCAAGGCAATATTACTAGGGGAAAAGAGAGGTCCGGACAGAAGAGGCCTGAGGAAGGCCAAAGACTCTCCACTTAGGAGGAGGCTGAGGAGGAGGGGCTGGGAAAGTAGGAGACCCAGGAGAGAATGGTGCCACAGAGCATCAAGAAGAGTGTCATGGGCCTCCCCGGTGGCGCAGCGGTTGAGCGCTGGGTTGCGAAGCTGCCCGCAGGCTCTGCAGCGCCAGTTCGATCCCCGGCTGCTCCCCGGCCACTGGAGGAGGGTCCCACAGGGCGCGCAGACCTCTCCTGACGCCCGCTGCTCCCCTCAGCAGTGTGCTTCGGTCCTTCTGCCTGCTCTGCTCCCTGCTCTGGCTCTGGTGAATTCTCTCACCCTCCAGCGCTTCTGACTGTACCCAGTGCTTGTATAAATAAATAAAAATAAATCTTAAAAATAAAAAAAAAGAGTGTCAGCAGCACTGGATGTCAGAGAGGTGAGAAAAGCGAGCAAAAGAGGACTGAAGGTCACACGCGCCCCTGACAAGAGGCAGTGGAGTGGCAGGGGCAGAGGTCAGGGTGGAGTGGGGCGAAGAGTCCGTGGGAGGTGAGAAAAAGAGAATAGGCATAAAACCTCTGTGAGAAGTGTTACTGGGTAGGCTCATGGGAGACAGAGAAATGGAGAGATAACTGAAAGGTGCAGGTCAAGGAAGGTTTTTTTTTTTTTTTAATTTTACTGTCCAAGTAGTTGTTCAAATGTTTAGAAAGCTTTATTGAGATATAATTCACATGTCATATAAGGATATCAGCATGGTGACTAAAGTTAATAATACCGTGTTGTATATTTGATAGTTGCTAAGAGAGTAGATCTTAAGTTCTCATCACAAGGAAAAGTTTTGTTAATTATGTATGATGACAGGTATTAACCAGATTTACTGTAGTGGTCATTTCACAAAATAAATATTAAATTATGATGCTGTACATATGAAACTAAAATACTGTTCTGTCAATTATACCTTAATAACAAATTAGGTGTACAGTTCAGTGATTTTTTTGTATATTCAGAGTTGTATATCTGTCACCACAGTTGACTTATTATCGTCTTCACCCCAAAAAGAAGGTCTCTAGGCATTGGCAAGCAAAGGCCTAGGCAACCACTAATCTACTTTCTGTCTCCATTGATTTGCCTATTCTGGACATGTCATATAAATGGAGTCCTATTACTGGCTTCTTTCACTTAGCATGTTTTCAGGGTTCATTCAGTGTTGTAGCATGTATGGGAACTGCACTCCTTCTCACGGCTGAATAATATTCCATTGCTGGATAGACTATGTTTTGTTCATCCATTCACCAGCTGATGGACATTTCTGATTTCCAACTTCCAGTTATCATGAGTAGTGCTGCTGCATTCATTCTTGCACAGTTTTTTGTGGATGTATATTTTCATTCTATAGAACTATTTTTTCAAATAGTTACTGTTAAATTTTTTGTTTCTTAGAAAAAAAATTAAACCAAGGCCATATTCAAGCTATTTGTATGGTGATGGGAATAAGCTAGAGGGAAGCAGAGTGGCCAATTGAAGACTCAAAGTCTTTGGGTAGGTGGGAAGGGATAAGGTCGAACATGTAAGTGGAGGGGTAGGGTATGAAGAAGAGATGTGCTTTTCCTTCTTTGCAGCAGAAAGAAGACAATGATGCACATGGAGGTAGGTTGGTAAGTGTGGTAAAAAGAGGAGAAAGCATGTATGGGAGGTGCGGGGGTGTATCCATCAACTCCAGGAGACATGAACAGAGTTAGCAGCTGGAAATGAGGCAGAGAAATGGAAGTAGGAACTTGGTAGGGAAAGGCAGCAACAGGAGCAGGCGCCCACGGAGACAAGGCCAGACTGCTGGGGCTCCCAGTCAAGAATTGAAAGTGAAACCAGTTAGCTCCCTTAGAAGATTCTTCCCCTGAGCAGAAGGAGATGATAGTGTTGTTGGGGCTGGGGTGGGGCCAGGCAAGTTCAAAGAACAGAGGAAAAAAGGAAGATGGTGTTAGAGAGAGTAAAAACAAGGGAACAGAAGGCCTGCAAGTGCCAGCAATGAAAAGTAGCATAAATAGGCGACATGGGCTCCAAGAGGCTTCTGAGGTTATGAAAAGTGGTGACAGACCACAAGGGAGGGGCAGCCACAGTAAAGGGGAGAGTTTAAGTTTCTTTCTCTTTTAGGTGAAAGCAGAAACTGGCAATTCTATCGTGACAGCAAAAGTAAAAATGGGGAAGAGGGTGTGGTGTGGTGGGTTTACTGGTCCATTACAGCCAAAAGTCTGGGGGGCATGAAAGATACCAACTTCCTCGTTGCTGAGGTTAGGGAACAGAGGCTGGTCCAATTTCATAACACAGCAGCTGAGCTAGGACTCTGTCCCCTGCTTCCCAAGTACTGTGCCTGCTACTAACTAGTATGTAGACTGACTCCAAACAGTATTTGTACCAGGAGGCCACTCTGACTGCCCCTCTCCACCCCCTGAGGGCTTCTGGCAAAAATCAAAGTGAAAAAAAAAAAAAAAAAACCCAATCTGCCCACCATGTAAGTTACATTGCCAAGTTTTGAAAACAGTCTAACAGTTTCCCATGTGGCTACCTACTCCATCAATATCTCCCCAACATATTATTATTTAGCTGGATTTCTTGAGGTCCTTTCTATCTTGCTCTAACTTCCCTTGGATTACCTCGCCATCCTCCTGGCACTCTACAGCCATAATAAACTACCTAAGGAGTCTACCCTCAAGAATACCTTACCTGGGGGGGTGAAAAGGGTAAAGGGGGTCAAGCTGCTGGTGATCCATAGAAAGTGGAATTTGGGTGCTGATCATGATGTAGAGTAGAGTGTACAGATCTCAAAGTGTAATGCTGCACACCTGAAACCTAATTCTGTAAGTCAATACTAGTTCAATAAAAATTCATTGGACACAAAACAAAATCATTCCATGTTTCTCCCGTTGTGCCTGTGACTGTGATGCTCGCTGTAAATCTTGCCCCAGCATCTCCAGTTGAAATCTTTGCAAGCAGGAGCAAACTCAAATGCCTTCAGGAGATAAACAAGCAGGAAAAAAGCCCCTATTTCATTAAGCTGGGTGGGTTCCAATATCACAGCCCTCAACCTCCCAGACCCTAGAGCCCTGTTTATGAGGCCTGGGCTTCCACATAGGCCGAAGCTCAAGATCGCCTCTACCTGCTGGGGTCGTCCTACCCTCCCGTCCACAGGTGCTTACCTTGGCCACCTCCCAGGCGTCCACGGGCCAGCGGCCTGGCCGGCAGTTTCCCCAGTGGACATCTCCATTTCTGTTGGTGTGATGTTTCAAAATCTCCCGTTTCCACTCTGAACACACCTGACACTGAGGCTGAAACTACAGGGGGCGGCGGTGAGAAGGTGCCGGGGCGGAAGGGAGGGGCGGACAGTCCGGACAGCGGAGCCCTGGGCATGCGATCGGCCCCGTTCAGGGGAGGACACGGGACACTGAGCCGGGAGATGAGGACCGGGGTGGGTATGGGGTGGAGGGCGGTGGTCAATGCGCCCGCCCAGGTGCTCACCTGGCGGGCGCGCGGGCTGCACCGCGAGAGGCTGCTGCAGGCGGCACGGGGGCCGAGGCCCGGGACAGCGGCGAGAAGGCCCCGGTGGAAGGCGAGGACCTCGCGGCCGACGAAGCCCTGCAGGCAGCCGCGCAGCAGCAGCAGGCAGTGGCCCGCCTTCACCCAGTTCTTGTACTCAGCGCAGTTGAGGCGCGCTGCCAGCTCAGACAGCACCATTTCGCGCTCGGGCCGCGGGGCGGGGCGGACGGCAGCGCGCAGGCGCGGAAGCCTGAGAGTTCCCAGCGTCGCCGCCGTCAGCGCGCCCCGCCCAGAGACCGCCCCCAACGCGCGGGGCGTGGGCAGCAGAGAGCTCCGCGCGGTCCCTGGTTCCCAGGGCGAGGCCTTCTGACTTCCGGGGCACGTCGGCCCCTCCCGTCTTACGTGACAGTCGACGCGTAAGAACTTTGGTCACTCCAGAAAGCCGCTACCTGAAACCTCACTCTTCTCTGTTCCCTTAAACTGAGTCCCACCCCCACCCTCCAGTCCCCGACTGGACTCCCACTGCACGTCCGTGCTGGTTTGGCTCACGTTATTGTAGAGATGAAGAAAGTGCTAGTGCACACTTCTTGAATTACTTATGCTCCTTGCCTTACACAGTTCTAGAAACTTACTTAACTGGTTCCTAAGTCCACAGATTGGCTGTAGCAAATTAGGTTATTTGTGAAATGTGACCCATGAGTGCCTGTACTGCGAATCTATGATGCACCTACTGTGTGCCAAGGTGACACAAAGCTGAAAAACAGCCAGCACTAAGCCAGAAAACGGCTTCTTTCTGATCCTGAAATATCTAGCTTATATTACTTAGTAGTCTTGGTCATGTGATAACGAGGGCAAACTAAACATGAAGCAGAAAAGTGGCATAAGCTTAGAAGCACTCTTTCTAATCTGAAATGACCCCTTCTTTGTTTCATCTTAAGCAGTCTTTATTTGGTGTCGACAATTTATTTACTTAATTTCTCTGGGCCTTAGTTTACCCATCTGTAAAAGGATATTAACACTTACCTACTGGGTTGTTGTATTAAATACACACTGAAATACTTAAAACAGTGCCTGGCAGTGTAAGTTCTCAGAAAGTATTAGCTATTATTTTATATTGACCTAAATGTGCCTTTCATCAACCTGTCATATCCGTGGGCAAGGTATTGTACCAAACCACTGGCTATTTGGAAGCAGAGGCAATTTACAGAAAGTTGTGAGTAGATCATGGTCTCCAGGAGTTGGGCAGTACATTGTTGGCCGGCCTCTGCTTTCTCTTAGTAACTTCAATACTAAATTTGTGCTAAGTAAATTTCCTATCATTCCCTTAATCCATTCCCATCAAACCAAATGAAAATGAAAATTCCTCAAAACAAATGAGCTATCCATTTTTCCCCTTACTGTCCCTTAAGTCTCTTGAAAGTTCTCTTTAAAATTTCTGTACATTGATTTTTTATATCAGGAAGACTTAGATGATGATAAATATTAGAGTAAAATGTAACAGGTATTACTTGGGGGGAATATTATGAAAGAAATGAATACATTTTATGTTGAAATGGGATCTGAATTTAAAGTAACAAAATTATGGTTCTTTATTAAATTAACCATTGTCCATTCATTAGTATCCTATGGCTGAACAGGTTACCGTGATAAATGCCAAAGTTTTTAGTGGTATTAAAATTCACTGTCATGTATATTTTAGTTCAGGCTTGCACTGAGTTCACTCAGTTATTTTTCGTATGTAAGGTTCAGCCTCTGTTATTAAGCTTGACATGGTCTGTTGAAGTTTTTGCTTCTTCCTAATTTTCTAAAGTACTTCTATATATTCTAAAACAGCATTTCAGCAAATGGAAAAAAAGGTGGCATATCAGGACCAATTCTTCTTTCAATATTAAACTAATACTAAGCTAGGGCCTCCCTGGTGGCGCAGCGGTTGAGTGCTGGGTTGCGAAGCTGCCCGCAGCCTCTGCAGCGCTGGTTCAATCCCCGGCTGCTCCCGGCCACTGGAGGAGGGTCCCACATGGAGCGCAGACCTCTCCTGCCGCCCGCTGCTCCCCTCAGCAGTGTACTTGGGTCCTTCTGCCTGCTCTGCTCCCCGCTCTGGCTCTGGTGAATTCTCTCACCTTCCCACACTTCTGACTGTACCCAGTGCTTGTATAAAATAAATAAATAAAAATAAATCTTTAAAAAAAACAAAAAAAAATAAACTAATACTAAGCTAGACTACAAAAAATCTAAAGCATCTTCATGAAAATTAACTAGAGAGTTGGTAGTTCTCTGAAACTTGTATAAATTTTATTTATCACTTAAATTACTAAAATCACATTGAAAACACCTTAAAGTTAAGACCCAAACCACCTATTAGGAAAAATCACTATGGGCATCCAGTCCCTTTGATTGAACCTGGGTAATTAAAGGTTAACAAAAGAGGCAAAAGACATGGTTTGTGATGAAACCTAGGATTCAAATACTAGTTTTTTCAAGCTTTAATAAAGTATATACCAATTCCAAGTACCAAGCATGATATCAAAATTCAAAATCACGGGTTTACTCTTAATGAGCATCAAAAGCAAATCCTGTGTATTGAATCCTACATTATTTTTGATTTGTACAATGCATTCAGAGACAAGTCATAATTAGGGGGAAAAATTGCTCACTGAATGCATCATGTTTAAAAAGGCAACTGACATTTCAAAACCACACTTAAAAGGGAAAATGCTGGAAAGTTATTTCTATCAATAAATTTGAGACATTATCCTACAGATAAAAAATACATTTCTTGTATAGACATGTAGATTTCTACATGAAAGAAAGGATTCAGTTTCAAATAGAAAAGGGCTGGCCCTTGAACAAGACATCTTAGATTGCCAAACTGATGTGATTACCACTGGAAGGAGAACTGAAACGGACAAAAGGTAAGTTAAGGAAACGATAAAAGTTTAGCTACCTGCTCCTGAATGGTGGCAGAGTTGGGCGAGAAGCAGGAGATGAAGGCAGAAATAAGACACAGAAGGGCAAAGAAGGCCTCAACTCTGACCAGAAAGATACAGAGAATCAAGCAAAGTAGAGAACAGATGATACAGCGGCAGCTAGATGCTTGAAACTAGAATTTGGCAGTTGATAGTTATAGAAGCTCAAATCACCTCAAAATGGAATTAGACAAAGCATCTAAAATTTAATGGAGAACCTGTATTACTGTGACCAGATATTCAGCATGGTATTAGCATTTAAAAAACTTTCCCAAATAATCAAGTCATCAGAAGGCCTTCATAGTCTTTGAAGCTTAAAAAAAGTCCCTGACTGACTAGGAGAGACACAAATGAATGCTCCAAAAAGAAACCCTGCTGCAATGTGTCAGTATCAGAGATTCCACTTGATCCTGGGCAGACCCTGGATCTTGGATTCTTCAAAGTGAGGGACTGCACCAAACTTCTTCCAAGCAAAATATTTCATCATTTTGTTGACAATGAATTAAACTGGGATTGCTTAAAACAATCCCAATTTTGGTGGGGAAAGTAAGGGAGGAAAGTTAAACAAGATAAAGAAACATCACAGAAATTTCACGCAAGGGTAGAATGTATTCAAGTTTTAGTTTCCTAATTAATGCTGTATGTATAAGTATACTTAAACTAAATTTGCCTAACAAAAAGTTCCCACATCCTCAACAGATGAGAATGACTGCAGTATCTGGGATCCTTGATCCATGAGCTAGTTTACTGTTTCTTCTCAAAGACTGGATTCTTTTATTTTACTCAAATCCTATACTGAAAGACAACCAAGGTGCTAGATGTTAATCACCAGTCAAGTTAGGAATGTTTGAAGAAAATGAATTAAGCTTGAAATAAAAAAGTAGACGTTCTGGTCAAATTTCAGACACGTATCATTAGAAATTAATTACTGGCCCCACCAGATTAAAGATGAAGGGAGGCCCTGAGAAGTCTATAAAGCTGATATACACACAAGTGAGTGTCACTGTTTGTTTGTTTGCTTTTAACCTAGTTTTATTAAATATTGCTTCTTTGGGATGTGTTTATAACAACTCCCAAAACATTTTCATGTAAGGTTTCAAAGCGATCATATTAAAATACAGCTTCAATATAAAGTTTATCACAGTTTTACAGTATTCAAAAATGACAGACCTGCCTTAAAAAACAAAACAAAAACCAAAAAAGGACTATTACACCCAAAAACATAAGAAAACAATTAAATAAACAAGTTTGGCATTTCCATAACTTTATAGTATAAAACAGAATATTAAATCTATTACTGGCAAGCGGACACTGATGTATTACCTAGATTGAAAGGTGTCCCATTTAAACACACTATACAAGTTCACTATACAAAAGATTGATGGTCTTTTTGATGAAAGAAGTGCACCCTGAAAAATTTTGCCAGTTTAGAATATTTAGCTCTTAAAGTCAAAAAAGTCCTTTTTTTCTTTTTTAAACTGAAGGCTGAATTCAGTTTTGTTTTGTTTTGTTTTTTTTTGTTGTTTTGTCTCATTTGTCAGCCTTCCTGGTTTAAAAACAATAGTGTCTATGGACGCCCACCAGGGGGCAGTGTAAGATTAGCCATTAAATCACGAACAGCTGCAAATATTGTGCATTCACCTGCAACAGAGAAAAATGGTCATTAGCCATTCGCAATACAGGAAAGATGATGTTAACACACCGGTGGGGGTAGGGGTAATTAAATCTAAAACTAGCAAGAACTTTAAAGATCAAAATAAATGACTAAATTTTAAATGTACAGGTTATAGGGGATGAAGCTTTAGTTTTAAGTATTAAGATAACATTTGGTTTGGGTTTTGTTTTTTCCTCATGAGGAAATTTTGAGCAAGTCCCGGTTAGGTTTGAATTTAAGAAGATATGCCTGGAGTTTCTCTACAGAAACACTGGAGCACTGGATAAGCTTTGAAGTTGGGCTTCAAGGCTACTGATAGCTGTTTTATGCATTTTGAATCTAATAAAAAGATCTAATTTATATGTAACATCAATGGTGTCCTCAAATTGCATTAAAGGGTCAGATTAAAAGGTCTATGACAACACTGTCCAATAGAACTTTCTGTGATGAGAGATAGTCTATATGTGCACTGTAGCTAAGCGGTACACTTGTTATGTAGCTCATGTGACTAAGGAACTGATTTCTAAATTTTAATTACCTTATTAGATTTATATAATCACATGTGGCTAATAAGCGTTATATTGGACAGCACAGTACTATATCATCTACTGAGGTTTTCTCCCAAATTTCAAGGAAATAGTCAACTTCTGGAGTTCAACATTAAAATTAATACAAAAATAAAGTGATTTTTGTTAAAAGCACTTCCCTGGGGGGAGGAGGGAGGGGGAGTGATGGGTTCGGGAGGAAAGGAGGGAGACTGAAGCACAACAATCCAAAAACAAGGTTTGTTTGGGGAGAGGGGAACAGGCTAATGAGTCATCCTCTGGATGTGCTCAAAGAAACCAAATACCCTGCCTCTTCCTTCTTGTAAATATATTTCAATATAATAACCCCCCCAAACAGTGGTAAATATTATTAAAAGCTAGATTCCTTCCCTACAGCATGATCTAAAACTACATTGGCTGGGAGTGAGAGTGAAGATCTCAACTGAATAAGGACCTTCCAGTAAAGGGCAGGATGTACACTGACCCTGTACACGTTACTGTGACTTTATCTCCAACTGCTGTAAAATTCAAGTACAGAAAGAAAATGAAATCCAAAGGTTTAACCAGTCTGATGTAGAAATAAAAACACTTTTAAAATATCCCAACAATTTCTTAAATAAGTTGTAGTCTTTTTTTTTTTTTTTTAAACACATTTTCGTTATTGGTAGGCAGAAAAACTTGCTTGATCCCAACAGGATCAAAACATTCTTTCCTTTTAATTTTAAATTCCCACAAGACACGATAATGGTGGTCATCTGCTTGTGAAGGAATGGTGCTTATTATCAGAGTTCTACTAGACCACAATTTTGAAAATTCTGATAGCTTTAAACTTTGAATCTTTAGGACCTATTTGTCGCTGAAAGAAGAGATAAGTCAAAGGATGAAAGCAGAAAATCGTAAGAAGTGGAAGAATTATTACAACAAAAGCAGCACACCCTTCTCTACTGCCCAGTGCATTCCTTATAAACTACACTTGAGAACTTGCCTGTGCATACAATATGGGGAAACAATAGCTAAAAACAGAACTTCTCCCATGATTCCTGTTTCCAGTAAAATGCTGACATGGTGTTATCTAAAATTGTTTCAGAGAACAACTTTCCCTCATTTAAAAACATAATTGTTATCTGTTATGCTGTATTAAATAGAAAGGTAGAGGACTTCCCTAATATTAGAAATAAGCAAAATTTTATTTAATATCCTTAATATTAGAAATAAGCAAAATGGAAGAAAAGTTCCCCTTGTCGAGCTTAATGTTTTGTAACCAAAAATTTAGCACTGCCAGGAGTTATGTGTAAATGAAGGCTACTACTCTATTGAAGGGGCCTTGTTTATCTGCCAGAAACAGTCTGGTTTCCTTGAAAATGTTCAGGTTGAGAGCTTCATTGTGCACTTGGCGAAAAGGTTCACTTGCACCCGCCTGACACTTACATAAGAAGCCCAAAAAGCAGTGATGCCATTTGTATCAGCTTTTATTCTTCACAAAACATTTAGAAGATACAGAACTTTGAATGATATTTTTCTATTCATGATTGAACCATGAAATATAAGAAACCAACATGCATTTCCACTTGGTGATATACAGAGTGGCAGGTATCAATGGTAGGGCAAGAATTCACAGCCATGGAAAATTCTATCATCCTAACCTAGGGCTTTGTGGCAATGTGTACTATAAATACAAGCTTCTGGCATTAGCAACTGGGTCAGTCTCAACAGTAAATCACTAACAAAATTAAAATCCAGGTAGCAGAGACATGGACAAAAATGAAGAACCAGTATGAGAAAGGAAGAAAGCGACAGGCAGACATTGAGGGCCATGGCCAACCAGAGCTCTATTACTAGGATTGGCGGGTATGGTGGGTCAGGAGGGGAGAGGGGAGAGGAACAATCTCTCACATAAGAACTTTTACAACATATATGCAAGAAAATACCATCTACTGGTCATGTACCTTGTCGTGGTGGGTTCATCTCTGCAAATCTCTTCAGAATGTTGCTGACCATCATGGGAGCAGCAACAGAAGAGTTCTGCTGTCTGGGAATGTCTGCCTGCTGGGTTGTGCCTGAAGCCATGTCATAAATGATGGGAACTATAATACTAACAGGTTCTTGGGGAGGGACTGACGTTTTCTGAGTTAGTTGAAGCTGTAAACACACAAAGAGAATAAACACATAGTAAGAAAATAAAACATTTGTCTAAATTGATCAAAGGTACCATCATTTACTCTACTGTCAGAATAAGATACATCAAGCAAAAGAAAATTAAATATGACAAGAAAAGTGACAAATTAACAACTGAACATTGTGATTAAGATGCAATGGTCACACAACTAAGTAGCTGAATAAATTTCTGTTATTCCTAAAGGAACCAGAATTACATGAAGTCTAAATTGGCAATTTAAGAATGTGGGCTTATATTTGGCAGCAACAGGTAACTTCGGCAGTTATCCAAAAGTTGCTCTATTAGCCTCACATGTCTTTTTCCTCAGAAGTTCTGCACACACACACGTTGGGGTGGTACTTACAAAAAATAGCATTTTGGATTTCAGCACCACAGCAGGCGTCCCAGGAGGTGCAATTGGAGGTGCGCTGGGAGGGATCGTTAAGCAGAACTGAACATTCCATTTAAGCTGTGTTGCCTGGTCAGGGAACTATTTTGGGGGGAAAAAAAAATCATGATAAACTTTTTTGGGGAAAAAAAATCATGATAAACTCATATGAATGTTTATATTCTAGTATACCAATCTGAAAGGTTAGACAGAATTTTATTTTATACTCATTAGCAACAGAACAAAGTTGGTGACCTATACTTTTCTGAAGGATGTATATGCAAGAAGTTACCAACTGAAAAATCCACTCTAGGTTTAACATGCTCCTCTTCCTCCCCTCCCTCTTTAATTCCCAAGGCCTCCTCAGTGTCTCTGACATCTATTCCTTTTCCTTCCTCTCTTTTCACTGATGTCACCAAACTCAGGGCTTTATTACTTGTCTGTGGCCCCCTAATGGTCCCTTATAGTAGCTGCCTCTCTTGTCAGTCCATCTTTGTATCGCCAGACAAATGTCTTAGAGCATGGTCATACTCGCTCTCCCTCCAAACAAGGACCAACACCTGAAATTTAGGGGCTTTCTTAAGTGGTGCCAATCTAGGCCTCCCAGTCCCATTTCCAAGTCCTCCTCTAAAACAAACTAGTTAAACTGTGTTAATAAGTTACATCCACTGATGCTTTTTTAGCTACGTATTTACTCCTTTAAAAACGCAAGTGGATTTCTTTTTGACAAAAACAATGTTTCCTATAGATCATCAGAGCAGAAGTCAAATGTTGAGACTATTAGCAAAGGAATATTGTTATTCCAATATTAGTAAGACACCAACGGAAAAAGGAGGCATTTGGAATTACCCCAAATAATACCAGAAATATTAAAGTGAAAGAACTATTGTAAGACTGGAAAAATACACTCAACTGCAACCTGGATTCCATGTATGTAATTGTATGCTTTCATAGGAAAGAAGAGTGAAAATCTTCCAGAGATGGCAGATTTTTCATAAATGGTTACTAGGGCAAGTGGGAACATGTGAAAAAGTTGAATCCATACTTCCCATTTGACACCAATATATTTAAAAGGGATCAACAATTCAAATAATTAAAAAATGAATCCTCAACAGCATTGGAAGAAACTACGGGAAAATTATTTCATTACCTGGGAGTAGGAAAAGTATATTATACGTTATGCTTTTATAATAGGCAAGCCAGTGGCAATTCCGGCTGCCTTTGGGGAGAGGGACCAGATGACTTAGGGATGGATGGGAATTTTCCCTCTGTATCATCTCGGTATAAATTCAAAGATACAAGAGGACTGTGTTTCTTCTACAAAGACAAATAAAATTTAAATTAAAATTAAGAAAAAAATAGAGACACATGAATGGATGAAAACCAACAAACAGTGCTCCATTAACTCCAATCTCCTCAAACAGACCTTGCTATAAAAGTACGTTTCTCTGTAACTTACCAGCTCTAGCTTCATAATATGCACACAGTCCCTGAGGATGTGTGTAGGAGCTCCTAACAACTTGGTGAAGGCTATTAAAGTATTGGCTTTAAATGGCGGTCCTGCAACCTACAGGAATAAATAAATCAAGTTAGTCTTCTCTACCATGGCTCTTCTGTTTCATTGATTATATTAAAATTATGTATTAATGAATACATACTCTTGTTTCAAAGAATTTCTCTAAAACTTGAAGTTCATCAGGTTTCCACTGTCCTGCATTTTCAGGTGTCACTTTTAGCTGAAGTGTTTGGTTGGTTTTGGGACTAAGGGCTACTCTGCATTTCAGCGCATCAGTCTTAAACATGATCACTCCGGGTTCATTGGAATTTATCAATTGTAGCTGCAAGACAAGAAGGATGCATCAAACCAACATGAGACAACATCTAAGACAGAGAAAATGAAAACATTACCTAGAGAATTGTTTCAAAGGAAAACAACTAAGTTGATAACTGTTCCAAAACAAAGGTATTGTTTGGTATCTAGTATTGAAAGGTATCTAGGCACTGAACACCAATAACTGCTAACAACATGGGAAAGAAAGGCAATCAAATATTATGTGTCTCTGAGTAGAAGAACCTAACATCACCTATGGTAGTCTTGCAAAACAACAAACTTGATCCTGAACTCAGTAGTCAGATCCATAAGACTAATCAATATTACATAATTGTGGGGGTCAAAGAGTAGGTTAATTGTTCCCATGAGATGCAACTAGACTGAGAGGTTCTCTATAAGGCAAACAACTTTGTTTCTTTGACAAATAAACCATGTAAGAAGAAATGGATGGGGAACCTATATCTTGAAAGGGATTAAAAAAATAAAAATTTATTTGGTTTCTGATTCAGAGCATAAAAACTGGGACAACTTGGGAAATGTGGATACCAACTAGGTACGTGATAGAAAAGAAACTGTATTTATGGAGGAAAAGCCTGGGATTTGCTGTCAAACAATGTAGGGGTAAGAACTATAGATGAAACAGTATTTCATGAGTTCATTGTTGAAGATGAGTTACAAGAATATAGAGTTTGTTATACTATTTTCTCTACTTTTATATATGCTTAAAGTTTTCCACAATGAGATTTTTTTTAAAACTGGCACATTAGAAAAAAAGAAGAGGACAATTATAAAATGTTAAATTGTGATTGGTGCCTTATTGTGATTGGTGCCCAGTGATAAGCAAACTTGTTTTGTAAAGGGTTAGAGAATAATTATTTCAGGCTCTATGAGGTATATCCTCTCTATCACAACCACTCTATGACAGCACTGTAGCTGAAAGCAGCCGCAGACAATATGTAAATGAATAGGTGTGGCTGTGTTCCAGTGAAAGGTTTTTTAAGGTGTTTTTCTTTTTTTACAAAAACAAGTGGTAGGTAGGACTGGGCTGCTCTGACCCACAGTTGACTGGATTCTAGCCTAACATGTTGATTAGGTAGATGAGCATAAGGAGGTTCAAACAGCTGAAAGCTTACATGGTATGTAAGTGGTAGAGGTGAGGCTAGATCACAGGTTTGATGATTACCATTTTAAATACTAATTTAGTCAATTTATGTTAAATTTATTTTTTTCAAATATGAATATAAACTTTGCAAAGAAGCTTGCTGCTGTATGTGGAGTGAATATTTTAAACATTCACCACTCTGACTACCTCATGAACACAAACATATATCAATAATAACAATTACAAATAACCAATATGTGTTGAATAGCCAGATATGCTAAGATAAGGGCTTTTTATGAAATATCTCAAATTGCCACAACTGCTATGAGTTAGGTAGATATGACTATTTCCTATCATCACGAAGGTGAAGGAATTTGCCCAAGCTCATATTAGCAGGTGGCATGGCCTGACTACAAACTCGGGCAACTTGAGACCAGAACTGGTACTCTCAACTCTGCACTATTTCCTAAGAGTATCACCACAAGATAGGTTCTTCTTTTTTCCTATGAAGGTTTTAAACCAATTCACTTGTTTATATATTTAAAAAGCAGCTTTCAAGCTTATGATCATAATTTTATTTCAGTGGAGACTCAGATTCAAAGTCAAGTCTGCTACAAGTGCATTCTAGAGGGCAAATAGTTACTCATATGCTGTTATCATCCTGGGTGCACTTGTCCTATACTGTGGGGACCCATTTTCAGGTTCATAGTAGCCACAACACAGCAAACTAAAATATGTAGGAATATATTAATGTAAGGATGGAAAAGAAAAGAGTGGGCTCTATTTTTAATACTAGGGCAGGGCACCAAACACAATTTTAACAAGTTGGTTACAGGAGGTGAGGCAATGGCACTTTTGTTCAGATCCTATTCTATGGGGAAACTTAACACCACCCTTGACAATCTCTACTTATGAATTCAATAGGTATATATACCGTTTCTTGTTGAATAATTCTTTGAAGGTGTCGCCTCATGATGACTGATCCAAGGAATCTCTCAAGTGGAGAACAAAGGTAGCTACCTGCGAGGCCAGGCACGAGGCCTGGCGTTGGAGAGGGCAGCAGTAAAATGTTCAAGGCACTGTGAGTGAGGATGGTGGGTATGGAGGCCGCCCAGGGGCGCTGAGGTAGTTTACGAGGCGGAGGCATGTTTGTTGGCATCATTTGGGAACCTTTTTGGAAGGAAAACATGTCATTTCATTTATAAATACACACTCACTGTTCCCTATGTTGCTTTAATTTCAAGTATTTGATATTCTAAAGCAATCTGTACTGTTTCAGTTACTCCTGTGGTGTAGCAATTATCTATTAGCTTTGTGGTAGCAAAAATGGCTATAGTTATTCTCTTCCCTGCAGCCAGATCCTTTGCAATCTGCCTTTGCAGTAACTCCTTCGAAGTGGTCTATTTTTCTACCTGGAATCTAGGCTGGCCTTACCACTTGTCGTGGCTTACAGAATGTGGTGGAAGTGACACAGTGCCGGTTGCAAGCCTAGGCTTTCACTCACTGTCTTAGAACCTTGTCCAACTTCAGGTGAACAAAGCCCATGATCAAGTATGAGAATACATGGAGCAGAGAGTGTACTATGACAGCTGGGGCCATCATAGACCAGCCAGGCCCCAATCAACAAAGGAACTGACTATAGAAGCATGAGAGTGCCCAGCAAAGCCTAAAAGAATTACACAACTGGCTCAGCCCAAATTGCCAACTGGAAGAATGGTGAGCTAATATATGATTATTACTTTAAGTCACTGAAAGCCACACAGCAAAAGCAGACATGTTTGTACAATTCTTCTCTTCTATATTAATTTGCATAATCTTGTCAATTAATTTTAGGTCTCTTTAGAGTTCTAGTATTGCAGCTAAGTTCTAGTATTACAGCTAAGTTAGTCATAACAGAGGTATTAGGACTTAACTCAAAGACATTCCTACATTTTTGCCTCACTTTGTAAATTACCTATTGTTGGCCTATTTATTAAGTGGATAGAAGTTTGAGTAATTAAATCTCCCCATTCGACAAGTAGGTCATGACTTTCAAATGTGAGGATGGAGTTAAATAGGTCATCCACTGGTTATACTAAAAGTGAACATAAAAATGTTGCTGACACTCACTAGTTCCAGCTCTAGGGGAATGAGAAGCATCAGGAACCGGAGAATGTAGTGATGGATTGGCTGGTGACATTCCAGGCATGCGTGTTGCTGGTGAGGGGCCGGACACTTGAGGAGATCCTGGCCAGTTCCCTACTCGTCCACTTGGCGACACCATAGTGTATGGAGAACTAGGGTCCAGAGTTCCTATAAATAAGTCAACAAATGATTTTCAAAACCTGTATTTTAATAACAAAAATATTCGACAGCATTCAGATCCTTCAATGGTGATAATTTTGCTTCATTCAATAGATAGTTCACTGAAGCGTGGTGCATCTTAATGTGGCATACACAAATTTATATTTTGCATAGCTTATATACTTTTTAAACAAGCATTAAGAAAATAAAAATTAAGAAAAGATGAAATTTACCTTCATGCAAACTCCAACATGTGTGATATGTAACAAACCTACTGTATGTTTGAAAATATGAAGAAAAAAATTCTCAAAGCTCCTGCAGGGGCAGAAATCTACTTTTAAACTAACCCTAACAAATTATGTTTGTATTTACTAAGAGAAGGCTGAGGAGAGGGAAATTTTCCAACCTATTTAGTGAAGGACAAACTGATTAGGAAATGAACCAAGAATCAAGTTTTCACAGCAGCAACTTCCTGAACAATTTGATATTTGAATTTCATTCTGCAAATATTTTCAACATATTATTTATACCTTTGCAACCAAATGACAATCTAATAAAATACTTCCACCCTATGTCAGAGAGTAAATGGTCCTTATTTAGAAGTCTTACAAATTGCTAAGAAAATACACAAGATCACAGGCAAAGAATATAAACTAATAACTATAAAAACATAAACTAATAAACACTAAAGACCAATGAACATTTTTAAAAAAAGGTTCAACTTCACTAATAAAAGACATGTACATTAAACCGTAAGATACCATTTTTCACCTATCAAAATGACCAAGATTTTTCCAAATCATAATACCCCACGTTGACAATGATGCAGGAAAACAGACATTCTTGTATGATGCTAGAAGAAATTGGTACAGCCTTTCAGGTGAGCAATTTGCAATGTTTCGAAAGCTTTAGCATTTCTCAAACCCTTTGAGACAGCAATTCCACTTCTAGGAACTTACCTAAGGAAATAATCACGGATGTGAGCAAAGATGACAGGTTTAATTGTGAAAAAAATGGAAACATTTAAATGCATAATAGGGGAGCAGTTAAATGATGGTATGCCCAGACAAGGTCATAATATGAAAACGTAGTTTTTATTGACAGAAATGTTTCTGTAAATGCTAATAGTAAAAAGTAAAATCACAGATGCTACACAGCTCTAAAAACTGAAGAAGCTCTTTATGTTCTGATTTGGCATGGTATTTATGATACACTGAGTGAAAAAAAGTTAGGCACTCAACACCATTACGGTATGCTGCCATGTGTGTAAAACAATTCACATGTATGTGCCTGTGGATGCGTGAAACGTTTCTGGAAGAAAACATGAGACAGCACTATGACTGCCTCTATGGAGAACTAGGTGGTAGGTGGGATAGAAAGGAAACATTTCACTAGCAACCTCTGCTATTCATTATCTATTTGAACCAATTCAAAATAGAACTTTTGAGTTAAAAGGTTAAAAAATTCAATGGTCAAACAACACATTCAATAGGGTCCCTATTTGGGGGGGATGGAGAGGGAGTTTGAGTTGGGAGGCAAGCAGACAAGCAAAGAACAAGCAAGAACAATAGGGATACTAGCAGGTAGGCAAGCAGGGGGTGACAGGAAGAGCAAGGGAGGGTGAGGAGAAGTGAGGAAGGGAAAGCCCAAAACCCAAAGCAGGCTAATTGGTAGATTTCTGCGTGGTGGGGTTAGGAAGAACTATTTTCTTTTGCCATAGGAAAATATTTTTAAAAGTTACTTTCATGTCAAACTCTTATTGCTATCACAAATGCCATGTATGGACTCACCATGAGGACTAGCAAAACTGGCCCCTGGTCCTATTGAGATTCCATGTGAGGATGGGGGAGGAGTTGGAACAAATGACGCTGGTGATGGGGCTCTCAAAGCCCCACTGGGGGAGTTGGCAGCATGCAGATTTCCTAATAAAGGAAAATAATTACAGATGATCTTGCAGGACACATATTATGTCCTGCCTAAGAACTCTAAGTTAAGACTCTACAGACTAAAGGAACAAGTCAGTAAAGTTCCCATAAATAGCACAAAGGAAGACTGGAAGGCTTTCATTATTATAAAGGAGAAATCAATTCCATGGGGCCCAATTTCTAGCTCTTATATTGACTGAGTTTTTTTTTTCTTTATTAACATCCAGTGTACCCTTTATTCATTCATTCAACAAGTAGGCATAAATGTCAACTTCATGCCAAGCACTGTTCTAGGTACTGGGGATGTAGCAATCAACAAAGAGACAAAAATTCCTGCCCTCATGGAGCTTATATTCTAGTAGGGTGAGAAAGACATGTATCAGTGCTATGGGGAAAGACAGGGCAGGTAATGGTCAAATATCATGTAGTGGTAGAGGTGGGTGCAGTTATTTATATAAAATCAACCAGAGAAGACCTCTCTAAGAAGGGGACAGGTAGGCTGACATGAAGAAAGTAAAGGTTAAAGCCTATGGATATCTATGGGATAAGATATTCCAGGCAAACAGAAAAGCTAATGCAAAGGCCTCAAAGGTGGCAGCAGTTATAAATAACAGGGGGAGGCCATTGTGGCTAGGACAGCATGAGGGGGGGGAGTAGGAGGAGATGAGTTCAGAGATTGGGGGGTGGTCCCAGAAGCCATGGGACTTACAGATCGCTCTAACAACTTAGTGTTTGCCTTCAATAAGATGGGAGGCCATTGCAGTTGGTAGCAGGGGTCATGAACTTCTGTTCTAGAAGGAACACTCTAGCTGCTGTGTGACTATAGGCAGGGGACAAGGACAGGACAAGGGCAGGGGGCAGGGGCAGGATACTGGTTAGAGACAACTGCAATAATTCAGATGAGAGATAGTTAGTGATGGAGAACAGTGGTTAGATTCTGGATAAATTCTGAAGAAAGCTGTCAGTCTTTGGTAACTAAATGAATATGGGTGGGAGAGAGAGAGGAGTTCAACATGACTCTTAACAACTTTGGCCCAAGTAGCATGAAGGAAGGGGCTGCTATTTACTCAGATGGGGCATCTGTGGGAGGAGCAGCACAGAGTTGAGGTTTCAGAGGACAGGGAGGGGCAGTGGTCAGGAGTTTAGTTTTGGCCATGCTGAGTTTCAGATGTTGATTAGACATGGAAATGCTGAAAAGACAGCCGGAAAATACTGGATTCAAGTTCAGGGGCAAGTCCTATAGGGGAGATCTAGAAAACTGGGAGATACAAGCTTAAAGAAGGCATTTAGCCACAGGGCTAGTTTTTATTTTAGGATTAAGAAAGAGGAAACCATGGGTACCAAAACTATGAATAAATGCAACATTAAAATACTTCCTACATTACCATAACTATTTTCACTATCAGCAGGTTTCAAATGCTCTACCACTATGTAAGAGAATTTCTATCTTTTATGTTCTATTACCTAATATAGTGCCTTACACTCAATAAATATGTTCATCAACTTTATTTACCCTTAAGTGTTACATTTACATATTTAGTTATATGACCTGGACAAGAGATTTAATTTCTTTCTCTATAAAATGGGGATAATGATAGGACCGATGCTATGGGTTTGCTAGGGAGGTTAAATGGGTAAAGTGCTTAGAATAGGGCTTGGCACGCAGTGAGCACTATATACTTACCTGCTAGTATATACTACTAGATATACTACATAAATAGGTATGCTTGTGTTTCAAGCAAACTTATTTACAAAATCAGGTGGTGGGCAGGACCTGGCTCACAGGCCTTAGTTTGTTGACCTCTGACATAGATCAGGTTGTCATTGGCATTTCTGCTGAGTGTGATGGTACTTCTGCTTAATTCAAACCTTTCAAAGGTGCTCTTGAACCATCAATACAGATTCACAGTCATGCCATAATGAATGAATGGCAAATATCTAGTCAAAGGCAGATATTTCTGTCAGATATATCTCTGTGTGTGTGTGTATGTGTGTGTGTGTTTTGAATTTGAAAGTTGAACAAGACAAGAGAACAAGTAATATCTTACCTGGAGAGGGTGTATGCATCATAGAAGGAGACTGGTTAACTGTACTGTGATAAGATGTAGGGGGCGAAGTAAGAGGATAAGCGCCTGATGATCCGGGCTGCTTTGGAAATGGCTGAGAAGAAATTAAATTTTGTTTAAATGGCCATCCATACGTACAGGATGAGTGTGTGGTTTTCCCAGTAAATAGCTAATGCTAACATTTACATACTTCATTGGTTACCAAATAAGAAATATGAGATATGAAAATGCGCAAAATACACATCAATACCACAAGTTTTTAAAAGCTCTTTTAAAATGTTTTAAATAGCAACATACTCATTCCTGACCTTACAATACCATCACTTATATCCCTACAGATGTTTTTTGTTCATTTTATCTACCATTATCACTGATTTATCTCTATCACTTAGCTACTATTTCACTGATTTGAAGAAATTTCTCCCCGTATTCTAACATCTCTGAAATCAGGTGTCTTTCAAGTCATGTCATATCATTTTTAATTAGAAGTGATTTTTACTTTCTTAGCAGTACATTAAAAAAAATGCACCTTATATCTCGCTGAGTTTGAGTCAATAAAATGATAGTTCAATATGACCTCCTCTCATCTTTACCTACCCTCATATCCAGTAATGAAAAACCTAAGACGATATAATCCTTCCTTGTCTATTCTTTTAATTGAGGTACAAATCACACAGAATAAAGTATACAAATCTTAAATGTAGAGTCTTTACGAATTTTTGCAAATGTAACTGCCACAAAAATCAAGATACTGAAGACATTACAGAGGCCTCCCTCATACACCTCCCAAGTCTATTTTTTGTTGCCTCCCCAAAGGTAAGCACTATTCTGACTTCTATCATTCAAGGTTAGTTCTGCCCATTTTTTTGAATGTCTATGAATACTGAATGTATTCAACAGTGTCTGGCTTCTTTTGCTGAACAGCATGTCAGTGAAATTTATCATGTTCCATGTAACAGTCATTTCTTTATTCATTTCTGTAAAGTATCTCAATGTATGACTATACCCTAATTTATTCACTCATTCTACTGTTGTTGAATATTTGGGTGTTTACAAATTTTTGGATGTTATATCATTATTATGGATAAAGAATGTTGTTATGAACATTCTTCTGTTTGTGATGCATTTCTGTTGCATATATGCCTAAGAATAAAACTGTTGAATCCTGGGTATGCATAATGCTCAGCTTTAGCACTCTGGAACATGGATAAACACCACTGCAAGATACCTGTACCCCAGCAGTAAATGAGAGTTGCTCCTAATACCAAATGTTGACAAGGATTATCAATTTTTTCCTTAAAGCCATTTTTGTGGGTATGGAGGACCAACTCACTGTGGTTTTAGTTTGTGTTTCTGGGATGCCAAATAATGTCGAGCATCTTTTCTGTGCTTACTGATCATTTGGATATCTTCTTTAGTGATCACATGGTTGATCAAATGACATGATTTTAAGTGCATGAGTGTGATGTTTATGCTATTTCTGACATGGACAGTGCTATTTCTGATATTATTCACTTCCCTCTGTCACTGTTATTTCATATAGATTTCCTGAGCACCTTGGTCTGACCAAGCACTGCCTCACCTTCCAACAAAGAAGCCCAGTTACCTATTGAACCGGTTAAGTTACACATACGTGATACCACTGGGAATTTCAGTTAAACATCACCTGTTGCTGGGGTGGTGGCTGGATCTGTGAGATTAAAGAATCCATCATATCTCCTCCTATGGGAGAAGGGGGATTATCATCCTCATTCACAGACCTTCTTCGAGCATCCTGATTGCTGTCAACAAACATATTCAGGAATGTCTATGGATATAAACAGGTACAATTTAGATTATTTTACCTAACTTTAGTAAAAACATCTTACTAAAGATATTTTTAATCACTTTAGAATACTTTAACAGAAAATAAAAACATGTCATGTCTGAAATGTGTTTGACAAATGGCTTTTATTATTAGCACAACCTGAAAAAGATAATTTTGAGAGAAGAGGGGAAATTAAGGAAAGCAGTTAACCACCAAAAAAAAAAAAGCTAAGATAAAACATCCAATCAACTGAGAAGTATTGTGCTAGCAAAATCTGAAGAAAAAAGTACATCCTGGCACCTCTAAAAACAAGACAGGGTAAAAGTCTCTTTAAGGGCCTCCCTGGTGGTACAAGGAGTTAAGCACAGCACTGTGAAGCTATCTGCAGCCCCTGCAGCATGAGTTTGATCACAGCCGGCCACAGAGCTACCCACATGGCACAGCAGACCTGTCCTGTCTCACCCACTGCTCCCCTCAGTAGTGTATTTGAGTCAGTTTGACTGTTCTGTTCCCCACTCTGTCTCTGGTGAATCCTCTCACCCCCCGCACCCTGGCCTTTACCCCAGCTCTCAAATGCATAAATAAATAAATCTTAAAAAAAAAAAAGGAGACACTTAAGTCTTCCCAGGTCCTTTAATCATTCTCATTGGGTTAGATTGATTTCTACTATACTGGTGAAGGATCTTAGACTTTGAGGACATGCTAAGATCAATTAAGAGAAGAGGTACCATATTAAAAATGGAGGGTAAAGTTTACATATTGAATGTTGAGGATGCTAGTTCCCGTCTCTTATTTATTTACCAAAGCACCATCTATGCAGGACACCTTGATATGCTTCTCTTGGTAGTCACACCAACCCAACAAAATTAGATCTAAAGTATTGACACTAGGAGCTACCCAAAGAAAAGGCCCAAGCAGATTATCCTGCAATGAAGACAGAGTCAACAAGTCTCACTTTTAAATAAGAACAGCAAGTAAGAATCAGTATTTGAAGAAAGAGTCTAATATGAAGATCAAAAGGAAACAAAAAGCAGGGTGCATGAAATGGAGACTATATAGGAATAAAAGAGGTAATAGAAGATAATGTAACCATATAGAGCAGGATATCATAAAATGAACATTTAGAAACCAAAAAGTATTCTTAGAAATTTCTTAAAGGAAGGCAAAACAGACATAAGAAACAAAGATAAGAAAATCAGAGGCTAACTCCAGGATGCCTGCCCAACATCAGAATAATAGGAGTACCAGAAAGAGCTAGCAGAAGAAACAAGAGACGAACCAAAAAGAGTGCAAGGAAATTCCCCAGAGCAGAAGGATGTATGTCCTAGACTGAAAGAGCTCTCAATTTCATAGGTTCAACAACTGGAACAGGATCAAATGTCTCAGCAGTCACAATGGAAGCTAGAAGACAATGGAACAATTCTTTCAAAATTTCTTGGAGAAAACAATCACAACCCTAGCATTCTGTACCTAGCCACCCTCAGTTACATGACAGTAAACTGAAGATGTTTGTTTGTTGCTCTAAACAATGGAGTAAACAGAGAAAAAGACAAGCCACAGGGTGTGTAACATGAGAGAAGTTAAGGACTCTCCCCGCTTCATCATCTTCCTGCAGGTACCTAAGTCAAACTGTGCAAAAGGTCTGGAAAACTACCATTCCAGAGGACTGTGGAAAAGATTTCTTCAAAATGAAACCAGTAAGGTATCTGCTATGTGAATATACTGAGGAGAGAGCTGCAGGTATGGGAGAGACTTTACCCTAAATTAATGATAATGATAAACACAGAGAAAGGAAAGGTGACCAAAAAAATGAGTCAAGTAATGATTTCCAGGAAAATAAAATGTGTTAAGAAAGCAAAGTAGGGCCTCCCCTGGTGGCGCAGTGGTTGAGCGCTGGGCTGCGAAGATGCCTGCAGCCTCTGCAGCGCCGGTTCGATCCCCGGCCGCCAGCAAGGGTCCCACATGGCACTATAGACCTCTCCTGCCATGCCCGCAGCTCTTCTCAGCAGTGTATTTTGTCAGTCTGCCTATTCTGTTCCCCGCTCTGGCTCTGGTGAATTCTCTCACCCTCCCGCGCTTCTGACTATACCCAGTGCTTGTACAAATGAATAAATAAATCTTAAAAAAAAAAAAAAAAAAAGAAAGGGAAGTAATCACAGCAAGTTTGGTAAAGTGTTTACATAATTCACAATAATGTGAGACTGAAGATTTTAAATCAAAATCGCTATCTAACGATATTGCAGGGATAGGAGGAAAGAAGAAATTGTGTACTGGGAGCAGTCTGAGAGAGGGAAGAGGCATATAAGAAAGAATTTAGTAGTGATGTAAATATGCTATTTGGAGACAAGGGTGTAACACCAAGAGAATTTGCAATGTCAGAGTGTAAAACAGAGCAGGAAAATGGCAAGCGTGAGTTGCAGGGGACTAATTTTCAAAACAGGCCATTAAGAACTATTTGACTCTAAGTTGTAAGCGCATACAATTGAGCTCTATCAGAATATCCAGGGCTTGAGGCCCATTTCAAGAAAGCATCATAGTTGAACTGTTGATCAAACTTTCTCAAAAACCAATGAGAAAGCCTTTTTAAAGTCTCTTAAAAGTTCCAAATAACAAATATGACTCTCTTCAGTATCTTCCACCTTCCTTATCAAGGGGTAAGGAAATAACGTATATTTTATCATCTTATATGCAGACATAGTACTCTATCATAACTTCTAGTTCCTTCAAAATGAAGTGAGAGAAATGATGCATATAGAAGACTACTTATTAAATTTAAATAGGAATTGGTTACTTTCCCCCATTATTCCTGTCAAAGAAATTGTTTCAGAGATCATATTTATATTTATTCATGCTATAACATTAAAGTCTGTTACCTTTAGTCCTGGTGCAGGATAAAAACCTTCTACTAACTTGCTATTATCAAAAAGACTATAGGCACCATCCCGTATTGCCACAACACCTCGACTCCGACAGTATATATCAATGCAATACATGTTCCTGAAGGCCAGCCTGATGTGGGTGGATGACTGTGGCAGAATGGAGAAGCACTGGTAGGCAGTGTTGGTTCTCTGGGTCAAGCCCAACATCGGCACAGTGGGGAGTTTGTTGATGGCATTTAACGGAGCCTGAGTATCAAACAGTACCTGTAAGGAACAAGTAACAGTGAGACAACCAGTTTGTGTACAAATGCTAAAACCTCAGAATTTTCGATGTACAACTGTCTCAAATGAGACAATATCCTTCTGGGACATTTCACAAAACTTTCTCTTTAAGAGAATATACGGACTGGCCTCCCTGGTGGCACAAGGGGTTAAGCACCACATTATGAAGCAATCTGCAACCTCTGTAGCAGAGGTTTGATCCCTGGCCAGATAGGGAGCAACCCACATGGCACAGCAGACCTCTCTTGCCTCGCCTGCTGCTCCCCCTCAGCAGTGTACTTCAGTCAATCTTCCTGTTCTGTTCCCCACTCTGTCCCTGGTGAATCCTCTCACCCCCCACCCCACATCTCTGGCCTGTACCCCAGCTCTTATATGCATAAATAAATAAATCTTTTTTTAAGAAAAAGAGAGAGAAAATATACAGAGGGCCTCCCTGGTGGCGCAGGGGTTAAGCCGTGGCCTATGAAGCTATCCGTAGCCACTGCAGCACCAGTTTGATTCCCGGCCAGGGAGCTATCCGCATGGTGCAGCAGACCTCTCCTGACTCTGATGAATCCTCTAACCACCCCCACCACCTCTGGCCTGTACCCCAGTTCTTATACATAAATAAATAAATCTTCAAAAAAATAATAAAGACACAGTGCTATGAAACTATCACCAGCCACTACAACATGAGTTCAATCCCGGGCCAGGGAGCTGACCCACATGGCACAGCAGATCTTTCCTGTCTCGCCCACTGCTCCCCTCAGCAGTGTATTTCCGTAGATCCACCTGTTTTGCTCCCTACCCTGTCTCTGGTGAATCCTCTCACCCCCTGCACTTCTGACCTATACCTCAGTTCTTGTATGCATAAATAAATCTTCAAAGATCCATTAAAAAAAGAGAATATATAGACCATTTTGAGTCAAAGAAAACTTCTTACAAAAAGAGGGCAAGATATAAAAGATAAAGGTAGCCACTCTTGTCAGTAAAGCTAAATCCACATGATTTTTTGAGGAGTTTTACATGAGACACTAACACTGAGTCTTATTTTTAAACAGAACATAAAATTACCTGTAATAATTGAACCACATTTGGTGTTTTGTTGAACATTTCTTGAAGCTGATGGAGAATGGTATTGTGACAGTTACTGCAACCTGAGTTTGGGCCAACAGTTCCCAAAGAAATGTGAAATTTCTGATGTATGGAATTCCACTGGATACTAATCTAAATCAAATAAATGACATTTCTCAGAAATAGGGAGAGAGGACTAGAATGAAAAATGTTTCAACGGTAAGGCAAAATGCCAAAGATCTAAATGAGGTCTTTTTAAAAAGTATCTCTTCAGACAGGACTCTACAACTCCAGATACATACACTGTTACTATGAAACAGTAACATTCACTGAGCATGTGTGCATTTGTTACATGGCCCACTTCTGAATGAAACAGAAAGAGAACATGCTGAAGGAAAAATTTTGATTAAATTTTATTTGAAAAGTATCATTAGTATTTTTTTATTTTTCATTTTTCTCTTGAACTGAATTAGTCACCTCTCTGAGCACATCATAAAGGGAAAGCAAACCAACCCCAACACAGATGCCTTCAGTTAATGATGTTAATAATCCTGTGACCAAAAGCATAGACATACCATACTGTTCAAAAACCATTCACACTTAATCCTTATTATAGTAACCATGTTGCTAAGATTTGAAATCAATGAAGGAAAAAATATAGACACCAAAAGTACATTATGTTGTCTAAAAATCTTTAAGATTATGTACCCTATTCAAAGAGGGCATAATCTGTGTTTTTAATTACAGAGTTAAGCATTTTAGTATACTATATCAAGAAAGTTATTAAAATTTACCATTTTTTCCCTAATTTTTAACTGAGCCCTCAATTATTTCATGGCAGTTTTCATAATTTTTAAGTTCTTGATTTTTAAAAGGTTTATGAGAAGAACTTCAGTTTTAATTAATTCATAGACTTACTGAGCTTCCCTTGGTGGTTCCATAACACAAGATAAGTTTTCGGTAATTATAAACACGAACTTCTGAGAAAATATTTAAATGAGCAGGTATGTCTACATAGAAAGGAAACAAAAGGAGATAAAGATCATACATGCAAAATTAAGAAATATATATTTGAAAAAGAGAGCATATGGGTAATATTATATGCCTAGATAGAAAGGCCTCTAAATACATAATTAAAAGAAAGGAAGCAAAAGCAAAAACAAGAAAGCAATAATAGCATAAATGGATAGCAGGCTTCCAGTTCCATTTCTACAAAAGGGAGCCAGGGCAGGGGTGGAGATATACTGAAGCAGAATGGGGGTTCCAATTCCAGCTCTGGCATTTACTAGATATGTGAACTTCAGCAAGTTTCTCCATTTCTGTGACTTGTTTATTTGTAAAATGAGGACTAATAAAATACCTACCTCATAGGGTGACTGTGAGGATTAAATGAGTTAACAGAAGCAACTATTATACTTTACAGCACATGGTAAACTGTCAATAAATACTATTACTACAGTATGGTTTATCTGTGTGCAAAAATTCCTGGATCCATAAGAAACTTAACTATGGTTGTTTCTGGGGGAAGGAAACTGAAGTCTGAGATAAAAGGGAAACTAGCTTTTTATTACACTTTTGAGGTTTGTTTTTTTTTTTTGTTTTAATAATATGCATGTTTTACTCCTTCAGTTAAAAGAAAAGGGTGGGGTGTTTTTTGCTTCACAAGAAAAATCATCAAATATACCTGGTAGAGACCGTGCAAATTCTAAAACACACTCATATAATCGTGCAATGCTATTCCAGTCATTAAGGAACATTTCAACCACTTTTCGACCACCAACTGGTTCAGATAACAGGTTTTCATATGTCAGATAAACATGCCGGGATGGTCCTAACAGGATTAAAAGAGAAGATTAATAGTAATCAATACCAAAAACAAAATAATCCAGAAACAAACGAAGGCAAAGTGTGTGAGTCATCTCACCTTGCTCCCTGGTAGAAGTGCCATTAAGTGGACAATTTGCAAACACTAACTCTGCCACCCATGTGCGGTTATTTCTACCTTGTAATCGAAAAGTGCAATCGAGAAGAGAACGGTCCAGAGCTTTTTGGGTTTCCTCATTTACACCCTTACAGGGAGGAATTCTGGAGATGAAAGATAGCACATAAAATGTACTTCACATTACAGAAAGACAAAAGCACAATATACACAACGACAGGCAAGGTACACATTAGAGCTTCAGTTCAAACTCTACTAGGCAACTTCTGCAAAGAGATAAAACAATTCATAGCAATACATAGCAATTAACAACAATTACTCCATTTCTGTTCATATCAACATGGATTGGGACTCTTACTTTAACAAATTGATGTTTGCCTTCATCCTTAATCTGTGTATTAGAAAAGACTACAATTCTTCAGAATGAAAAATCAAGGATACTGGTTTTCTACAAGTCTACCTAGAACACTCTCAAGGAAAAGCTAAGTGTAACAAACTACTTCTAAAACTAGTCCTTGAAGGCAAGATAATACCATGGAAAGAAGAAGCGTTCTGGAATCAGGAAAGTGCACCCTATTTTTCTTTTTCTTAAATTCATTTATTTGTTTTCTTATATTGTTGTTCATTTTTGTACAGTAATTGGTTTCCCCTCAGGTGTAGTCCCCGTAGTTCTCCCACCACGACAGTACCCATGAACCTCACCATAGTCTCTTGTGCTCTTCCCTCCCTCATTTTGACCCTTTCCCTCCTTGTCTCTTGCTATATGCATCAGATCTATGGTGAGCTTGCAAGTTTTGTCTTTTTTCTTGATCTTTTTCAGTTTCTCTATATTCCACATATAAGTGAAACCATCCAGTATTTATCTTTTTTCATCAGACTTATTTCGCTTAACATGATCCCTTTCTCCATCCATGTTGCTACGAATGGCATGAGTTTATCATTTTTGATCACTGAGTAATATTTTATTGTGTATATATACAACTTTTTTTTTAATATCACAACTTTTTGATCTATTTGTTTGTTTGGGGGCATTTGGGTTGTTTCCATATCTTGGCTATTGTAAATAGTGCTGCAATAAATATAGGAGTGCAGGTTTCCTTTTGAATTAGTGTTTTCTGTGTTTGTTGGGTAGATTCCTAGCAGTTGAATCTCTGGGCCATATGGTAGATACATTTTTAGTGTTTTGAGAAATATCCACACAGCTTTCCATAGTGGCCAGATCAGTTCACATTGCCACCAGCAGTGTAAAGAGGGTTCCTTTTTCTCCACACCCTCACAGGAAACTGCATTCTAATTGTGACTCAGTTACATTGAACCCCTATGAATTTCAGTTTCCCAACTATAAAATGGAAATAAATAATTACCTTAAAGGTTATTCATTTTAAAATATGACAAAACACATATAAAGTGCAGGTATTTATTCATATAGCAGGTATTTATTCATAAACATTTATTAGTTGCCACCTGCAATAAATCCAAGTCTTGTACACTGAGTGCCATGACAAGATTCTGGTTCATTACCCCCCTTTCCCTCCTCTTCTGTAGAATACTCATTACAACGGAACTTCATGGGTAGGAACTCAATTAACATTCACACTATTATTTTTATCTATCATGTGCCTCAGAGGAATGTATAACTTTTTAAAATACCTACCTATCCATTTTCTTCTTGCAGCTGTATGGACTATATTATTTGTCATAAAACATTAAGAGGTGATATATTTTAGCTGTTAATGAATTGGTTCAGCAACAGATGAAATAATGAGATGATATATCATTTAATCACACATTATCAATTCAGAGAAGGTAAGTTAATTCTCAGACTTGGTATAATTATTAATATCTAAAACAAAAACCAACAAATATAATTGGAAATACCGACTTTTGTTTCATTATTCCTATTCAGAATATAACACCTAGAACAGGAATTCTCACTCTTGGCAATATTGATAGTTTGGGCTGGATAATTATTTGTTGTGGGGGTTGGCCTGTGCACCTCTGGTCTCTACCTATCAGATGACAGTAGCACCTCCTATTCCTTCTTCTTAGTTAATAATAACCAAAAATATCTTCAAACATGCTAACTATCCCCTGGAGGGCAAAAATGCCCTGGAGTTGAGAACCACTGACCTAGAATAAACAACTTAAGTGAGCAAAAGCGATAGAGACTGCAGATGGTAAAAAATAAAATTGTAGAGGGGAATAAAGCTATATAGGTTGCATAAAAGAATTAATGTAATACTGAAATCATCTCAATTAATGAAAAATTTCACCAGAGTGCCTCTTAAATGTACAGGTTAGATTTTTCAAAAATTAATCTTTCATACTATTTATTTTTTATCACCACCAGAAAGACTTTGCCCAATGTTATTTGGGGTAGTTATTGTAGACATTGCATACACTGCATATATGCTTTTCAATGTCACAGGTATACTGAGTAGCTCTGCTTTTACCCCTCAAAACATAAATGTAACCTATAGGAATTATAAGGCAGCCAATTCTAATCAATTTCTAAATCTTGATTTTGAAAATATAAATTCATTAACATTATCTTCCTTTCACATAAAATGTGTGCTTCATGTAATCCATCTGGATAGAAAATGAACACACAGAAGCCAAAATGTTTTGAAGTATGAATTAAGGTTAAGACTCCTTTCAATTTATGCTCTCAGGGACATCACAATCCTGAAAATACACTCTACCTCACCTTCTTAATCTGTGATACAGATACAATTGGCTCTACTTCAAAGAACCTGTAAAATATTTTCTAGCTTTTATGGCTATCAATGTAACAGAAAGAATGAACTACAATTATAACCTTCATCCTCCCCCACATGATTATGGGAAAGGGGAAAAACTGGTTTCCTGAAAGGAAATCTGACAAGATTGTTATGAACTCAAAATACTGTTCTATTCACCAAAAATTAACTTAGACATTTCCTGAACAATGGATTAACCTTCTCTGAAAACTACCATTTCAAGGAAGTTTTCCCATCTACACAGCTATACCTGGCTGATTTTTCTCCTATAATTCTGAATATTGAACCAATTTAGGAACTACGCTTTAGTCTGTTAGGGTAGATGTGTGTCAGCACTGTTCCGTTTTGGCTGTCATGTGCTGTGTGTCAGTTTCATTGTGAGGGGTTTTACAAATATCAGTGACTGCACTATGTCCCTGTGGTACAAAAGAAGCAAGATCACTGAAAAGTGCTAGTAAAAGGAGCACAGTTGTGCCTACAAGGAAAGTGAAGAGGGTTTTATGAAGGTTGCTGCCATGGATACACATAAGGATTTAGACACATAACTGAATGTAAGCTGAGTCACAACTTGCAGAAAAGAGCTATATCTAACATGCTATTTGCGTAAGTGACAGGAGCCACAACGGACAAGATGGAATAAACCTTGTGGGTGTAGGGAGAGGACCAGCACCACTGCCCCTTTCTTTAATGTTAGTTCAGAAAGTGGGGAGTTTGGTAAAGAACTCAAAACTAAGCAGCACAGCATGCTGCTCTTGAGACATATATCAACTGCGTGTAGGATGAAGGTTCTTCTGAATGTGCACAAGGCAAGAGGTCCAGGAACCACAGCAATCTAAGTACTTTCAGGTACATCAGGTACCTGAAGGCCTGTTCAACAGATTTTCAAAGAAATAAGCTGAACAAGAACGGAACATATTTTCAGCAAAGGGGAGAAAAATATGCTCAATTTTAGAGCTTTGAAGTATCAACTCATACTCCTATTTAGTACTAATTTATCCAGGATTAAAAACTTAAAAGAGTATTTCCTGAAGATGAAATGCATTAGATCTATTACGTACTAATTAGTTCTGTGCAGGATTTTAATTTTTTTTTCAAAGATTTATTTATTTATACAAGCACTGGGTATAGTCAGAAGCGAGGGAGGGTGAGAGAATTCACCAGAGCCACAGCGGGGAGCAGAACAGGCAGACTGACGAAATACACTGCTGAGGGGAGAAGCGGGCGGCAGGAAAGGTCTGCGCGCTATGTGGGACCCTCGCCAGTGGCCGGGGATCAAACTGATGCTGCAGAGGCTGGGGGCAGCTTCGCAGCCCTGCGCTCAACGGCTGCGCCACCAGGGAAGGCCCAGGATTTTAATTTAATAAAATCACAGCTAGGCATTCGTTGTTTACTTTTTCCTCCTTCACTTCGATAGTCACCCCCCCCCACTATAATGGATGGCATGTACCAGACACAGCTTTAGCCATTTCTATATACTCTCTTTTTAAGTTTTAAAAAAGGAAGCAATTTATTATAGTGGGTTACAATAAACACTTTTAAAATTATTGTAAAATCAAGCTAAAAAATAAGAAGTACATCCTCTCTAGGTGGCAATATTATGAGTTCTCAAGTTCCAGAAAAAATAGGACTGAAATTTATTTCATAAAAATGCTGAAAAAAGGGCCTCCCTGGTGGCGCAGCGGTTGCGCGCTGGGCTGCAAAGCTGCCTGCAGTCTCTGTAGCGCCGGTTTGATTCCTGGCCCACCAGGGAGAAACCCACATGGCGCGGCAAACCTCTCCTGCCTCGCCTGATGCTCTCCTCAGCAGTGTCTTTGGTCTGTCCGCCTGTTCTGTTCCCCGCTCTGTCTCTGGTGAATCCTCTCACCCTCCCGCACATCTGGTTGCTAAGGGCCTCCCTGGTGGCACAGGCAGTTGAGCGCTGCACTGTGAAGCTGTCCACAGCTTCTGCAGCGCAGGTTCGATCCTGGCCAGCCAGGGTGAAACCCACATGGCGCAGCAGACCTCTCCTGTCTCGCCTGCTGCTCCCCTCAGCAGTGTATTTCGTCAGTCTGCCTGTTCTGTTCCCTGCTCTGTCTGTGGTTAATCCTCTCACCCTCCCATACATCTGGCCTGTACCCTGGTTCTTGTATAAATAAATAAATTTTATTTAAAAAGTAAATAAATAAAACTCTTGCTAAACATGAAAAATGTAACTAAGAGAAACCAAATGTTAACATCATCCACTTAACTGCAGTTGCTACAAAGAGTGAAGACAAAAAATTCCTTACATTTTTTAGGCAGAGGTAATTCAAAGCCAAAGTCAATTAAAAGTATTACATTTTCCTACTGATTTCTATTATGAGACCAGCACTCCCTTTCCTTTTTTTTTGGTGGTACCCTTGCCAGCGGCTGGGGAACAAACTGGCGCTGCAGAGGCTGCGGGCAGCCTCACAGCCCAGCGCTCAACCGCTGTGCCACCAGGGGAGGCCCCCAGTACTCCCTTTCTTGAAAGCTTTTTGTAGAGATGGTGTTAAGATAGCCAGGACTGGGGGCCTCCCGGGTGGCACAGCGGTTGAGCGCTGGGTTGCGAAGCTGCCCGCAGCCTCTGCAGCACCGGTTCGATCCCCAGCTGCTCCCCGGCCACCGGAGGAGGATCCCACATGGCTTGCAGACCTCTCCTGCCGCCCACTGCTCCCCTCAGTAGTGTGTTTCTTCAGTCTGCCTGCTCTGCTCCCCGCTCTGGCTCTGGTGAATCCTCTCACCCTCCCGTGCTTCTGACTGTACCCAGTGCTTGTATAAATAAATAAAAAAAAAAAATCTTAAAAAAAAAAAAAGATAGCCAGGACTGGAAGCTATCCTAGTTCAAGCCTCTCTGAAGTGAGCACTGTCATACAGATGGAATGCATGCTATTTGCTAGCCCTTCTCATCTTCCACGCAAAGAAACTGATGCCCAAGTAACAAAAATTAAAGTCTCACTGGATCAAATAGCAGAGCTACCATATATGTCTTTTCAGACAGGGGAATTGGATAAAACTAAAAGTTTTTTGCCACCTTCTCCTCTTTCTCACAACTAACATTAGTCTAATCACCAACCCTTAAATATTTCTTCCCATAAATCCTTGCAGAACCCTCCCTAGTCCATGCTACCTAGAACTGTGCTGTCAACCATTTCAGCAACTGGTTTTGATACTTTAGTCATGTTCTCATACAATTCTCCATATTGTCACCAGGGTGATCTTTCAAAAACCCCTACCAAATAATGTCAGCTCCTACTTTTTATCATCTGATGGCTTTTTATTGCCATTAGGACAAAGTCTAAATTCCTTAAGGACACTCACAAAGGTCTATAGGATCTGATACATTCCTATTCATCTCTCCAATTTCATCTCTCCCTACTCCTGCCATGCTCAACTTCCTTCTGTTCCAAGGATGCCAAGTTCTCTTGTTTCCAAGGCTTCGCATTAGTAGTTATCCCTTCCAGTTAGTGCTACCCGCTACCCTAGCTCCCCCTTTCCTCTGGCTAATTCTCACTTTCAGTCCAAGTACAATTTGTACTTTCTCAAGGATAACCTTTCCTGGCTTCTGAACTAGCCCATATACCCCTGCTGTGTTAACTCACAGCATCCTGAAAGGCCCTATTAGAATTCAAGCCTGAAACACAGTTGTACCCAGTAAACATTTGCTGAATGAACAAAAGAAATAGAGGAAAGACATCCTAAAATACCAAGTGATGCTGGATTCCTACTTGGCAGATGAAAGACAATCCTTCCCTAGACAGTTATGCTATCTCAGGGAAGGGGAGGGACAGCTCTGGTAGTATGGTTACAATGCATAGCATCAAGTAAGACACACCATAGGGACTTACTTCAGTAAGCGAATTGCGTGGCTGAAGCCATCACCTTCCATTTGCACTCCTTGATGTGGAATCTCCAGATTAGACAACTGGAAAGAAAAAAGCAATTATATCAGATCACCAATTTCTCAAAGAAACTATCTTGTCTAAGTACTACTGTCTCTATTCTCCTGGAATCTGTTCTAGGGCCATTCTGTCTCAAAGTGACAACATATTGGGCATAAGCATTGTCCCCCATCATCTGATTTCCTGGGAAAATGTTCAGTGAAACTTAAAGATTGACACACAGCTTCTAGCTAAAAAAACCCAAAAAACAAAACATTCATAGATGACAATTTTCTTTGTGAAACCCAAGAAGAAAGGATTTCCAATTTATGTACTTAGTCAATGAGGTATCTTTCCCAATTGAAGGATTCAGAAAGTAGTTAAAAAGATGAACGCGGGCCTCCCTGGTGGCACAAGGGGTTAAGTCTCAGCACTATGAAGCTTTCGGCAGCCACTGCAGCACAAGTTCGATCCCCAGCCAGGGAGCTGACCCACATGGTGCAGCAGATCTCTCCTGTCTCATCCGCTGCTCCCCTCAGCAGTGTATTTCAATAGATTCACCTGTTTGGCTTCCCACTCTGTCTCTGGTGAGTCCTCTCACCCCCCACACCTCTGGCCTACACCGCAGTTCTTGCAAGCATAAATACAAATAAATCTTTGGAAAAAAAAAAGATGAATGCAGGTGCAAAAGAATCAAACTAGACGGCTCTCTCACATCGTACACAAAAATTAGCTCAAAATGGATTAAAGATTTGAACATGACCTGAAACCATAAAATATGAAAAAAACAGGCAAAACACCCCCTGATACAGGCTTCAGTAATGTCTTTGGGGATTCAACTACAATGGCACAGGAAATGAGTAAAAATAAACAAATCAAACTAAAAGGCTTTTGCACAAAGAAACTATCATTAAAGCCAAAGACACCCTATCGAGTGGGAGAAAATATTTGCACATCATACATCTGACAAGGGACTAATACCCAAAAATCAACAAAGAACTCATACAACTCAACAACAACAAAAAAATCCAATCAAAAATGGGTAGAAAAGCTAAACAGAAACTTCCACAAAGGCGGCATACAAATGGCCAACAGGGATGTGAAAAAATGTTCATTAATTATCAGGGAAAAGCAAATCAAAACCACAGTGACGTACCATCTCAAACCCATGAGAAATGGCCCATATTTAAAAAAAAAAAAAAAAAAACAGAAACAACAAGTGATGGTGAGAGTGTAAAAAAAAAGGAAGCCTCATATACTGCTGGTGGGAATGCAGACTGGTTCAGGCCCTATGGAAAACAATATGGAGGTTCCTCAAAATCTTAAAAATATATTTAACATATGATCCAGCAATTCCATTCCTTGGAATTTATCCAAAGACTGCAAAAACACTATCTGAAAGGATACTGGCACATCTATGGTCACTGCAGCACTATACACAATAGCCAAGGTACAGAAACAACATAAGTGCCCAATGACAGATAAGTGGATATAGTTGTGGTATATTTACACATGGAATACCACTCAGATATTAAAAAAAAAGATGAAATCTTGCCATCTGTAATCACCTTGATGGACTAGAAGGGATTATGCCAACTCAAGCCAGAAACAAATATGAGAGGATTTTGCGCATGTATGGAATGTAAAGAAATGAAAGGAAAAGAGAACGTTAAACCAAAATAAACCCTAGATTTCTGATAAAAGAATTGAGGCAATCAGAGGGGGAGTGTGAGCGGTGGGAAGCAAAAGTAGGAGGGGGCCCAATGGGCTATGGTGGAGATCATAGGTGCTTATGATGTGGTAAAATACCTTTGAAGAGGTGTACACCTATTTTTCTAAATAATACACAGTGTCATAAACCAATGTTACCTCAATAAAAATAATATAATTTACAGTAAGAAAGATAAATGCAGGGCCTCCCTGGTGGTGCAAGGGGTTAAGACGCATCACTATGAAGCTATCTGCAGCCACTGCAGCATGAGTTCCATCCCCGGCCAGGGAGCTACCCACATGGTACAGCAGACCTCTCCTGTCGCGCCTGCTGCTCCCCTCAGCAGTGTTTTTCAGTAGTTCTGCCTGTTCTGCTCCCATTCTGTCTCTGGTGAATCCTCTTACCCCCACCTCCAGCCTGTACCCCAGTTCTTGTATGCATAAAATAAATCTTTAAAAAAAAAAAAAAAGATGAATGCAAGGATAGTACCTGAGATCCTATCAGTGGAACTGTAAGGATTTAAGTATGCCAGAAAGTCACCTTATATAATAAAGAAATGCCTTCAGGAGATATTCCCGGGTCTTCGATGACTATTTAAACCCACCTTGTTCCCAAAAGGATTTAAAACAGCCTGCAGCCCTGCTCTTTGGGTCTGGGAAGGGCAGACCCAAAGTCTTAGCCAAAGTCCTTTTTGAAAATATAAAATTACAGGTTCTGTTACCTCCCTGTACTTTCATATCTGTGGATTGTGCTGGATATCACAGCTGTGTATTCTTTTTTTTTTTTTTTTAAGATTTATTTATTTATTTATTTATATAAGCACTAGGGTACAGTCAGAAGCGCGGGAGGGCGAGAGAATTCACCAGAGCCAGAATGGGGAGCAGAGCAGGCAGAAGGACCGAAGTACACTGCTGAGGGGAGCAGCAGGCGGCAGGAGAGGTCTGCGCGCCATGCGGCACCCTCCTCCAGTGGCCGGGGAGCAGCCGGGGATCAAACCGGCGCCGCAGAGGCTGCGGGCAGCTTCGCAACCCAGCGCTCAACCGCTGCGCCACTAGGGAGGCCCAGCTGTGTATTCTTAAAAGACACTAATTGCATATATCCATGCAACAAAAGTAAAAATTTAGGTTTAATATTCCTTCTGGTCTGTTTCTCTGGCCTGAGTCCAATTTTATTACTGTGTAAGTAATATGAATGGATTCACCAACTCAAAAGTAAGCTACCCCTATATCAACTAACCATTTTTAAGAGTCAAATAATGTTCCTAATTAAGAGGTATACAAGTAAGACATCAACTGGGAGGAACTTATTTTTCATTTCCATAAAGAAAAGAAAACTTACAATTTGGAATCAGAGAGGAGAAATAACTTGTCACGTTTTACATATATACCATGACAAGCTATGGTTTCAACCCCACCCTCCTCAAATGAACAAGATCAAAACCATTCTGGTTCTCTGGAATTCATGTAGCTTTAGCAAGGCATTTAAAGTATCATTTTTTTTCATTTAGAGTACCCAGAATTGTTCCCCCAAATTACCTCTAACCGAAGTCCTACAAATGGCATATTTGTATCACACATAGCGACAAAGTGAGCTAAAACTTTATTGAAGGCACACGTTTCTCCTGATCGTTTGGTTTTCTTGGATTCTACCGGACATGGATCATCGGACAACTAGAATTTAAAGAACACAGTGGGCCAAAAAAACACAGATGATGGAATTAATAAAGGCAGTTAAATCATTAAAACAAAACTCAGGGTTAACCAAAAGTCATTTAAATATTTATTGAGCAAATACTGACTAAACACCAGAAATTCACTAGCAAACAGTGTATTTAAGAGTCTTCTGTGGAAAATGGTGTATAATTAAAAGTGAAGCATTTTCAAGAAAAGGTTGATTAACTGTTAATTAAACCTTATAGCCAACCCAGTCTTTTGAAACAGTATCTAATTAGTTTTCATGTTAAAAATGGTTAAAGAATACAATAAAGTTAATATACCTATGTTCTGTGCTCATTTCCATATGTGAGCATACCTTGCGCTTGGTACCGGTTCTGGGCTGTTTCCCAGTTTTTGTACGAAAAACCAAGTCCTGGATATTTTCCTTGAACTGCTGCAGCTGGAGTGCCACCACAGGGCTGTCTTCACGGTCTGTAGCACTCACAGACAGGAAGTAGTACTTGTATGACAGCTGTGTGGGTTTATTGGGAACCTCCAACATTTCCACAACCTAAAAAAGAGGCAAATTAAAAATGAGAAATATTAAGTGTTGGATACTTTCCTCCTCCTATCAAGTAGGGCTCAGAATTATAAAACTAATCAGATGTCCTTTAAATGAAGGACAAATCAATCATGGTGTCCAAAAAAGCCATACCCAGTAAATACATAATTTGTTTTCTAAAAAATATATCATACTAAAGAATAACAATAAAATTAAAAGTAACCATAAACTATAGCAAATGGAACATTCAGACTATCACCATCAGGTGTTCTTGATATTCATACATTAGCTTATAAGCTGAAAAACCTTTATGCTTAAATCTAGTAGGTCTGCTAGATTTTCTAGAATGTCTATTTTAAATTGCCCTGCTTTTTTCCTTAACCATTAAAAATTCCTGAGAGGGCAAGATGTACAAACTTCCAACTACAAGATAACCAAGTACTTGGGCTGTGCTGAGTGACACAATTCCTATAGCTGACATTGTTATATGGTACATAGGAGAGCTGTCAAACAGACTAAACCAAAGGTTCTCATCAGGAGAAAATTTTTTTCCTTTCTTTTCTTATGATAGCTGTATAAGAAGATGGATTTTAGCTGAATCTATTGTGGTAAATATTTCACAATATATGTAAATGAAACCATCATGCTCTATGTTTTACACCTGTACAGTGACATACACCAATTATTTCTCAGTAAAACTGGAAAAAAAATGAATAATATATAGAAATTAGATTTTTTTTTAAATGTCACTATTTATGGCAGATCAAGTGACAACTCTTACTCAAATTTGAAAGCATATAAAAATAAGCCCTGGTTTTTCAACTAAAACATATGGTTACTGTGAGGATAAGGGTAACAACATCAGCAATAATTAACACTGACAGAGAGCTTACTATGTGCCGTGCACTGTCTTAAGTATTCCACACATGTTAACACATTAATCCTCTCAATAACTGTCAAGTAGAGATTAGTGTCTCCATTTTCTGATGAGAAAACTGAAGAAAAAAAAAAGTTTGGTTACTTGCCCAAGGTGACCAAACTAAGAAGCGATGGAATCAGGCTCTGATCGTAGAAGTTTAACTCCAGAGACCTTGCTCTTACCACCATACCAGCTTACTAGCTTCAAGGTCTACCTAATAATTAAGAAAAGCTCCCTAAATAGTTTAGTGGGAAAAATAAATGATTTTAGACAAGGCTCTTGACCAATACCCCACTTTCCTATCTCTATTCCTGGCTCTCTTCTCCCTGTCACCCTACTCCTTCCCAAATTCTCTTCATGAAATTGTTTGGTCAACATCTAGGCATCACACTGATGAACCTGAGGAATTGGAAGATTTAAAAGTAAAACGGACATTTCACCAAGCAAGACACATAGATGACAAATAAGCACAGGAAGAGATACTTAACATTATCAGCCACTGGAGCAGCATAAATTAGGGCTATAACAAGATACCACTACACATCTATCAGAATGGCTAAAATTAAAAAAAAAGAAATTACAGTACCAAATGCTAGGAAGAATGCAGAACAATTATAACATTTATTGCTAGCAGGAATGCAAAATGGCTCAGCCACTTTGGAAAACACTTTCTTAGAAAGTTAAACATACATTTAACATATGACCCAGCAACCCTACTCTTATTTATCCAAAAGAAATTAAAGTTAAATTTACCAAATAACCTATATGCAAAAGCTCATTGCAGCTTTATTTGCCATTGCCCCCAAACTGGAAACCACCCAGAGGTCCTTTAATAGGTGACTAAACAAACCATGTTACATCCATTCCATGGAATATTCCTCAGCAATAGAAGGAATGAACTATTATACACACAACATGGGTGAATGTCAAAGGTATCATACTGCTCGAAAGAAACTGCACTGGAAAGGCAAAACTAGAGACAGAAAATGTCAGGTCACTAGCTGCATGTAGAGGGAGGGTTTGACTATACAGGGCAGCATGAGGGAATTCTGAGGGGTAATAGACCTGTTCTGTCTTGACTGAGATGCAGATTACAAACTGTAAGCATCTATCAAAATTCAATTCAAGGTCTCATTTTTTATTGTATAAATTTAATCTTAATATGACAAAATAAAATGACAGACATTTAAAGGGAGATCAATCGCAGCAAGCCTTTCCAATGGTCTCAGAGCCCATGGTGGTAGTTCCTTCCTCATCAATGAACACAATACTCCCAAGTGAGAAATATGGAGGAAAAAGTAATGTACATTCAGCTTTGGCCTATACGATATGAAACAAATTATTGTTTTATAATAAATCACTAGTCATTGAAACCAAAGCCTGTTTTGGATACTAAAAAAGGTCAGAAAATACTAAATCATAGACAATTTATTTTGTGTATAGCTGAGACCATTGTGTGCTTATGGATTTCATTATTCATACAATCTGCATAACATTTCGCATGTAGGCCAGGCAGTTCTGTGAGAACTAAAACAATAATCCTTGTCTAAGTGCCAGATCTAGTTCTCAGCTGGTATTTTGAAATTCAGAAAAAAGAGTGATATTCACATCAATTTCAAACATATTAGTCTACATGGTTAACTCTAACTTAAGGCAGGCTAAACAGAGTACCTTTTAAAGATAATTATCTTTTAAAAGTATTGCCACAAAGCTTAGAAAAATTCACTTGTACTACCTTCAACTAACAATCCTGAATTAAATTTTTTTTTTAAGATTTATTTTTATTTGTTTATACAAGCACTGGGTACAGTCAGAAGCACGGGAGGGTGAGAGAATTCACCAGAGCCAGAGCGGGGAACAGAGCAGGCAGACTGAAGTACACTGCTGAGGGGAGCAGCGGGCGGCAGGAGAGGTCTGCACGCCATGTGGGACTCTCCTCCCGGTGGCCGGGGAGCAGCCGGGGATCGAACCGGCATTGCAGAGGCTGTGGGCAGCTTCGCAACCCAGCACCCAACCGCTGCGCCACCGGGGAGGCCCCTGAATTAAATTTTTAAATACTTAAAATTCTTGGCAAAAAGTATCTATTTGGTGTATAAACAAACTTCTACAGGCAAGGAATAATATTAAGGATGAGTTCATATTTCAAATTCTTGCAAATTTTAACCAATTCAAAGACCTCAAAAAAATTAATGGGAAAACACATAAAAAGAGTGAAAAGGGAGTAAGAAATTTTACTGTTCACTGAAAGGTACGTGCAATCAATAGCTATGTACGTCTTCAACCAATTAAGGGTGAAAAACAAAGCTATTTCAGCCAGCCCATATTTAAAAGGTTGCATTATGCAAGTTAATGTTTAATTAGAATCAAACAGGTTTATCAGACACCAAAACCTTCATAGTAGTTGCTCTCAATTTTTTTCTTCTTGTAAGAGGAGGTAACTCCTTCCAAGCAGAATTCCCCAACTCTGCCTGCTCATTATATTTCTTAGAAACGTCACTTTCTTCTCTCTGCCATCCCTATCTCCGGGGTTGAGAATGACTATACAAAAGTCAAATATCTAATGCAATATACTTGCAAATTAAATTAAATAAATCACTTAAGATATTAATAGAATTACTGAGCTCAATCACCCAAATCACCCCTTCACATACTTACAATGTAGTATTGTGGAAGACGGGTAAGCTTAATGAACAGTTTATTCTTCGAAAGGTTTCCAATAGGATGGGTTGAGTAATTGGACAGCTGCAGTGTTTCAGTGCTTATTGTAGGGAGATGTTTAATAGACTGTTTACAACGCTGTTGTCCAAGCCAAAACCTTTATTTAAAAGAGATAACGTACATTATAAAATCTTAAGACTTTTTGGATTGTGTGCTATTGGTTTACAGATTACTGAAGATTACTAAAAAGTCAATTAATTTGAAATTTAAATGAACAAAAAGGACATGTAACCATCATGACCAATCATTTCTCCAGTTCTGTGTTGTACTTTTACTTCTAAATGATCTAAGGAGTTTAAACTACAATGTGAACGATTTTGACTATTTCTATGGCAGAATTAACTAGTATTTATGGATCAGACAGTTTCCAGTTTATTAGAGGGGATGACGGATTTCCTAAGGTTTACAAGATGGCACAAACTAATCTCAACATCATTTATAAAATGCCTGAACTGTTTATAAAACAAAATTAAGTGGAAAAGTACTTCATTTTCCTGCTATCTCTGGAGATAATACAGACCCAATTTTTATAAAATGTCATACATGTACTTAGCAGGTGCCAATAAGCGTTAAAATACTCTCTTCCACTTCTTTCAGTTAAGCTACACACTTGGATGCATTTACTATAGTACTTCTCGCATTTCCTTTCAATTATTTATCCTTCAAGCTAGGATACCATATAATACGTGAAAAAGGAATAAAATGACTGGTTCACAAACTTTCTGCCATGAGATAACTACAGAAAATGAGAATATGAACTTAGGAAGATTTGACTAAACATAACAGTACCATAACATCCAAGTTCATGATCAGCAGGCTCTGCCTTACTGAACAGAGTAAAGACAAATTCAGGTGCTGTTTGCATTTATATGAGCTGCATGTGGTAGAAACTACTAATTATGTGCAGTAACATGACATGTTAAATGTAGTTTGTCAACTATAACCCAAAAATGTATAAAATCTAAAGACCTTTTTTTTTCACTGAAAAACAAATTTAACTGCATATTCACAGGATCAATTGCTAGAACTGGTTATTAATGAAAGAATCAAAGCAAAATTTGAAAACAGACCATTATTTGCTTCATTTTGGAAAAGTTAAAAATGAATATTCTGAACTTGCTGTAAAATTGCTTTCAAATACCACCTTCTAAACCCATTAACATACCATTGTGAGGCTAGTATCTTTACGTGTCATTAAAAGAAAAACACAGAAACAGTAAAGTTCTATATTATCTCCTGGAATTAACATCATTAATCCAACCTAGATGTTACAAGCAAGAAACAAGATCATTTATCACATTAAAAATTCTACTGACATTAAAGACATTCATTTCAAAGTGCATATAGATTACTATTTTAGTCTTGGTTTTTTAATTTCATTTTGACTTTATGGGGGAAAATTTGAGCATAAGAGTTATTTTCTACATGGTCAATAAGCACACTTTCAATGAAAAAGGTATCTAGATCATGAATTTTCTTTTTTCTTATGTTTGTTTTGATTATATTTACTGAGATGTAATTTTACATCTGTTCACTCTAATAAAAATATGACTTCACATTTTTCCCCCTCTTATTCTTTCTTCATCCGTGCCCTTTGTGTATTATGATCTTCCAAGTTACTAATCAGTACTCCATTTGATCTAGTTTGCTTCTAGAGCTTTCTGCAGAATTTATCTCCTCTATTGATCCCTTTGCATCCTGCAGCTTTTTTAAATAAGATTTTTATTTATGCATACAAGAGCTGGCATACAGGCCAGAGGTATGGGGGGTGAGAGGACTCACCAGAGACAGTGGGGAACAGAAAATGCAGACTGACTGAAGTACACTGCTGAGGGGAGCAGCGGGTGAGACAGGAGAGGTCTGTTGCACCATGTGGGTAGCTCCCTGGCCTAGGATCAAACTCGTGCTGCTGTAGCTGCGGACAGCTTCAGAGTGCTGAGACTTAACCCCCTTGCGCCACTGAGGAGGCCCTGGATCTTTTATTTTCTTGTTTAAATTTTCAATTTCTAATTTTTGTTCATTAATTTTATTTCTCAAGTCATTCATTTCCCCCCTGTATTTGCTGCATTTTCTACTGTTCTTTTGAACTTCTTTACCATGGCAATTTTTAACTCTGATAGGAAGAGAAGATTTTCCATATCTTTGTGGCTGGATCAGGAGACTTGTTCTCTCCTTGTGGTAACATATTTCCTTGAGGCTTCATATTGCTGTGTATTTTGGGTTGTTTTTTTTTGTCGGCTCATTTTGCTGTATTAGATCTTCTCCCCTGAAGCCCTGTACTCTCCAACATTAGCAAATTGATAGCTTCAAGCAAAGCCCAAGACAGCACACTTGAAGGGTGAAGTGGGTACCATGTCTGCCTCCCTACCCTGGCCACCAGCAACCCTTTTTTTTTTTTTACAGGCTCTGTTCCCTGGTGGTTACCTGTAGTTTCTGACTACACACTCTGAACACAGGTCCAGATGCTCTGGAGGAGGAAAAGATGGGTGTGCCCTCAGTGTCTCAGAAGCCCAAGTTCTAGAAGCCACTTGCCAAGAAATCTATGCATATAATATGCCTGGCAGTATGCCTTTTCCCCTACAATGGGGCTAGACAGGCGACTGTTCTTGCAGTGTTTTTGTAAGCACAGCCCAGGTCACATGCTGATGGGAGAAGAAAGGGTGGGCATGCCCTCGGTCTGCATGAAGCCCGCAGTCTAGAAGCCTGCTGCCGAGAGGTCTGTGTGCACAATATGCCTCTATCATTTTTCATTTAAATGTTAACAGCTGTTCATATGTTATATACTGCTGGCATTAAAAATCATTCCTTTCAATGAAAAAAATACTTGATTACATTAAGTCTTCAAATACTTACAAATCCAAAACTGGCAAGACTAGGTGGGCTAGAAGATCACACTAAGTGAGCAACCATTCGTTGGTTCAATCACTCATTCAATTGTTCACTCATTTTGATTTTCTAGGCTGCAACCTCCCATTTATCAGTTTTGACCTCTAAAATTTGTTTTTATTTCTTAAATTCTTTTGTATTAATTTTAAAGAACACTTTGTTAAAGTTGCCATAAGTGATACCTTTGTGTACCAGGGTGGTAATGAAACCTTATAAAATTACTACCTCCATTTCCATTTTATTTAGTTTAGCAGTATGAAGCATTTAAAGGACTTTAAGACAAGTTGAATGACAGTATCAGAGGATAGAAATGACTATTCTGGAAGTGTCAGCTGGTAGAGTCATAGCATGAAGATTATCCCGGATAAGAACAAGACTACTGGAAAGAATACTAGATAGAACACAATTCATTGTATATGTGCTTTGTTGAGTGCTTGTATAGGAGAAAATGTAGCACAGGATGAAAATTAAGTGATTCTGTATTTGTTCTCTAGGGGAATTTGATACAAAGTACTACCATCTTGGATCTATTATGAGAAAATTTACATTTTCTTGGTACCACAAGGTGCTCAAGTTTCATGTCATAAACATTAAGGACAGTGACTGATCAAGAGCAATGGTGAAGAAAATATATCTTGTTAAAATAAGTTTCCACTTTTAGTCTTGACCTAAATAAATAAGCTTACTTAAGTTGCTGAATCCAAGGAATGATCCGTTTCATATCATCATTCACAGATTTCTCCATGTCATCTAGTGTCGTCTGATCTATAGAATAAGTTTATTAATAGCTTACACAAGGCACAAAATTTTTTATCTAGGTAGCACAAGACATAAATGAAAATTATCATTTTAGACAAAAAGTACTATTTTTGAATCAGAGCAAAACTAAACATACCATTAGGTATTAACTGAATTTGTTTTCCCTCATTAACATTTAGGGAGAAATAAGATTAAGAAAATTAATAGCAAACATATACTAGCAGGAAGAACAAATTACAAATACATTAATTCTTTACCTATTTAATTCCTAAAACTCAATCTAGTTAATATTTTTAACTATGTGTATTTAAAACTCATAGTATGACTAGACTTAAACCTTAAGAATTATAAAAGCTGTACAAATAAAAATGTTTATTAAACACAAATGGTCTCTGGCGTAAGCCAAGAATTGTTCGCTGAAGATTGACTTGCTGTCACTTCGAATTTTTAATGACTAGAAAATGCTAATAGAACACTGAGCAAAAAGCAAGATCTAAATTAATTTCAACTAAAGAAAAAAAGTATATAATAAATTAGAAGGGCATATTGCTAGGAGCTGGATTGTATCTCTCCAAATTTTATGTTGAAGCTCTAACACCTAATGTGATGGTAGTTAGAGGTAGGGACTTTGGTAAACAATTAGGTTTAAATGATACTAGTGTCCTTCATGATGGGATTACTCCCCTTATAGGCAGAGGTGCTAGAGCTTTCTTTCTCTCTTCCTGCCATATGAGGGAACAGTGAAAAGGCCGCCATCGAAAGTTAGAAGAGTCCTCTTGACCATAACTTGATCATGGTAATCTGATATCAGACTTCCAGTCTCCAGAACTATGAGAAAATAAATTTCTGTTGTTTAAGCCACCCAGATTGTAGTTCTATGTTATGGTAGCCCGAGCAGACTAAGACAAACATACATCCCCTAAATTCACAATGATTGCCAAAGGGTAGCTTCTTTCACTTTTACACATATTTAGGTTTTTAACATCAGCACGTACTGTGTTGATCATCAAGAACAGTTTTAAAAGTTTTGAAGAACACTGCCTGTTAGTTTGTAACCACAGTTAAAAGATACTTTAAAAATGTATAACATCATTTAGACATCATAAATGTGATGTTACTCGAAGTAATGAGGGCAGTATTTTGAGCAGCTCACAGAAAAATTTACCCTTTTAAGTCATACAATCAGAAAATCTTTTTTAAAATCAATCTATCCTGCTTAATATTAATTTCAAGTAGCATATGTACTAATATAGTCAAGTACTAATATAATCAAGAACACAGTTCTATTAGTAATACAAAACACTAACTCCTAGTATTTCATTTCAGGACACCAACTTAATTAACAGACCATGTTAGAAATCAAATTTTAATTTTACTATATTTAAAACAGAAAAACATCCTTTCCTCCAGAATACTATATCTCAAGTTATCTTAGATATATATACTGTCATAAATATGTTCTTCAGCCATGAATGGCATTAGAATCCCTTGTAGTCCTTTCCATGTTACCCAGCTAGCAGTGGTAAAATAGTCAATCTAAAAAACATAAGTCATCAACATTATTACTTTTAACATGAGAAAAATAACATGAATGCATTTCACATTGGGAAGTTTAACTTAACAGGAAAATCCAAAGTAGAGTTAAAATAGGCAAAATAGACATCAGGCAAAATTACTACTTCCACACCTACTTTCTACATTACTTACACCAACCCTCCCATACCTAATGGCAGAAAATTTTTATTTTGCCTCTCTTAAAAATATCTTTCCTCTCAATTAGTAACTGGGTTGCACAATGATTTAGCAACTTACCAAGTCCATAAAGCATCAATTGGAACATTCCAGAATGCAAATCTACAAAAATGTGTAGACACTCCGAATTACCACAGGGCTCCAAGATGGGAACAATAAGAGCAGGAAGTGCAGTCTCTATAGAAGCTGGACAATTAAGAATTAAAAATTATTATTTCCATCTTAATACTCCCTCTCACCTCCCCCCCATTATTTCCTCAGTGAATAGAAATAAACCAACTACAGAATTATCCTGAATGTTAGAGGAAAAACTTCATTGCGGAAAATGAGAATAGCATTATTATGTCAATTTGTTGCTGAAAAGGAAGAATGTAAATCTTCAGGCTGACTCTGAAACAAACATACCTGTCTCAAATAATGGGAAAAAAACCTCCAAGATTCCTTTAAAAAGGTTAAGATACTTTCAGTAAAAAATATAACCTCATCAAGTTAGATGAATTTTTGACTTTCACTCATAATTAGTAATAGATTAATTGTAAATGATTTCCTTTTTACTATACTGGGAAAAATTAGTTAGCAAATGGAATGAATTTCTTCTATGACCTAAATATTTTTAAAGTCTCTCAATAAAGTGGTTTTCTTCAATGAGGGCCCAGGTGATTATAAAACACAAACTATGAAACTATTATTGGTTACATAGGAAAACATGTTTTCAAGTCATTTGTGTATCTCATTTTCAAGTTAAAGATGAAATAAATAAGAACACAGGCAGCTGTTAAACACAAATACTCAAAGCTGCCAATATACTTGTTCTAGAGTTTCATAGTACATCCACCAGGCCCAATGAACTTCTCCCTTAATCCCACAAATAGGCATAGATATCCAGTAAAGGAGCAAAAGCACTGAATGCACACATGTGCCAGTAAAGATTGACAAACTGTAAAAGGAATACATTTTTCTAGTTCACAGGTGCCTCTAAAGCTACAGTGAAGAAGGCAGGCAGGACAGAAAGTGGTAAAGTAGACCTAGCCTTTCACCAGGTGTGCTTTCTCTGTGCTACTTTTGTTAAACAAGGAAATAACATCTTCCTATCTTTGCTATTAAAAATGTGCTTTTAAAAAGTGCTCAAAAATGTACATTATCTGTGCTCTTTTGTGAATCAATGAAAAAAAGCAAAATCTCTTATAAATTTGCAATAACTGGGCCTCCCTGGTGGCGCAAAGGTTAAGCACTGCACTGTGAAACAATCCGCAGCCTCTGCAGCACAAGTTTGACCCCAGCTGGCCAGAGAGAAACCCACATGGCAAAGCAGACCTCTCCTGTCTCCCCTGCTGCTCACCTCAGCAGTGTATTTCAGTCAGTCTGCCTGTTCTGTTCCCCACTCTGTCTCTGGTGAATCCTCTCACCACACACCCCCACCCCCGCATCTCTGGCCTGTGCCCCAGCTCTTGTATGCATAAATAAATAAATCATTTAAAAAAAAATAAATTTACAATAAATGAAGTAAGTGAGGCTACCACTAGTACTATTTATATGTTATTAAACAACTGAATAAAAACAAAAACACAGCAGGAAACATATTAATCAGGTGAAAATAAATTGTTTCCAGAAAAATCTAGTATGTATTTGCAACAAATGTCTAATAAGCAGGTCCAGCATAACGCTCATCTGAAACAATTTAGCATCTCTGAAGGATTTTAAAGGGAAGTGGTGAAGGCTGATAGACTTCCATTGCATCATATGGAATTATTAAGACCCAATGAATCTTATCTTAAACTCTGATAGGGCTAGTGGACATATCCACCCCTCCCACAATATATATTTAACTATAACATTCACCAGATTTCTGGCATACCCTTTATTGCTTTTTTTAAGCCAACACTTGCATTGTTGTTAAATTAAGTTGCTCTAGTTTTGGGGTTGCCATAGACCCTCTTTTACATCTCTAGCCTTTCACTTTCCTTGAAAGAATATTATATTCTAAATGCAAGTTTATTTTTCTTTTTTTTCTCTTGCCAGCATTTTTAGATACTTTGTCTAAGTGTTTTAATCTTTTCCTAAGGAACTGCTTTGTATAATGTATTTGAGTGGGATTTGTGATGAACCTGAGTTTCTAATGTACTTCACCTATGTCATCTCACTAAATTAAAGACTATTCACTGTGGGTACAAGGTAATTGCAGCCAAGAACAACTGGGCTAGGGATAATATACTCACTGTGATATTGTGAAAATATATTCTTAGAATGAAAGCACTTATTTTCTAAATGACTGAGTGTCCCCAAAAGCTCTGAATATACTTATTTGCTAATTAAATTTAGAAGATTTTTCATAATGTTTATCTAGTTTTTAGTTTAAATCCTATTAATGTTAATAATTCAAAACATTTTTTTAAAAAAGAAACTCTGCTTCACTCAAAGAGGCGTATTTTATAAATACATCATAATTATTTGCAAAGCTGCTTCATCATCCTTGGGAGAAAAAAAATTTAAAAAGATATATACTAAGATGTTAAAATAGCTTTCATTTCAATAGGAAAAAATTTCAAGGAGGGTAAGTATACATACATTTAAAAAAATAAGGCCTAGCTACTAAGTAAGAATAAGAGGAAAATTAGGACAAACGTGGTTGAGCACAAGTTAAAATGCAGAAATAAATGCCCAGTCTCCACAACAAAATCAGTGTGTTAGCAAAAAAGAGTCATAAAAGTGGATACCAATTTGAAGTAAAAGAAACGTAAAGGAACCTACAGTTTTCATTGGCATTGAAGCCTCTAAGAATGGCCTTCAGTTCCTGGAGCTTCTGATTAGCCCTCGCATGCACACTGTCAATCAGGAGTTTTTCTATTGATAAGTGATCAATCTGCATGAATAAGAACAGGGTAATAATGTGAAATTTAAACATTTTTATTTATAAGCCTAAGAGTACATATTTCCTTTAAAAAACACACTGACCAGTAAAAGGAAGCAAATGTAACATTTTTAAAAATGAGCTTATATGGTATTGTAGCATATACCCTTTGGTGAGTATAGATCAAGATTTTAAATGTGTCAGTTATAGTGATCACATGTCAGTTTAAAAAAAATAAAAAAGGTTATTTGATCTAAATTACAAAATGTGAAAGAACATCTTAAAAAGTATACATAATAGATGCTAAAAAATATAGAGGCAAAACATTAATCAAACCAATATTAAAATATATAGATATCTTGTACCTTCATGGCTCTTTCTACTAATTTGGAATCAGAAGCTGGCAAAGGAGGATCATGGAAAATCTGTAAAGGCTTGGAGACATCATTCTCATCAATTTTAATTGTAACTTTGTGAACAGATGCCGTTCCTGTTTTTCTCCCAAGAACTTGCTGACTAAAGAAAAAGAGAAGTATTAAGAATTTTTTTTCACACAACCGACTGATTTTGGAATAAAATATGGATAATCTACTCTGTATCTTGGCTAGGGCCTGATCATGGTAGACCCTTACTGTTTGTGAAGGGAAAAAATTAATACTGAGAAGATAACTATTCTGTAATCCAACATTTTATTTACTATATTCTGAAACAGACATAATTTAAAAATACAACACATGTACACACACACAGAATCTCCAAACAAAACAACCTGCCTTCTAAGTAGCATCTATTCATACCTCAAATTCCTTTACAGAAAATGGTAATCAATGAGAGCTTGATAATTATTATCCCTAAAACCTTCCCCAAAAAAGTTTTTAAAAGGTGCAATTCAGAATAAAAAACTGTGATAAGCAAGCACATTTTTAAAAATGCTATCCAGCAGTCTAATAATTGTTCTTTTAGCAATCTGGTATAAGCCCAGAGTAATCTAACTTTTTAAGAATACTAAGTTGTAGTACAAATAAACAAGCCACATATTAAGAAAGGTGTTGATTATGGAAGCCCTATGTGGTTTATGATAATATAGAACCTTGTATGGTTAGAGGTGCACAGCTACTGAGAGAAAATCAAATGTATGAGGGAAAAAACAGAAACAAAACATTTACAGTCATAGCATTAACCCACCAAAATCAACTTTACTTACTTCCAAACTGAGAGGGAAAGGCACTTTCCAGTATGATACCTTTCCACCTGCACAAGGTCTCCCCACCGCTCTCGGATTAACATCAGAGCTTGGGAATGTAGCACTTCTAACTGAAGTGATAAGCAGAAAGAATCTGATGGATAACGTTAAGCAAATCTAACAGTCAATGAAGGAAAAGCAAACTTCATTTTAACAAAAGCTTTATTCCCAAAAAGCTAGCAATGAAGGAAATTGCTGGATTCTATTTCCTAGAAAGTATTATAGTATGTGTGAGAAAAAGCTTTTATATTTAATTTTGAACCAACATAAATGATGAGAACCAGGTTGCCTCTTCATTTATCAGTTTAGAGAATAAATAGTGCTATAACTAACTTAGAACTTTCTGTTTTTACCTGCAAAGTCAACAGCAAAAATCAAAAGACTTGGTGTATTATACGTGTATCACTGTTCTTCACATTGATCAGTTCTCTAGTCCTATTTTTATTAAAAAGGGAGGAGGGGAAGAGTTTAGAATGCTAGTTTTGGCAAATAGAAAACGTGATAGACAGAAACACAAACTCCTTACAAATACATGTCTCAAATTTCAAAAGGATACGTAGGCAGTTGTACATGTCCTGAAGAGGTTTCTCATCAGCAAAAAGCCTAGACTGTACCAGCTGATGGATAAAGTTGATTTGCATACTATGAACCAAGGCTCGCCCATCTTATTTGGGAAGAGAAAATAAAGTGGTTAATCAGTAAGGTGTACCAATCATATCACAGTACCAACTAAGAAGACTGTACTAATACTGAATTAAAAAAAAAAAAAAAGACCTGAAATTATCTACGGGAAACTACAGAACACAGAAATACCACATCCCTGTATGTTCAATAGGTCATGATGACTATCATAAACTTTGCTTCAAATTATAGGACAGTGTTAAACACATGTATTATTCTGCAAGAATGTTTCAATCATATAAAAATAATAAACATTGGGCCTCCCCGGTGGCGCAGCGGTTGAGCGCTGGGTTGCGAAGCTGCCCGCGGCCTCTGCGGCGCCGGTTCGATCCCCTGCTGCTCCCCGGCCACCGGAGGAGGATCCCACATGGTGCGCAGACCTCTCCTGCCACCCGCTGCTCCCCTCAGCAGTGTACTTCAGTCCTTCTGCCTGCTCTGCTCCCCACTCTGGCTCTGGTGAATTCTCTCACCCTCCCGCGCTTCTGACTGTACCCAGTGCATGTATAAACAAAACAAACAAACAAATATAATAAATAAATAAATAAACATGCCTCTAAAAAAAAAAAAAAGTTATAAAAAAAAAAATAATAAACATTTATCAATACCCTCTACCCTCCATAACCATGGGTTCTGCATGTACAGATTTATCCAAGCATGGACAGAAAATAAATGCTATGTAGTTAGGCACAACACAGGTCCATCTATACTGAACATGCACTATTTTTTCTTGTCAATATTCCCTAAACAATACAGTGTAACAACTACTTATACAGCATTTATATTGTATTATTATAAACAATCTAGAGCTGGTTTAAAGTATATAGGAAGGTGTGTGCCATTTTTTTTTATAAGAACTTGAACATCTGTGAATTTTGGTATCTGTGGAGTCCTGGAGCCAATCCCTGGTGGATACCAAAGAACAAATGTGCTTATAATTTAAATAAGTATTTACACTTTACCTCCTGTTTCCTTATCCTCAACGAGAATTTCTAGCTTGAGAAGACGCCATGGAACATCAGGGTCATCTCCCATCACGGTCAAGGTGGCTTCAAATTCTCCTTCAACTCTAAACTTCACTCGGCCATTTGCTTTTAGAAGAAGAGTAAGCAGTAGTAGTCTACTTTGCTAGAAAATAATCAGCTTCCTGCTAACCTTGAACATTCAGTCTTACTTATAATTTAAATAGACTGAATTTAAATAGATTCCAGATCATCAAGAAACCAAAGGCAACTCTTCTAAGATGAACAAACGATTTTTTTTCATTGACAGTTCAATATACATTAAGTAAAATATTATTTTACTACATCATTATCAAAGGTTTTTCACTTTTCCCTAAAAAAACGACACATTCGAATATAAAGTTTAATGGTCAAAACAAATTCAATGAAAGGTTATACATACACAAGAAGACTATGATCCCATAACTCTTTTGCCCCACCAAAGTGAACATATAATATGCAAGAATACCAAACTAATTAGAATAACACACTCCAAACAAGTGGAGGGAGAACTATCAATTTCTTACACTTCTTTTGACAGCATTGCTTTTGATAACAGTTCTCCAATTGTAGACTTTTAGCAAATAGACATTTTAATCTTCTTATGTAAGGAAATACCTTGAAAGATTATTAAATTAACTGTAATTACTAATGTTAGTCCTTGGAATACATTTTTGGGAATAAAGAATTGGGGTTATTCATTTGTCTTGGATTCCCCATCCCCCAGCCCTCTACCCTACCCTGCCACATTGGATGATGGGTGTTTGTTTAGATTAGTGCCTTATCATTCTTGTTTTTTTTTTTTAAAGAAATTTAGTGATTTTACTGTATTACTTTCCAGTTATGTTTTTTAATTGTTTCCTATATTATAGTCTTTACTGTTGTTCATAGATGAAACCTACAGCAAATATGAATATTGTGTAAAAAGCCATGTTCATTATGATTTTTTTAAACTATTTTTTACATCATTTTTACAATGTATGCATTTTCATCTTGGTTATACTCCCCATACAATTCCCACCCCCCTTGTTTTGATCCTACTCTCCTCCCCGCCCTGTAGTGTGTCTCTGGTTTATAGTTGCTTGTTGATTGTGATTTTTATTTTATTATAATTAGTCTTTTTCCTGGTCCCTTATTAAGGTTTTCTAAATTCCTGCTATGAGTGAGGTCATCCAGTATTTTTCTTTTTCTTTCTGGCTTATATCATTGAGCATGATCCCTTCCAGCTCCATCCATGTTGCTGCAAATTGCATGAGTTTATCTTTTTTGATTGCTGAGTAATATTCCATCGTGTATATGTACCGCATCTTCTTGATCCAGTCATCTATTTTTGGGCATTTGGGTTGTTTCCATAGCTTACCTATTCGTATCAGTCTTGTTAACTCAGGTGTTCATTCTCATTTCTTCTATATCTGGATCTATTTCTTTTTTTTAAATCCTTAACTAGTCCCTTCATTGCATGCATTATCTCCCAGGATTCCTTTCATTTTTGGACTTCTTCACTGCTACCAATGTGTTCCTTGATGGGTGGTATAGGGTAAATGAAAATTATCAGGATTTTCTGCCCTCCTGCCATTAGTATTAATGATAGACCCCTACGGTCCTACATGTGTGCCTGATGGCGGACACCTGGAGTAGGGTGTGGGCATACAGAGGTGGTACACCTGGGCTGAGAGACTGGGCTTACAAGGGTGGCGTCAGGGGGACGCCAGTAGAGCAGCAGAATGAGAGCACAGTAGAAGAAACAGCAATGGCAGCAGAAGCAGCAGCAGATAAGAGCCCAAGAGAGAACAGCAGAGAGCCCAGGAAGAGTGAAGACTGGCCGGGGACTGGGAGGTCTGCCAGCCTCCTGGCCCCCAGCTCCCCTGCCTGCCATGTACCTGGGTGCCGCTCTACAAATGGTGTAAAAAGCTCAATAAAGCCTGAAAGAGCCACTGAGGGCTCCAGGACTCTCCATTACCCGTCTGTTCGGATCATAGAGATCCTGCTCTGTGGTTATTAACATATGTAGAGTCTGCTTTCCTGTGCAGCTCTAACCACTTGCCTCAAAGACTGGAGGACACTAGTTTCCTCCATCTCTGATCATTTATCTGCTTAAAATAGTTTCTTTATGACTGTTTTGACTTTTGTGAAAATACTCCCAATTGCATAAATACACAAGGTCATAAATACACAGTAACATCTCCCATATTCTGGTTTTCTATGAGAAACTAAGGCACAAATAGGAGCTTCTGTGGGTCCGAGTCAGTAACTGAAGTCAGGTGCCTATCTTCTCGAATTGCTCCTTTCACTATCACCTTGCTGGTCTCAGAAACAGGGAAATGGCAATTTAAACTAGATTTTATTTCTCCTTTATCCCAAACTTCTTAGAAAAGGAAGTGTTTCCATGGTCTAGACATGAGTCTTTAGCCTGTAATAAAGCTATATAATAACCCAGATTCAGTTAAGAGTTGCCTGAAAGAATTCAGATTATGGCTTTAAGACATGAGGAATAAGCCATGCTCTGAAATCAAGCCTACTGTGACTACTGGAGTTCACCTGAGGCTGCAGTGTGGCCCTCCTGAAGTGAAGGCAAGTTGGTTGGGAAGAACCACATTGTGAATAAAGAAGGTAGAAACTAGTCCAAATTGCCATAAATCAACCCTGCCTTAGCTTGGATTCTTCTAGGTAGTAGGTTCCAAAACAAAAATAGGAACTTGCAGGTTATATGAGGGTCTTGTTTGGGTAGCTCTAATAACTGGCAGTTAGAGGAGCAAAGTAAGTTTGGATAAATGCAAGGTGTTTAAATGAATCTGACAGTATACCGGGCTTTTGTCAGACACCAAGGAGGCAAGGATGGAAGGTCTACTCTCCTTCTATTCAAGGTTTTAGCCACCCTGAAGGAGAAAAACTTTGGCAAAGAGTAGTCTGCTGCAAGCTTTTCTTGAGGCCAACTACCATCACCTCTCAATGCATAGGGATGCCCAGCAGCAGGTCACAGCTGATGTCTCAGATTCCTTGCTATCATCTCATTTTGAGCCTGGGCAGAGACCCATGCCACATGGCAGTCACTGAAATAATTCCTAATTAGACTCGCCAGACCTTCCATTAAGGCACAGTAAAGGGTAGTTTGGGATCCTTGCTGAGGGGTCTTGAGGAAGGAGAAAAGCCGCCACATCAATCTTATGAAAGATGAGTGCTGAATCGATTCAGTGTTGACTGTGCCAGGATGCACAAACTACATCATGACACCAGAGCCTTTTAGCCTTCGAGCCAGTTCCTGGGTGAAGAGAATGCTGACCAACTTGCTATGACAGTAGGCCAGGCATCCATTGTAGAACTTCTCGCCCTGCAGGTTATGAAAGAGATCCTCCCCAAGCGATGTGCTAAGGAAGACAGATTCACTATCCTTGATGGGACCGACTCCTTCAGTTTCTCTAGCAACAGATGGATCAGGAGGAAGTGACCCAAGTGGTTGACTTCTGTGTGCATTTCAAAGCTGTCTGCTATCTTGGAACAGGGACATATCATCACGCCTGCATGGTTGATCAAAATGTAGAGATATTTTTCCTCTGCTAAGAACCCTTGAGCAAAGGATCAAACAAATTTACTATCAGTCAAGTCCAGTTTCCACTCCAACACTTGTTGGTTCCCTATCATAACCTGGATCTCTGGCTACCCATTCCCCCTGTTGCACAACCTGGCAATCTAAGTACACACGGGCTCCTCTGCGAGCCAGCTCTTTGGTTATCTCCTCCCCAATGCCTGTGTTGGCTCCAGTGATTACAGCTACCACCCCAGGAAGTTGGATGTACACCTCCCCCCCGATAGCATTTTCCTGATTTGGGGTGCAGCAATGTGCAAGAGAAAGGGGAGGAGAAGGAGCAGGAACAAGACCCTAATCATCTTGCTGGGCGGCAGTTGCAGCAATGCGGGAACACAGGGAAAAGCAACAATAATTTCTTGAGGCTCAATTCTGGGACCTCAAAATCTCCTCCAGCCCCCAGCGATCTAACCCACTCCCCCAACTTCAAATACCAGCTACTAAACGAGAAATTACATGGCAGAAAAGTTACAGATTTGAATACTACCAAAATTGTAGGTCAAAACTTCATACAGTATGTCTTTGACTAAAACCCCAAAAGCTATTTAAAAAACATTCTAGGCCTCCCTGGTGGCACAAGGGGTTAAGCACAGCACTATGAAGATATCTGCAGCCTCTGCAGCACCAGTTCGATCCCCGGCCGGCCAGGGAGAAACCCACACGGCACAGCAGACCTCTCCTGTCTCGCCCGCTGCTCCCCTCAGCAGTGTGTTTCAGTGACTCTGCCTGTTCTGTTCACCACTCTGTCTCTGGTGAAACCTCTCACCACCACCCCCGCACCTCTGCCTGTACCCCAGTTCTTATATGCATAAATAAATCTTTTTTTTAATTTTTGAAAATTAAAAAAAAAAAACATTCTAACAAGTCAATCCTTAAGAAAAATAAATATCAGGTACATACCAACTGTAAGATTGGCTAACTGAGGCGGAAGATCTGTAGTTACAAGCCGATGTCTAAGAATCTGGTTCAGTTGGTGAAGTGTGGCTTGTTTCTCAATTTTGGTAATTGGATCTGGAGGAATAATTTTATCCTACAACAAAATTTAAGTGATTTCTTCAAATGTACAAAGAGACATAATTTTTACCTGTGCCTGCCTTAACATGGTATTTCTTAATTTACCCAAGAGAATCTCAACACTCATTTTAAAAGTCTACATCTGTGACCCTTACTATCTTGTATTTTAGTGCCAGTGATTCTACCAGTTACCTAAGACAGTAATGCAACACAATCTCCTTCATGCTCAATTTTATGAAACCAACTGAATGTCACTAGATGACTTTCACCACTTCTTAAAAGTATAAATTGAATAGCACCAAATGCAGTAACCAATCACAACAATTAAAAAACTTCCAATAACCAACCAGCATGTATTCTTTTCACATGAAATAGATGTAAGTTATATTTGTACATCTGTTCATCACACACACACACAAAGATTCATCCATTTCATAACTACTCGTAACATTCTGGCCTGAATTTATTTCAAAAATTCAGTTTTAGTTCTAGAGAAAAAAGTGAACTACATGAAATATTTGGTTTAAAAATACAGAACAGTTTTTTGCTGGGCTTCTTAATAGCACAGCAAAATCCAATGTCAAAGCTTTTCACTTGACTTATAAGGGAGGCGGTGGTGGTGAATGCACTTACCCTAATGCAGGTGGGCAGCCGTGGGTAAGACCCAGTAGTCAGTACATCAATGGCATATGGGATGGCAAAACTAGGCAGGCGTGCATGGACCAGGGCATCTCTAGCTAATGACGCCAGGCGATCAGCAGTGTCCACAAAGAGGATGGCTTGCTGATCTAAAAAGCTTGATATCATCTTTAAAACAAAGGGTAATTTATTAAGCTTCCTTGAAAATAAGCCATTTTTCACTTCAAATATCATTTGTTCATTCCAAAGTAAACTCTGAAGGGAACTGATACGCATTTTCTACTTTTCAAAACATTTCTTCAAAAACTTTCCAACTTGAATATTTAACACATCTGTATTTGATATTTAAAACAATTTTCTATCACTTTAAGTAAAATGTTTTCTAATCTCTTTCTCTAATTGTAACATTATATACACATAATATCAGAAGATAGGAAAAATAAATAGAATAAAATGCCTCTTACCCTTATATATTTCTAGAGTTGGCTAGTAATAAAGTAAGTCAAAGTATGGACTCCTGGACCCAGAATGCCTGGGTCTCAATTTAAACTCTGCAACTTACTAGCTCTATACCCTTGGGCAAGTTACTTAACTCTTCTGTGCCTTGGTTTTTTCAACTATAAGGTGGAGATAATGACTTCCAACTTCTTAAGTTTATCCTGAGCATTGAGGGAATATGAGTATAACACCTTTAGAACAATGCCTAGAACATTCAGCAAACCTTGCCAATTATGAGATCTAGGTCAACTTCATGCCTTACACAGATTTTGTTCTCAGAATCAATGTATTTTATCAGGGTGCCTGAACTAGTAGAGTTCATCACAAAGCTGAAAATACTTCCTTGGAACTTTTATCTCTAGTTTTATTCTGAAACAATACTTATAATCTCTCACGTCCTTCAGAGGACGCCTGCCCGATCTTCAAACTAAACACCCAATTAGTCTTTACATCTCCAAATTCCAGACTCACCAGCTTTGTTCCACAGCCTGGAAATGCTCCAGATTATCAGTGACTAACTTGAAACATGGTATCCAGAATACCACATCACGCACAATGTCCTACAATTTCTGAGCATTTGCACACTCACTTTACTATCTGATATTTTACAATGGTAAGAAATAGACAAAACCAAATAATTACTATCACCTTAGAGATAAGGAAATTGAGGCTTAGGTTAAGACACTTGTACAAAGTAAGAGAGTTAATAATTAAGAGAAGCTGAAATAAGAAATGCTTCTTTTAATTTTAGTCAGACCAGCATAGCCCAAAGTACTACCTTCTATGACTAGTAAAATGAATTTCTTTTTTTCAATGCAACCAACACTAACATCTTATTAGCAGCCACGACACTGCTAACACACAGCTAGCTTGGAATCAAATAAAAGCCTTTATCTTTTATATGTGAATCTCTATCAAGCAAGTAATCTGATTTTAAGATATTAAAACATTTTGAATCCTGCTTTTCTTACCTTTTGAACTGGTTTTTACTCAGATTTAGGTCATTTCAAGTTTTCCTTCACGCAGGATGCTATAAAAATGCTTATCAGACCATACAATACCAAGACCTCCCCAGGAAGACATGAACCATCCCAGGTGGGGTGCTACAGTTTATCCAGTCTATATCACTTCACCTTAAAACACAGGTAACTAATGAAACTCTCTCTAAACGACCCTGCTCAACTCAACATACGCTAGTTTCAGCTATATTCCTTTGACTTAGAAATCTAATTACTAAAGATAAAACTTTAGTTTTCAGAAACTTATTAGTGAATCCATTTAGGTTCCTAATGATCATGATATTTGTTTAAGTACTCACATACTAGGTGACAATATGGTTAATATTGATAATATTTAAATTTTAACTGAGCACAGAACAGACACTTCTCTAAGGAATGGCCAGGAGTACATGAAAAAATGTTCAACATCATTAGTGATGAGGAAAATGCAAATCAAAATCACAATGAGCTACCACTTCACACTTAATAGGAGGGCTTGAGCCAAAATGCCAGAAAAACGTCCACATAGATGTTGAGAAATTGGAACCCTCACATGTTGTTATAGGAATGTAAAATGGTGCAGCGACTCTGGAAAAATCTGACAGCTTCTTAAATGATTAAACATAGATCTCCAGTCATTCTACTCCTAGGAATATACCCAAGAATGAAAACATGTCCACACAGAAACTTATTCAAAAACATTTATAGCAACATTATTCATAATAACCCCAAACTAGAAACAGCTTAAGTGTCTATGAACTGACAATGGACAAACTAAACATATCTGTACAATTTACCTATAAAAAGGAATGAAGTGTTACTACATGTAGGGACCTCAAAAACAATATGCTAAGTGGAAAAAGCCAGTCACAAAAGACCATGTTATGATTCCATTTATATGAAATGTTTAGAATAGGCAAATCTATAGAGACAGAGAGTAGTGGCTGCTTAGAGCAGGGAATAGGGGGCTTTTGGGGGGTGACACCTAAGGGTACAGGTTTTCTTTTTGAGGTGATGAGAATGTTAGGAAACTGGCAGTGGTAATGGTTGCATATATATATATGAAAAAACTAAAAAACCACTGAACTGTATACTTTAAATGGTATGCAAATTGTATCTCAATAATGCTGTTTTGAAAAAAGCTCTAGGAAATGAGATTTGATCTTTTTCTTAGATAGAACATTATCTAGACTCTTTTTTCATTAGTCAGAGTTCTATATGCATTTATACACTCAACTATACACATATGTCTGGCATAGCTAAAGATCATTATCTATTAAGAACTCTAACAACCCTAGTTAAATAATCATTTGACAACAAAAATGTCATAATATGAATAACCCTCTAGTTTTCTAGCTAAACTTTATCCCTTATATGAACACATTTGTAACTACATTAACAAAACAAAAATGCTCAGACCTTATGTAAGTCCAATATGAGACTTTGTTCATAATGTGACTCATTTGAACAGCTAGATCAGAAAACTAATAGAAGAATGCTATACTACAAATTAATGAAAGAAGAATATAATATGGCTCAGTATCAAAACCAAGAGTTTGGATTTTAGATGATATTATGTTATTGAAGCACAATCCAGAAGCATCAAATTATTTAAATACCCATGGCATATCCACTAGTATCAAATGGGTAATTTAAATACCCATGGCATAACTAGGAATTTAACACCAGATTTAAAAAATTGAACACTTGGTTTTGATATAATTCAGTATTACCTAACTTCTCACTGGAATTTTAAGTATCTTTAAGAAAATACTATCCCAAATTATTGAAAAGAAAACTTAGATTTTTCGGAAATACTATATCATGCATCTTCATTTTAACTAAAATAAATTCATTAGATTTGATGCCCAAAACAATGAAGGGAATTATAAACTTTCTGATAAGCTTGGAAAAAGCCTGCTTATTAATGCTTGTACAAAAAAGCCTGTACAAAAGGTCTTCTGCTTACAAACTTTAATTTCCCAATCACATCAACAAAGGACATTTCCTCCCTAAGAAAAACTTAATACATGGCACAAAATAATTCTCTCCCTAAATAAACCTCTAATCAACGTTATATAGGAGGGGGATATCAAAACTTACTCTTAGAGATAAAAGATAGGTGGCCATACTTAGTCTTAGAGAATTCCTTCAGTCTTATCATTGGCTTAGGTGGCAGAGCTGCAATTGAGCATTAACTTCAGTGAAAAAATCAGGTTTTATTAAACTAATTATATTCTAGAATTTAAAATCCTCAACTTTTTTATAACCTCTTTTCTCCTTTCACTTTAGCAACTTTCACATAACTTTATGTGAAACAACTTTATGTCTAACAATAAGGGAATCTAGTGAAACTGAGGATAGTAAATGTAGTGGGCTAAAACTGAAATGCGGTATCAATCAGGAAATCGTGCTCAGAAACACGACTGTGCCGCAGGTTCCTTTCTGAAATGGAATTCTGAAAAAGGGGAAACCCCAATAGATTTGCAAATATAAAATTGCTATAAAAATTATTTTCAACTTAGCTTTTCAGGTTGCTAAAAAATAAATTTATTATGGTACTTCTACACAGGGTAGTTGCCAATTTTAAACAGGAAGTCTGATAAACTTGAAAGAATTTTAAAGTAACCTGAATATAATTTAAGCAATACAAAGCTATTTTTCTACTTTAATCTATAAAAACTGATAAAACTTTAAAATATCATTACATAATTGAATTTTAAAAATAGAATTTAAGTACCAATGTGAAGCTTACTTAGAGAATCTATTCACTTTTCCCCTACTTTCCAAATGTAATTGACAGTGACTAAAAAGTTACTTGACCTTGTAAAACTGGGCTTGAAGAGCTGACCTCAATAAAGAGGGTAAATATTCTCATTATTTTAGGACTTTATTCATTTCATGACAATTACTCTACCCATTCAAAAATGAACTCCAGGGCCTCTCCCCTGGTAGCACAGTGGTTGAGCGCTGGGCTGTGAAGCTGCCCACAACCTTTGCAGCGCAGGTTCGATCCCCGGCCACCGGCAAGGGTTCCACATGGCACGCAGACCTCTCCTGCTGCGCCTGCTGCTCCCCTCAGCAGTGTATTTCGTCAGTCTGCCTGTTCTATTCCCTGCTCTGGCTCTGGTGAATTCTCTCACCCTCCCGCACTTCTGACTGTACCTAGTGCTTGTATAAATAAATAAATAAATCTAAAAAAAAAAAAAAGAACTCCATTCTCCTCACTGAAAGGGACTAAAGTAAAATAAGAATGAGTAATTATGTCTCATTTGTTAACACATCATCCCCCCCCCCCCATGTTATAAGCTCAGTAAGCTAACACAAAAATTCCCTACTGATGTTTTTCCTTCTTAACACTTCTTTAACAGAGTTTAAAACTTTTTTTGTGACAGACTTTAGCATCTGTAGTACATTTCACTACATTTTACTCCTTTGAATTTAAAAGAGTGATTCAACAATCAAAAAAAGCTGAGCTTCTTGAGGGCATCAAGTATGCCTGTTTCAAGTCTTCATCCACCTATACCCTACGCTCAATAAAGGTTTGGAGAATGAGATGAGTAAACAAATGAACAGAAAATGCTATCATCAGCTTTGTGACCTTGAAGAAGCCATTTAAGTTTGAGGAAGCTTATCATTTCCTCATTTATAAAATAGGACGAAAATACTAAAATCTCATTCTCACAGGGTTGTCAAGAATCAATAGGGAAAATGCAAAGGCGTATTCTGCAAGTTAACCATCCTTCCCCTTTGGTTCAAGTCTCATATTTAGAGCTTTCTAGGGCCTCCCTGGTGGCACAAGGGGCTAAGACACAACCTATGAGGCTATCCACAGCCACTGCAGCATGAATTCGATCCCCGGCGGCCAGGGAGCAGACCACATGGCGCAGCAGACCTCTCCTGGCTAGCCCACTGCTCCCCTCATTAGTGTATTTCAATCAACCTGCCTGTTCTGTTTCCCACTCTGTCTCTGGTGAATCCTCTCACCCCCCCCCCACACCTCTGGCCTGTACCCCAGTTCCTGTGTGCATAAATAAATAAATCTTTTAAAAAATAATTTAAAAAAATAAAGCCTTCTAGCATAATTAATGAGGTCTTCAGATAGCTCCTGCTCGTATTTCTGATTAGGTATCCATAAACAAATACTAAGATTCTACAGATAGATACATTACCATACAGAAATATGATTACATACATAAGTCATACCTCTCAAAACAAACCAGCAGATATAAGTTACAGCAAAAATTAGAAACAACGTCACTACAAGTTAACATTCCTAAAAGTTATTTTAGAGAAAATAAAACTTTAACTCACCGCACATTTTTCCACTTTGCCAGCATTATTAGCCCATTTTACTAGAGCTAATAATCGAACAAAGAGTTGGCGTGTCCGGCTAGCAAATTGCACTATTTCTATTTTCCTGGAAATAGAAATAATTCTTAATGAACCAACATGCTTAACAGAATATGTCAAAATTCATTTTATCTAAGCTAAAATGTAAATCAATCTTTGTTTACAACCATTACAACAAAATGAACCACCTAAAATATTTATCTAAATTTGATTATTGTCACATTTGTATGCCACCTGCATGTGCTTTATTTTTACTTCAAAGTAATAAATACAATAGAATGTTTTAGCATTGAATCACATTTTTAAAATTTTATATTGTAATATAAGTCATTTACTAAACTCAAGGATATATGACAGATAGAGAGAGGAGTCACAGAAGGGACCAAATTAGGAGTTATGCATTAGAAACCTTTTAGGTTCAAGAATTGAAATAAATCTTAACCAAAGGTTGAAACTGTATTCTACAAAAGGGTCGCTTTCCCTTCTTGCAAAAGTGGGATTTTAAAAACTGAATAATCAAAAAATGCAACTATACAATTCTTAACCAAAGTAATTTCAATGACAAACTTAGATATTAAACTTCCAAGCAAAGTTAAAGAAAGCAAGTTGAGTACTAAAAATAAAATCTGGAAGATCTACCCACATCTATTTTTATGCTATAGCCATTAAATGCTTTTTCTCCAAACAGTCATCAGTATTTTTACCACCTTCTCATAAAGCCTTAGTTGTCAATCAGTATGATAGCCAGACCTGTCAACTACATGTCAGCTACAACAAAGCTGACAATTGTACCTTTTATGGTCTACCCTAAGAAATTGAAAGAAATTTTCAATAGTCAGGGACTGATGACAGGACCCAGCAGGACACCCAACCTCCAAGCAGATGATGACCTTTAAATCTTAGTACAGCTGCTCAAAATCCTACAGAAGCAACCCATATCTCTATATCTAACCCACATCAACACCAAGGTGAAATGCACTAAATAAAAAGGTTTTGCTGAAAGATAACACTGACTGAAGATTACAGAGTCTAGCTCCACAGAGAGCACATACACAGTCCACAAACAACCTAAAAGGCTTCCATAAAGATCAGCCAGCAATATGAGTATTGGAAGTAAAAAGAATCTAGGACACATATACAATTCCGACTCTTCGCGTGTCTGCAGGGGATCTTAATAGATAAAACAAGTAGAGCATCACAGACAAGAAGATTAGGACAGGGCCTCCCTGGCGGCGCAAGGGTTAAAGACACAACCTATGAAGCAATCTGCAGCCATTGCAGCACAAGTTCGATCCCGGGCCGGCCAGGGAGCAACACAGATGGTGAGCAGACCTCTCCTGACTTGCCCGCTGCTCCCCTCAGCAGAGTATTTTAGTCAGTCTGCCTGTTCTGTTCCCCACTGTCTCTGGTGAATCCTCTCACCCCCCCCATACACACCTTTGGCCTATACTCCAGCTCTTGTATGCATAAATAAATAAACCTTTTTTTAAAAAAAAAAAAAAAAAAGAAGGCTAGGACACAGCAGAAATGCTAACTGTACGTTAAGATCTAGCAGGGGCCTCAGTGCTAGAAGCGTCAATACTGCCCAGGCTCACAAAAGATGCAAGGTCTCTGCTCCTCTCCAGAGGTTTCCCAAATAAGCTCCTCTACTAGAAAGTAGTCTTCCCTTTTCATACAGCTGTAACATGTTTTTTTTTTTTCACACCACACTTTCTCAAGTGATTGATAGCTTGTGTTGGTTTCCCAAGGCCTAATTTAGTTTGCCTTTTGATCCCAGAGAGGACAGAACAAATTCTGGCTTTAAAGTCCTTCCTTCCTTTAAAACTGACCAGCCAATCCACAACACAGGTACGCTCCAATTGTCTCTTCCGCCTCCACCTTTTCAATTGATGTCTACTTCTATCAGAAAGATCAGTTGGGGTGAGGATGATGGGGGTGGAGTATAGTCATTAGTAAAAAGCTAATATCCTTCCTAGTGGTCTGGTATTTAAACAAACAAAAACAAGGAACATTAGTAGTGCCAAAGATATAGTCAAGGAGTCTATACTGCAGTCACAATTTAAATCCCCATCACATGTTTTTTTTAAGTCTTCATTTATCTTTTTTCTTTAGTTTATGCCCCAAACTCCAACTGAATCAAAATTCTCTCAACTATAAAACAGCAGTAGCAGTAGGCAGATGTCAACTCTCTAAAGATATTCAATAATACCATTATAGCACATGGCAAATTAGCAGTCAACTTTAGAAAGTCAGTTTGCTGCTTTGTTTCTTTCATTAAGAGCTTTATCTTCTACATCTTCCTATCCCCCTCAAGGACTTAACCTGGCCAGTGACTTGATAAAGGTTTGTAGAACAGAAGGTCCAAAGCTTATCTCACACCAAATATTGTCAAGGGTGAGGAAATCACATTTCCCAGAACTTCCCAAACACATGGTGTTAAAAAAAAATCAGCTTAGGCTCTCTGGGCTTAAGGTTCTAATCCACAGCCCTTTCACCTCATAACCCCACATGCACTCTCATTTTCTCTCTCTCTCTCTCTCTCTCTCTCTCTCTCTCTCTCTTACACACACACACACACACACACACACACACACAGAGATTTAAGGCTTTTCATACTCACCTTTCCACATCAGATTTCCTTGGCAGCCTAAGAAGAAAAAAAAGAAATTAACTAAATATATGCATACTGTCCTCAAATTTGATAACGGTCTTTCATTTTAACTATATTAAATACTTTAGTATTTCAGAAAAACTGGATAAATACCCACTATAGACGTATGTTGACTACCTATTCTTTTTCATTTTTATGAGTTGCCAGCATGGCTATAAGGGGAAAAAACAAGGAAGGAACATTTTCTCCATTAAAAATGCTTCAAAACATATTGCATGAACCTCAAACATTTAAAAAGCCCATTATATTAGCACACTATATCATATAGTATCAGAGAAAATATTCTCTTAAGATGAAAATGGTCAAAGATGCAGAGTACTATTTAGTTGCCAGCCTCCCCCTGTAGCCTGGGACCTCGCTTCCATGCAATAACCCCTACATGTTTTGATTTTTTTATTCCAATTCTCCAATAGTGGAGCCAGTCAAAACCAATGCCACCATTTTCCCTGATAAATTATATCATCTAACATTCTCGCATCTGCTAAGGCTTAGAAAGGTTCTGATGTGCCTCCTGAGTTGCCACATTCTATAAATCTCTATCCCATGGTCCAAGATTTTAATGATCTGAATTCTAAAGTCTCCCCACATCTAATCAGTTCTTGAAGAACACACACCATGCCACTTAGATACCCTTTTCCCACCCACAAACTTAGGCACAGAAAAACTAAAACTACCTCCAGAAATTCAAGCTATAAGGCAGGAAAACTATTAAAATGAACCCTGACTTGTAGTTATCTACAATTCTTAGGGCGGACAGTGGGATGGAAGCTAAAGTTATGATCCAAGTGATCAAGAAAACTAGGTAGGGGCTGGAAAGACCAGCAGTTCAGAGGATGAAGCAGATGCTAAGGCCTTCTTATAAAACTGCAAATAAAAGCAACTACTGGCAAGTACAGGCAAAAAGCTCTTCAGAATGCTCCTGGGGAAGCCACAATTCCTGTTCTCAAGGGAGGGAATGAGAATGAGAATCATGGGTGCTTGTATATAAGAGAAAAACCTAAGAGCAGAGCCTTTAGGAGTGGAAAGAACAGGAAATCATTGTCCCAGCTTTTCCCACCTCTCCTAAAGACCCTAAAAGGAGGGCCTCCCCTGGTGGCGCAGCAGTTGAGCACTGGGCTGCAAAGCTGCCCACAGCCTCTGCAGCGCCGGTTTGATCCCCAGCCACCAGCGAGGGTCTCAAATGGCGCACAGACCTCTCCTGCCGCCCGCTGCTCTCCTCAGCAGTATATTTCATCAGTCTGCCTGCTCTGTTCCCTGCTGTGGTGAATTCTCTCACCCTCCCTCACTTCTGACTGTACCCAATGCTTGTATAAATAAATAAATAAATCTTAAAAAAAAAAAAAAAAAGACTCTGAAAGGATCATTCTCCTGTCAGAGATGGTGTCATTTTGGGGGAAAAAGGATGGGTTTTCTTCCCTGCATCCCTTTCCCATTTGGGGTAAAAGCCCTAAATTGCAAATATTTGGAAGAAAATCACAGAAATCTATTTACACCAAAGTGCTATTAGAAAAGTTTACATGACTGATATTCTGGCATTTTCTGATTTTAATTGAAAGTTGTGGTTTTTTTTTTTTAAAGTAGAACCTAAGTCCCTAAAATGTTAATACAGAATATAAATTCTAAGATTCTTGAAAAGTGCACCTAGAATACTGGTTTTACATTAATACACTAATACTGACAGTTTCCACCTGAAACAAGGAAAAATACAAGATTTAGCAACTTCCAAGGTAAGCTCATAGACTAAGTTTGGTTGCCACAAAGAGAAAAGATTTCTGTACACCTGTGGTTCAAGAGCAACACTTCAAAAAATTCGTTCATACATGAGTTACATCAACAAATATTTAGTTAAGCCCTGACAATGTGTGAGGCATTGTTTTAGGCTCTGGGGAAAGTGGCAAACAAATCAAAATCCCTGTCCTTAGGGAGCTTCCTGTGGCAAGGAAGAGAGACAATAAACTAATCCTATCTGGTGGTGATAAGTGCTTTAAAGAAAAACAAAGCGGTGGATAAGAAGGATAAAGTCAAGGGGCAGAGTACTTTTTACAGGTGGTCAGAGAAAGTCTTTCTGATAAACTATATCTGAACAAAGACCTAAAGGAGAAGAGAAAGCAGACCACAGAGATTTCTGGGGAGAAGAGCAAAGGCTTTAAGGTGGGAAGGTGCCTGTCAATATCAAGAAAATCAAGAATCATAGTGTGGCTGAAACAAAATAAAGAGGAGAGTTATTAGGAAATGAAGTCAGAGAGGTAAAGGAGAGAAGGCACCACTCATGCAGGGTCTTAAAGGTAAGGTGACGGACCACAAGTCCTGGTTTTAGAAGATGGTCCTGGTTTTTGCCTGCTGCTGACTTTATTAACAGCACCATCTTTCACGCTCAGAAGTGTCCTGATTTGGATCATAGATTTTATGGTCACCCTACATATAGGTGACAATAAAAACTTTTTATTGTGAGATGGGGAACCACTTGAAGATTATAATCAGAGAAGTTTTAAAAGGATCGCCCTGACTATGGAGGAAAAACTACAGAGGAGCAAGAGAAGCAGCAGAATATAGTTAGCAGACTACTGCAGTTAACATGGGTGAAGGATAAACACTTGATAGAAATGTTGAAAAGCAGGCAGATTCTAAAGTCAGAAGTGACAAGACTTGTTGATGTTCTGGGTAGGGGATTGGAAGAGGAACCTAAGCAACACAGGAAGAACGGAGACATTATTTAGCGAGAGAGGGGAGAGAGAGGGGAAAGGTTTGGGCGGAGCAAGCGAAATCAGGAGTTTGGCTCTGGACTTGATACACTGAAGGACCCAAGAGGTGTTAACATGTAGGCATCTAGGTATCTGGATATAGAATTTGGAGTTCAGCGGAGAGGTCTGTACTGGAGATACAAGTGTAGGAATCATCATCATATAAAGGGTGTGAGACTAGACTATAGACTCACATTCTACAGCAATAAAACATTTTTATTACTATCTTTATAACTAAATCCAAAAATATTAGAACACAAAATAAGTCAAAGAATTGCTACCAAACCCCCATGGAAAACCAAATTATACCAACTACACAATAACCAATAGCAACAGTTTCAACTTTTTCCATAGCTACACATAGGACAGGTTACCTTCACATGCATATACTTTCGCATGGATACCCGTGGCTTTTTATGAAATCCAACAATAAAGGTGCAGGCAAGTGTATCACCACAATAATGCCTAATCAGGCAGCTATTTAAGTTTCTCATAAAACAAGGTGAGGTTTCTTTCTGTCCCATTAAATAAAGCACTGAACACTAAAACAGGGTGAAAATGAGTGGAATCTATCTTAGTTGTTTAGTCATCTGCAAACAAATATCTTAAGAATGTCTAGCAACAAATTACTGTGCCACTTTACAGCTTAGCATCAACATACTAGTGTATTTCAATAGAAAACACGGGTCTGGAGTCTAAGCAATAGGTAAAAGATAAAAATTAATCTAGATCAAAAACTCTTTTTCTGAACCCAGACCTAAAAATGTAAGTCATTAAAGTATAGATACCCCCAAATCTTACAGTTACTTTTTTTCACACACTGAAAATCATTAGTGTATTCAGATCCTATTCTGAAGGGATTAACACTCTAATCATGTCCCAAGACATTTTATGGGTAACTTGGTGATTTATAAACTCTTCATACTCCCAGAAACAGTAACAGCAGGCCAGTTACCAAAAAACAAAAAAATAAAATCTAATTTACACTACCTGCGTGAAGACTTCACTCTCACCCATTCCAGGAAACAAAAAAACTTGGAATACAAAATTTTGGATTATTTGATACACACAACACTTCTCCTGAGTTCTAACTTAGAGCAACTACAACCTACACGTAAAATGTACTGTCAAAGGGCTATAAAACAGATTTCCTGTGTTGGGGATTTTTTTTAAGTTCGAATATTATGTATTTTTAAATAAAATCAAGGCTTTGAGCTAAAAAGATTCTGGCCAAGAAATCAATAGGGTTCTGTTGGCAACTCGAGCACAAAAATCCCAAGGATGGGATTTCCAGTGAAAGTCTAAGAACATGCATAATTAACAAGTCTCGGTCGCTTCATCTCCAGATAGACCCCCAAATGCAATGCTCCGCCACCCCCGCTAAACCTCATGAGTTCAAAATTCTAGACTAGGCAGCCCAGCGGAGAGGAGAAAACAGCAGCCTCCTGGGGAGAGGAGGTGCAAACCTCTCAGCCGGTTGGGCGGGAAGGGGGGGGCGGTGTTGGGAGCTGGCAAGGGTTTCGCGGCACTTACAGGTCCGTCAACACCATGAGCTCCGAGTAGGCCCGGTGCAGCAGAAATTCGATGAGGGTGCTCAGCCGGTAGCCAGGACTCGCTGCAGCCGCCGCGGCCGCCGCCACAGCCGCTCCTGGGGGTGGAGGCGCCGGGGCTGACGCGGGGCCGCCGCTGCCCCCGCCACCGCCTCCGGGCGGGACCAGCTGGTGGTTCTCCAGCTGCACTGGGGCCATGGCGGCGCAGGGCTGGGCTTGGCGCAGCGGCACAAGATGCGGCCCGTGAGCTTCCTGGGCGCTCGGTCACCGCGCCTAAGCCGGCGCGGGCAGAGTCGCCGCTGCTGCTGCCGCCGCCTACCGCTGGGCCGTCTCTGAACAGGAAGCTGTGCGCCGGCCGCGGAGGCCCGCCCCCATGGAGCGCCGAGCCCGCCGGCCCCAGGGACAGGAGCAGGGGGCGGGGAGGTGCAGGGAGGGCGGGGAAGCGGGCGGCCGCCGCAGAGAAGGTGGGCCTTTGCAAGCGATCAGAAGCCGCTCCGGCGAGTAGCCGCAGCGTCCATATTGACGGCCCAAAGCGGAAGTCGTTTAGGAGAACGGAAGGGGAACCTGCAGGGGGGACTTCCTAGAGCAACCTGTGCCTTTTCTCTGGGCTGTCCCGCGCCGGGGCGCTTGGGGGCGCGTGGGAGTGGGGCGGGGCGGCGCGCGGGAGGAAGCAGCGGAAGCTGGGGCCGCGCGCCGCCGGAAGTCGGTGTGAGGGCGGGGCCGGCGGCGTCACCGCGAGCGTCCGTGCTCGCCCAGCCCCTACCCTCGCGGCCCTCCGGGGTTGTAAAATCTCAAGTTTGCCCGGAGATAGCTGTGTGCGCTCCCCAGTGGGGCGCGAGTGCGGCTGGGGAGACTCCCCCCCAGATGTTCGCGAGTCGGCGGTTCTGAAATCGCGAACAAATTGTAGCGACTGCGCGTTTGTGACTTCTCAGCTCTTGGCGCCTCCTACTGTCTGCCCATGCGCCTTTCGTGGGACAGAAAACGTCTCCGTCATTGGTTTTGGTTTTTTTTTTTTTTTAACTGTGGGAAAAGATGGGAGAAAATGCGGTTGTGGGTAGGAGCAGGGCCGCTGGCACAATAATTTCAATTTAGTAGAGATGGGTATGTGCTGAGCACATTATGCCGAGCAAATTCCAGCAGTCCCACCACAGAAACAGCCATTACATTCGTTACCGTTGGCTCCCACTGGGTTCTTGTCTCTGCCATTGAAGGAGTGGCCCTGCCCTCTAAAGGCTATCAGTTCCGCTCCCGTGCCCTGCCGCCACTTTCCCCCTTCAAAATCCACGTATAATGGTTTCCTTCCTGCTCTTTAAAACCGCGGTTCTCAAACTCGGATGCACGTTGCAATCACGGGGAGTGGGGTGGGGCTTTAAAAAAATACTTAACTCCATGAACACTTAATGCCACTCCCATAAATTCCTCTTTAATTTGGTCTGATGTACGATCTGGGCGTCAGGATTTTTTTTTTTTTTTTTTTTTAGCTTACTGCCTGATTCTAATGTGCATCTAAGCTACAAATCACTGTTTAAAGTGTCGATTGCTGTGACCCTTTTCAAACATTTTTTTTTTTGCAGATTGCTATCTGTAACACTTAGATGTAAGAGATGCCCTTGCTGTTCCCTAAGGTGAAAATGCTCTCATTCTTTTCCGCTTGTGTAATTCTTAGTCATTTTTGAAGGGCATTCGCCTGTTTTCTCAGGATGTAATCTTAGGGATGTAATCACTTGCGCCGTATTTCTGGTCCCAAAGAACATGCACACATATATCCCCTACCAGTGCAGTTGCTGGAGGGCAGGCATCACTATGCAATCCCTCCGGGAGCAAAATTTTTATATTTTTTTAATTTAAAAAATAAGTTTTTTTGCAGTCGACTTTGTTTTGTTTCCCTCCCACCCCCGCCCCCGTTTTGAAAACAATATTGACTTCATTTTAAAAGCCCTGGTGGTGACATACAAAAAAGATGAGTGAGTGGTTGTACATGATGGTCGTTAAAAAGTCTTCCCTAGCTCTCAGATTCTGATTCTACGTCATGCTGATAGGATTTTAACTTGTCTTACTGCTTATGTTAAGCAGAGTTATATATTATTGCTTTTCGGTATTCATTCTATTTGGTAGTAAACTTGCAAATACAAGGAAAAAATTAATAGGTGCGAGGAGGCTGTTTAGGAAAAATTTTTACCTATATAATCCTATTAAAGTTTCCTGAAATTTGTGTCATTTTGAATAGGTATCTTTAAAAACCAAAAGGTAAAAAATAAAAATTAAAAAAAATAAAAACTAAAAGTTACTGGTTATTAAAAAGGATAGTGTAAAGAAAAAGGTGAGGACCTCCCTGATGATGCAGGGGTTAAAGTCTCAGAGCTATGAAGTTATCACCAGCCACTGTGGCATAAGTTAAATCCCCCACCAGGGAGCTCACCTACATGGCACAGCAGACCTCTCCTCTCTGGTCCACTGCTCCCCTCAGGAGTGTACTTCAGTCGATCTGCCTGTTCTGCTCCCCACTCTGTCACTGATGAATCCTCTCACCCCACCCAACCTCCAGCCTACACCCCTGATCTTGTATGCATAAATAAATAATCTTTAAAAGAAAAAGGTGAAAATATAGAAATTGTACCATGAGACTTGTTTTGCTTGAATTGTTGAAGATAGGGAATATAAATGACAGCTCCTGATTGAGGTGATAACCCACCGGCTCCAGATGGTATGGTCACTAGGCAAGTATGGGAACAGCTAGCTAATAGAAGAAATGAGTGGGGAAGGAGAGAAGACCTTAGCATGTTTGGCTGAGTTACTAAAGGAATGACTCACATTAAAGCCATTTTTGGAAATAGTTTAATTTATAATTTTAAAGCCTACAATACTGTGAGTGTTTGACACTATGGTATATGTACAGTATTATTTCATTCACATTTTTCCATTGTTCCTTTATTAATCACCCAATTCTATCATACTTCAGAGAGTTTCAGAACTAGCAACATATTTCCACAGCTCTTAAATTGATAAAAGCTTTAAATCTTTTATGAAGTCAATCTGATTTTAATAAAAGTAAAAAATTGATTGCAAAATAAGGGGGGAAAAAAGAACATTTCCTTTTAAGCCCCTTTGATGGAAAAATGCATATGGTTTCAGTTTGAAACATACAGCTGCTCCTCAGACACTGAAGGATGGCAATGGAGTTTAAAATAATTTTTCCTTTTATAAGAGATGCAATCAATTCCTCCAAAATGGAGAACAAAAGCAGTGACTGCACTTATACAGAATATGGAGAAACTAAACAAAGGTCAAAGACAAACTTTAAATACAACCCTTGAAATCTCTATCATAGATCTGAGGCATTCAGAGGGGGGAAGGGAGCACAACAGACTATGGTGGAGGACTAGGGGTAGTTTGGTAGGGTAGAGCTACGATGACCATCCCAGAGAGAAATCCTATTCTGTCAAAATATAAACAAGGATGTAAAACAATAGTACCTCATTCAAAATAAATAAATAAAGATGGCTTAGAAAAAGCTAAGAAAGGGCCTCTCCTGGTGGTACAGCGGTTGAGCGCTGGGCTGCAAAGCTGCCCGCAGACTCTGCAGCATTGGTTCAATCCCCGGCTGCCAGTGAGGGTCCCAGATGGCGCAACAGCCCTCTCCTGCCGTGCCTGCTGCTCCCCTCAGCAGTGTATTTCGTCAGTCTGCCTGTTCTGTTCCCCCCTCTCTCTCTGGTGAATCCTCTCACCCTCCCACGCTTCTGACTGTACCCAGTGCTTGCATAAATAAATAAATCAATCTTTGAAAGAAAAAAAAAAGCTAAGAAAGAAATGAATGGTTGGTATAAAATAAACGCACCAGAAAAGAAGTGCTGATGAGGACGTGGAGAGGTTGGTGTCCTTGTACATCACCATGGGAATGTAAAATAGTGCAACTCTGGAAAACAGCTGGTGGTCTTCAAAAGTTAAACAAAATTATTGTATGACCCAACAATCCTACTCCTATGTATATATTCAAAAGAATTGAAAACAGATATACAAATAAGTGTACAAAATATTCATAATAGCACTATTCCCAGTAGCTGAAAGATGGAAACAAGCCAAATACCTATCAATTGATGAATAGAAAATAATGTATATTTATATAACAGAATATTATTTGGCCAAAAAAAAAGGAGTGAAACATTGATACATGTCACAAACTGGATGAACCTCAAAACATGCTAAGTTAAAAATCAGACACAAAAGGTCACATATTGTATGATTCCATTTATATGAAATGCCCAAACTGGTAAATCTATCCAGACAAAAAGTAGACTTGAAGTTGCCAGGGCCTGGGGGAAGGAAAAATGGGGAGTGACCAGTTAATATGCACAGGGTTTCCTTGTGGGATTATGAAAATGTTTTGAACTAGATTGGGGTGACGGTTGCACAACATTGTGACTGTACTAAATATTACTGAATTGTACCCGTTAAAGTAGTTAATTTTATCTTTTATGAATTTTACTCTGATGTGAAAGTATGTTAAGATTAAATTTTAAAAGGTCTATAAATGGTCAAAAAACTAAGGTGACGGCTTTATTTTGATGGCATATACGTTCCATGCTGCAAATTATTACATGGTGATATACAAAAGAGTAAAATTAGATTTGGGTTTTCTTTTTGTAAAACAACCAGCTAATTGCCTAGATAACAGAGGCTTCTGTTATGACACATTTAAAAATGACAGGATATATTTTGTCAAGATCAAGAATATTCTTTGTACTCTACATCTAGCAAATTCTTGAATATTTTCAACAAAACTTTATTTTTTTTAATTGAGGTAATGTTGGTTTATATTGTTGTTGTATTTTGGAAATAGAAGGAATCCCCCACCCCACTTCAGGAGTTATTACCAGAGTGTACCCACCACCAAAACACCTGCAGTCCACCACCATAGTCCATTGCACTCCCTCCCCAATTTTTTGCCCCTCCCCCATCCTCAGTTCTATAGTCAGCTTTCAAAGGTTAATTTTTTTTTCTTTTTTTTAAAAGATTTTATTTATTTATGCATACAAGAGCTGGAGTGTAGGCCTGAGGTTTGGGGGGTGGGGGAAGTGAGAGGATTCACCAGAAACAGAATGGGGAGCAGAACAGGCAGATCTACTGAAATACACTGCTGCGGGGAGGTCTACTGTGCCATGTGGGTTAGCTCTCTGGCTGGGGATTGAATTTGTGGCTGCCCATAGCTTCACTGTGCTGAGACTTAATCCCTTGCACCACCAGGGAGGCCCCACAATATTTAATTTTTTTCTTATTTTTGAAGTTATGGTCCTAAAAATCACTGTTAACTGTTACTCTGATTTTTAAATATAACTCTCTTGGGCTTAAAAATTATGACATATTAATGTTGTTTGTCTCCTTATAGTTCCTAATTTTGTTTTTCTTATTAGACCTTAAATGTGAAATAATAAACATGTTAAGATATCTTTTATGCCTAAACTATCTTTAGATTTCCTGAGGTGGCCCCACAAAGATTAGTTCCTTTAACTTACAAAAAGGAGGGATAATGGAAATAGGTTTGTTTCAGTAGTCTCCATATAAGTTACTCAAAAAAATAGTGAAAACACTTTTGTTTCCCAAAGTTATTATGGTGGAAGGGCCAGGTGAAGAGACTGGTAAATTAAACAAGTTTTGTCTAACTGGATAACGACTTCTTGATACACTTCCTTTGATTGCTTGTGATAAACCACTTGATTTCCTAGGTCATTAGACTCAATGTCTAGTGACTTTATAAGTGACAAAGAAATTTCTTTTAAAAATTAGAGAATTTAGCTAATACCTCCATATCTGGTTTGGTGGACTCTTCACATTGGGGATGAGACTGTTGTTCTAGTTTAATCTGGACATCTCCACCTTCAAGTATACTTCAAATCTGATTATAAAGCCTTTTTAGTATTTTTCTGTGTTACAGTGTTCAGATGTGTGATCTTCACGGTCTTAAATGCTAATACTCAGTAATTGACTAAATAGTTCATTTTACAAAGAAATAAACATGAAGGACAGGCCAATCCAAGCAAACAGGTTTCCAATGAATAGAACTTAGTGATGCAGAACTGGGTTTCACAAAACAAAGTCCAATGGACACGAGAAGGAACTGAGAAAGTAAAATTTAACTTAGAGTGAGAACGTAGAAATCTGCCCAGCCATTCATTATGCTTGACTAATATGCAGATATAGTCAAATTCACAGTTAACAAGAAATTTCTCAGAATATGACATCCCCCTCCTTGCTCCCTACTCCCTTGCAGGGTATTTCAATAAATCTGCCTTTTCTGTTCTCAAAAAAATAAGAAGAAGAAGAGGATTACATTGCAAGTTAGAGCTAATGTTGAGCTCTTTATACACAGCCTTGCTTGGAGCCCACCAAAACACTGCTTTATTAAAATTCTGCTTAAATTCCTCTTTCCCTTTATCTGGTAAAATGCCCTATGGTTCCTTTGGTGTGACCTCCCTCATTGCAGTGGGTCAGTGAACCTGATTTTGTTCACTACAACAGGTTTGCCCCCTGATTGGGCTAACACAGAGTAAAGCTACTTCCGCACACGCCAAAAAAGTAGACAATGGGACTCTCAGTAAATCAGAATAAAAGTTTATTATAGCATAGAAAACAGTACAAATATCAAATCTCATTGAATCAGTGGGATCAGCTACATACCTAGTGGATTGTGCCATAGCTAAGGAACCCAGAACGAAGACCTCGCCATGTTTTGTGGCGAGCATCAAACAAACCAGTCCCACTTTCCACGGGAGCAGTCACATCATAGTCAAGTTCTGGTCTCCTGAACTACTTAATCGTATATGTGATAGAATCTACTCAATAGCAGGGGATGGTTGGGCCTTGGCATGGCATACTTAGCAAGGCCATGCAAAAATGCTTGAAACACTTTGTGGACTGTATCTCATAAACTAGTGGGAAGATTAATTTTAACCTTAAAAAAATTTAGCCCATTACTTCTAGAGATTTTTGACAAAATAGAACACATCAAAAGGGAAGGAAACTCCCAATTCTAAGCTAAAAACAAGTTTAGAGAGAAAACAATGCTTCTCAAGGAAAAGCAAATTATAAGCTTGGTTTTTATTTTGTATTTATGAAGGAAGCCAAAATTATTTCCTCTGAATGTTACCAGAAGATTGTTGTATTAGGTATTATTGAGAGAGGGGTAGAAGAATAACAATGTATTCATTCATTAAACTAAGGATACAAAATAAGATCACCAAATATGATGAGGTCTTCTTCAGTCCTTCCGTAATTTCATTATATATGTTTTCTTAATTTTTCAGTTTTATCTTTTTGCCAACACAAACATCCAGGAATGTATTTGTTGTGTTACAACCTAGACTTTGTTGAATCCAAACTATTAGTTTTTGACAGTCATCAAAATATGAAATACAAATGGATGAATCTGTACCTTGAAATTTGATGTTGAGTTAAACACATCCTATGGAATCATTGTATAGCAATTTATTTCACTGCAGAAAAGTGAAATTATATTGCTTAATATGTGGCAGCAAAGTAATAGTTCTGTCATGCTGAATTTCCACACTAGTCAGTTATTTCCTCTATATGGATGTTGCATTCAATTACTCTGATATTGTAGGCTATTATTTAATGTCAGAGCCTTTTCTCTTTGACAATAGAACACTTCCAGATAAGATAAATAATAAATAGATTAAGACACCATGTGGAAAACTGTATTGATGGGTAGTGGCACTGAACACTAAGCCCATCTGTCTCTGGTATTTTGGGGTGTCACAGCCCATTTAACGATTTTCCCAGTTCTAGATTGACCTCAGCCAAATACTGGATTAGGTTTCAAAATCATTAGGACTCTGAGCACTGACTTGAGAAAAATAGAATAAATGATACTCCACCTCAGTAAAAAGTTATTTTTTTAATTTTCGAAGCTGGAAACTTTCATTGTATTTGTAGAAATGATTTTGGCTGCAGGAATAGACAATGTGACTAACAATGGACAGGAGTTAATTTCTCCTCACATAATAAGGTCTCTGGAGATTTGTGACTGCTGGGGAATTGGTTCAGTGTCTTAATTATATCAGGAGTCTCTGCTCTCTAACTTCATAGGCAAAAGATGGTTGCTGCACCTCTAGACATAGAATTAAGTAGAGAAAAAAAAATGGTCCCAGAATATTTCTCCTTTTCATTGTGGAAGAAAATCAGCAGCCAATGGGCAGAGAGAGAGCCTGCAGGAGCTTTAAATCAGCCATAAAACAAAGCAAGAAATGTCAGCTGTGAAGTTGCCCTGTAGTTGTACCCACCATTATTCCAAGCCCCCATGCTGCTATCATGGGAAGAAATAACAATGGAATATTTTGAACAGATCCATATGTCCACCAAGAGACATGCTAAGATAAAGATTTTATCACCTAGTTCTGGCACTTCTCACACATGGATTATGTCTGATCACAGAGATAACATCCCCCAAATATAAACAATATATTCCCCTTCACACACATAGGTGTTAATTTCTAGATGCCTGCTTCTGAAACAGGCAAATGCTGTTACATTAATGTTATTTTTTTCTACTAAGCCCACCTTTCACAAGTATACAATCTTTAATCTACCTCAGAGTGGGCACAGATAACCAGAACTCTCTCCCTAGCACTGTTTTCCCAGACTAGCCCTTATCTTTGATTCTGAAGATAAAGAAAGCTCCTTAATCACCGTTTCTTATCACAGCAGTTATTATTTTCAGTTGACCTCATTATAAAGCAAACCTCTCCCAGAAGCCCTCTGACAGATTTCTGCTTGTAGTTCATCAGTCAAGAAGTATGAAGCAAAGCCACTGCTGGCCTTGAGGGAAACCTGACATTTTGTAGCCTCTAGGATGGAGACCAAGTGAAGGCAAAAACAGATGACCACAGAAATTGAACTAGCCTACCAATACATGAGATAGGTGTAACTTCTATGTTATTTAGTTCTATTCAGCAGGACGGAGAGTATCAAAATTAAGGAGAGAATCAAAAATGACTGTTGAGAGTTCATAATCTTATTTCATTTACTTTACCAAAATACAAATTGAAGACACTCACTGTTCAAGCTTTTTTTTTTTAAATAGTTTTTTTAATGTAGTACTGATGGAGAAAAGGAGATACAAGGTCAAGGTCAAGAACTCACACAAGGAGGTAGGGGTAGAGGGGATTAGCATAAGCCATTAACCCAGTTATGGAAACCAAGACCCTTAGGCATCAATGCCCAGATTAGGAGGCGCAATACCCAGAAACTATCAAGATTGCTGTAGGGAGTGTCAGAGCACAAACCATCCACCCACAAAGATGAGCCCCTTCCTACCAAAAGAAGACGATAAAACCTAATGCTGCCCCCACAAAGGGGCAGCAGTCTTTCTGCTCACCTGTGACTATGCAGGTGCTTCTTTTCACCAACTCATCCCTCTGCAGGGCAGCAGCCTCCTGCCTGCGCGTGACCTGTACCAAGCTGGGACTTCTCCTCACTGACCTCCCTCAGGGGAGGCAGCTCTCCTCAAGGCCACCCACCTGCAACCACGCAGGCCTCTCTCAGCAAACCTGTTCCTTTCCAGGCAGCTCTTCCTGCCTGCTGGTGTCTATGTAAGTTTCCTTTATTCTTCTGTCCCTTTCCCTAATAAACCTGCTCTTTAAATATAACTAACGGGGCCTCGCCTGGTGGCCCATCTGTTGAGACTGGGCTGCGAAGCTGCCCGCAGCGCCGGGTTGATCCCCAGCCACTGTCGAGGGTCACATATGGCGTGCAGACCTCTCCTGCTGCCCTCTGCTCCCCTCAGCAGTGTATTTCGTCAGTCTGCCTGTTCTGCTCCCCGCTCTGTCTCTGGTGAATCCTCTCACCATCCCGCACATCTGGCCTGTACTCCGGTTCTTGTATAAATAAATAAATCTTTAAAAAAAAAATAGGGTCAGAAAAGATTATCATTCCATTGCCTTGGAATTAAGATGCACTCACAAATTTATTAGTGAATAAAGTTGAAGGCTTTGTCAATATAACAGCAAAATCATACATAAGAAAGAGATCATAAATCAGTCTGGGTTCAAATCCTGACTTATTTGAGCAGGTTACGTACCTACTGTAAACTACAGTTTTCTCACCAATAAAATAGGGATAAGAACCCTTTTCCTGACTTTTAGACTTGTTTCAATAGATCTAAATAAAATGACACATACAAAGTGCTTAAAAAGATGGTTAGCACAAATTCATTGCTCAATAAATGTTGGCTATTATTTCTTTTTCCAATAGTCCTTTTTCAAATTAAGGTTAATAATCGTAATAGAGGGACCATTTTTAGGTGGACCTACCTAATTGGCCATAATATAAATGTAGTGCTACAAATAATTTACTGAGTAATTCTGTTTGTTTCATGTAGATGTTCCTGTTACATTATTTTTCGTAAGAACGGAGCATTAATATATATTTTTCTCTAACACCACACCCTACCCCGATAAAATGCATTCAGTTTCTCTTCTACATGTGCCCCTCACTTATTGAGACTTATTCCCCTCACCTGGAAATTGAGTTGAACTGTTTTTTGTTTTTGTTTTGCAGTTTGTAGTAATATTTCGGGGTTTTTTTCATTGACTCATTTTTGTTTTGCCAGGATATATCTTCAAATAATTCTTTGAAAAATAGTTTACATATTTAGGCACTGAGAAATTTTGCGGTTGTCAGGGCCTGGGGAAAACATTTCAGAGGTGCTAAACAAAAATGTTTTCATGTTCCCCTCAAGGTTGAATGCTAGTGAGACTAGGTATAAAAGTCTAGCATCAAAATAATTTTCTTTGGAACTTTCAAGATATCTTCTCATATGCCCATTGCTGCAAATTTTATTCTCATTTCTTTGTAGATAAACAATATAAAGACTGGTTATTTCTCCTCTGTGTGCTTTTTGGATTATCTTTAAATTATAAGATCTGAATTTTTAACATAATGTATCTAGGTGAAGAATTCTGTAAAAAATCATCTCATACTTGGTATCTTTCATGAGTTTTGATAATATTTCATTTATTATTTCTTTATTCCTTACCTCCTGTTTTATCTCTGTTTTATCCATGAAGTATCATTGCACGTTGATATTTAAACTTTTGGATTTCTCTTCCTTATCTTGTGATGCATCTTACACTTTTCATTGTCCCTTTGTGCTGTATTCTAGAAAAATCTGGTTCAGAATTCTCAGTCATCAGTGTTTAAGGCTGAGATGAAACCAATATACACTGTTAAGACAAACTGTTATGAGTCTTAGTGGTTAAGTGTATATTCTGCTTGTTTGATACCTCTGCCATACTAGTCTGTAAATATTTTTTATGTCATTCCTAGGTATGTCTGCTATCCTTTTTAGCCCATTTGAGGATTTTTAAAATTTAAATAGTATATATTTTACTTCTAAAGGCTCTGGTTATATTTTTTTGCCTCACACTTTCTTCTACAGGTATTATACTTTTAATTTTAAAGTTTTCAGTTTTCTATGTTGTTTCTCCCATTAGGGGAGTCTATAACTTTCTTCCATGGTTTTGTGCTTATATTTCCTTGAGACACTCTGTTATTCTATGGATATTTTTTTCTGTGTAATAAATTTGGCATTGTCAGCAATGACAGGTCCTAGATAGGTTTCAGTTGTCTGAATTAATCTGTAATGTAACTCTCTCAGTAGTAAATCATGTAAGTATTTTTGCATGGACATTGTTATAGCTGTGTAATTACCTGTGCTCCTGTTTAATAGGAGTAGGATTGTAACAGGGTGGTCCCCAGGAAAGGCCCGGAAGGGAAAGAGCAAAATCAACATCAAGATAAAAGCTGCCATGGTCACCTCCCCACGGGTCTCACCCACATCTGTGTCACCCAGTCCACGACCAAAAGGCAAGCACAGTTTCTTCACATGTCTCTCCATTCCATGTGCCTCCTCCAGGTCTCCTCCTGGCTCTCCATCCTGCTTCCTTCCTTCCTCAGTCTCCTCTTCAGCTTCTCCTCTTCCTGCTCAGCTCCACCCTCCCTTGGGTGGGGCAGGGAACCTCCCCCTTTCCTGGGGACCACCCTGTTACAGGATTTCCTTCATAATCAGGCAATGCTGCATGGAAGCTTTGAGGAGAGAGAATCTCCCTGAAAAATCAAATCTCTGGGATGTGCCTCTTTCTGGTTTGATGTGCAAGTTTATACTACCCACATGTGAACCCAGTGTAATCTCAAGGTAGAAGATCAATATAAAAAATTGACCTTTGTCCAGAGATACCTCCTCACGAACCCAATGTGTGCAAATTAGTAGTTTATTGTCTCTCAGTTCTAAATCCACCCTTCTTTGGCCTGCTTTGTGATAATAGACTTCGTAAACATTTCTTACTTGCCAGATACTGTAGTGTTAGGCTTTGTCAGGTGAGGGTGCTAGAGGAACAGTACAGAGTATGGTAGAGAAAGGATATTCTCTTTCTGGTCTGGGGTTTTCTTTTCCTGAGTCTGTGGTGCCTCTGCCAGAGATATGCTGTGAATAGAGTGGTGTTCACCATTTAGCAGTTTTCACCAAGATCCCAGCAGGCGGCATCCTTGCTAGTAGTGTACAAGAGACCTAGTGGCACACACATCCAAACAGGCAACCTTCTGCTCACCAGCCCTAGCTCACTAGCCACTGGTCACCATCATCCTGCTGAGCAGCTCTCTGTTCACCAGCCTTGGCCTGCCAGTTGTGGACCAGCTCTGAGCTGTTGTACATCAGAGGACTTTTCACCATCCACTGGGCTGCAAGCCACTCTCTGACAAGGTTGCATTTCAGCTGGGGATAGGAGAAAAGACAGTGTCCTTTCAAGTTTTTTCCTTCCTTGCATCCTCTCAAGTTGTAGTAGCTTCTCCTTGCAGTGCTATTTCTGTGTTCTTTAGCATTCTCTGTTATCCTTTCAGTAATCACCTTTCATTAATTAATATTTTTTGTGTTAATTAAGTTCAAATAACTGGGGTGATTTCTGTCTCCTGACTGGACTCTAATTGATATACCCGGCAAAGTAAATGCATACAGCATTGGGTACACATAGAAAGTTAGGCACTCCACCACTGTTGAACTTACAATAAAAACTATAAAACCTCACAAGGAAACAAACCAAACAAGCAGAAATAAGCAGACATAATAGCAGAAAGGATTAGTGTCCCTCCTCAGTGTATTTTAGGAGAATTAAAATGCTAAGAAAAGAACAAGACACTATGAAAAAAGAACAGATAGATTGGGGGGTGGGGATAAGCAGGCACTGAAAAAAAAAAAAGGCAGGCACTGAAAAGTAATTTTAATGGATAAGTTAAATGGAAACTAGACACACACAAAAAAATTGAACTGTGGAATAGATTTAAGGAAATGTCCCAGAATGCTGTAGCACACAGTGACAGAAAGATCGAAAATACTGAAGGAATTTTAAGAGACTTGGTAAATAAAATGTGTAAGTGCTCATAGTACGCTACCTTTTTTGTAAGAAAGGAAAATAAGATTGTATTCATATTTTATAATATTTTCATAAAAACTCGAAGGAGACATAAAAAAATGGGTAAAATGTACATCTGTGTGAATGTGGTTAGGATAAAATGGTAGGTGTGGGCAACAGTCGGGCTGATACGTTCCTTACAATATATTTTTTATGTTGTTTTAATTTAGAAACCATTTATGCTAGTGTAGGTTTTCTGAGAAGCTGAGGCCAAAAGATACAGGCTATACAAGAGTCTGGGGGAATGCCTGTGCGTGTTGAAGGGGAGGGAGCCCCAGGAAGTGGGAGGAGTCTTCCAATCACAATGCAGATCTGATACTCGCCAAAGGAGGGGTGTATGATGCATTGTAAGATTATAGTGCAATACTAAGAAAGATTCGACCAGACTGATGAATCCTCGGGCCAAAGTTGATGTTTGAGGAGTCACGTTATGAAGGAATGGGTCTGCCTTAGTATCCTTGCCTTGCTTAGTCATTGACTGAGAGCAGTCTGTGTGAAATGTGGCCCTGTGTGGCCTCCATGCTAACGAGGTGGTGGATTCGGAGAGCAGCAGCTGAAGCCATCTGTCATTACGCTCCCTGTAGCAAGAGCTTTGAGTGGCATATTTTCATAGCCGCCACGCCATGTGACTACATTTTATATTCAAAGAAGGGCAAAATAAAAACATTTTCAGACAAAGACTGAAGGAGCTTATCACTCACAGACTGTCACCTAAGAACCTGTAAGGGATTCACTTGAAATATTTTAAATCCTTAAGGACAGTGTGTGATCTAGTAAGGGCTGGAACGCAGATAAATTGGTAAATGTGTGAGAAAGAAATTGCTGAATATACAGATAAATCTAAACAGGCATCAACTTTTTTTTTTTTTTTTAAAGATTTATTTATTTATACGAGCACTGGGTACAGTCAGAAGCGCAGGAGGGTGAAAGAATCCACCAGAGCCAGAGCAGGGAGCAGAACAGGCAGAAGGACCGAAGTACACTGCTGAGGGGAGCAGTGGGCACGGCAGGAGAGGTCTGCGTGCCATGTGGGACCCTCGCTGGTGGACGGGGATCGAACCGGCGCTGCAGAGGCTGCAGGCAGCTTCGCAGCCCAGCGCTCAACTGCTGCGCCACCGGGGAGGCCCAACTTTTTTTTTTTTTTCCGCATAGAAGTACATGGGTGTAGGCCAGAGGTGCAGGGTGTGTGTGTGAGAGGATTCACCAGAGACAGAATGGGGAGCAGAACAGGCAGGGGAAATATACTGCTGAGGGGAGCAGTGGTTGAGACAGGAGAGGTCTGCTGAAGTGATAGCACTGAGACTTGACCCTTAGGCCACCAGGGAGGCCCAGCCTATGCTATTTTTAAAACCACAAAGATGACAATAATGATTAATTTGGGTTTATTAAAATAATGTTGAATTAAATATTGGCAATGATATGTAAATTGGAAAGGGAAATTGGAGGTTGAGTATTTTAAGGTTCATGCATTAGGATGTAGTCAAGTTAAGATGAGGTCATACTGGATTAGGGTGAGCCCTAAATCCAATGACTGGATTTAATGAATAAAGGAAAGGAGGGGGAAGAAAGGCCTATAGTGGGAAATAGGCCCATGTGCTGATGGAGGTAGAGATTGGAGTGATAGTAGCTATCAGCCAAGGAACATCTAGAATTGCTGGGGAAGCCTCCATACAATAGGAAGATTCAAGGAAGCATTCTTCTCTAGAATCTTCAGAGACAGCATGACTCTGCCGACACCTTGATTTGGTCGTGGTTAGCCTTCAAACTGTAAGCCAATGAGTGTATGGTAAATTGCAATGGCAGTGCAGGGAAACACTGCTGACCTACTTTCCAAACTTGTTGTACCAGTTTACATTCCTACTGCCAATTTATGAGAGATCCAATTTCCCTGCATTCTCGCCAGCATTTAATATCAACATTACAGTTTATTTTAGCTGTTTTAATAAGTTTGTACTGATAGCTTATAGTGGTTTAAATTTCCATTCCCTTAGTGATTAATGATGTTGAGTATCTTTTCATGTATTTATTTGCCATCAATTTTTCTTCCTTGGTAAAATATCTGTTCATGTCTTCTGCCCATTTTATAATTGGATTTCTTTCTGTTAAGTTTTGAAAGTTCTTTACACATTTTACAAAGAAAGCTTTTGCTGTATATATGTTTTGCAAATAATGTCAACCACACTATAGCTTATCTTTTCATTCTCTTAATAGAGAATTTCATAGCACATAATTTTTTAATTCTGATGAAGTTCAATTTATTGATTTTTTTCTTTTATGGGTCATGCTTTTAGTATCATTTCTAAGAATTGTTCACCTAGTCCTAGGTACAGAAGATGTTCTCCTTTATTTTCTTCTAAAAATCCATAGTTTTGCACTTAAATCCAGGATCCATTTTGAATTCGCTTTAGGTTTTTCATTTATTTTTTAATTGTTTTTTAAAGATTTATTTATTTATTTATGTAAGCACTGGGTACAGTCAGAAGCGCCAGAGGGCAAGAGAATTCACCAGAGCCAGAGCGGGGAACAGAGCAGGCAGACCGATGAAATACACTGCTGAGGGGAGCAGCGGGCTCGGCAGGAGAGGTCTGCGTACCATGTGAGACCCTCACCGGCAGCCGGGGATCGAACCAGCGTTGCAGAGGCTGTGGGCAGCTTCACAGCCCAGCACTCAACCGCTGCACCACCAGGGGAGGCCCAGCTTTAGGTTTTTTAATTATTTTTTGTGCATGATATGGTTAGGCCAACGCTAACTTCCCTCCACCCCCCTTGGAGGTATGATTGTTGCAGCAGAAAACTTGTTGAAAAATCTGTCCTTCCTTCATTGAATTGCATTTGTACCGTTGTTAAAAACCAAGTGTTCAAAGACATTCATTGTTCAGAAGACCTGGTTAAACTGCAGAACTGTGAAATATCATGGCAAATTGTCTCCCCACTAGCAGCTGGGAGACAATTTTTTTTTCTGCAAAAAAAAAAAAATCTGTTGGAATTTTAAAAGGGGTTGTGTCAATCTATATAGATCAATTTGGGGAGAATTTCCACATTAATAATGCTGAGTCTTCCAATCAATGAACATGAGCTATCACACCATTTATTGAGATCTTTAACTTCTTTCATCCATGTTTTAAAATTTTCAGTGCATGTCTTATATTTACGTTGTTAAGTTTATTATAAGTATTTTTATTTTTAATATTATGGATGGAACTTTCTTAATTTCATTTTTGGATTGTTCATTGCTTGTAAATAGTAATAAAATTGATACTTGTATACTGATTTTGTACCCTGCAATTTTGCTTAACTCATTTAGTCTAGCAAGTGTGTGTGTGTGATTCCTTAGGATTTTCTACATATAGGATCATGTTATCTGCAAATAAAGGCAATTTTACTTCTTCCTTTATAATATAGATTCTTTTTTTTTTTTTGCCTTATGTAGTGGGAAGAAGGGCCCAGGGCAGGTTTTCTATGATTCAAGCAGACGGATAAAGCAGAGTCCTGGAGCCCCTGGTGGCTTTCTCAGGCTTTTATTGAGCTTTTGCATGTATTTTGACAAATAGGTATGGGGGGGGAAGGGTAGGAGGCCAGTAGGCCTCCAAGCCCCCAGAAGTCTTCACTGTGGGTTTCTCTTTTCCCTTCTCTCTCTCCTGTCTCTGCTTCTCTGTGCAGGAGTGAGAATTTCAATACTGCCCCCATGGCCCACACAAGTAAACAACATAACTTACAACAATGTAACATCTGCAGGTCCCCCATCAGGCATGGCAATCCTAATGGTGGGAGGGCAGAAAAGCCTGAAAACCATTTACCCTACAATCCACCCCCTCAGGGTTTTCTGCTATACAGTCTATATATGTTATACAGTTTTCCCTTAACAAGCATAAACACTGCAGCCATGGCCCACAAAAGAAAATACAACTAAATAATGAAACAATACAACAGAGCACAAATAAGTCCAGGAAGGGCACCAACCTAGTGGCAAAGGACAATTAATAACACCAGCAAATGGTCCACCACTTCTAGGACCCAACCTACTGCCCATGTGAGGGAGGGGAACAACTCAGGCATCTGCCCTCACAAGCCAGGAGCTTCCTTGCCAGGCTTCCTTGCCTTCTCTGGCTGTGGTCTTGGCCACAAGTCACACCGCATCCACCCCCAGGAAGCATTCACTCTTGGATTGGCGATTCTCTACTCTTTGGGGGTAATCGCCCAATCCTCAGGGTTTCTGTCTGGTCACTCCAACATTCAGCTTCCATAACCACCAATGCAACACGCAGACCTCTGCACTCAGGCCAACCCATTGCACAAGCACATGGGTCGGGGATCCATGGATACAAGCTCCACATGCGGCCTCTCTTAGGTCCCCTCTTCAGCTGTGGGTTCCACCACGAACCACCCGTCCCCCAAAGACGGGCTCCTTAGATCCTCACCCTCACTCAACAGTGAGGAGGGCATCACCCACAGGTGATTTTAAAAGACTCACTGGCCTTTTTTAGCATACTTAGGCTGCTTAACAGCCACTCAGGGCTTCCCAATCTCAGCACCAGCTTTTGCCTTTCTAAGTTGGCTTTTCCTCTGCCTGGCTACAAAGAACTTGATCAGGGCTTCCTCCCTCAGCCAATCTTGGGCTCTTATTCTTGCCTGCCCTTCCTCTACTCTGGCCATTGCCTCTCTGGGCTGTGGCGCTAGGATTGCTGGGCAGTACACAGGCTGCTTTTAAAGACTGAGGCCCACTGGCCAACCTCCAGATTCCCATCTCCTGGGGTGTACCAACAATACCATCCTCCCCCAGGGTCCCCAAAACAACATTACCCTGCGAAAGTTCCTCCACATTCTGGCGGGATTGGCAGACCAAGTCCATCCATCGGCTTTTTTCCCTGCATCAGCAATGGCGAGCTCAGAATCGAGGTCCTTTCTTCCTTGATTCTGCTGCCTCAGGGGTCGTGGGCTGGTCCTCGCGTGCCATCTCCTCCCTCAGCCCGCAGCCCCCAGACCTTGTCCACCTCCTGTGCTCCTGCAGCGTCTTTACCTCTTCCCGCAGATCCTAGACTCTGGTCACCTCCTGTGCTGCCATGGCACGTCCAGTGTTGTCACAGGCAAACACGGTCTGCTCCTCAAGCCCTTTGAGGCCTTCGGAGGGCTCCATACCCATCTAGTTCGAATTATCCTGCTGACTTATGCCAATTGTAATGACAAGTTGAACACAGAGCAGGTTTCCCACGATCTGAGCAGACCCCACCAGGTAAAGGAGAGTCCTGGAGCCCTCAGTGGCTTTCTCAGGCTTTTATTGAGCTTTTAGATGTAGTGTGGCAAACAGGTACACGGCAGGCAGGGGTGCCGAGGGGCCAGGAGACTCATAGACCTCCAAGGCCCCAGCAAGTCTTCACTCTGGGCTTCTTCCTCCCCTCCTCTCTCTCCTGCCTCTTCTGCTTCTGTCTCCTGCCTCTGCTTCTCTTGGCTTATATCTCAATACTGCCCCCATGGCATACAGAAATAAACAACATAACTTACAACAATGTAACAACTGCAGGTGCCCCATCAGGCAGGGCAATCCTAATGGTGAGAGGTCAGAAAAGCTAGTCTTTTCTTATTGAGTATGATGGTAATGGCAAGTTTTTTGTACATGTCTTTAAGTTTGTTGATCATTTGTATTATGTCAAATGCTTCTTTCTGTATCAAGATCATCAGATGGTTTCTGTTCTTTATTTTATTACATTGTTCATTTTCAGGTGATATTAATTTTCCTGAATTTTAGAAGGGAGATATGATCTTTGCAAATTTTTGGTTAGAGCTCTCTCTTGTTTTTGTGAGGTGTCCAAAATTTTCGTGGCTTAATTTCTGAGATCTCTGGCTTCTGTTCCCCTCCCCTACATTTTCTGGACCTGTTATTTCCTTTGTCTCTATTATCAGCAGCTTGCCTCCAAATGTGTCTTTATCCTCAAAGGATGCTTTTACTGGTTAGTTCTAAGAGTTCGTATGTTTTATTCAGATTGCGTTGGCTCTCTTAGCCCTTACTGCGGACCCATTGTACTTGCCATTAGACTGTTAAGCCCTTTACAGTTTTAGCTCCTGTCCTCTTGTTAGCTGTAGGAACTTTAAGTGAGCACTTGTTGGTCATTTTGTTGTTGTCAGATTAGTGAGAGGCCCTTGTTGCTTCCTTCCACCATAGAATAATAGCTATCATTAGCTTGTCCCACTTGCTCATATTCTGGTTTTCAGAGGAGATAATTTATCATCAGTTGTTGTTTGTACAAGTAACTACTCCTTAAAAGGAAAGCTAGCAGCTGAGTAACTTGAACATGAAAATGGAAACCAAAGAGCAAAAGTGAAGTATGTCAACTCCTGGGAGCAGAACTGTGACAGGTGTGTGTGTGTGTGTGTGTGTGTACAATAATCCCTTTTTTGGACCAATCTTTTATGCACCGGGTGATAGAAATAATTGAGAGTGGATCAGGTGTAAACAACAATAAAAGTGAAACTCTTATCTTTACTATTTCTTTTTTTTTAAATGATTGGTTAGATTTTTTTTTAAAGATTTATTTATTTTATTTATATAAGCACTGGGTACAGTCAGAAGCGCGGGAGAGTGAGAGAATTCACCAGAGCCAGAGCGGGGAGCAGAGCAGGCAGAAGGACCAAAGTACACTGCTGAGGGGAGCAGCGGGCAGCAGGAGAGGTCTGTGAGCCATGTGGGACCCTCCTCCGGTGGCTGGGGAGCAGCCGGGGATCAAACCGGCGCTGCAGAGGCTGCGGGCAGCTTCGCAACCCAGCGCTCAACCGCTGCGCCACCGGGGAGGCACTCTTTACTATTTCAACTGCTAATTTCTTTTTAAAAAATCTAATGAAAACTAAGTTACATTAGGGAAACTGGAGTTCCACTATACACAGGTAGTTATGAGTGGTGAAGAAAGCAATTAGTGAGTTGAAAAGTATTAATGCTTTGGTATTGCAATACCAAAGCATGTAATCGACTCCTTTAAATAAAGGTGTTTGAGGTTTTTATCATGGTGGAATACATGTGACCTGTTCTTACAGTATATTCTCTGTTCAAGGAGGGAGACCTTGGAATTTGCTCCCAACTGCCATCAGTAGACAAGTAAAATAGGTAAACACTCATGACCTAAGTACAAGTGATTATACAATAAAGTTAAAGTACAACAAATCTGAAACCAGTAAAAGTAATCTAGAGGCTCTAGGTAGACACTTTTAAACCAAGTAACTGTGCCTTTGATTGCACCATAAGTTAATTTATAAGTATGTAGAGTCAATTTTTAAAATAAATATTTTAAAATCTGGCATACTATGTCATTAGAACTCTAGTTACTAAAACAGGGAATTTCCATTTTTAAAAAGTAAAACGTTGATCTTTTGGATATTTCAAACCCTCCTCCACACACACTATTCTTATCCCAAGAATTTCATTTCAGCCATCTTGTAACATTTAAAACTTTTCCACAAATAACTTTATACTTTTGTCTTAAATTTCCCCAAATGTTTAAATCATGCATTTTAAATGTTAAAAAATCCCTAATACTCTTAGTAATTTAACAATGCCCAAGTATGGAAGTATAACTTGGAGTAACACTTCATTAGCTGAGAGTAATGTTCTAAAAATGAGAAAGAATCAAAAAAGTAAAGATTAGGGGCCTCCCCGGTGGCGCAGCAGTTGAGCGCTGGGTTGCGAAGCTGCCCGCAGCCACTGCAGCGCCGGTTCGGTCCCCGGCTGCTCCCCGGCCACTGGAGGAGGGTCCCACATGGCGCGCAGACCTCTCCTGCCGCCCGCTGCTCCCCTCAGCAGTGTACTTCGGTCCTTCTGCCTGCTCTGCTCCCCTCTCTGGCTCTGGTGAATTCTCTCACCCTCCCGTGCTTCTGACTGTACCCAGTGCATGTATAAACAAAACAAACAAAAACAAAACCAGCAAAACAAAATAAATAAAGCATGCCTCTATTAAAAAAAAAAAAAGTAAAGATTAACAAAAAGCATTAGTCATGAATATAATATATCCATAAGAAAAGCAGAGTATATACTTCCCTAGTCATTACATCTAATTCCAGAGCCATAGAGGAAAACACAAATACTTACAAAATGTTTTTAATGTACATAGATTTAAAAGCAAACCTTAATTTTAAAGTCAATCTAGTTTCAAATATTTTTCTGACTACCTAGTATATTCTAAATAAATGCTATAATAACTGATTATGCTTTTAAATTGAGGGAAGACTAGCTAAATATTTTAGTCAGGAAAATTAAAACTATGTTGCAGAGTAATGATGTCCAAATAATTTTAAAACCCAACTTACAATTAATGATCAAGGGCCTCATTAAATACCATCAAACAATTTTAATATTTGAGGAACACAGGTGCTAGTTCCAGAAACCTTCCCTGTGTCCTTCATCTTACCAATGCAATTTGTATGTATTGTCAGCTGAGAGAGATTTATAGTAAGCAGAGCTTGATGAATAAAACTGTATATCTAAAAAACAACAACAACAAAAAACCCTTGTATATCTAATAATAATAATATCTGTATCTGTATCTAAGAAATATTTGATTTATTTCACTTAATTCTTTTAAAAATTGAGATAACAATGAAAGAGATTAAGGTAAAAGATTAAAGATTTTCCTGGATATCAACCAGTCTCCTAAATTTGGGGGGGGGGTGGTCAGGAGGTGGTCAGGGGGTGGTCAGGGGGTGGTCAGAAAATGAATGACACAAGGAAGTGCTCATAACTGCTGAGAGAAGGAAGAAGCATACATACCTAAGTACAAAACAAACAAAACCCAGAATGTTTAATATCTGCAACCTGAAGGAGGAGCCCACATATACATTGACTGGGGACCTGACACACGATATTATCTCTTATAGTTATTCCTATTGCTATAGTCAAAATGTTGTGATTGAAGGAAGTAGAAGAAATAGTTTGTAGAAGATGCTTGTCCAGTTACCAGCATAATATTCAACCAATAGTTGAAACACGGTTAGAGAGGGCAACATGATTCATTTGAAAATATTTATTAAGTACCATGTAACAGGGATGGCTCTAAACACTGAGATTAGAAAATAAAACAGATAAAAATGTATACCTTTGGGCCTCCCCTGGTGGCGCAGGCAATTGAGCGCCACGCTGTGAAGCTGTCCCCAGCCTCTGCGGCGCGGGTTCCATGCCAGCTGGCAGGTGAGGGTCCCACATGGCGCAGCAGACCTCTCCTGACTCGCCCGCTGCTCCCCTCAGCAGTGTATTTTGTCAGTCTGCCTGTTCTGTTCCCCGCTCTGTCTCTGGTGAATCCTCTCACCCTCCCGTGAATCTTGCCTGTGCCCTGGTTCTTATATAAATAAATAAATAAATGTTTTTTAAAAAAAAAAGTATACCTTCATAAGATTATATTCTAGTGGGATAAACATAAAACAGGATGCATAAAATTGTAGAATTTAGGGATATAGAGATAATGAAAGGAGGTACAGCAATAGTACTAAATGGTAAAGAGAAAAAAGTAATGCCAGGAAAGGAGATATTTGGGAGGTGATGATGGTGGTATGAAGATGAATAAGAAAATGAGATTAAGTAATATCCGAAGATAGTGAGGGTGTAGTGGCAACCAACATGCACAAGGCAGGTTCACTATCCATTCAGCCAGACAGATAAAGAGAGTCCCGGAAACCTTAGTGGATTTTTCAGGTTCTAATGCTCTCAGGAAACCAGGCACACAGGCACACCAGGCAGGGAGACTGGCATGCAAGCAGGCAGGCATGGGCTGGGTGGGGGAGGCTGAGAGGTAAGCAGGCAACCAAGCCTCCCAACACCCCCCATGAATCTTTAAGCTCTTTCTCTGGGCTCTCTCTGGCGTTCTCTCTCAAGCATGGTCTTGTGGCCGCAGCTCTTCTCATAGTCCCACTGCTTGTGCCCCCGCTGCTGGTGCTGGTGCTGCTGCCATTGCTTTTATCCCTGCCTCTAGGCTCAGGTGTGCACACTTACACATGTGTGCACACGCATACTCCAGGTGTCCACAATCAGCTATGCGTGCCCCGTGGCCAGGCATCTTCTGCATTGACATGATCAAGGCCGTGGGTCACAGCCACAGAGGCTAGAGGCATGAAAAGCCTGATTAATTCATTTACCCCACAGAGGGTATCTGGGGAGTAACAGTTCCAGGCAGAAGGAAGAGCAGTTATCAGGACATTGTGACAGGGTCTTCTCTGATGTATTAGACGAATTTCAAGAGGCCAGAGTGACTGGAGCAGTGAGTGAAGGGAAGAGAAATAAGAGATGAGGTCACCTCTTATAGTTAAATTTTTTTCCTTCAGTTGAGAACACTTAAGACCTACTCTCTTAGCAATTTCCAAGCATACAATGCAGTATTGTTAGTTATCGTCATCATGTTGTATTCACTGAAAACTCATAGAGCCAGCATGAGGACAGGACACCCTGACTGCTGTCATGAGAACAGAATGAATCAAGAGAGGGAATCCTCCCAAGATGAGAAAAACAATAGCTTCTTTAAATGATGATGCAAAAGTGAGATAGGATATCAGCGTGTGAGCTGTACTCCTGAAACTTACATAGTGTTATAAACCATGGTAAACTAAAAAGAAAGGGAAGAAAGAAACCATCCAAGATAACATGACATTTCACTCAAAAAAAAAAAAATAAGAGGGCCTCCCCGGTGGCACAGGGGGTTGAGCACTACACTATGAAGCGGTTTGCGGCCTCTGCAGCACGGGTTTGATCCCTGCTGGCCTGGGAGCAGCCCATATGACTCAGCGGACCTCTCCTGTCTCACCCGCTGCTCCCCTTAGCAGACTGTTTCAGTCAATCTGCCTGTTCTGTTCCCCACCCTGTCTCTGGTGGATCCTCTCACCCCTGCATCTCTGGCCTATGCCCCGGCTCCTGTATGCATAAATAAATAAATAAATCTTTAAAAAAAAGAAAAAAAAAAGAGATAATGCCCAAAACACACTTCCTACCATTAAGAATATTATTGCAGGGCCTCCCCGGTGGCGCAGCGGTTGAGCGCTGGGTTGCGAAGCTGCCCGCAGCCACTGCAGCGCCGGTTCGGTCCCCGGCTGCTCCCCGGCCACTGGAGGAGGGTCCCACATGGCGCGCAGACCTCTCCTGCCGCCCGCTGCTCCCCTCAGCAGTGTACTTCGGTCCTTCTGCCTGCTCTGCTCCCCTCTCTGGCTCTGGTGAATTCTCTCACCCTCCCGTGCTTCTGACTGTACCCAGTGCATGTATAACCAACCAACCAACCAAATAAATAAATAAAAAGCATGCCTCTTAAAAAAAAAAAATTATTCCAATGGATGAACTAAAAACAAAAATAAACTTTTAGACTATAAGACCAATTAGTGGTTACCAGAAGGGAAGGGGGAAGATAAATACAGTTTGATAAATACAGTTTAAAGGGCTGTGTAGAGCAAAAGTTTTACACTATTTTTCAAAGCACTCACTCATATAATTTCTCACAGTATCCCTAAAGCTGAGGTATATACAGCCACCACCATAAGAATCACTACAAAATACATGTTTTTTATTTTCCTAAAGACTATTTTTTAGGGAAGCATTAAAACTTTATTTGGCTATACCACAGAAGTCAGTTCTTTCAATTTCTCAGTACAATATGCAGAGTATTCTCTCTGACAGTAACCAATGCCTGGGGAAAAGTGCTGCTGCTGTGGCACAGTGACCCTCTTGTCCAGAGCCAAGTAAATGTCACATTCTCTTCTTTAGTTTAGAAAACATAAGAAAGGGCATATTCTCTATAACACAAGTATAATTTCTGAAATTTACAAGGGCACCTTATTTGAAAACAATGAAGCTTGAATTACTCTTAAAAGCCTGGAACTCACATACTGCTTGAGCTTAAATGTTCATTGCTCAGCTAATAAACTGGACATTATTGTGAGTGCTAAATACATTTATCTTTCTATAACAGAGAATAATCAACACATGCCTTTCCTGTCCTCAAAGAAACAGTTGTCATGGTCATAACCTAGTAAGTTACAACGGAATTTATTATCTCATTCACCACACAAGGGTGCCATTTTAATTGAGGGAATTACTACAGTCAACAATTTTATAAATAGAATTGATAGTATATCTTTTAAAAGATTTCTTGATCTCTGTATTTAGGGAAAAGGTAATTTTTGATCTCTATGACAGAGATGAACTGATCTGTTTTTTCCCCCTTAATTAACACACAACACTATTGACTTTTTTGTGTGCATACACTTCTATGAACCCTAACACATCCATAGATTCATGTAACCACCACAGCTAAGATAGAGAACAATTCCATCACACACTCCCCCCCTGACTCCCTTGTACTCTTTGTCACAGGGGTCAGCAAACCACACAGGAGTCAAACTCAGTCCGTTGCCTGTTTTCTCCCAAAGCTGAAAATGGTTTTTAGATTTTTAAAGTACTGTGAAAAGAACAACAGATATGTGCTATTCTTACTGGTAGTATCTCAGTGAGGTTTTGATTTGCATTTCCCTGATTATAAGGGATGTTGAACATTTTTTCATATGCCTGTTGGCCATTTGCATTTCCTCTTTGGAGAAATGTCTTTTAAGTTCTTCTGCCCATTTCTTGACTGCATTGTTTATTTTGTTTTCGTTGAGTCTTGTGAGTTCTTTGTATATCTTTGTGATCAGTCCCTTCTCAGTTGACTGGAGTGCAAAGATTTTTTACCCAATCAGTGGGGTGTCTAAGACATCAGTGTTAAAAAAAATAATAACAGTGCTCTCTCTGGCAGCACATATACTAAAATTGGAAAGATACAGAGAAGATTAGCATAGATAAAGAAGAAATAGAACACCTAAACAGACCAATTACAAGCAGTGAAATTGAAATGGTAATAAAAACCCTCCCCAAAAACAAAAGGCCAGGACCAGATGGATTTACAAATGAATTCTACCAAACATTCAGAAACGAATTAGTGCCTATCCTTCATAAACTCTTTCAAAAAATTGAGAAGGAAGGGATAATACCAAACACGTTCTATGAAGCCAACATTACACTAATACCAAAGGACAACACACAAAAAGAAAACTACAGGCCAATCTCTTTAATGAACACTGATGTAAAAATCCTCAATAAAATTTTAGCTGTCGGAATCCAACAATGAATGTATCCATAAGACAATTCACCATGACCAAGTAGGATTTATTCCAGGGACACAAGGATGGTTCAACATCTGAAAATCAATCAATGTAATCCAACACGTCAACAAAAAGAAATATAAAAACCAAATGATAATATCAATAGATGCTGAGAAAGCTTTTGATAAAGTATAACACCCATTTATAATAAAGGCCCTTGAAATTCTCCGGATACAAGGAACATACCTCAACATCATAAAGGCCACATATGACAAGCCCATAGTCAATATCATTCTCAATGGTGAAAGCATTTCTATTAAGATCTGGAACAAGACAAGCATGTCCACTCTCACCACTGCTTTTCAACATAATACTGGAAGTCCTAGCCAGAGCAATAAGACAAGAGAAAGACATACAAGGAATCCAAATAGGGAAGGAAGAAGTCAAACTATCACTATTCACAGATGATATGGTTATATGCATAGAGAACCCTAAAAATGCCACAGAAAAATTACCTTACCCCTGCTTTTAAGGTTTTCTAATTCCTGTTAGCATGGCTCATTATTTCAAGTAAGTACTAAAGGTTAGACTAACACAAGGTTGTGTCCCTAAAAGCATAAAGAGGAGATATCTTTTTATAACCTTGAATGATTAAAACAAAAAAAAAAAAAGGACCTCTTATACTGGATTTCCTTTCCTTTATCCTAGCATTAACTCATTTTATTCAATGCATTCTCTGGTCTAGCTCTCTTTCTTAGTCAGAATTTTAACAACTGTGTGTTTTAAGTGAAAGATGATTATTTTAGGTAATTAGGTGATGAAAAGAAACTAGCAAAGTTAACTTGAAAAGTACCAGGGCTGAATTGAAAAGATGGGTCAATATTATAAGTGTTTGGAATGGTACTTTAAAAAGTTCTCAAAGAACTCTGACTTGTGTTCTTGAGATCTTCTCTTACAGATATGGATGGCCAAATGACTGAGTTCTGGCTAGTAAAATATAAGCAGCAGTTTGGGTGGATACAGATTGTGGGAAAACTCTTTTAATGGGAGTTAACTCACCTGGAAAATGTCCTTCTATCTCTTCTCCTTTTTTCCACCCTGGAAGGCAGACATGATGGTTAGAGTTGCAATAGCCATCTGGCAACTCTAAAGCAAACTTTAGGGTGGAAATGACATGTTAATAAGAGCAAAGCAGCAAGATAGAAGAAGCCCAGAACTTGAATGACTTATGGACTTGTCAGGCTACCACTGGATTACCTACCTCTGCCTGCAAAAGAGAACTATAACCTCCCATATATTTATTTATACCATCCTTTAATGAGTGTTTGTTAGTAGTAAATGAGCATGATTCCTAAAGGAAGCACTCAAATCCATCTTCTTCCCAGTATCCTTCTTCAGATGAGATTAGTGTGAACCAAATGTGGAATACTTTGGACCACTAAATTAGGATTTTGTCTCGGTCAATCTTTTTCTTAACTTCTATAGTACCTGATAAATAGTAGGTGTTCAGTAAAAATTGACTGACCAATCAGGGGTCTCAGTCTGGATCTATAACCTTTAGACTCCACTCTCCAATTTGGTCAGTCATGTTCTCTAGTCATTGTTGTTCTTGCTTGAAAATGGCAAACAAACCTTGTTTCTCTTTCAAGGTGAAACAATCCAAAACGATCAGAAGGGTATCTAAAATAATTAAGGGCATCAAAAACAGGAAATCAGAACAATTCCTAAAATCAAAAAGCAGAGAAAGAGCAGAGAATCTCTTGTAAGAAGAGATTCCAGGCCAGTGTTTATCTTTACTAATTCAGTTGTTTGTAGTACATTTTGTGTCTGGTGTTCATTTCTCTTGCCCTTTAGAGTCTAAAAGCTCATCTGCTTAAATATTTGCAGAACTATCATTTAAAATAAAGTGACCTACATAAATAAGTTATTATCATGGATGAATAAATAATGAACAAAGGAAGGAGGGAGGAGTACACACACGTCTGGTGACACCCATAAAGAATCAACAGTGCCATTCTGCTAGGACAGGGGAAATAAGAGGGAAGAGAGAGGAGTCAGATACAAAATATGCCCAGAAAAGGTGCCAGGCTACCACCGGATTACCTACCTCTGCCTGCAAAAGAGAAATATAACCTCCCATATATTTATACCATCCTCTAAATATTTATACCTCCTCTAAATATTAGAGGAGGGAAACCTTGCAAACCAAGTAAAAATTTCTGAATTTCAAAAATGCATTTCAAAATACTTGGAATTGCTGGCACCTCTTTCCAGCCTGTGGGAATTGTATTATCCCTATGACAGATCTGCAGTCAAGGAAAATAAAATTCAGTCAGCCCTCGAAATAAGAAGGGCCTGGAGTCATGTCTGCAGGAAAGAGGACATGAGACAGTTTAAGCTATAGAGTATTTTATTTTTATTTATTTATTTTTTTTATAGAGGCATGTTTTTTATTTATTTATTTGTTTATTTGTTTGTTTTTGTTTATACATGCACTGGGTACAGTCAGAAGCACGGGAGGGTGAGAGAATTCACCAGAGCCAGAGCGGGGAGCAGAGCAGGTAGAAGGAACGAAGTACACTGCTGAGGGGAGCAGCGGGCGGCAGGAGAGGTCTGTGCGCCATGTGGGACCCTCCTCCAGTGGCCGGGGAGCAGCAGGGGATCGAACCAGCGCCGCAGAGGCTGCGGGCAGCTTCGCAACCCAGAGCTCAACCGCTGCGCCACCGGGAAGGCCCAAGCTATAGAGTATTTTAATTTCTTATACATCTTTTTCTTTTGATACAAGGTCAAGAATGTATGATCCTAACATTGTGGAAGTGTGTTTGATTCCTACTTTGAAGAATATGTAACATAGGATAGAATATTCACAGAGAGGGGTAGACCTGAGGGTAGAGTCATAGATTTAGATTTTCTACTAATAACTTTACCCATAAGAACTTTGCTTCTTGTATTTTATCTTTGGCTGAGCATGGAAAGTTGTAAAAATGGTACAATGAACACCTGCATACCTTTTATCTGGATTTATTTTGCCAAATTTATTTTCTATTTAAATGTTACTGTGAAAATGCGTGCACACGTTCACATACCCATGTTACACATGCTTTTTTGGTGGCAGATTCAAGAGATTTTTAAATGTAAGTTTCAGATACCTGGACATTTCACCCATACATATGTAACAGGGTGGTCCCCAGAAAAGGGGGAGGTTCCAGGTTTCCTGCCCCACCCAAGGGAGGATGGAGCTGAGCAGGGAGACAAGAAGCTGCACAGGAGACTGAGGAAGGAAGGAAGCAGGATGGGGAGCCAGAAGGAGACCTGGAGGAGGCACATGGAGCCGAGAGACATGTGAAGGAACTGCGCTTGCCTTTTGGTCGTGGACTGGGTGACACAGATGTGGGTGAGAGACCCGTGGGGAGGTGACAATGGCGGTTTTTGTCTTGATTTTGATTTTGCTCTTTTCCCCCCAGACTTGTCTGGTTGTTTCTGATCCTTTCCTGTGGGTCCCCACCAGAAGCTGCCTTAGACTTGTGGCAAACTTTTGGGCCTCAGGGGCTCTGCTTTGAACCAACCCTGTTTGTCAATCCCCATGAGGGGATGGGTAATTTTGGGTGTTTTGTTGAGAAACTCTTATCCTTTCTTCTTTTTCTATGCACACTAATTCTATTAAAGCTCTTTTCTATTGAAGGTCTTATACAATAAGGGTATGCTTTTTCTTTATGCAGCAGATGGCAGAAACCATTTAAAGTGTACAAGTTTAGGGGTCTGCCCCCTAAGAGTGGTACTTTGAGACTGAATGTATCCTTCCCTAACAGCCTTTCACCCAATGATTTTATATCTATTCATAACTCTTTCCAGAATCATTAATTACAATGGTAATTGCAAAATGATGTTTTTCTAATTCTAACAATTCTACATTTCTTAGTTGCCTTTTTCTGTAAATGACTTTCCCTTCTCCTCACCCACCCCTTGATTTTTTTTATGAGTAGTATTGGTTTGAATTCTTTTTTTATTCAATGTGTTATAATCTGTTTGAGTCATTATTCATTTTGATATTCAAATTGTTTCATATTTATCAAGTGGGAGCTCTTTCAAGCTGGCTTGTTTTCTTTTTATATATTCCCATCAGTTTTTGACCACTTCCATGTTGTGTGGCACAAGATGTTTCAGCCCCCATCTAACTTCCCTTACTCCACACTAAAATCATCCACTTGTCCAAGGAAACTTGGTTCTTTTCATTGGGTTACAATCTCTACAAGTGAAGATCTGGGCACTAGATGTGCTATGGAGGTGTTATCCACAGCTATTTCATTTTATTTATTTGTTTATCTTTTTAAAGATTCATTTTTATTTATTTATGCACACAAGAACTGGGGTATAGGCCAGAAGTGCAGGGGGTTTGAGAATTCACCAGATACAGAGTGGGGAGTCAAACAGGTAGATCTACTGAAATACACTGCTGAGGGGAGCAGCAGGAGAGACAGGAGAGGTCTGCACCATGTGGGTCAGCTCCCTGGCTGGGGATCAAACTCATGCTGCAGTGTCTGGCGATAACTTGATAGCACTGAGACTTTAACCCCTGCACCACCAGGGAGGCCCCATCCACAGATATTTTAAACAAAAGAAATACCATTGAAAATGGTCATTTCAAATGGACTGTGTAAGGATGCATTAGACAAGAATATAAAAATTTAAGAATTTTAGAAGATAGGTAATAATTCCAACAGTGGTTTTCATTTGTATAAGATGATCTAAGTGCATGACACTTGGTAATGTCAAAACTGACACCGAATACCAAAAAGCTATATGGACATGCTGTTAACAGCACAAGAATATGTATATATATTTTCTATATATAATCTAGAATGTGATTTGCATCATTTAACATAGATTTTAAATGCCACATTTATATTTATAGTGAATTTTTCTGCCTATGTTCTCAACCTCATTTGCACTTACAACTATTTTTAGATTTACTTGTGAAGGGCAGGGAGGAGATGAATGAAAAAAGAGGAAGGAACCACAAATGCTTTAACTAGAGAAAATCACTGGATTTCTAGCATTTGCATGTATCATCTGAATGAATCTTGGCATGACACAGAGGCTTTTAAGGTAATTTCCTAGTTCTTAGGGTATCAATGTGACATAAGCTTTTAACAACTATGTGATACTGACCACTCCCCCTACAACTAGGAAGTGAACCTCATAAATTATTTTAAAATAAGTAATGGTTGCATATATAACCCACATAAAGTTGAGCTGTACCATGATCCAGTCTTAACATAATGCTCTTTTCAAAGAAATGTCAGTTGAACATTTAAGAAATGCTTTTAAGGCAATTTGATTTTTAATTTTAAGAAAATAATTTCTAAAATTCCAAAAGGGGGTTCTATTTATATTATACAGGAAAATGTTTCCCTGTCTTTACTGAAGTTTAATGAACAAATAAAAATGTATATATTTAAGGTGTAACACTTGATTTTTTTAAATTTTTTAAAAGATTTATTTATGCATAGAAGAACAGGGGTACAGGACAGAGGTATGTGGGGGGGGGTGAGAGGATTCACCAGAGACAGAGTGGGGAGCAGAACAGGCACAGTGACTGAAATACACTGCTAAGGGGAGCAGCAGGCGAGTCAGGAGAGTTCTGCTGAGCCATGTGAGTATCTCCCTGGCCAGGGATCGAACTCGTGCTGCAGTGGCTGCAGATAGCTTTTTAGGTTGCTTCTTAACCCCTTGCACTTCCAGGGAGGCCCTGATGTTTTGATATACATACACATTGTGAATAATTGCCTTAATCAAGCTAATTAACATGTCCATCACCTCACACAGTTACCCCTTCCATCTCACTGGATCCTAGAAAGGATGATCCAGAAATTTCCTGAAAAAAGGCAATTGTATACCATGCACACTCTCATCTGACCTCTTACCTCCATTTGTCCACTTTCTTGCCTAAGTTAGAAATAACAGCCGGGGGCCAAGAACTGCCTGAATGTCCCAAATTTTCTCTATTCACAGAGTTCACAGAACCCTTAACATCTCAGTCATTTTTTCATGGTTAAAATAAATACCTAAGAGTTCCATTTGTTAAGTAGTTGAGTCCAAACAACTTCATAGGTATGTATGCCCTAACCATTTGCTAGCCATTTGAGAAAATATACAAAACCAAGTTATCTACTAATGGGATGTGTGTACCTGCTGGTCTCTGCAGTTTCTCAGACCTTGGCATCCTTCACTTCCTATTCCACAGTCATTCTCCTATGGTGCTCAGTTTTCTCACAGCAACTGCCAAAACCCCAGCCCTCTTGGCTTTATATCTCAACAGCCTTTCTCCTCATTTTTATTTATTTATGCACACAAGAACTGGGGTACAGGCCAGAGATGTGGGGGCTTGAGAGGATTCACCAGAGGCAGAGTGGGGAGCAGAACAGGCAGATCTACTGAAATACACTGCTGAGGAGAGCTGTGGGCAAGTCAGAAGAGGTCTGCTGCGCCATGTGGGTCACCTCCCTGGCCAGGGATCAAACTCCTGCTGCAGTGGCTGCGGATAGCTTCATAGATTGTATCTTTAACCCCTTGTGCCACCCGGGAGGCCCAGCAAATGGCAATTTTGTTGCCAATGTCAAGGTTTATCATTGTTTATTCAAAATCTCCAAAATGAGGTTAAAAACCCTTTCTAGAAGTTTGTCTTCAACATTTTGTTCCCAGTACAAGCTGCCTTGGGCTACTAACCTCTCCTTCCTCTGCCTCAAATGGTTGATTCTTCTTGGATGAGTAGTTGCAGTTAATCACTGAGAGGACAGGAGTCTTCAATCTCTTTGCCTCTTGACAACTGTTTCCTTTTAGCACAAGGGTTGAAGCCAGAAAAGAAAGAAAATCCCAAGCACTGTGTCTCAGAGTACAGCTCAGGCCAGAAGGGGTACTTTCCCTTCGCATTCATCTTAGATTCCATCTCCCACCACCTATCTGTTAACCTTTTTAGCTTGACTACTACAACAGATGCTATCTGGGCTCCCCACTTGTAGGGGCAGGAAGGACCACTGAGCAGGTTTTCTAGGATCCCATGCAGACTGGGTAAAGGAGGAGTCAGAGTCCTCAGTGGCTTTTTGCAGGCTTTTATTGGGGTTTACCAGGTACACAGCAGGCAGGGGTACTGGGGGGGCAGGAGGCTGGCAGGCTTCCCAGTCCCCAGCAAGTCTTCACTTTATCTGAGCTCTCCGGCGTCCTCTGCTTCTCTCTCGGCTTCTGCTGCTGCTGGCGTCACCATGATGCCACCCTTAAAAGTCCAGTCTCTCAGCCCAGGTGTACCCACTTCAGGTGCCCACCATCAGGCATGCATTCAGGACTGCAGGGTTCCCTCATCTATCCTGATGGTGGGAGTGCAGAAAAGCCTGATACCTTTTCCTTACCCTACACCACTTAATCCCCCTTTTTCTACTCCAGAGGTCACTGCAGACACTCCCTCTGCACGCTGATGGCTTCTTGTTCCTCTCTGCTTTCTGGATGACGAAGCATGATGAAAATATCTGGGAATTAACAACCCCAAGGGCAACTCTTGGACTTCAACTAGTAAGGGCTGAGAGTAGATAAATAGTCCAGCTTCCTCGCCCCTCCATGGGGTGGTTAGGAGCCATCTTGTGCTCGGTGTTTCAGCTGGATTGAGCCCCAGTTGCCTAAAATGATAGCCCACTCATTGACATCTCTTTAATGGTCTTCTTTCTCTCCTTTCCTCATTTCCTCATTCCCTGTGCTTCCTGGTATCACATCACAAGTAAAATACTTGTTTCCAGATCTTTGTTTCAGGGACTACTTTTGGGGGAATCCAAATGAAGGCAATCAGAAGGACACTTAATTGTCTATAACATGAACATATATTTCTAAAGGTCAGAACTCACAGCTTCTGTCTAAACCAAGGTTTCTATTATACCCGGAGACATTAAAGATCAGTCAGGAGCAATGTCAAAAATACTGAAATTTGTGAACAATTTTCTTTATAAGTAAAAAGTAGAGTAAATTCAAAGTTACTCTGTGAGTAGTGCTGTTCCCCCGGAGACAAGGTGGGGAGTTATAGGCAACTTACCAGGAATTGGTCCTAACTGTGTCACCCATCCACTATTTCTCTCTCTTTTTTTTTTTTAAGACTTATTTATGCATAGAAGAGCTGGGGTACAGGCCAGAGGTGTGTGTGGGGGTGGGGGGTGAGAGGATTCACCAGAGACAGAGTGGGGAACAGAACAGGCAGACTGACTGAAATACACTGCTGTGGGGAGCAGGGGCCCTGGCAGGAGAGGTCTGCTGCGCCATGTGGGCTGCTCCCTGGCCGCTTAACCCCTTGTGCCACCAGGGAGGCCCCCTTCCACTGTTTCTCAATGGAGAAATTTCGAGAAAAAAATTTTTTTTTCATGGAGGGTCTGAATTCAGTCCTTCAACAAATATTCATTAAATGCTTATTAAATGCCAATAAATATCAAAGAAACTGGATATCATATTGAACGTATTAAGATTTGTTATGGGTAATTGATAATTATAATACTTTAGTGGATTTATATAGTGAATTATGTTCTTTAAATGGACTGTCAAGTAATGACTGTGTTGCATTGGGCAGATCCTACTGTGGGTTGACTCACAGTAAATCAACAGTAAGGAGCAAACGGAGCAAGTGAATGGCATCCTGAATGGACTCCATCCCCTGATAATTTCATGGATTCTGCCCCACCCCTCCCACTCCCATTTCAATGCTGATGAGATCTCAGGAACAAGGAACTACAACTCCCAGCATGCTGTGAACCTGACTTCCTGAACAGGGACCACTGGGTACTAAGGGCACAGTTAAGTGGCCATGCTTGGCTTCTTAACTGTGCTCTTGCTCTCTTGCTTTTCTGCTTCAACTTGTACCCTGGTATTGCTGGAAGGAGACACCTGGAGAAGAGACATGTAGAAACACTTGGAAGAGACACTTGGGTGAGAAACATGTGTGGTGGCTGCTCTTGGTCCTCAGCAGAGACAATGGCAGATGATATGTTGACCTTATGTTGTATCATGTGATATATTTTGAATTTGAGTCTCCCCTTCTGTACCAGCTCTCTGGAACCTGATTAAATCCTTTCTTGTGGTTCTCCACCAGATGACCTCTTAAACTTTTTTTTTTTTAATAGAGGCATGTTTTATTTATTTATTTGTTTTGTTTATACATGCACTGGGTACAGTCAGAAGCGCAGGAGGGTGAGAGAATTCACCAGAGCCAGAGCAGGGAGCAGAGCAAGCAGAAGGACCGAAGTACACTGCTGAGGGGAGCAGCGGGTGGCAGGAGAGGTCTGCGCGCCATGTGGGACCCTACTCCCATGGCCGAGGAGCAGCCGGGGATCAAACCTGCGCCACAGAGGCCGCGGGCAGCTTCACAACCCAGCACGCAACCGCTGCGCCACAGGGGAGGCCCCACCAGATGACCTCTTAGAGTTGCGCCAAGCTTTCTAGTCTCAGCCACCCCAAATAGGCGAGCCTATTTGACTGGGCATTGCCCACATAGGGATCAGTAAATTTTGGAGTTTGCTGGTATTTGAAACCCTTTCTTCTTCTTCTCTCTCTCTTTTCTATTAACAATCACACAAAAAGCCTAATTATTTTGCCTTTGTGCATCCATATGGCCAAATCCCTTAACAGTTTGGGGTCCCTAGGTACCCCTTGGTCACATGCTAACAGTTCCAGTGTTCGTGGTGTTTCAGGCAGAATTTTTCCATGGGGTGGTTGTGTATTTTTACTAGCTCGTTGTCCTGGTGGCATTGTTTCTGTCTGAGCTTAATCCAGTCTCCTTCTGCTTAAACCAACTGGAATAAACCGGTTGTGTCTAACTTAAAACACTAAATGAAAGAATTATAAACATCAGGTTATAAAAAGGTTGCTAAGGATACCACACTGGTCTGGGAAAGAGGCATTTGGGTGAACCTATAGAAGAGGGTACAGAGGGCCTCCCTGGTGGCACAGCGGTTGAGCACTGGGTTGCGAAGCTGCCCGCAGCCTCTGCAGCACCGGTTCGATCCCCAGCTGCTCCCCGGCCACTGGAGGAGGGTCCCACATGGCACGCAACCTCTCCTGCTGCCTGCTGCTCCCCTCAGCAGTGTATTTCTTCAGTCTGCCTGCTCTGCTCCCCGCTCTGGCTCTGGTGAATTCTCTCACCCTCCCATGCTTCTGACTGTACCCAGTGTTTGTATAAATAAATAAATAAATCTTAAAAAAAAAAAAAGAAGAAGAGGGTACAGAGCATGTGATTTCTGGATCTCACATGAACACCCACCACAGAGCATCTACTAAAAGTGCATAGGATTATCCAACCTTGGGAAGTCACAGCCTTTCTCTTTGGCCACGCTAGCGCTATGGTCACAGTGGCAGTGATGGAGGTTCTACATAGATCCAACAATATGGAAGCCTTTCATATAGCTGAACTAGCTTATGTCACTGTGGAATACCCACACTTTCAGCAGCAGAAAACCAATGCTGAGCCCTCAAATCGAACCATTGCTCAGGATATCAAGCAGCCAGCAATAAATGTCATCAAACTTAGGACATTTTGCAGTGTTGGGAAACACTATCTCTGTGTAATTTTAATTTGCTTTTCTCTTACTATGAGTGAGGTTGAACATCTTTTTGTGTTTTTTAAGAATCGTTTTTATTTCCTTTTCATTGAATTATCTGTGAATATATCTTGCCAATTTTTCTATTGGGTTGTTGCTCGTTTCTTATGAATTTGAGACGTGAATTCTATATTAAACATTTACTCCTTGAGGGCCTCCCTGGTGGCGCAAAGATTAAGACACAACCCATGAAGCTATCCGCAGCCACTGCAGCATGAGTTCAGTTCCCAGCCAGCCAGGGAGCAACGCACATGGTGCAGCAGACCTCTCTTGACTCGTCCACTGCTTCCCTCAGCAGCGTACTTTGGTCAATCTGCCTGTTCTGTTCCTCACTCTGTCTCTGGTGAATCCTCTCACCCCCCACACCTCTGGCCTGTACCCCAGCTCTTGCATGCATAAATAAATAAATCTTTAAAAAAAATTTACTCCTTGATTATAAGTTAACAGTCTACCTGTTCTGCTCTGCACTCTGTCTCTGGTGCATCCTCTCACCCCCTGCACAGTCTACACCCCAGTTATTCTACTCAAAAATAAATAAAGTTTCTTAAAAAATAAATAAATAAACCTATTAAAATTTTCATCGTGGGTGTGCCTTGAGCTAGTCTCCTCTCCCTGCACAGTTGAGACAAGGAATTCAAAGCAGTGGGTAATGTTACAATAACAAACGTCTTCCATTACTGCTAACTTATTTATATTTTTAAAGATTTATTTTTTATTTATTTATGCATACAAGAACTGGGGTATAGGGTAGAGGTGCATGGGGGTGAGAGGATTCACCAGAGGCAGAGTGGGGAACAGAAAAGGCAGACTGACTGAAATACACTGCTGAGGGGAGCAGCAGGAACAACAGGAGAGGTCTGCTGCGCCATGTGTGTAGCTCCCTGGCTGGAGATAGAACTCATGCTGTAGTGGCTGGTGATAGCTTGATAGTGCTGAGACTTTACCCCTTGCGCTACGAGGGAGCCCACTACGAACTTATTTAAGTGAATAAATTTTCTCAATGTTTGCATCTATAAAAATGAAAAATAGGAATATAATTGATGTTGAACTTGCCTCATTTTAGCAATAAGAACTAGTCATCCAACGATACATGAACTATTAAAAAAGCTCATCCAGCTTGGTAAGTGATGTGCCTTAAATAAAAGTTTAATAATTAAGTTTCTAAATCTAATAGGTTTATATTGTTTTAATCAGTTCGGCAGTGTTTTTGATAATGATACCTTTATCTAGAAGGACACTTGCTCTAGATGTTTCAAGCAGAGAGGGCTATTATCCAGAGAATTGTTTTGATGGAGCTGGGAAATGTATCCAGTGAGGTTAGTGTGACTATGAGGAAACTGCTACTATCCTAAAATTTAGAGCTTTTTGGTCACAGAAATTGAATATTAATTTTAATTTTAACTATATATCCAGATATACATACATTCACACTTTTCTAGCTTTATTGAAGCATACACGTATTTTTGTTTCAGGGAAATGTGACAGGATGATTAATAAAAGATTTTTCAAATCTAAATATGTTACATTAGCAAAACATTTTGTTAGGGGGGAGTGAAATGGAATTATGACTTGTAAGAAAGAATGCACTGTATACAACTGTTAAGGAAGAACTTGTTCACATTTTTCTTTAATTGAGAGTAGTAGATATTAAAACACTAGAGAACTTAGAGTCATTGGATACATTTCCCAATCTTACTTGCAGGAAGCCATGGATGGTCATGTGGCAAAGATTTCACCATTGGAATGTGAGCGGAACTGATGTAACTTTAGCTTCCTTAAAGGAAATTCCCTGGTTAGGGGATTTGCTCTTTCTCTCTGCTGGGTAGAATAGTAATTAGAGTGATTTTAGAAGCCACATAGTGATGACCACTTGAAACTTGGAGCCTTTATATGAGAAAGAAAGAAACTTCTTTATTCTATAAGCTACTAAATGTTGGGAATGTCTTTGTTATAAACATTGCCTTTAACCATAACTAATACACATAATTTACAACTGTTTAAACTTATAATCAAAGACATTTGATAACTTCCAAATGTGTAAAAAAAGAGGTAAGTAATTTTGTTTATTTCTTTCTTTTAAGGGATTCACAGCAAAAAAAGGTTAAAGATTCCTGGAATAGTTCATACTGGGTGGTCTCTGCTTCTTCACCTTCTAGTCACTCACCAACCTATTGTATTCTTGTCCCCTCCCCCTCTCCACAGTTTCTTCTAAGGGAACTTACCTTAGATCCTGTTGAGAGAGCTGCCATGTTTTGTTCCATGTAACTCAGTGCCTCCTCTTTCCCACCGCTGCTTATGCTGGTAGCTGCCTGGGCCAGGGTGGACACCTAATAGATGAGCAGCCAATCCATTGACAGGCCAGTAACCTCTGGTGCAGAAAGCCAAATCAGCTCTATGATATTACTTCTTTTAGAAGATATGAAACAGATGGCAAAGGAAGCTGAAGATGAGCACATGTTTGGAAAGAAGCCATCAGTTAGTGCTGGGACCATTCAGGGCAGAACCAACTTAGGTTACAAAAAAGCAGCAACTGTGAATCAGCAGAAGCTGAGAGGCAGAGAGGAGCTATATAGAACAAAGGAAGCAAGTAAACCGGGAGGGCATTTCTGTTCATGTATGGCATGCCAGGTAGCCTAAAAATTTTTCAACTACAAACACATTATAATTCTGGACAGAATGTAACAAATATCCTTAAAATGTATAACCGAGGTAAAATAATTAAATCTGGAAGGGATGGGAGAGAACAAAGAGAAAGCCAAAACCAGCAATGTAAGCTTGCACTGCTGTTCTATGCTCAAGGAGGCTTTTTTTTTTTTTTTTTCCTTTTCTCAGCAAACAAAAAGCATGGCAGGGATTAGAGGTAAAGACCTCCTTCAGTGAGAGAATGTCTATTAATTCTACTCCCGACAAAGGAACGTGATAAGGATATTTGTCAACCTGAGCTTGAAAATTTTGGGGACCCTCCCTCCCAGGGACCTATATCAATTGGGGAACTCAGGTTAAGTTTGTCTCCAGTGGGACCTCCCCTCCCCCAGACAGCTAGTACACCTTAGGTTCCTAATTCTGCTGGAATGATTGAGTTACAGTTCTCATCTTTGGAGAACCAGTCTGAGGGCATTTCTCCATCCTGTTCTGTTTGTCCATACCACCTACTGAATGCCATCTGCCCACCCTGTGAAAGGAGGGACGTCGCTGAGGGACTGAGGTTAGGGAAGACATCCTGGGTGTCCTCTGATAGGTGTTTTGTGTGGAAAGTTTCGCAGGTAGGGCCCTCTGCTGTTTTTGATAGTCTTCTCTGTGAGATTAGGGGCGATGGTGATCAAATTGTGGTCAGTGCTGTCAAGCAGTGGACACATACCCAACAGTTAGATAAATTATAAAGTGTGCAAGCAAAACCAGTTGTAGAGCGCCACACCAGGGCCTTCTTCATGAAAACAAGGCACCAGGGGTGGTTCTAAAAGACAAAGCTCAATACCATCCCTCCCTCTTCTGCTCATCTTGGCAGCTGAAGTGTACCCTTCCCCAGGTGCTGGTGGTGTTGCTCTTCTTTCACCACCTCAAAATCAGTGTGGCTCATTCCAGCAGCTGTAACTTCACCTTTTTCCAATAGTGTAGTATTCATACCCAGACATTTTGTCCCTAAGGGTCAGGTGCAAGAGGGACTAGGGTATTTTTTTCAAGATTGGTTTATTTATGCATACAATAACTGGGGTACAGGCCAGAGGTGTGGTGGGGGGCGGGTGAGAGGAGACAGAGAGGGGAACAGAACAGGCAGACTGACCGAAATGTACTGCTGAGGGGAGCAGCGGGCTACGCAGGAGAGGTCTGCTGCACCATGTGGGTAGCTCCCTGCCCGGGGATCGAACTCGTGCTGCAGTGGCTGCGGATATCTTCATAGGTTGCGTCTTAACCCCTTGTGCCACCAGGGAGGCCCTGGACTAAGATATATATATTTTTTTATTTATTTATACAAGCACTGGGTACAGTCAGAAGTGCAGGAGGGTGAGAGAATTCACCAGAGCCAGAGCGGGGAGCAGAGCAGGCAGAAGGACCGAAGTACACCGCTGAGGGGAGCAGTGGGTGGCAGGAGAGGTCTGCGCGCCTTGTGGGACCCTCCTCCGGTGGCCGGGGAGCAGCCGGGGATGGAACCAGCGCTGCAGAGGCTGTGGGAGCTTCGCAACCCAGCGCTCAACCGCTGCGCCACCGGGGAGGCCCTGGACTAAGATATTTTTATAAAACTTCCAGAGACCCATTATGTCCCTCACCTTGGTCCACGTGGGTCATTGCGGGGACAGTCAGTGAGCAGTATACTCAAGTGGTCATTATCATTGTGACCTAGGCTGGACAGAGAATCCAGCTGGCTGAGTGAGAATTGTTGGTCCCCTCTGCCCTCTGCCCTTTTTTGGGCTGAGTTGCCATCCATAGAGTGTACTGTACAGATTGGGTTGGGGTTGCCATTAGGAAGAAAGAAGCATCATGCCTAGAAACAATCAGGATAGAATCCTGAATTTTCAAAATAGGTCTCTGTAAACCCCACCTCTTTGTCCTGATGATTATCCCGAAAGTAACCAAGAAGGGATGATCTCTCTGAGGGGACATGTATATTTAATGACCAAACCGCCTAGCTAATGCATGTAGACCAGGTGGAGGCAAGGTAGATTGAGACAGAAATCTTTAAAAGTTGATTTTTGAGGAGGTTGGTCAAACCGCATAGTACCAGATGCCTGTGGATGGTAGAGAACATGGAAGGAGCATTGAATAGCTTGCCAATCAGCTCATTGTGTGTGGCTTTTGCCACAAAGGGAGCATTATTACAGCCTGCAAATGGCCTGGGAAGCAGATCACATGGCACAGGCTAGTTTAAGGGCCACAGTGATTTGTTTGGACTCAGCTGATCAGACTGGAACAGCAGGACAGTAGCCTGAAAAAGTGTCAGCAGCAGCAAGTTCCCACTGATAGGCCTGGGGGGGGGGGGGTCAAAGGTCCAATGTGGTTAATCTTCCGGGAGCAGATGGAGTCAATGCCCCATGTAATGTGGCCTCTCTCACTTCGAGATAAATGGGTCAACTTTTGGCAGGTGTCATAAATCTGGCATGCAATGGTAGCCTCTGCCTCAGAAACATAAACTTCTTTGCTTTGTGCCCACTCTATGAGGGTGAATGTGTTGCCATGTCTGCTCTAAGCAGCAGTGGTAATAATGTAGGCAGTGCAGGCTTGATTAGCAGCTTGATCTGATCAGAGAAGTGGCCTTTCCATGAACATCTCAATGAAAAACCATGATGGTTTGACAAGAAGTGAAATTTGTATTCACAATATATGGCCCCAAAGAGGGGTGTCATTAGTCTTTAATGCTGTAGTTTTCCAAGTGGCAGACCGAGCAACTAGGCCATTGGCAATAGCCAACAAGTCAGTAAAAATGTAACAAGGTTCATCAAAGGGAGTATTGGTCAGATCTATGAGAATGACCTTGCATTCTCTCACTAAGTGGAGCTACATTCATTTTTGGTTCTGTACGCTAAGAAAGGCTGAATAACTGCATCATCTCAATGGACACTCTGGTTTTCACCATTGAACCAGGCTCAGGTGTTAGAGGAACTTCTGTGAATCAAGGGTCTTACTGAGCCAGTGGCTTTGCCTCATGCAACAGAGTGGGGAGCAAGGGGTCTGAGGGGGAAATGAATTATCTCCCAAGAGGATAGCTATCACTTTTTCAAGTGAGGTCAAGATGCTACTTGAGCCAGGACAGCTGCTTTCTTGAATAGTTTATCATTTCTTTTTGACATTTGAAACTTACTGAGCCCATCTCATGTTATTAATCAAGTTCAAGTTGATCTGACCCAAAACAGGGACATCAGGCTGAAAAGTTACAAGGCCTCCGTGAGTCAGATATTCAGTTTTGACAGACAAAAGCCTGGTAGCAAGCTAAGAGCTGCTTTTCACAAAGGTAGCCATGTCCGGAGGCAACCACTCTAAAACCCCAAAGGGCATTTCTGAGTGGAGGCTGCCTTCCTTTGCCAGAGACTTCCTCCAAGTGGCACAGAACTACTCTTTCCCTCCATGCCCCCAACTTTGACCCCTTCTCCTTCACCTCTACCCCAACCTTGACCACTTTGAAAAGAAAGATGATTAGAGGTGGGACCAATGTTTTACTGACCACGGGGAGGAATGAAAACCTTATGTCTCCATCCAAGGGGAATTTTGGGGAATGAAGGATTGTAAACTTTTTTCTTTTCCAGTTTTACAGATTCAAACTTCTATGACGCTGTTGTATAGACGTGCCCAAGTCATTAACCCATCTAGACCTGAGGATGGAAAAGGCCTCAGATCCAGCTAATGGTGCTTAGGCAGGGTTCACAATGGGAAATCTAAGTGATGCGTAGGGTCTGCTAGGCCAATTTAATGTACTGTTGTTTCTTCCTTATCTGAACATATGGTAGGACTTGATGTGTTATATTCCCAGTCTATAAGTGCCAGAGAAGATTGTCCATTTTGGGAAGAGCAGCATAGAGAGAAACACTAGTGGCAAGTTATCTTGGTCAACTGAGGCTACCATCACAGAATACCATAAACTCAGTAGCTAAGAAACCACAGAATTCTTTCTCACAGTTAGGAAGGCTGGGAAATCCAAGATCAGATTTCTGTGCTATTAAATTAAAAAAGGCTTTGTATTTGAGCAGTGTGGCAACAGCAACAATGAAACTTCCAGTGTTTTCAGATTGCCCAATACTTTATGTTGGGCAGCAAGGTCCTTATGACTGACATCATGGGTTTCAGCTTTGGGGATACCTTCACTCAGTAGTCAAAGCCACATTACTTCCTGGCTGGAGCTATTGGGTTTGTGACCCCTGGCTTACTTGAGTTTAGCTTGCATTGGAACAACTTTCTTTAAGGATTTCATCTTAGTCAAGGGCATCTGCTGCCTCATCACCAAGACAAAATCTCGTATGTTCTCCATGGTTTCAATATAAAGGCAGTATGTTTGACTGTAAGCATCTGCCTAGGTTTGATTGGATGATTTTCTCATTCTCCAGTGGAGAATGATTTGCCTGGTTTCTGCCCATAGTGGTTCATGAATTTCCCTCCTTTTCACATCTCTCCAACTTTTATATGGAAGAAGATAGAAACTTTTGTGCACTTTGGATGAAATCTAAATCATGGTACAGTTTCTCATCAGCTGCCTGGTTCCAGTGAGATATAGTACATTCCACCTTGCCCCATTTCCCTTCGGGAAGAGCTGCAGGCTATAAAATTATTTAGTTGCAGTACAGAAATGGCTCTACCGCTAATGTTATTTGTCACTTGACCTCTTTTATTTTGGTGTCTTCCTGTGGGACAAGGGATGCAGGGATTTAACACCATGGTGATCTTTCTTTTCTGTCTATGTAAGGAATAAATTGTCTGAATCAGTCTGGGCTTGTTGTCTTCTTTCCAGCCAAATCTGTATGCCTGCTTGACATATTCAAACAGGACAACGTAAAGAGAGCCAGGTGACACTTGTACTTGTAGTGGTTTTTGTTTCAGTAGAGAAACTCTGAGCTTAGAGAATCTGAATGTTTATAATGGGTAATAGACATGCCTGTCTTTTTCTCTGGAGGGAGATACTATCTCTGTCTTTTAAGAATCTATTCTTGGGCCTCCCTGGTGGTACAAGGGGATAAGCCTCAGCACTATGAAGCTGTCCGCAGCCACTGCAGCAGAAGTTCGATCCCCGGTCTGCCAGGGAGCAGCAGACCTCTATTGACTCGCCCACTGCTCCCCTCAGCAGTTACTTTGGTCAGTCTGCCTGTTCTGCTCCTCACTCTGTCTCTGGTGAATCCTCTCATCCTCCTGCGCCTCTGGCCTGTACCCCAGCTCTTGTATAAATAAATAAAGAAATCCTTAAAAAAAAAAAAAAAAAGCCAAGAGCTGGAGGTGGGGGTAGAAGGAATGAGCATAGCCATTGACACAGCTGTAGAAACCAAGATCCTTAGGTGCCAATGCTTAGATTACAAAGTGTAAGATCCAAGCAGGTATCAGACAGCTGTAGGGAGTGTCTAGGCCCAAGGGAAAAGATATGGAGATTGAGCCCAATAGACCCCAAAGGTAAAGCTATAGAGATGGAGCCCATTGTAGAATCTCCAGTCCCTTTCAGATCCAAAGTCAGCAACAAACCAAAGGCTCACAAGGAGTGAGGCCCTCCCAAAGTGAAGAAGACTGTATCAGTGCAGTCTCTGCACTGGCTCAGGGCAGCAGACCCTCTGCCCACCTGTGACTATGCAGGTGCTTCCTTTTGTTAGGGGGAAAGGATGTCCAGAGCTAATTCCACGCAGGCTTTGTGGACTCCACCCCCACTCCAGACCAAAGCCATCAAGACATTGGGAAAGACAAATCCCATCACCACCAAAGGGAGGGTGGCTGGGACCTGAGGGTGGAGTTAAGCAGCCAGGTTGGGTATAAAAACCAGACACGTGGGCCTTGGGGGGCTCGCCCTCTTGCTCGCCTCCTGGCTTCACAGCTCCTGGCTCCTGGCTCGCGGCCAGCTCTCAGCGTGCCATTTGGGATTCCAGATCGGCCAATCGGGTAGGACGCATTTAAAACTTTGTCTCCCACTTTTCTCCCTGAGTTGTACATTTCCTCATTTCCCCTTCCCTTGGAAATAAACCTTTTATTAACCTTTCGCGTGTGCCTGCAGGAGAGTATTGATAAGTCCTTCTAAGCACGCGGGTGAGGACCCACAGTCAGGCAACCCGTTTTGTATCGGGGCTGCCCTATAACACTTTCACCAACTCTGTCCCTCTGCAGGGCAGCAGCTTCCTGCCTGCCTGTGACCTGTACCATGCCAGGACTTCTCTTCACAGACCTCCCTCAGCAAAGGCAGCTCTCCTCAAGACTGCCCACCTGCAACCATGCAGGCCTCTCTCAGCAAACCTGTCCCTTTCGGGGCAGCTCTTCCTGCCAGCTTGTGGCTATGCCAGTGTCTTATACTGTTCCATTCCTTCCTTAATAAACCTGCCCTTTATTTTTTTAAAAAGATTTTATTTATTTATACATACAAGAGTTGGGGTACAGGCCAGAGGTGTGGGGGGTGAGAGGATTCACCAAAGACAGAGTGGGGAACAGAACAGGCAGACTGACCGAAGTACACTGTTGAGGGGAGCAGCGGGCGAGTCAGAAGAGGTCTGCTGCACAATGTGGGTTGCTCCCTGGCAGGCCAGGGTTTCGAACTCGGGGGATTGAACTCGTGCTGCAGAGGCTGCGGACAGCTTCATAGGTTGCTTCTTAACCCCTTGCACCACCAGGGAGGCCCCAGGTTTGCTAGTATTTTGTTGAGGATTTTTGCATCAGTGTTAAGGGCTACTGGTCTGTAGTTTGACTTTGGTATTGATGGAGGAGAAGAATAGAAAAACCGGAAAGGAGAGCCAAGGTCAAGAACCTAGCTCACACAAGGAGGTAGGGGTAGACGGGATTAGCATAAGCCATTAACCCAGTTATAGAAACCAAGACCCTTAGGCATCAACACCCATATCAGGAGCCAACATCCAGAAACTATCAGGCTGCTATAGGGAGTGTTAGGAGTATAGACCTGAAGATGAAGACATGGAGATTAAGGAACAAACCATCCACCCACAAAGATGAGCCCCTCCCTACCAAAAGAAGTTGATAAAACCTAATGCTGCCCCCTCAAAGGGGCAGCAGTCTTTCTGCCCACCTGTGACTATGCAGGTGCTTCTTTTCACCAACTCTCTCACTCTGCAGGGCAGCAGCCTCCTTGCCTGCGCGTGACCTGTACCATGCTGGGACTTCCCTTCACTGACCTACCTCAGCAAAGGCAGTTCTCCTCAAGGCTGCCCGCCTGCAACCATGCAGGCCTCTCTCAGCAAACCAGGCCCTTTCCGGGCAGCTCTTCCTGCCCACTTGTGTCTTGCAGGTGTCCTTTACTGTTCTGTTCCTTTCCTTAATAAACCTGCTCTTTAAATATAACTAATGTCTCTGTCTTTTTTTTCTTAAGATTTATTTATTTATGCATACAAGAACTGGGATATAGGCCAGAGGTTGGGGGCGGAGGGGAAGGGTGAGAGGATTCACCAGAGACAGAGCGGGGAGCAGAACAGGCAGGCTGACTGAAAATTCACTGCTGAGGGGAGCAGCGGGCGAGTCAGGAGAGGTCTGCTGCACCATGTGGGTAGCTCCATGGCCGGGGATCAAACTCATGCTGCAGAGGCTGCGGATAGCTTCATAGGTTGTGTCTTAACCCCTTGTGCCACCAGGGAGGCCCAGTGTCTCTGTCTTGTGGAGAAACTCGCCAGGGAAACTCACCACATGCCTCTGAAAGGGGAGCTCTGGAGAAATCTTTCCCGGAGTGAACCCAAGGACCCTGCACTCCAAACCCACTGACTCCAGAAGCGACATCAGTATCAGAGTAATTTAATGCTAGCCTCATAAAATGAGTTAGAAAAGGTTCCTCCTTGGCAACACGCCCTCTGCCCACCTGTGACAGTGCAGGTGCTTCTTTGCACCAACTCTACCTCTGCAGGACCCTCCTCTGGTGGCCGGGGAGCAGCTGGGGATTGAACTGGCGCTGCAGAGGCTGCGGGCAGCTTCGCAACCCAGTGCTCAACCACTGCACCACCGGGGAGGCCCTATTTTATATGTTTTTTGGTGAAGATTCTTTTCAATTTTTTTTGCTGAAGCATTAATTTGATTTATTACTGTGTTGAAGTTTTTATATATGCGACATATAAGTCCTTTGTTAGATGTATTGTGAATATTTTCTCAGTCTGTGGCTTGTCTTTTCCTTTTGTTACTGTATTTGAAGAGCTTTTGATTTTGATAAAGTACATTTTGTCATAAGTTTTTCTATTATGGTTGGTGTTTTTTATCTCCCCTCTAAAAAATCTTTGCTAATCTTAAAAGTAAGATGATTTTCTCTGGTTCTTGTTGTAGACATTTTATAGTTTTAGCTCTTATGTTAAGGTCTTTGAGCCATTTCAAGTTAATATATGTGTATAATATCAGATAAAGGTCAAGAATTAATTTTTTTGCACCTATCTTTTTTCCCTCTACCCATCTTAGATTCATTAGCAGGGGACCCTGTAAATCAGACTAACCAAAGTTAGATTAACAGGAGAAAAACAAGCAAGTTTATTAGCCTGTGGTCCTCCCTAGTGGCCCAGCGGTTAAAGACACAGCGCTATCAAGCTATAAACAGTCACTGCAACATGAGTTCGATCCCCAGCTGGCCAGGGAGCAACTCACACGGTGCAGCAGACCTCTCCTGTCTCTCCTGCTGCTCCCCTCAGCAGTGTATTTCAGTTGGTCTGCCTGTTCTGTTCCCTGCTCTGTCGCTGGTGAATCCTCTCACCCTCCCGCACATCTGGCCTGTACCCCAGCTCTATATGCATAAATAAATAAATCTTTAAAAAAAAATAAAAATTATTTCCTGCTTTCAGGCAAAAAGGGAGAGGGGCAGAGAGCTTTTACTTGTATCTGTTTCTACTCAGTTGCCTTCAACTCAAAATGATCCTTATGCCAAAATGGCAAATTTTGGGGTGGCATAGTCTGCTATCTTTCAGTACTTAGCATTTATATTATACTTGCTTTTCACATATTTTATCCCCTGTACTTCATCGTGAGGTCCTCAGGAGTAGGGATTACATCTTTGTATCGCCAATACTTAGTTCGGTGTCTGAAACTCAGTAGGTACTGAGTTGAATTTTACCTAAAAATTATTGCACTTTGCCCTTGCTCAACAAATGCCAGCAAACGAGTGTACAAAGGAAATTATTCTGTCACAGCTTCCAGAGTCTATGGTCCCTAATACAATCCTTTATTTACATATTTTTCAATTTGTATTGTAGTTATGTGAGCAATAGTTCATTACTAATATCTGACATAACAATGTACATTTCAGCAAATTATATCCCCACTCTGAGATTATTTGCATTTAAAATGAAGGCTGAAAAGGAGAGTTCCTTTTGCCAAAGAGGAATTCCAAGCATTGTTGCTGGCCAATGAGGTAAAATTTTTTTTGAAGGGACCAGAAATTGTTTGGGGGAGAAACTGCCAAATCATCCAATGGAAGGAAGTGATTTTATTTTGGTTATGCCTAGCAACAAGAACTATCCTCAAGACTTGAGCTAAGTGTTAGTGCATGACTGAGGGGACGGTGGGATCTCCAAACTAAGGATGTTCTAAAGAGGCCCGACTATCTGTGCACACAAAGTAAACTCTCAGTGTAGAAGAACTTTAACAGCATTAGTGTGCATAGAGAGAAGAAAGGAAACGATAATAGTTTCCTAATAAAACACACCAAATCACCCATCCCCTTATGGGTAAATGCCCAGTCAAACAGGGTCAGTCAAAGTGAGCCCACTGAGGCCCCAAAACTTGCCACAAGTCTAAGGCGCCTTCTGGCAGGGAACCATAGGAAAGGCTTTTTTTTTTTTAAGATTTATTTATTTAGGGCCTCCCTGGTGGCGCAGCGGTTGAGCGCTGGGTTGCGAAGCTGCCGGCGACCTCTGCGGCCCCGGTTCGATCCCCGGCTGCTCCCCGGCCACTTGAGGAGGGTCCCACATGGTGCGCAGACCTCTCCTGCCGCCCGCTGCTCCCCTCAGCAGTGTACTTCGGTCCTTCTGCCTGCTCTGCTCCCCGCTCTGGCTCTGGTGAATTCTCTCACCCTTCTGCGCTTCTGACTGTACCCAGTGCATGTATAAACAAAACAAACAAATAAATAAAACATGCCTCTATAAAAAAAAAAAAAAGATTTATTTATTTATGCATACAAGAGCTGGGGTACAGGCCAGAGGTGTGGGGGGGGGTGGGTGTGAGAGGATTCACCAGAGACAGAGTGGGGAACAGAACAGGCAGACTGACCGAAATACACTGCTGAGGGGAGCAGCGGGAGAGACAAGAGAGGTCTGCAGCGCCATGTGGATAGCTCCCTGCTGCAGTGGCTGCGGATAGCTTCATAGATTGCGTCTTAACCCCTTGTGCCACCAGGTAGGCCCAGGAAAGGCATTCTAAAGCAATTCCCAGAAAGCTGGGACAAAGGCGATAACACATTAATGGCTGCCATTGTCAGCTTCCTCACATGTCTCTCACCCACGTGTCTCCTTCCATATCTCCCTCCCAGCAGTACCAGGGTGCAAGTCAGGCTGCAGGAATAAGAGCTCTCTTCTCCCTAGATCCCACCTGCCCTTCATGTTGTATCACCTGGCCACTCAGCTCTCCCTATTGTTAAGTGGGTGGGGAACATGGTACCTCCCCCTTTCATGGAGCCGTCTCTGAAACATAAGGAGGCCTGAATTTGGAAAGATGAGGAGAATGCCCTAGCAGTTAAAGAGTTAAGCAGAAATTATGCTTCTGCCAGCAGTTTCTGGGATTCTGTCCAAACGGCACGCTGTCAGCAGCATCAGCCAGCAGGAATGCATAATCTTCCTCCCTTTGGTTTTGTGGGTAATATTAGCTAAGAAAACACTCCAGATTTTTCATGTTCATATGGTCTAGCTTCAGACATCCCCTTTACCCAATAGTTAGTTTCCACATTTGGGAAAATTTCTTCATTTCTTTCTTTTCTTGTATCAATACAGTTTTCAATGCAGGAAAATAGCCAGCATCTTCCAGGACAAAAAGGCAGCTTTTCAGACTGTGAGGTCACTTTTCTTTTATTACTATCATTCTTTGAGTCAAAAGGGCACAATGACCTCAGGTTTTAACATTTGTGAAATCAAATGTACTATCCGATTCATCCCTAACCCCTCCCCAAGAAAAGCTCTCATTTAATTGGTGGTCAACTAATGACTCATGGCATTTTAGAATGGAGGAAAGGCATGCTATAGAAATGTCCTCACTGTTAGTACCTTTGTCCTGGTAAGAAGAATGCTGCTTAAATCAGGAGTCCGCCCTATCTTTCATGAGAAACAAAGCAAAATGACATCTCATGCACTATGCTGCAACTTAGTTCAAGTCAACACAATTTATTGAAGATTTATTATATGCAGAACTCCATGGTGTATATAAAGCTGAATAATTTAATTCAGTCAAAGCATATTGAGGCTAAAAGGAAGCCGGCTCTAAAGTTACAAAGAATAAATGCTATCCCCTACTTTAACTCAGTGAGGGCAGGCAAACAGCCTACAGACAATTACAAAATAACTTGATAAGCACTGTAGTGGACGTTCAGAAGAAGAAACAAAAATTTCGTGTGGGGGGGAAAGGGACTTTGAGTTCTTTCCAGAACTCTGTGGTAGCTTTTAAAGCCTTCTCCCACAACAAGTAATACATATTTTTCCCTCCTCTTCTATTTTTTGGGAGAGTTTGAAAAGGATTGGTATTAATTCTTCTTTGAATGTTTGGTAGAATTCACCAGTTGTAGGGCCTATGGGAAAACAGTTTTCTCAGAGTTACTCAGGGTGTTTTTCACCGAGACCTTCCAGCACAGGTGGCCTAGTAGATAACATGTAGCCTTGAGATGTAGTCCGCCTGTGTGGGAAGCAGTAAATAACATGTGACCTTGATGTATAGTTTGCACCCATGAGCACATAAACTAGGCCTAAACTTGGCAGTGTACCAGCTTTGTCTGTAAATCATATAAAAGCTAATAGGGCTGGGGAAGGGATGTTGGGGTGACTCTCACTGGCCACTCACAGGGCACGTGGGCCACTGCTACTGCCCGAGCCCGGAAGGCTTCTTAACTTGTTTTCTCATCTGCCACAGTTATGGTGTTTGGAGTCTGCGGGTTTGGAGTGTGGGGTCCTTGGGTTCACTCTGGGAAAGTTTTCACCAGAGCTCCCGTTTCAGCGACACGCGGCAAGTTTCCCAGGCGAGTTTCTCCATGAGACAGAGACGTTAATTATATTTAAAGAGCAGGTTTATTAGAAAAGGGATAGAACAGTAAAAGACACTGGCATAGACACCAGCGGGCAGAAAGAGCTGCCCCGAAAAGGGCCAGGTTTGCTGAGAGAGGCCTGCATGGTTGCAGGCAGGCTGCCTTGAGGAGAGCGGCCTCCACTGACGGGGGTCAGTGAGGAGAAGTCCTGGCATGGGACAGGCCAAGGGCAGGCAGGAGGCTGCTGCCTTGCAGAAGAGAGAGATGGTGAAAAGAGGCACCTTCATAGTCACAGGTGGGCAGAGAGAGTGCTGCCTGGAGCCAGTGCAGAGACTGCACTGATAGAGTCTTCTTCTCTATGGGAGGGGCTCACTCCTTGTGAGCCTTAGGTTTGTTGCTGATTTTGGATCTGAAAGGGACTGGAGATTCCACAATGGGCTCCATCTCCAATCTTTACCCTTGGGCCTGTGCTGTAGACACTCCCTACAGCAGTCTGATACCTGCTTGGGCTTTATGCTTTGTAATCTAGGCATTGGCTCCTAAGGATCTTGGTTTCCATAGCTGTGTCAATGGCTGTGCTAATCCCTTCTATCCCCACCACCTTGTGTGAGCCAGGTTTCTGGTCTTGTGGCGCCTCCTTTTCAGTTTTTTTCTATTCCTGTCCTCCATCACCACCATCAAGAATGGGCAAGCTTGTAGCTGAGGCCCTACACCAGTGAAGGTGTTTAGTCCTGGACTTTTCTTTGTAGGGAGGTTTTTGATTACTGATTCAACCTCCTGACTATTCAGAGTTTCAATTTCTTCATGGTATGTTTTATGTTTCTAGGAATTTATCCATTTCTTCTGGGTTGTCAAAGTTGTTGGCCCTTTTTCTAATTGGATTGTTTTCTTACCGTGGGGTTTTGAGTCTTTTTTAAAAAAAATATTAGATATGTAATTTACACATATTTTCTCCTAAGGTATAACTTTTTTCATCCTCTTTGCATGGACTTTCACAGTACTAAAGTTATTTTTTAATTTTGTTGAGGTCCAATTAATATTTCCTTTCATGGCTCTTGCTTTGCTTTTGTTCCCAAAAGTCTAAGAATTCTTTGCCTAGTCCTAGATGGCAAAGCTCTTCTATGTTTTTTTCTCAAAGTATACTCTGCAAAAGGCTTTGTAACAGGGTGGTCCCCAGAAAAGGGGGAGGTTCCCTGCCCCACCCAAGGGAGGGTGGAGCTGAGCAAGAAGAAGAGAAGCTGAAGAAGAGACTGAGGAAGGAAGCAGGATGGAGCCAGAAGGAGATCTGGAGGAGGCGCATGGAGCCTAGAGACACGTGAAGAAACTGCGCTTGTCTTTTGGTCGTGGACTGGGTGACACAGATGTGGGTGAGACCCGTGGGGAGGTGACCATGGCAGCTTTTATCTTGATGTTGATTTTGCTCTTTTCCTTCCGGGCTTGTCCGGTTGTTTGTGACCCTTTTCTGTGGGTCCCCACTGGAAGATGCTTTAGACTTGTAGCAGGCTTTGGGGCCTTGTTCTGGGCCGATCCCATATGGATGGAGTTATACCCACGAGGGGACGGGTAACTTTGGGTGCTTCATTTAGAAACTAGACTCTTTGCCTTACCTGTATTGTTTCCTAGTTTTATTAAAGTTCCTTCCCATTAAAGTCTCATGTGTTTTGTGTTGATGCGGCGGATGGCCGAACCCATTTAGAATAGGCAGGTTTGCGGGGTTTGGGCTGCCCCTCTCCCTGTCCTATAACAGCTTTACTTCAAGATCAAGGTGTCATCAGTGTTGGTTTGGGGAGACCTCTTTAACTGGCTTGTTACCAGCTTCCTTCTCGCAGAGGTTTCACATGGCCTTTGTCTGTACTAGGGCTGGGGTGGGGAGAACTCCATGATATCTTTTACTCTTCTCAAAAGAACACTATTCTTACTGGATTAGGGCCCCGCCCTTATTGTTATGACCTCATTTAATCTTTATTACTTCCCTAAAGGCCCTCTCTCCAAATACACTCATTTTGGCATCTGGTCTTCAACATATGAATTTGGAGGGGAGGAGGGAAGACACAGTTTATTCCAAAACAAACACAGGCCCAGAGTATTTGACCATTTGTGCATTATGTGTGGACCTTCCTACCAACACAGCCTTGTTTCTGAAGTCTCACTGAGTAATGCTAATATGTTCATGCACTTGTCTACTTAGTGTGTTCCAATTCCCTCCTCCTTGATTTTGTGGGAATCACCCCTGCCTCTCCCCTCTGATAATGAGGTTAGAACTCCTGACTTAGTACAATACACCTAAGGCACCCTGGGCACAGTTGATTAGTCCAGGAAAGGATTAGATGCAAACTGGACCAATCACAGGCTTCTGGGTGTTTTGACTCTAAGGCTTAAATTCACTTTGCCTGCTCTCACTAAAGATATCTAAACTTGGGGGGGGGGGCCCTTGGTGGAAGCCATATTCTACCAGTGGACTAGGAAACAGATGGTGAGTTAGCCATGAGAAAGAAAAGGGAGCAGATACCCAAAAAGGGGAAGAGGCAGAAACAAGGGACAGAGAGCATTTCAGCCTCTCTGCCACTGCAACCTGTCCACGGGTTCTACAAAATACCCAAGAATAAATTGCTATTTTTGCTTTGAGGAAGTTGAAGGGAGCAGGGAAGGATGTGGGGGAGAAAGCAGCCTCACATAGCTCAATCTCCTTGTTAAATCACAAAAACCCCTCCAAATTAAATTAAAAATCGAATTTGTTTTATTGAATGATTTTTTTTTTTTTTAATCTGGCAGCAAACCATCCACCAAATAGAAAGGTGCTGCAGAAAATTCTCCAAAATGGAAAGTTTTTAATAGTCTGAAAGAGGGTGGGTCAAGGTCATTAGGGGGAAAAAAAAGGAGTACTTCTGGCAAAGCCACTTTAGCTTAGAGGAAGGCAGGTGAGTCTTATCATGCAGATTTACCTCCCGGGTGCTGACTCCAAAGCCCCAGATTGATTAGCTTAAAATTCCCCCTTTGGGAGAGACTAAAACTGCAGTGAGGTTAGGTATTAAGTCTCATGGTGGACATGTTTCTTTTTTTATTTTTTTTTCAACTTCTTATTCCTTTCAGTCCCTTTATAATTGATTTTGTTACAGATCCCGACCCAAATGAGTGGGTCCTTTAACCTCTAGGGAAGGAATTCACCGGAGAGTGCTAGGTGATGGAGGTTTCACAAAGGCAGAAACTGGGGGGATGGGAGGGAGGGGAGAAGAAGAAATGATTACCGCAGTCATTAAGCCGGCTATGGCAATCCTTAGCCACAGGAAATCCTTAGTGGGACTGCTATAGAAATGGAGATTGTTGGTCCACAAAGGAATGAACCCCGAAAAGAACACTATATAAGGACAACTCCTGCTCTGGCAAAACGCAGTTCTTGTGTCTATGCAAGCGTCTCTTTTAATAAACCTTTCTCTTTGAAAAGCAGCAGCAGCAGTAGCGCCTCTCTGGCTGCCTCTGTGCAGGTGGCGTGTTGGGTTTTTTTTTGTTTTTTTTTTTTTTACATTTCTCCTTTTCCTAATAATCCTGTACCTTTAAAATGCAGCTTTGCTTGTTTGCGTCTATGCAAAGGTCTTTTCCTTAGTACACTTGCTGGGTCTGGCTAAAAGGAGAGCACTACTGAAATTTTTCTCAGAGGTAACCGAAGGACCCCACTCACTGAACCCTAATATCACATCTGAACACCAATGTTCACATCAGAACCCCATCTCTTGATGTAATCTAACCAGCAAGGCTTTGTTGGAGAGACTTGTGCATAAGGCAAAGGAGAAATTAGCCTGGCTCCTGGAAGGGAGCTCGGAGGAGATATTTTAAGGTTAAGTCCATGGGGGTGGGGGGAGGGGAGAGGAGGAGAAGGAGAGCAGCGTCATCGCTTGTTCTGGATTGGGCTAAACCCAGGCATGTGCAGACGGGTTACATTCCAACCGCGCATGCGGACTGTGGGCCTTCTCCCTTCGGGAAATTGTGAGCTAATCACTAGTCAGGATCTAACGCTTTCTGTCTAGCTTGGAGCCTCACGGTCAGTGTGGTGGGCCAAATTGTTTGGACAAGTGCATGATTCAGACCAACAAAATCAGGGGTGGCTCCTGTGGCAAACAGGAATTGGGGCTGCTTTTCCTACTGGCTCGCAATTTCTTTTAAACCTAGGCTGTAGGTTGTCACTTCTAGGTTGTCATGCTATTTATAGCACTCTTCAAAGCAGCTCTGTCCATAAAATATAATGCAAACCACATATGTAATTTTCGGTTTTCTGGCAGTCACATTTTAAAAAGTAAAAAGCAGATCAAATAAATTGTGTTAATGTTTTATTTAACCCATTACATAAAAATACTCTCATTTCAACATGAAACCCTGAATTTAAAAAATTGACCCAGGTAATTCTCATTTAAAAGTAGGGGGAAACGTGTTATATGTTTCCTCAAGAGATCCAGAGATTCCTCTGGGAGGTGGGGGCAAAAGGAGAGCCTGGCCAGGCTAACCCTGGCCTTCTCCATGGTGACTCTCCCAGGGGCCCCAGGGCAGCCACATGATAATTCCAAGTTCCATTTTGCAACCAACTTGACTGCCTCCCCCCTAAAGCCCCTGAGTCTGTGATGTCTGTGTCTCAGTAACACCATAAAAGCTAAAAGTAGGGACTTCCTCATCAGCATCATCTGTTTGTCTTGTCTATCTCTCTGACTGTCTGTCTATTGTGGTTTGGTGAGTGGGGTGAGTGGGAGCCTCTAAGAAAGATTTCGGCAGAGTCCCCATTCGGTGGCACACTGCATTTTTATTAAGGAAAAAGACCAAAAAAAAGACATTTGCATGGACACAAATAGGCAAAGATTGCATTTAAAAGGGTTTAAGAAAAAGACACAGGCGGGCAGTCTTAGGGCAAGACCTGCATTTTGCCAGAGCAAGGAGTATCCTTTTTTTTTTTTAAGATTTATTTTTTATTTATACAAGTGGTGGGGTACAGGCCAGATGCGCGGGAGTGTAACAGGGTGGTCCCCAGGAACAGCCCCTCTCCCTGTCCTATAACAGGAGGATGAGAGGATTCACCAGAGACAGAGTGGGGAACAGAACAGGCAGATACATAGACCGAAGTACACTGCTGAGGGGAGCAGTGGGCGAGACAGGAGAGGTCTGCCCCACCATGTGGGACTCTCCACGGCCAGCCGGGATCAAACCCGCGCTGCAGAGGCTGCAGACAGCCTCACAGTGCGGCGCTCAACTGCCTGCGCCACCAGGGAGGCTCCAAGGAGTATCCTTATATAGTGTTTGTTGGGGGACTCATTTCTTTGTGAATTTTTTTCACTTTAGAATGGTGTTGGGTTGGTTTTCTGTAAAACAGATAACCCTTTCTAACCCCACCTCTGATTCCTAGAAACTTCCATAGCCGGCTTAACAACTCATTAATCATCCTTCCCCCCACCTCTGGTTTTTGACCATGTGAAAACTTCCATTCTAAATTTTCTACTCTTAGATTCCATAATATCTTTCTGTCTGTCTTCTATTTTTTTTTCCGGGGTACAGGCCAGATGTGCAGAAGGGTGAGAGGATTCACCAGAGACAGAGTGGGGAACAGAACAGGCAGACTGACTGAAATACACTGCTGAGGGAAGAAGCGGGCGAGACAGGAGAGGTCTGCGCCATGTGGGTTGCTCCCTGGCTGGCTGGGAACTGAACTCATGCCATGTGGGTTTCTCCCTGGCCGGCCGGCCTGGATGGAACCCGTGCTGCAGAGGCTCTGGACAGCTTCACAGTGCGACGCTCAACCACGTGCGCCACCAGGGAGGCCCCTGTCTTCTATTATTTGATGAACTATGGAGTCAGAAAGCTCTGTATTTGAACCTTGCCTCTATTTCTTTTTAGCTTTGTGACCTTGGATAACTTAGCTGAAGTTCTTTAAAGATCCTCTTTTCACATCTGTAAAATGGGTATAATGATAGTGCCTGTCTGCCACTCATAGGATGAGTATTAATGAGTCAAGTACAAAAAATGTTAGAAGGATAGAGAGTATAGTATCATGTTTAGAGCTCTGTGAATGGTGGCTATTATTATGAACAGACTTAAAGGACTGTAACATTCTTCTTTTTTTAAAAGATTTATTTATGCATACAAAAACTGGGGTTCAGGTCAGAGGTGAGGGGGGGTGAGAGGATTCACCAGAGACAGAGCGGGGAACAGAACAGGCAGATCGACTGAAATACACTGCTGAGGGAAGCAGCGGGCAAGACAGGAGAGGTCTGCTGTGCCATGTGGTTGCTCCCTGGCTGGGGATTGAACTCGTGCTGCAATGGCTGCAGATAGCTTCATAGGTTGTGTCTTAACCCCTTGCACCACCAGGGAGGCCCCCAGGACTGCAGCGTTCTAATAGGTAATAGGAAGATCAGGAAAGGCAACATACAGAAAATTAAGAAACAGAGACATTTCAAATTCTGATATCTAATAATACTGAAAGCTTCAGTGTACATTTGAGTTTCCTCTTGAAGACCAAAATAAAATTAAAGCTGTTTCCTTGTCTGAACATCTATTTTCTCCCTAAATTTTGGATGTGAAATTAAATTCTTGTGCAATAGTCCTTTCTCCTTCCCTTTCCAGCAGGTTGACCAAAGCCTGCAGGTCTTCTAGCATTCTTACTGAACACATCCCTGTCTCCCTACAATTGCAACCCTTCAATTCTCTGTTTTAAGTGATTTTCCTCAGCGGCATACATACATACATACATACATATATGCATACATACATGAAAACTGCTCTTACTGTTAGGAAAAGACCCCAAATGATTTGTAAGTGAATTTAGCTCTAATCCACCTACATCCCCACAGAGCAAAATTATCTGTTACAATGGAAGGAGGACTTCAGAGGGAGAAATAAACTGCAGAAAATTAAAGCTGAGAGAAACTAGAAAACATTCAACACAATCTTTGATAAATATTGTACCTCAAGAAACTGGGGCCCAGAGAGATTGGCAACACACACTTCCATGATATTCCCCAAACTTCTGTCCAGCTCGTATCTGCACAGTAGCCTTCGTCATGTTGCATTATGGTTGTTAGTGTGTCTCTCTTGTCTGCTACCTTCTCTGAGATCATCGAAACAGGAATCCAGTCTTACTCGTCCAAGCCCCCTGCACTGTACTGACACATGGTAGGTGGCCGTTAGAGCAGCCTGGCATAGCTGGGGTCAGAGTCAGCACGCAGGTGCTGTAGGTGTGGACTCAGTGCCCCCATCTCCACACCTCGCACATCTCACTACAATTCCCAGCACACTGTGAACCAGATTTCCTGAGCAGGAGGGGCTACTGGGAACTAGGGGCAGAACTGAGTGTCTCTGATGACCTTTTAAAAGATTGAAGACTGGTGGACCTCGGACCTCCCTCTCTTGCTTGTTCATCTTTGAATTGCATTCCAGTACTGCTAGTAGGACAAATGACATCTAGCCACATGCTGGGCATTGGATTTTTTTTTTTCTCTCTCTCTCTCTCTGTGTGTGTGCTCCCCCTTCTCATTCCCCTTGTAAATAAACTTTTTTTTTTTTTTTAATCTCTCTGTGTGTCTGCTTTTGGGTCTTGTTCTGTGTTCTTAAGTGTGTGGGTGAGGACTCATAAACAGAGGCACCTCTTTTTTATTTCCAGGGTTACCTGCTTTTTATTTCCAGGGTGAGTAAATGTCTAATAAATGAGTGAAATCCTTTTGGACTTGTGATAGTCTATTTTGGCCTGGCAACTGGCAAAAATAAAAGAACAGAGTGAGGTCTTTAGTTCTTATCAGTTTTGTTCCCAGACTTGTCTTTGTTCTCTGATATGTATTTGCTCTTCATGGAACTGAATTTCAGTAAAATACGGTTGACTAGGCTGACTACAGTCCCAGGCATAATATGAAGCATAGTATCTGATGGGAATTTCAAAGTGTAATGAGAATTAAAAATCATCAAACTACTACACCTTAGGATGGAGCTCTTTGTTATGCAGTAGAAACCCAATATAGTCCTTTTATTAATCCTCACTGAATTATCCTAATTTGATTGTGCCTTTTGGAACCCTGACTGAATCACTGCCATTTTGCAGATGACTTAAGTATCTCTAGCTCAGACCTCTCCTTTCAGTCCCACACCCATATATAGTCAGCAATCCGCTGAATTTTTTTTTAAAAAAATTATGTGTACAAGAACTGGGGTACAGGCCAAATGCATGGGGTGTGTGTGAGAGGATTAACCAGAGACAGAGTGGGGAACAGAACAGGCAGATCTACTGAAATACACTGCTAAAGGGAGCAGCGGGCGAGACAGGAGAGGTCTGCTGTGCCATGTGGGTCAGCCTCCTGGCCAGCCAAGGATCGAACTCGTGCTGCAGTGGCTGGCGATAGCTTGATAGTGCTGTCTTTAACCCCTGCGCTACCAGGGAGGCCCAATGTGCTCAATATTTACTCTTGGATATCACAAAGTCACCTAACACCGAACACTCAATTCTTTTTTTTTTTTTTTAAAGATTTATTCATTTATTTATACAAGCACTGGGTACAGTCAGAAGCGCGGGAGGGTGAGAGAATTCACCAGAGCCAGAGCGGGGAACAGAACAGACAGACTGACAAAACACACTGCTGAGGGGAGCAGCGGGCGCCAGGAGAGGTCTGAGCGCCATGCGGGACCCTCACCCGCTGGCCGGGGATTGAACCAGCGCTGCAGAGGCTGCGGGCAGCTTTGCAACCCAGCACTCAACCGCTGCGCCACCGGGGAGGCCCAACACTCAATTCTTTATCACCTGGTCCTCTTTCAGTGGTCTCCATCTCACTCAATAGCACCATGCACTGAAGAAATCCTTGACATCTAATCTCCAATCTCAGCACTGAGTCCAAGGCACCAATATCTCTTACCTAAAATAAATTCCCAATTGGCCCCTCTTCAATCCAGCAATCAAAAATATCTTCTTAAAAATTCAATTTCAGCAGCACTCCTTCTGCCCACCTGTGCCTCTGCAGGTGCTTCTTTTCACCAACTCTCCTCCTCCGCAGGGCAGCAGCCTCCCTGCCTGCCCGTGACCTGTCCCATGCCGGGGCTTCTCCTCACTGACCTCCCTCAGCAGAGGCAGCTCTCCTCAGGGCCGACCACTTACAACCATTCAGGTTTCTCTCAGCAAACCTGTCCCTTTGGGGGCAGCTCTTTCTGCCCATTTGTATCTATGCAATTGTCTTAATTCTTCTGTCCCCTTTCCCTAATAAACCTGTTCTTTAAATATGAAAAAATAAAAATTCAATTTCAGTGTGTACCATGCCCTAAATGAAACCCATGAATAACAGATAAAGACCAGGATATTTATTTATTAAGTATTTATTTATTAAGTATTTATTTATGCATACAAGAACTGGAGTGCAGACTTGAGGTGCAGGGGATGAGAGGATTCACCAGAAAGAGTGGGGAGCAGAACAGGCAGATCTACTGAAATACACTGCCAAGGGAAGCAGTGGGTGAGACAGGAGAGGTCTGCTGCACCATGTGGGTTGCTTCTGGCCAGGGATCGAACTTGTGCTGCAGTGGCTGGTGATAGCTTGATAGCGCTGACTTTAACCCCTGCGCCACCAGGGAGGTCCAAGACTAGGATATTTAACATAGACCTCAAGGTTCCATGTAGTATGGCGCTTGCTCTTCTGCTTCTCTGCCCCTTCTCTTGCTCTCTCTCTCTCTTTTTTTTTTTTTTCGCTATAAACGTCATGGCTTTCTTCATTTGCTGTGCTTCATCTTACCCCTGCTATCCATTCTCTCTGGAAAACTCTCCCCTCTTTGCCTTGTTACCATGCTTCATACCCCAGCCCAAGCATCACCTCTTCGCAGAATCCTTCTCTAACCTCCCTTATGTCTGACTCATGCTAGCTAGTCACACACAAACAACACACACACACACACACACACACACGATACTACAATCTTTAAGATGACAGAGGCTATGTCTGCTTTTGAGCAACACTGTATTCCCAGACCATACTCTGGCACAACCGAGGCACTTAGCACCAGTTTATTAAACTAACAATTTGGTAAATCAGGGGTTGAGCCGGATCGTACCTGGAGTTCATGTCAGCCGTAAATTCTGGACTTCCTTTTCAAGTCCTGCTTGAAGGATAGAAGGATGATGGGAAAAGCAGCCAACTAGGGTAAACTAGCAGCCTCTACACAGTCAAAGTCATTGGCTTTGAAGAAGTCTTTTTCCTACTTCAAAGATCCTGCTAAGAACAGTGTGGCAGGCTGCAGCACTCATCTGGCCAGACACTTCTCAAGGAATGCTTATCATAGGCCAGAAAACTGAGTGCCAAACAAGAAATTCTGGGACAGAACCTTTTGCCAGGAGGTTTCCTGCCATGTTGAGCAGAGCTGAGAGAAAGAAATGACTAAATGCCACTGATTAATCGCAAAAGGTGGTGCTCAGCCATTCCTGAATTGTACTGCCTCTTGTTTGTCAAGTCCTCACTCCCTCCCCCTTCTAGAAAGACCTCAAATAACTGCTATCTTAACATCTCTTCAGATGGTTGCCTTGGCTGATGCCCAAATATCTCTTGTCCTGTACCGAGGGAGGAGGGAGAGACAAGTCACTCTTACAGCTCTTACATTGTATGATTCTCTTATTCTAAATTCTGAGAATTCCTTTTCCCTTTTAAAGAGTGAACTAATTACCTTTTGACAGCATGACTTGTCCTCCATCCAATGGAAAAAGGTAGGGAATTCCAAGTATGTGAGTCATCCTACAGCAAGAGGTGAAGGCAAGTCCTCAGTCCTTTCTCTATGGCAATGACAAATTCTCTTGCAAGGTCATACTCACCAAGAAGCTCACCATTTCCAACAAAGCTTCTCCTGATGCTCAGGAAAGAGGTCTTGGGTGAGAATTTTTTTTTTTAAGATTTATTTATGTATTTATACAAGCACTAGGTACAGTCAGAAGCGCAGGAGGGTGAGAGAATTCACCAGAGCCAGAGCGGGGAACAGAACAGGCCAAGTGATGAGATACACTGCTGAGGGGAGCAGCGGGCGGCAGGAGAGGTCTGCGCACCATGTGGGACCCTCCTCCGGTGGCCGGGGAGCAGCTGGGGAGCAGCCGGGGATCGAACAGGCGCTGCAGAGGCTGTAGGCAGCTTCGCAACCCAGCGCTCAACTGCTGTGCCACCGGGGAGGCCCTTTGGGTGAGAATTTAGATCTTAGAAAGGGATGTTGCTCTAGTTGTGAAGTGAGAATCCAGCATTCTATATGAGGCAAGAAAGAAAAGGTGTATCGGGGCCTCCCTGGTGGCGCAAGGGGTTAAGACGCAACTTATGAAGCTATCCATAGCCACTGCAGCACAAGTTCCATACCCCCCGCTGGCAAGGGAGAAACCCACATGGCGCAGCAGACCTCTCCTGACTCAGCCATTGCTCCCCTCAGCAGTGTATTTCAGTCAATCTGCCTATTCTGTTCCCCACTCTGTTTCTGGTGAATCCTCTCACCCCTCACACATCTGGACTATACCCCAGTTCTTGTATGCATAAATAAATAAATCTTAAAAAAAAAAGAAAAGGTTCATCTATTCATAAGATGGAATACTATACACCACTTAAAATGGATGACCTAGAGCCACACTATCAACATGGACTCATTTTTAAATATAGTGTTGGAGGGAAAAAGCTGGTTGCAGAAAGATTCATAGAGTGCACTAACATTTATAAAATGTTAAAATATGCAAGAAATAGTGGCCTCCCTGGTGGCGCAAGGATTAAGACGCAAACTATGAAGATAGCCGCAGCCACTGCAGCACGAGTTCAATTCCCGGCCAGCCAGGGAGCTACCCACATGGTGCAGCAGACCTCTCCTGACTCTCCTGCTGCTCCCCTCAACAGTATACTTTGGTCAATCTGCCTGTTCTTTCCCCACTCTGTCTCTGGTGGATCCTCTCACCCCCCACACCTCTGGCCTGTACCCCAGCTCTTATATGCATAAATAAATAAATCTTAAAAAAATAAAATATGCAAGAAATAAATCATTTAAGATAAATTTATATCCCAAGATTTATGATAGGTTATAACTTATATAGGATTTACAACATATATGATACATACCATAAAATATAAAACCACACATGGACATAGATAATGACATCAAATTTGTAGATGTATGAGCATAGAGAGAATGAGTGAGAAGGGCTTCACGGATTACTCCACTTCTTTCTGAAATATTTTATATTTTAAGTTGGGTGTTTGTTATATTGTTCTGTATACTTGTGTGTCTGAAATATTGCATGATGAATTTTTAAAAGCAGAAATAAAAGTTAGGTTTCAGGGGGCTTGAGTATAAACTTAACCACTGGCTTGTGTATTGATTGACACAGTCTCTCAATTATGATGCCCAAGTTCCCAATGTTTCGAGCAAAATTACCCGTGTCCAGGGACTTTCCTCTGGATTGCAGCTGAAGCTATAAATACTCCCACCCCTGCCTCCTGCATCACTGTTGGGTCCACCCTTATTCATTTTCCCATCTTTTTTTCTGTAAATGCTGGGAAGTCCCTGCCTCTGCTCACAGCCTTCTTGGCCCTCGTCCAACTCCTTTCCTGTCCTGCACACTCCAATCCCCCAATTTACGAGACCACCCCCCCACTTCTGAAGAAAGAGTGAAGTAGGGAGGTGAGAAGGCAAGCTGTGTTTCTATTCTCCCAAGTTGAAACGTAGAGGGGTTTCACAGGGAAAAAATTCTCTACCCAGTGACTGGCTTCCTGATCCTCACTGGCACTGGAGGGCCACTGTGTTGTGGGCGACAGGGGCTTTGGTGGCCTCCTTGGGAACCAAGGTCATTCATAATGAGCCGAGGAAAAGCCGTTCTGAATTCTAAGACAGATCTTCCAAGAAACTTTTGGAATGACACCAAGTTAGGGGCCAGGCTAAGTTTTCCTTGGCGAAAAGGAACAGATCAGAGAATGGAGCTTGCTGATAGGTGAACTAGCAGGGAACTTCAGGTCAATTCCAGAAAGAATCTCCTAGGAAACAAAATTACATCATGGCTAACCTGTCCAGCTGCCTGAGTTCTGTCATATGCTTCTATTGAAAAAGCCTTTTTCTCTCTGCAGTCCTACACTTTAAATATGAACAGTATAGTAACAAAGGAATGAGAAGATCTATAATTCGCCACACAACATGATTTCTGATTGCTTGAATAGTACTGAACAATAGAATAATTTCCTACACAGTAAAAGTGATTTCTCTTTGCCTGAGTGATAATATCCTGTTAAAATATAATGCCGTTCCAGACAGTGACTGCATAATGTCTGGAGGTTTTTTTTGTTTTGTTTTTAATATAACCTTTAAATGTTAAGCATTAGGAACAAAGCAGTAGCAAGTGATAAAACATGTTCCCAGATGAAGAAAAGAATTCTTTGGCCCTATGTTGGAATCATCTTATTACCCAATGTCCTTGGATAAAATTGTGAGTCAATAAATTTACAGTGCACACAGTCTTTGCTCTGTTCCTTTAGAGAAGATCAGTTGTATGACAAGAATGGAAATGGATTTTTCCATAAAGCTGATACGCAATTTCTGTATTTGGGCAGGCACACACACCCTGTTGTTAATTTTAATGCACCAATTTAACCCTTGTTATGTTTAACGCTGGACCCACAAAAACAGATTTTTCTTTAGAAAATGAAAGTGCAAGACATTTCCTGTCCAGTGACCTCTTGTGCCCAAAGGTATGCAGACCTTTAGCTTCTCTTCAGGAGTATGAAAGAGAAGACGTGGTCCTTGTTCTCAAGAAATGTAGAACACAGGCAATTCTTCGTTCAGAGCAGAAAGTAGTTTCCCACCAGAATGATGACAGAAATGAGACCTAGAGAAGGAAAATGACCTTGCCTGGGTTACACAACTATGGAATCTAATTGTTCAGATGGAAACCGTGTGTGCAGAACTGAAGCCCAAAAGCTTGCCTCTTCGGCCCCCGCCTGTCACAAGCAGCCATGTTGAGACGGGACCCACGTTGTTCTAGACTCTAATGTGTCTGGAGGCTGAACTGTGTTCCTGGGCATGTGACTTCTTCCATGGGACTCACAGGATGTTCCTTTGCTGCGTCTCTTAGAAGGCTGCTCCTATCATGAGGACCATACAGGGTGGTCCCCAGGAAAGGGGGAGGTTCCCTGTTGCAAATTTACCTCCCTACCTTACTGGCAGACACCTGGCTACTGGTGTCTAGACAGCAGGTAGAATTTCTCAGACTCTTCTCTCTCTGCCTTCTCTCTCTCTCTAGCCTTAGTAGAACTGGGACTATAGCCTAATTGTTCAGTTTGGTCTAAATTATTTATCCAAACCCTAAATAGTCTGTGTCGTGGAGGAGTAAGTTCTGCCCTGACTTGAGGGTGGTGTTCTGTAGTCTCACTGTATCCAGTGTGCCATGACCATTAAAGTCTCCTATGTTTTGTGTTGATGTGGCGGATGGCAGAACCCATTTAGAATAGGCAGGTTTGCGGGGTTTGGGCTGCCCCTCCACCTGTCCTATAACAGATTGAAGACTTTAAATTGCAGATAAGGTTTTCCATGTCAAAAGTATGAATTTATTCTGTGAAGGAATCAAGAAAATTGACCAATGAATTCATATCTTTTTAAGCATTTCCAGTCCTGTTTTGTATGTGCAGTTGTTCAGAATCACCAAATATAACAGACACTTTTGGTTACCCACCCAGATCCTTTTCTCTTTCTAGAATCACCTTCTATGGTCATGTGCTTAGAGAAAGTATCCTACCCTGCCCCTACACCACAAAACAGTTAGGATGATTCCATTCTTTTGTCCATGGTGAGTTTAGGCATGAGCATGTGGTCCAACTTGGACAGTGAAATATGAAGGGAAGTCTGCTACGAGAAATCTTGGGAAAGTTTTGCTCACTCCTAGAAAGGGACACAAGAGGAAATATCCCCCTTTCTTTGCTCCCCCTCTCAATGCTGTTTTGTAAGGATATGATGCCTGGAGCTGCTGCAAGCAACTCATGATTATGAAGCACAAATGTGAAGATAAAACCTAATGTACTAAAGATAGGGGAATAGTAAGAGAACAATGCCTGAGCCTTTGATAACATTCTACCATTGAATTAGTCAACTGTGGAACCATCTACCTCCAGACATATATGAGTTAATAAATGCTATTACTTTTAAGCCAATTTTAGCCAAATAGTCTGCCCTTGTAACCAAAAGCACCCTAACCAAAAAATCAAACATTTTAGTACTATGTTTTTTATGACATTATTAATACTCATTTATTAGATGTCAAACAGATGCCGGTCAGAAGAGGACACAAAAAGACAAATGAAGTACTAGTAATAGAGTACATGGGTGACCCCAAAAGGGTGGAAAGATGAAGGAAACTCCCCTCACCAGATGGAAATGGAGAAAAAAAGAAGCTCCATGTACATTAGAGCAAAGCTAATCCATGTGCAATACGAGGTATGCACAGGCCACAGAGATGAATGTATTTTATGGATTAGCCTTCCTCTACAGAAGTTATACCCTTTCAATGTGCCGCCTCAAACCAGAAAAAGAAAAACCTAGGCATTAAAGAATCATCAGCAATGTTTCTTATGCTTAGCATGACCAAAATTATCTGTTTGGCTCTCTCATTGATTTATGGGGGGGATGGCTTTGTGCCAGACATTGTGCTAGGGACCCTATAATGTCTGTTTAAATCCTCATGGCAACTGTGTCAGATAACATTTGTTGCCTATGTCATATCCACTTTGCTCTTCTCTTGATGCACCTCCCCTTCCTCCTCCTGGGCTGGGAAGGAATACGCACGGCCTGACAACAGCCCTTTCTATTTTTTTTTTTTTTAATATTTATTTATTTATTTATAAGATTTATTTATTTATTTGTTTGTTTGTTTATGCAAGCACTGGGTACAGTCAGAAGCACGGGAGGGTGAGAGAATTCACCAGAGCCAGAGGGGAGAGCAGAGCAGGCAGTCGGACGAAGTACACTGCTGAGGGGAGCAGCGGGCGGCAGGAGAGGTCTGCGCCATGTGGGACCCTCGCCTGGCAGCCGGGGATCGAACCAGCGCTGCAGAGGCCGCGGGCAGCTTCGCAGCCCAGCGCTCAACCACTGCGCCACCTGGGGAGGCCCAACAGCCCTTTCTAAAGAACAGTCTTCGCAAATCCTCTCTCCTCACATGGTTCTGGTTTTGTTCAGCGTGACAATGTGCCCAGGTGAAAACATCACCTTCCAGACTTCTTTATTTGGCAAGGCCTATGAGAGAATCTTGGACAATGAGAAGCAAAGTCACTGCTTGGGCTGCTCAGGAAAGCTTTTTAAAGGGGAATGAATGTAGCTAACTCGTCTCTGGCTTTTTGCGCTGTATTCTTTCCATTCTTCGTGAAACATGGATGTGACACTTGGAGATGAAGCAGCCAAAGAGGAATAAAGACAAAAGCTAAGCATGACCACAGTGAAAGCTAGGAGGGGCCTGGTTGCCCACAGTGCTATGCAGATATGGTACTAATTCTGAACCGCCTTTCCCTAAAATTCTTCATTGTGGGAGAAAAATAAACTCCTGTTTCGTTAAATGTCTGTGGTCAAGTTTTTATTCTATGCAGCTGAATGCACGCTAACTGAGAGTGTGGTACAGTGAAGTTTACCTTTTCAAATATTGTGAAGTTTATCATGTACACTTTCCTTTCCCCAGAGGAGACAACCATCCTGACTTGTGGTAACATTTTTTCCAAGTTCATTGTCATCCCCTTTAAAGATTAAGTCTCTTGTTCTTATTTTTTGAAAAAAGTAATGAATTCCCTCCCCCAAGTTCCATTATGACAGCAACCAAGATTTTTTAAAAAGAAAAACTGTACAGGGATAAAGAAATTGGCAAAGAAATCGACAACATTTTAGAAGCAGGAAAGCAGATTGGACAAGTAATTATTGATCCAGCAGACAGAGGAGACTGAGCCCTGAGGTTTCTTAAGGGGCTAGGGGAGACAAAGAAGCAAGTTAATTTCTGGTATGAAATTCCAGAAAGATTCAGGATTTGGTGGCAACCCATACCCGAAAGTGGGGTTTCAGGGGACTGGAAAATAAGAGATTTCATCGAAAGTGTGTCTATCAGTCAAGATCTAGCCAGGAGAAAGATACTATATCCAAAGGGATTTAATATAAAGAATTGTTGACTGGGCAGAAAGTTATTGACTAAGTAACTGAAAGAGTGAAAAAGAACTCTAAGGTATCATGGAGGCGGTAAGAAGCAGCTACCACTTCCGGGGCTGGGGGTGGAAAGGATGGAATTTTTAGAACCGAGAAGCTTACAAGATCCACAGGGTTGGGACCCAGAGCTCCGAGGAGGGTGCCGCTCTGCTAGTGCCCGTGTCTCTGGTGTGGGGAGCGTGATGAGCCAGGTCAGTTTTGTGTGTACTAGACAACGATCAAGTGAGCTGAACATTTGCTGCAGAAAGGAACCACTGCCGGAGTCATGAAGCCTTGCTTGGGGGCTGCTCGTAGGAGTAGAAAACAGGAAGTAGCTTGTCCCTTTTTTCCCTGCCAGCCAGTTTCTCTCTATTGCCCTCTATGGGCAGAGTCCAACAGGGAACAGCTGGCAAAATTACTGTGATATTTTTACCAGCGTCACAAAGCTGAGTGCTGGCGGTGTTGGTAGAAGCAAGTTTAAATTCAGATCTCCAAGTTCAGCAAGGCAACTGCTGCTCCTCCCACTCCAGCTGATTATTGAGAAGTAGAGGGTAGAGGACGGTAGAGGGTTTCTGAACTGGGGGACATTAAGCCCTGTTGAGGGTGGAATGCTGGATTGAAAACAGGAATCAAAAGAAGGATTGGTTATATCAGAACTTCAGCCCTCTTTTCCCAAATGACCTCCATTGAAGGTTAGATATATATTCTCTAAACGGGGCCTAGAAGGTTCTTCTCTGAGACGCTGACAGCCCAAGACAAAAGACCTCAATATCCTCATAGCAAACCTGTAATCAATGACTCCTACCAAGTTGTCTTCCAATCAGGTTTTCAGGTTATAATCTTCAATGTGAACAGATAACTTAAGACTATAAGATGTGCCAGGAAAATCTCTAAGGTACAAGATATAGGCCAAAACATTTAGAAAAAAATTGGAGGAAACAGAGACTATGCTGAGAGATATCATCTTTGATATTTAATATTTTTCTGAGAAATTCTTAGACATGGAAAATAGGAAATCATTGGGTCAGTCAAGAAGTCTGGCATGTGAATATTAAGAGCCCTAGAGTGGGCCTCCCCTGGTGGCGCAGCCGTTGAGCACTGGGCTGTGCCCGCAGCCTCTGCAGTGCCGGCTCGATCCCCGGCTGCCTGCGAGGGTCCCACATGGCGCGCAGACCTCTCCTTCCGCGCCCTCTGCTCCCCTCAGCAGTGTATTTCGTCAGTCTGCCTGTTCTGTTCCCCGCTCTGGCTCTGGTGAATTCTCTCACCCTCCCGCAATTCTGACTGTACTCAGTGCTTGTATAAATAAATAAATCAATCTTTAAAAAAGAAGAGCCCTAGAGTGAGACACAGGGAAAATGGGAGGGTAGAAATCATTTAAGAAGCAATTCAAAAAAATTTCCCTGACTTGAAGGATATAGCTTTCCAGATTGAAAGGGCACACTGTGTTGTTCACACGGGGGCCCAACTCTGCAAAGCACGTAATCATGAAATTCTAGGGCACAAGGGAGAAAGGAAAGCTTCTGTGAGCTGCAGGGAGAAAATTAGTTATATCAGGCAGGGTAGGGTCAAACTCTGGAATCTTTGTTAGAGATCTCAACCTGTTGCCCAACTACTCTGGCAAGATGTGTATGTAGCTATAATAAATAACTGTCATTTATTAAGCACCAAAGACTTTATAGATGTCATCTTTTTTAATCTTACAAACTTTCAACAAACCAAATAATCCTATGCCCATTTACATGCGAGGAAATTGGAGCTCCAGTAAGTGTGTGATTTGAATAAGTCCACAAAACTGTAAGAGTTTATAACAACAATAGCTAACATATTCATGCTTCCTATGCACCAGTCTCCAGACAGCAAAGGGCACTGTTGATTTCCTTGCCTTGCCTCACCAGCAGTCATCCACCCCAACCTGCCAACAGAATCCCCCTTTTGTTCACATATCTATTCCTCAAGAAAAGGGACCTCACCTATCTTCAGTTTGGTGGTCCAAATCAATCAGGGTGATCCTCATCAGTGATTTAATTAAAGGCAAGCTGTAATCTAGCTCTGGCCAAAGACCTGGGAGGGATGTCATTGAAGAATTTCTGGGAAAGGTTTTCTCACTTTTAAAAAGACACAAAGGAAAGAGATGACCGTCTTCTGCTGCTGCATATTGCAGTGTCTGGATGTGATGCTTGGACCTGTGACAGCCATCTTATCACCATGAGGCAAGACAGCATAGGAAAGCCTGTAAGCTCAGGTTGAAAAAACATCAAACTAGAAAGAACCTACATCCTTGAAGAGCTAACAAATCTTAAAGTCCTCTACTTTTGGACTTTTTGTTATAGGAGAAAATTAATTTTCCTTAAGATTTCAGAAAAAAAATTTTATTAAGATCATAACAGAATGGATCTGGACTTCTCAACAGCAAAACTTGGAACCTAGAAGCCAATGAAGCAATGCCTTCAAAATGCTGAGGAAAAGAAATTACAACCTAGAATTCTATACTCGCACATCAATCAGTTAATGTGAGGATGGATTCAAGGCATTTTCAGATATGCAAAGTCTCAAAAAAACGTATATCCCATGCACCCAGTTCTCAGAAGCTACTGGATCTGATCCATCAAAACACGGGATAGAATCAAGAAAGGGAAAGATATGGAAACCAGGAAATAGGGGATATAATTCAAGAAAGAGGAGCAACCAGGATGATAATGAAAAGAAAGTCCACAACAACAGCTCGGAATAGAGAGCAACCAATATAGATTGGAGCAGGTCAAACATTTCCAAGAAAGCATTCTTTTAAAAAAGGTGAAATTGCTCTTTGTGCCCACTTATGTCTGTGCAAACATCTTTTCCTTTCCTTTTCCAAATAAACTTGTTATTTTAAAATGTGTGTGTTGGGGAGGGGAGGAAGAGGTGAAATTGATAGAATACTTGTTAAATTTGAACATATTAAAAGGAGATTTAGACATTAAAGGAAGATTTGGGGAATGAATTCAATGTAAGTATATAAGAAATGACTCAAGTGAAAAAAAAAAAACCCCAAAACCCGACAGATATTAATTCCAGGAGAAAGAAAAAATAGATCGAGGAAGGAGAAGTGATCATGGAGTACTACTTAGGTCACCCATGAATTACATTTACATAATTGTAATAATGTAAAGAATGACATATTGGAGGATTCAGGGATAAAAGGTGTGGGGTGAATGTAGTAAGCAAGGAGCCGGGAGTCAGTGAAAGCAGAAACCTTCATTTCTCAAGCTGAGACATCAATAGATCATTCCTATAGTACATAAAGCAAGAATTATCATTATACGCATGTTGTTCAGTGATATGGAGGGAAACATCAAAAGAAACAGAGAGGTAAATCGTTGCCTTTGGATAGTGGAAAATGGAGGTAATGGGGTAGAGAAGACTTCATTTTTCATTATTAGCCTTGTGGAACTGATTGACTGTTCAGGAGTTTGTATAACTTTAGTAAAAATAAAACTAGATTTAAAACATAAGAAACAACAAAAAAATTGCTTTGCAGAAAAAGAATCAATTATTAACGTCAAGGCAAATAAGTTATTCAAGAAACGAAAGAACATGAAATGTGCTCAGCTGTGAATACTAGTTACATAACGTGCCCACTATGTTCTCTTTGCTTTCTAGATTCATCCACCCTCTCCACCTACTCCATGCCCAGGAGACAGACCTCTATGGACGCCACCAACAGACTCCTGTGCCCTTTGACTGCAGGTGGGTTCTGGCTCCGGGGAGCCTCAGCAGGAGATCAGAGGGAAGGAGGAGACTGGATTGGGGTATGTAGTCAGATATTACAGGAAATATCTCTTGGCTGTCTTGCTAGCAGTGGTGATCTCAGGCTGGCTGCACGCCTTGTTCAAGGCTAAGCTATTATCAGCCAGTTCTCTCTAAAGGATTCTCTGTCTCCAGGATCTTTGGGTCCTAGGAGTGGTAATGGAATCCCCCACCCACGCCCATCGGTTTTACCAGCTCTATCTCTAGTGGTTTCTCTATACCCTCCCACACTTTTTGGTCCCTTATTAAACTCATCTCAAATTACCCAATTTGAGCATGCCATCTGTTTCTTGCTACGACCCTGACTGATACACACAATCGTGATGCTATGAACAGTGAATATTGACTTAGTAAAAATCTCATGATATATTGGGAAGTGAGATGGGGAACTAAGTATTTATTTGAAGGTGCATAAAAGAGAGCTAAATCTTCATTTTCCATAAGAAGAAAATAGATTACATCTGAAAGCAAGAAATTCAGGAAATAGGAGTGTATTCATGTCATTTAGAAGAGATGGAAGTAAATCCCAGAAGAAATAGCAAAAATAAGGAAATGAAGATCTTTCTGATGTATTGTTTGTCTGAGGAGAAGCTTCTAATACTGCTTCTTAGACTGTGGTTAGAGACTCATTTGTAGGTTTAGAAATTGATTTAGTGGGTATTAGTCATTAGTTTTATTAGTTAGAACATAGTAGAAATTATCAATGTCTATTAAAATAGTGAGGGAAATTTGGGTTTTGTTAACCTGCTCAGTTTTATATATTTGTATGCGTGTGTATGATGTAAAATGTATTTCTTATCGTGAGTTGGGCTCCAAGAAACTTGAAAGAAAAGAGAACGAGACTCGTACAGAAGAAAATATCCTAAGCAAAAGGGGTTGAGGGGTTATGTTATTCTCTGTGGATGCAGTTACATTTCGAATGGCTGACAGAAATAATAATTTACTGCACTAGTGTGAGGCCCTGCCAGGTTAACAGTTTCACATGCAGTTCTTATTATATTCGCTCTGTCCGTTATAATGTTCTTGGCTCACTAACCAATAACGAAATTCAGAGTCTCACTGCTGGAATGATATATTGCTTTATCATGGAAACCACTACTTACAAAAAAAATAATTATTCAGGATGGGCCTGGGGGGATGCCATAATGAGGCTAGCAAGCAAGAATAAAAATTATATCCAGTACAGTAGAAAATGGAACAGAAACCCAGACATATTGGCGATTAACTGATACTTAAAATACTAGCCAGGTGATTCAGGCTCAAGCAAACCTTTTTTTTTTTTTTCCCTGACTCCTCAGCTTCTTTTTCTCATGGAGCTCAGTACCGGTCTGTGAAAAGGTATTCATCAGAGTGTAAACAGAATTCTTAGACTATAAAAACAGAACACCATCTCATAGGAATAAGCATTGAACTCTTTTGATTGAGGGATGGAAAATGAGGTCTAGGCTGGTGAAATAAATTGAAAAAGTGTACTGTTTACAAATCTAAGAAAGAAGTGAATTGAAAATAAAAAATCCACATGGCACCATATTTATCATACACAGTTGAAGCTGTATAATTATGGAATTTAAACTACATTTGTTGTATACTTTATGTAATTATGTGAATACATTCATCAAGAAGAAAATGAGCAACTAACCAGAGTTTTCTCACCAACTAGTATGAAGTGATTAACAGGTGGCCCTGAAAAAAACAGTAATTCCCACACCAGAATGTTCATTCGTTTGAGTTCTTCAGAGTTCTAAACAGAAATGACAAGTGCAGAGGTGCGTGGGTGAGAGGATTCACCAGAGACAGAGTGGGGAACACAACAGGCAGACTGACCAAAGTACACTGCTGAGGGGAGCAGCGGGCGACTCAGAAGTCTGCTGTGCCATGTGGGTCACCTCCCTAGTCGGGACCGAACTCGTGCTGCAGTGGCTGTGGATAGCTTCATAGGTTGCGTCTTAACCCCTTGCGCCACAAGGGAGGCCCCAACAAGAGCTGTTTTAATCCAGTGGTATATTCAGGTCTGTGACAGTGAGGGGGTTAAAGGGGGTCTCAAGGATTATCCCAGACCCTGATTTTTTTTTTTTTACATATATATAGAGGCATGCTTTATTTATTTTATTTATTTTGTTTGTTTTGTTTATACATGCACTGGGTACAGTCAGAAGCGCGGGAGGGTGAGAGAATTCACCAGAGCCAGAGCGGGGAGCAGAGCAGGCAGAAGGACCGAAGTACACTGCTGAGGGGAGCAGCGGGCGGCAGGAGAGGTCTGCGCGCCATGTGGGACCCTCCTCCGGAGGCCGGGGAGCAGCTGGGGATCGATCCGGCACCACAGAGGCCGCGGGCAGCTTCGCAACCGAGCGCTCAACCGCTGCGCCACCGGGGAGGCCCTATCCCAGACCCTGATTTCAGGAAAGAGTCACCACTCCTGAGAATCCCAAAGCAGCAGGAAGCTTGTGCTCATCAACAGCGTCACTTCCTGTTTCTTCATCCTGTGATAATGAACTGAAAGGGTTGAAATGAAGGCTGCCTCTCCAGCCCTTGTGCGCTAGTGTCTAGCAGCGGATAGTGCACAGTTCCTGTGTGTTCACCTCTGAGCTAAGCCCATAGAGAACCCGGAGGAGGAGATGGAGCTCTGCTCTCTCAGAGCTTTCAATCTTCTTAGATACACATGAAACAACAGGAGCATGATCCCATACAGCATGTAACAAAGAGATAAGTTGTGGGGATAGAGAAATAAGAAATAAGCTGAACTTAGTTCAAGGGCTAAGAAGAGGCATGAGTCCCTGATGCCATTCCATGACTTGTTTGGAGAAGCCTTGCACCTTTGAGTGGGCTGTTGAATCACTCAAGGCGCTCATTTTCTACAGCGCACTTGGCAGGACCAGACCAAGTGAACGTAAGGGCTAATACGCACTTTTGAGCCCACTGCTGAAACCTGTCTGCATTAAGAACTTATCTGCTCTGACTCTCAAAATTCCAGATGCCTCTCTGCCTTCAACTACCATTTACCTCCTGCTCAGCCATAGAAAGCTGGGTTAAAAGAAGTGGGCATCAGGAAAACCAAGTCCTATAGACTGCCCACCAGGCTTGTCTTGTGCCTGAAGCAGCCAGACAGTGTGGTGATAGTACAGAACCACCTGGAAGATGCATTAGGCAGGTTCTTTGCTGTAAACAACATCCGTTGATTGGTTAAGCAAAGGGGAATGTATTGAGGATAGTAGTGGAGCTCACAGAATCTCTAGTTGGTGAGAGAATCGGGCTTGTAAGCTTGAACTGTGCCATCAGATTGCTTCCCTGGGGGCTTGAGCGAGCGCAACCAACATGGCCAATCCTGGGCATAGCATACTCTCACCAGGACTGCTGCCACTGCTACCTAGACAGCTGAAAGGCTCTCCTTCAGGTTCTACCATCCTCCATAGGGTGGATTCTGTACCGTGCCTCTGCTTCACTCTCTTCCAAATCACACTCTCTCATGGGAGGAAGATTGCATACCCACACCCTGGTGGCAAGAAGTCTGAGAAAACAAGTTTCTGCCTTGGGAGGCAAAAGGTACAAAGTCCTTCTGACATAGTGCACAGACGCCGGACAGCAAAAAGTCCTGAAATAATGTTCATGTATTGAATGAGCCTAAGGCAGAATGTACAGTCCCAGTTTTGCATTGTTGACCTCGCTACATTTTGCATTGTTGCCTTGGTAATAATTGAAATATGGCAGCTCCTTTCTATTAAAAGGGTACAGTGACTCTCTTCTTGGTCTTCCAATGCCAGGGATACTTGTGCAGGTGGGATGGTACAGAGCAGCAGCAACAATAGCAGGCAAGGGCTCAAGAAGGGCACGTGACTTAGAAAGTGCCTCCTGACACGCACAGCAGTGGTGTTCTGTGCAGATGTTAGTCACTGAAGTAAATCCTGAATCACAGTTCAGATGTTTGCCTGATAAAACCACATCTGAGATGCTTTCTGTCAATCGTCATTCAGGAAATGCAAATTAAAACCACAATGAGATATCACCTCACACCTGTTAGAATGGCCATCATCAAAAAGACAAGCAATAGCAAATGCTGGTGAGACTGTGGCAAAAGGGAACCCTGTGCACTGTTGGTGAGAAGGTAAATTGGTAAAAACATTATGGAAAACAGTATGGAGGAGCCTCACAAATTTAAAAATAGAACTACCATATGATACAGCAATTCTGCTTCTGGGAATATATTCAAAGGAAACAAAAACAATAACTCAAAAAGAAATCTGCACCCCCATGTTCATGGCAGCATTATTTACAACAGCCAAGACATAGAAACAACCTATGTGCCCATCAGGGTGTGAATGAATGAAGAGGTTGTGGTGTACATATACAGTGGAATATCATTCAGCCGTAAAAATGAGGAAATAAGTCAGACAGAGAAAGACAAATACTATATGCTCTCACTTATATGTGGAGTATTGTAAAAAGCCCAAACATTAAATTCATAAAAAAAGAGATCAGACTCGTGGTTACCAGGGATGGAGTTAAGAACACACTTGATAAGGATGGACACAGACCGAGATTTGGCCTCCCTTATTTGTTCAGTGGTCACTTTAGACAACTGATTTTTGCTGACTCAACTCTACTAATTACAAACTAGCCCCTACAAACTAGGGCTTGTCTGGGATACTGGGTTTGAATCCTGCTCTTCCACCCCTACCATTTTGACCTCAGGTCTCAGTTTTCTCAGCTCTGAAACAGGGATAATGATGACACCTCATAGAGTTAGTTTAAGGATAAAATGAGATCGTGTGTGTGTGTGTGAAGAATACCTGGCACACACTTAGCACTGAATAAATGTTAGTCCTTTTATTGCTTTAGTAATTGTTGTTGTTATAGTTTCCCTGTTTTTTTTATTCTTTTTATGCAAATATGGTATATATGAGTCAAACTAGATTAAAGAGGCCTTTCAAATAATGCAAAATAAGTTTAGTAGCAACTCTATACAAAAGTAGAGATTTAAACATCATGGTTTAGGGCCTCCCCGGTGGTGCAGTGGTTGAGCGCTGGGTTGCGAAGCTGCCCGCAGCCTCTGTAGCGCCGGCTCGATCCCCGGCTGCTCCCCGGCCACCGGAGGAGGGTCCCGCATGGCGCGCAGACCTCTCCTGCCGCCCGCTGCTCCCCTCAGCAGTGTACTTCGGTCCTTCTGCCTGCTCTGCTCCCCGCTCTGGCTCTGGTGAATTCTCTCACCCTCCCGCGCTTCTGACTGTACCCAGTGCATGTATAAACAAAAAACAAACAAACAAACAAATAAATAAAATAAAACATGCCTCTAAAAAAAAAATAAAAAAAATAAACATCACGGTTTATTGACTTGAATGGAAAGAAAATAAAAGTACAAATATAGATCAAATAGGTCTCAAATAAATGAAGAGATATTGTTGTCTACCATGTGCAAGGGAACCTAGTTCGGTCATTTCCAATTACCAACCCACGGGCCTCCCCGGTGGCGCAGCGGTTGAGCGCTGGGTTGCGAAACTGCGCGCGGCCTCTGCGGCGCCGGTTCGATCCCCGGCTGCTCCCCGGCCACCGGAGGAGGGTCCCACATGGCGCGCAGACCTCTCCTGCCGCCCGCTGCTCCCCTCAGCAGTGTACTTCGGTCCTTCTGCCTGCTCTGCTCCCCGCTCTGGCTCTGGTGAATTCTCTCACCCTCCCGCGCTTCTGACTGTACCCAGTGCATGTATAAACAAAAACAAACAAACAAACCAGCAAACAAATAAATAAAGCATGCCCCTATTAAAAAAAAAAAAAAAAAAATCGTTAAAAAAAAAAAAAAGAAAAACCAATTACCAACCCACAATTACACTGTAGATTTGTTAAACAAATCAATATTCAAGAATATAAATTATATATTTGCTTTTTTTGATTCCACCTGATTAGGGTAAAATGTTCAGTCCAAGATAGTTGAGACAACTTACTCCTTAACTGATAAACTTTGCTAATAAAGCTGCCCCTGATGTCCTACATAAAAATGCATATGTTTGAAAAATTATGAAAGAATGTATTTTAAACCGAGAAGATAGACTGTGTTCAGGTCTTGAAGACCTTCCATGCAAAAGGAAAGGGAAAATAAAGTACATATTTAATTCCCTGTGGCTGAACACTCCATCCAGGTGATAGTATTATCTGGGGCCATGTGATTCTCAGATAACCTAGACCAGCATTCAGGAAACACTGGCTCCAGGATAAGGGTCAAACCCTGAGGGTAGCATCCAAACTTTCCACATCCAGCCCCTTCTTATCTCCTTGGCCTCCTCTCTTGACCCTCTGCCTCAAACATCAGCCACAGCAGCACTGCAACCTGGAATGTTTTTTACCCCTTCCTCTGCTCAGCTCCTTTCACCTGCTAACTCTCACTGACTCTAAGTTGATGGTTTTTTCCATTTTAGCTCCAAGTTGGGTTGGATACCAATCCTCTGAGTCCTGCTAATGTAGGCTGTATAGCCCCATCATCGCCCTTATCCCTCCAGGTTATAAGGATTTATTTGGGTCTGGGGGTATTAATCTATACATCCCCAGTATGGCTGGTCCAAACCCCAGAAAGAGGGAAGCAAGAGAGTGAGGGAGGGGGAATGAGGGGGGTTATAATAGTTTGGGTCTTCAGAGAAGCAGACTCAAAGATGAGATAAAACAGGCAAGGCATTTATTAAAGAAAACAGGCAAGGCATTTATTAAAGAAAACACCTGTGAAAGAACATGAGAGCAGGAGCTGGAAGAGACTCAGATGGGATCTAGTAGCTCTCTGTGCAGACCTCACCTGTGAAGGAGAGAGAAAAGAAAGTTTTGGAGGAAGCATCTTAGACTGCACTTGAGTCTAAGGACGTTTTGACCAGGTCAGTGGGGAGAACATGAGCCAAAGTTGCCTGTCAAAGGATTTCCCTGACTCTGAGGAATGGGCCTGCCTCATTCAATCACTTGTGGGAGCAGCCTGTGGGAGGCATGGCCTCAGCACCATTGTGGTGACAGGTATCACAGGCTGTATTCTGAGGCCCAAAGTCAGTTACACTTTCAGCAGAGAGCTGAGTGTTTAATTCTCATGAGGGAGGGAGGAAGGGAAGGAGGACACTAAATCAGAATTTCCCGGGAAGGGGTCCAGAAATTTATTTTTCTAAAGGTCTCAAATGATACTAAAGCGTAACCTTGCAGCAGAAAATAATCACAGACTTTTTAGGACTGATGTTACTAACCTAGACTTAAAGATTTTTTTTTTTTAATTTTTAGACAAGAACCGGGGTACAGGCCAGATGCGCGGGAGGGTGAGAGGATTCACCAGAAACAGAGCGGGGAACAGAACAGGCAGACTGAGGAAAGACACTGCTGAGGGGAGCAGTGGGCGAGACAGGAGAGGTCTGTTCACCATGTGGGTTGCTCCGAGGCAGGCGGGGATTGAACTGGCACTGCAGAGGCCACAGACAGCTCCACAGTGCTGCGCTCAACCGCCTGCACTACCAGGGAGGCCCACTAACCTAGACTTAAAATGCACCAACAGACCATTACAGTCGGTCATCACAGGTCTCGATTCTAGTTCCACCCTTGCGATTTACTTGATGACTTCCTCTGTACAGTTTTCAAATCTCCCTTTTCAGTGTTCACATTAGGAAATGAATTCAAAAGAAATCCTCAAATAGAAAACTCATTTGACTTCCAAGCTCAGTCCATCCAGCTGAGTGTTCTAAAACTGCTAATAATTAGTTAATTTAAACTAGGAGAAACTCAGCTAACTGTTTCAAAGCCTCCTTGTTCTATTATTGTTCTAACCATTTCTGTTTGTATATTGGCACATTTCCCAGCTGGCCTCTCAGGACCACCCAAGATGTTGGATGACAGTTTCAGAGACCAGTTAGATCAAGGAAGATTTAATTCATTTAAAATACACTAAAAATGGTCCACGATTACAGACATTTTGATTGTACCGTACTTACAAAGTCCTGCTCTCTTCAACGTTTTCCTGAAATTTGTGTTTCCAGTTCTGTTCAGTTCTTGGCATAGAGAGGTACTTATTAGTACGTTTATTAATTAATGAGAATTTAGGGGCTCTAACCCAGTTTAATGTTGCACTGCATGATATGGCAATATAATCAACATGACTTGTGAGGCTTTTTCCTCTGTCTTTTGCTTTGGTTTATCTGCCAAGATAATTCATGCGCCTTGCAACCAGTTAAACAAAACAAGATATTTAGAAAAAACCTTTACCTTCCCCCTCTAGGCCCACCTGCTGAGGTCAGCAGTGTTAAGTTTGGTTTACATCCTTCCACAGAAATAAAACAAATAGGATACACATAGTTGTGTTATATTCAACCATTTGTCCTTTGGGGAGAGATCATTTCCAATTATAACTAATGCAAAAAAATCTTTGTACATATTCACTTATATGTTGATGCTTTTTTTCCTAGGGACCCAAAAGTGGCATGGCTGTGTCAGAGTATGTGTATTGTTGATTTTAATATACCTGCCAAATTACCTTCTTAAAATGCTATAGCAGTTGTACATCTAATTAGGAATGAAGGCAGTACACATTTTCCCACATCACTGTTTTTAGTTGTTTTTCCTGATATGTGAAAAATGACATCCTGTTATTATTTTGTGTGTGCACATGTGTATTTTAAATTTTTTAATTGTTGTAAAATATACATAGCATACAGTTTACCATCATAACCTATATAATTCAACAGTAAGTACCTTTACACTGATGTACAACCAATTGCCAAAACTCTTTTCATCTTGCAAAACTGAAATTCTGTATTCATTAAGAATACAGAATAACTCACTTCCCCCTCCCCTGCTCCTGACAATCATTCTATTGTCTATCTTTGAATTTGACTATTGTAGGTATCTTAAGTAGGTAGAATCATATAGTATTTGTCTATTTTGTGACTGGCTTATTTTACTTATTCTATCTTCAAGGTTATTCCATATAGTAGCATGAGTCAGAATGTCCTTTTTTACATAATAAAATTAGAGCAGAAATAAATGAAATGGAAATTTTAAAAAGACAGTGCAAGAGATCAGTGAAACTAAGAACTGATTATTTGAAAAGATAAAGTAGAAAAACCTCTAGCAAGGTTCAATAAGAGAAAAAGGAAGAAAATTCTAATAAATAGAATCAGAAATGAAAGAGAAGTTATAACAGACATCTGAAAAAATAAAGGATCACTAGAAATTACTATGGGCATCTTAATGTCCATAAATTGGATAGCTTAGAAGAAATAGATACATTTTTAGAAGCATACAGCTTTCCAAGATTAAGTCAGGAAGGAATAGAAAACCTGAAAAGATCAATTACAAGCAAAGAAATTGAAACTGTAAACAAAAGTCTCCCAAAAAATAAAAGCCCAGGATTAGACAGTTTCACTAATGGGTTCTGCCAACCCTTCAAAGATGAACTAATACCTATCCTTCTCAAACCCTTTCAAAAAATTGAAAAAGAGGGAATGTTTCCAAACACATTTTATGGGGCCAACATTATACTGATACCAAAAGCAAATAATACCACATGCAAAAAGAGAAAACTACAAACCAATATGCCTGGTAAAAATAGAAGCAAAAATCCTCAACAAAATCTAAGCAAACTGAATTCAACAATATAGTAAAAGGATCATACATCACTATCAAGTGGGATTTGTTCCAAGGATGCAAGGATGGTTCAGCATATACAAATTAATCAATGTAATTCATCACATCAACAAAAGAATAGATGAAAACTGATGTGATCATATCAATAGATACAGCAAAAGCATTTGACAAGATTCAATAGACTTTTTTTATTAAAAACTGTCAATAAAATGGGGATAGAAGACCAACCCACAGCTAACATCATACTCAGTTTTTTCCCAGTACCTAGGAATAAATTTAATAGGTGAAACACCTATACAATGAAAATGATAGACATTATTAAAAGAAATAGAAGACACAAAGAAATGGAAAGATATTCCATGACCATGAATTGGAAGAACCAACATTTTTTAAATTTTATTTTATATAATTCTTACATCTTTTTTCATCTTTGCACAATGTATGCATTTTCATTTTGGTTATATTCCCCATACAATTGCACACCCCCCCCTTATTTTGACTCTAGTCCTTCCTTTCCCCGCCCCTACCCACCCCTCATAGTGTGTCTCTGGTTTATAGTTGCTTGTTGATTTTGATTTTTACTTTGTATTGATTAGTCTTTTTCCTGGTCTCTTATTTAGGTTTTCTAAATTCCTGCTATGAGTGAGACCATCTGGTATTTTTCTTTTTCTTTCTGGCTTATTTCACTGAGCATGATCCCTTCTCGCTCCATCCATGTTGCTGCAAACTGCATGTGTTTATCTTTTTTGATTGCTGAGTAATATTCCATTGTGTATATGTACCACATCTTCTTTGTGTATATGCACCACATCATCTTTGAAGGGTTGGCAGAACCCAGTAGTCATCTATTTTTGGGCATTTGGGTTGTTTGCAAAGCTTAGCTATTGTAAATAGTGCTGCTATAAGCATAGGGATGCAGGTGCCCTTTGGAATTACTGTTTCTGTGTCATTTGGGTAAGAACCAACATTTTTTAAATGGCCACTTTACCCAAAGCAATATACAGATTCAATGTAATCCCTATCAGAGTTCCAATGGCATTCTTCAAGGAAATAGAATGAACATTAAAACATTATACAAAAGGTGTTGGGAATACTGGACAGCCACATGCAAAAGGAAGAAACTAGACCACTATCTCACACCATTCACAAGAATTAACTCAAAGTGGATTAAGGATTTGAATGTAAGGCCTGAAAATATAAAATACATAGAAGAAAACACAGGCAAAGCAGTCCAGGACATTGACTTCAATGATATCTTGGGGGACTTTATTCCAACAGCAAGGGAAACGAAAGCAAAAATAAACAAATGGGACTACATCAAACTAAAAAGCTTCTGCATGGTGAAAGAAACTGTCATTAAAATGAAAAGACACCCTACTGAATAGGTGAAAATATTTACCTATCATATATATGACAAAGGGCTAATATCTAAGATCTATAAAGAATTCATACAGCAAGAAAAGAAATAACCCAATCAAAAATGGGTAAAAGAGCTAGATAGTCACTTCTCTAAGGAAGACAGACAGCTGGCCAGCAGGCACACAAAAAAATTGCTCATCATCTTTTACCATCAGGGAAATGCAAAAACCACGATGAGATACCATCTCATACCTGTGAGAATGAGCCATTTCAAAAAGACTAAAAACAACACGTGTTAACAAGGAATTGAGAAAAAGGAATGACCTTCATACACTGTTGGTCGGAATCTCTACTTTACCAGGCCTGATAGAAAACAGCATGGAGATTTCTTAAAATATTAAAAATAGATCTACCACATAATATAGCAATTCCACTTTAAGGTATCTATCCAAAGAATACAGAAATGCATCAAAAGGATGCATGCACTCCTATGTGAATTGCAGCACTATTTACATTAGCCAGGGTATGGAAACAACCTAAGTGCCCAATGACAGGTGTGGAGATAAAGAAGATGTAGTATACTTGTGACAACATGGGTGGAATGAAAGGGGATTATACTAAGTTAAATAAATCAGAAAGAGAAAGATAAATACCAGAGAATTTCACTCATGTGGAACAAAGGAATAGTCAAAACGAAGCCTAGATATCTGACTACAGAATTAAGGCTACCGGGGCCTCCCTGGTGGCACAAGGGATTAAGCACCACACTATGAAGCAATCCGCAGCCTCTGCAGCACAAGTTCAATCCCCGGCCGGCCAGAGAGCAACCCACATGGCATAACAGACCTCTCCTGTCTCACCTGCTGCTCCCCTCAGCAGTGTATTTCAGTAGATCTGCCTGTTCTGCTCCCCACTCTGTCTCTGGTGAATCCTCTCACCCCCTGCACCTCTGGCCTGTACCCCAGCTCTTGTATGCATAAATAAATAAATCTATAAAAAATAATTAAGGCTACCAAAGGGGGACTGGAGATGGGCAGAGGTGGGAGGGGCTCCAGTGAACTATGGTGAAGGATTATGGGTACTCTGGTGGTGGATGTGATATGGTAATATATCTAAAGAGGTGTGAACTTAAACCCCTAAATTATATACAGTGTTGTAAACCAACATTACCTCAATAAGCTATAATACAATTTAAAAAGTAATAAAAAAGAAAACTTCCTTTTTCAGGATGAATAATATTCCATTGCGTGGATATACCACGCATTTGCTTATGCTATGCATTCATCTGTTGATGAATTAGTTATTGTAAATAATGCTATGAACATTGATGTACAAATACCTCTTTGAGATTCTGCTTTCAATTCTTTTTGTCATGTACTCAGAAGTGGAGTTGCTGGATCACATGGTAGTTGTATCTTTTTTTTTTTCCCTCGAGGAACTTTCATGCAGATTTCATAACAGCTACATCATTTTACATTCCCATCAGCAATAGGGGATTTCAACAAGGGTTCCAATTTTCTACATCCTCAGCAACACTTGTATTTTCTGTTTCTTTCATTGTAGTCTTCCTCCTTTTACTTTCATTTTATATATAAGCGAGTATATATATTTATGTATATAAATAGATGTTATATACATTTGTATATATTTATACATTCATAATCATGTATTCTGGCTGTTTACTTTTTCTTTTCTATGAATTTACTGTTCATAATTTATACTCATTACCCTCCTTTCTATTGGGTTGTCTTTTTCTTATCAATATGCAGAAGCCATACACACACACACACACACACATCCGTCCTATGGTTGGGTTGAAATATTAAAATTACCATTCTTTTTGGTCACAAAGTTGATTATCAGCAATTTCATATAGTTTGACCAAATTTATGGCTATTAATCCTTTATCTACCATTTGCTATAACTATTTTCTCACAGACTCTTAATTATCCTTTGTCTTTTGTGGTATCTTTTACCACTGAATATTTTTATTATCTGTATTATCAAATCTGTTTTGTTTCTTTTATGCTTTCTTAGTTTCTTATATTATCTAAGAAGCTCTCCCTACCTGAATATTATATATTCTCCACAACATACTTCTAGAATGTTTATTTTACCTTTGCCTCTTTAACCTATCTGTAATTAAATAGGGTCTAACTTTGTATTTTTTATGTAAAAGGCAATTAATCTAGCACCATTTATTAAATATACCATCATCGAATTGAAATGCTTCCTTTATTATATGCTTTATTAAGTTCCTGTAAAATCTGTTTCTTACTTCATTCAATTCCACCATCTGTTTGTCCTTGTGCCAGTGATCTACTCTTTTGACTACACTAGTTTTTTTTTTTTTTAAATTTTTTTTTTTTGAGGCATGCTTATTTATTTGTTTGTGGTTTTTTTTGTTTGTTTGTTTGTTTATACATGCACTGGGTACAGTCAGAAGCGCGGGAGGGTGAGAGAATTCACCAGAGCCAGAGTGGGGAGCAGAGCAGGCAGAAGGACCGAAGTACACTGCTGAGGGGAGCAGCGGGCGGCAGGAGAGGTCTGCGGGCCATGTGGGACCCTCCTCCGGTGGCCGGGGAGCAGCCAGGGGATCGAACCGGCGCCGCAGACGCCGCGGGCAGCTTCGCAACCCAGCGCTCAACCGCTGCGCCACCGGGGAGGCCCTTGACTACACTAGTTTTATAGTGAGTTTTAATATTCATTAGGACAAGATATTAGTGGGGTATTACTGGTTTTGTTTTTCAGCGTTTTATTAGCAATTACACAGAGTTGTTGAGCTCTTCTTCACACAAATCTACAAAGATCCTTAGATAATAAATTATGAACACAACTTTTTTTTTTTTTAAGATTTATTTATTTATTTATACAAGCACTGGGTACAGTCAGAAGCCCGGGAGGGTGAGAGAATTCACCAGAGCCAGAGAGGGGAGCAGAACAGGCACACTGAGGAAGTACACTGCTGAGGGGAGCAGTAGGCAGCAGGAGAGGTCTGTTTGCCATGTGGGACCCTTGCCTGGCGGCAGGCGATCAAACCAGTGCTGTAGAGGCTGCGGGCAGCTGCGCAACCCAGCGCTCAACCGCTGCGCCACCGGGGAGGCCCAAATTATGAACACAACTTAATACCTCCCTCAGCTCATAAAATCAGTCAGGTTCAAGCTTACAGCTTAGCTTACTTACTGAAAGTCTCTTAAGTTTGTTCATCTTGGGAGACCAGTACCCAGGCCTACAGCAAATGATTGGCTAGGAGAATGAAAAGGAGGGGAAGGAAGAAGCAAGAATCTCCAGAAGCCTTCAGCATAGGCCTATGGTTGCTCATGATTGTCCCCAAATATCCTTAGGAAGGACCTCCCGGGTAGATGGGATTATAAAGAAAGGTGAAAGAGCAACAGAAATCAACTAGCTGCTTCAAAGTTTGGGTTAAGAATGGGCTTGTTGGGCCTCCCTGGTGGCGCAAGGGGTTAAGCATCGTACTATGAAGCAATCCGCAGCCTCTGCAGCACGAGTTCGCTGGCCAGGGAGTAACCCACATGGAGTTCTATGGCCAGGGAGCAACCCACATGGCGCAGCAGACCTCTGCTTACTTACCCACTGCTCCCCTCAGCAGTGTATTTCGGTCAGTGTGCCTGTTCTCTGTTGAATCCTCTCACCCCCGCCCTATCTCTGGTGAATCCTCTTACCCCCCGCATCTCTGGCCTGTACCCCAGTTCTTGTACACATAAATCTTTAAAAAAAAAATTTAAATGACCCCAAAGTAGAAATGATTTCTCTGCATATTAGTCTACAAATTCACTTATTAAATGAAACATATGGAAGGTGCCCTGCCACCATGGGATCTCCCAGCCAGTAGTGTGGACACAGTGAGAGCCAGTTAGGGCACGTCACCCAGACCACACACCAGCACCATCCACAGGATGCCAGACAATCATTGAAATAAGTCAAACATACCATAGTCAGCCAGGAGTCCACACACACTCCTGACATAACTAGGGAGATGTCGATGGTCCTAGTCCCACTGAAGCAAGGGCTACCTTGAACAGAAATCTAAAATTCCTCTTCAGTGGCCTTGCCTTATCTCTCATTCCATGTTTGTGTCACGTGTCTGCTGTTTGCACTGCGCTTCTATCATCCATATCGTTCAAAGTCACTGGTTATTCTTTATAAAATTGTTATAAAAGGTTTAAAAATACATCAACTTAGTTTTACAGAAAAAAAAAAAAAACTCCAAATGGTAAAAATGGATATAGAGAATAAAAATAGATATATAGAAAGAAAAATGAAATTTATAGAAAAAGTCTGTTACGTGCCCTTTCCTCCCTCCCCCAGTCTCCCCTAACTTCTGTCATGTTTTAATTACATGGAGAGTAGCTTCTATAAATGAGCTACAAGAATCCAGGCTTCTTAGAGTTCTCATTATAAATTAACATCCTTGGGCCTCCCCGGTGGCGCTGCCCACAGCCTCTGCAGCGCCGGTTCGATCCCCGGTCGCCGGGCGAGGGTCCCACATGGCGCGCAGACCTCTCCTGCCGCCCACTGCCCCCCTCAGCAGTGTATCTCATCACTCTGCCTGTTCTGTTCCCCGCTCTGTCTCTGGTGAATTCTCTCACCCTCCCGTGCTTCTGACTGTACCCAGTGCTCGTATAAATAAATAAACATCCTTGTTTATTAAATTGCAAATTGGTTAGATTTTATAGTGAGGGCAGCATTCTTCTTCAGCAGATCCCATGTTGCAGGCAGGGAATAAGAAGAACTCCACTCTCAGAGGCCAGTCAGTGCATGGTGGAGGAGGGAGCACCAGTGGGGACCCAGGGGAGGCAGGTGGTGCAGGTGACGTCCTCACATACACGTGGGAAGTGCATCCTGACTTCTGACAGTCGTGGGAAACCCAAGGGAGTCAGGTGGGAGTGTGAGCCTGTGCACTGGCAAAGAGGGGGTGTCTGGCAGCCCACTTGCAGAGGGAGGTAGTTGTTCAGCACATAACCAAGGACTAGAAGCAAAAATGGCAGGATGGGTTAGGGCGCTAGCGCCCTGCCTGGAAGCTGGGACCTAGACTAGGTATCTGGGCAACACTGCCTTTTGTTGACACTGCAGGATGAGCAGAGCGAAAACTTGAGAACCCAAAACTCATACCAAAGAGGGGCATTTAAGCTGCCTCTCCTCCTCATAGAACTACTCAGAGAGGGAACCCAGCGCAAACCCGTCACCTCCACCCCTAGTCCCAGGAGTGCTGATAGAAACCACCCTGGGCAAAACTGTAGCAGAGTATTTCCAATCGCAAAAGGCGTGCGGGATGGTGTAGTGGCAGGAAGGGGCACTGAGCAGGTTTTCTAAGATCCAGCAGACCAGGTAAAGGAGGAGTCCTGGAGCCCTCAGTGGTTTTTGCGGGTCTTTTATTGGGATTTACCCGGTACACAGCAGGCAAGGGTGCTGGGGGGCCGGGAGGCTGGCAGGCCTCCCAGCCTCCAGCAAGTCTTTACTCTCTCTGGGCTCTCCGGCCTTCTCTCTGCTTCTCTGCTTCTACTGGCATCCCCATGATGCCGCCCTTAAAAGCCCAGTCTCAGCCCAGGTGAATCCCATCTACCTATGCCCACACCCTACTCCAGGTGCCCGCCATCAGGCATGCATTCAGGACCGCAAGGGTCTATCATCTATCCTGATGGTGGGAGGGCAGAAAAGCCTGACATTTTTCCTTACCCTACAGCCCACCCCATCAGGGTTTTCTGCCATATAATCTACATATATACAATTTTCTTAGCAAACAAACAATGCAGCCATGGCCCACAAAAGTAAATACATCAAATATAACAAAATACAACAGAACACAAATAAGTCCAGGCTGGGCCCCAACCTAGTGCAAAAGACAATTATTGGTACCAGCAGATGAGCCACCACATCTGCTGCCGAAGGCACTGCTCATAAGAGGGAGGGGAATCACTCACGGCATCTGCTATAACACACCAGGAGCCGTCAGGCTTCCTGGCCTTCTCTGGCTGTAGTCTCGGCTACAAGCCACACACCGCATCCACCCCCAGGAGGCACTCACTCTGGGATTGGCGATTCTATTCTGTTGGGGTAATCGCCAACCCTCAGGGTTTCTGTCTGCAGTCGCTCCAACACTCGGCTTTCATAGCCACCCATGCGACTCGCAGACCCCTGCACTCAGGCCAACCCACTGCACAAGCACATGAGTCGGGGATCCAAACTCTACATTCTGCTTGGGCTCCACCCCAAGCCACGTTCCCCACCCGTCCCCCAAGGACGGGTTCCTCAGTTCCTCACCCTCACTCAAGAATGAGCAGGGCATCACCCACAGGTGATTTTACGAGACTCACTGGTCTTCAGCATACTCAGGCTGCTTAACAGCCACTCAGGGCTTCTCAACTTAGCATCAGCACCAGCTTTTGCCTTCTCAGTTGGCTTTTCTCCTCTGCCTGCCTGCTGGGCACACACAGGCTGCTTTTGGCCATCAAGGCCCACTGGCCACCCCCAGAATCCCAAAAAAACATAACCTGCCAAGGTCCTCCGCCTTCTGGTGGTATTGTCAGTCCAAGTTCATCAGTCCAAGTCCATTAGGCCTTTCCATCAGCACTGGTGAGCTCCGAATCACGGTCCTCTCTTCCCCGATGATTCTTGCTGCCTTGGAGGTCGTTGGCTGGTCCTCTCGGGCATCTTCTTCATGCCAGGTCTCATCCTGTAGCTCCTGGACCTTGTCCATCTCCTGTGCCGCCATGATGCCTCCAGCATCATCACAGGCAAACACAGTCTGTTAAAATTCCTTAGTCCCTCCAGGTCTTCGGAGGGCTCCATACCTGTCAGCATGGATCATCTTGCCGACTTACGCCAATTGTAGTGGCAGGAAGGGGCACTGAGCAGGTTTTCTAAGATCCAGCAGACCGGGTAAAGGAGGAGTCCTGGAGCCCTCAGTGGTTTTATGCAGGTCTTTTATTGGGGTTTACCCGGTACACAGCAGGCAGGAGTGCTGGGGGGCCGGGAGGCTGGCAGGCCTCACAGCCCCCAGCAAGTCTTTACTCTCTCTGGGCTCTCCGGCCTTCTCTCTGCTTCTCTGCTCTTCCGTTCGTTCTGCTGCTTCTCTGCTTCTGCTGGCATCCCCATGACGCCGCCCTTAAAAAGCCCAGTCTCAGCCCAGGTGAATCCCATCTACGTATGCCCACACCCTACTCCAGGTGCCCGCCATCAGGCATGCATTCAGGACCGCAAGGATCCATCATCTATCCTGTGGCAGGAGGGCAGAAAAGCCTGACATTTTTCTTTACCCTATAGATGGCTTCCCTTTTTCCATCTGGATCTACGCCTCCCTTCTCCATCTGCAACATGGCCCTGTGGGCTGACCTCAATGGACTCCATCAATGGGCTTATATGTGCTTCACCTTCCAGTTGCCTTGGGAGGCCAAGAGGAGAGAGATCAGAGTATTTATTTCCTTTAAATGCCTCCCTGCTGGGTCTCTGAGGGCTGGCTGGCTGCATCTCTGAATCAAAAGCCTTTGCACCTGTCAGGAGGCTCTTTTCACAGAGTTCTCTCTTTAGGTACCAGTAACTGCTTCCTCCTTCTGCTCCTTTTGGCCTGTGGTTTCCCTACACCCTGATATGCTTTTGTAAATAGTCTATTAAGCTCATCTCAATTTACCCAATCTGAGGGTGCCATCTGTTTCCTGCCAGTACTGGGAATGTTACAGATAGCTTGTCTGACAGAGCCTGATGATGGAGAGTACGGGGACCCCTATTTGTTCCAGGCTGAGGTGGGGTGCTCTGCAGATAACTGGAGGTTACTGTGTGCACCTGCAGTGAAGCCCAGAACTTGAGCTCTCCAGGCTCCAGGATTATGTCTTACTGTCTTTACAACCCCAACACTGTGTTTCTTTAATTTCTTCAGTTCAGAATACTTTTCTGTCTTACGAGGGTCCCTTTCTCAAATAACGACATCCCTGAAAGGCTGTGCTTTGAATGATTTTCTGCTAAGATCAAGGTAATCAAAGAGCCTTTCAGCAGAAATAAGATGTCAACATTCAGGGGAGGAACAGGCCCCAAGAAGAGAACAGGGGCTGAGGAGATGAGGATAAGGAATAGCACTGGAGAAGACCAGGCCTTAACAGGGTGTAGGGTAGGTAAAAGGTATCAGGCTTTTCTGCCCTCCCGCCATCAGGATAGATGAGGGAACCCTGCAGTCCTGAATGCATGCCTGATGGCGGCACCTGGAGTGGGTACACCTGGGCTGAGAGACTGGACTTTTAAGGGCGGCGTCACGGGGACGCCAGCGGGAGCAGAGAAGCCGAGAGAAGAAGAAGAGAAGCCGAGAGAACGCCAGAGAGAGCCCAGAAAGAGTGAAGATTTGCTGGGGGCTGGGAGGACTGCCAGCCTCCCGGCCCCCCAGCACCCCTGCCTGCTGTGTACCGGGTAAATCCCAATAAAAAGACCTGCAAAAGCCACTGAGGACTCTGACTCCTCCTTTACCCGGTCTGCTGGATCAGAAAACCTGCACTGTGTCCTTCCTGTCCCTACACAGGGAGAAAAAGGACGCTCCAGAGATCTCCACCCATCACAGGACTTTGCTCAAGGGCGAACTTCTGGGTCAGGAGGAGGTGCTGATCCAGCTAAAGAGAAACAGGAGAAAAATAATAGCTCCCACCACCAAGAGGGAGGGTTTCCACTTCTCAGCAGGTGGCAGGCATAGGCCAGTTACTTGCAAATTTCACAGTATAAAAATATGCCAGCAGTTGTTAGGAGAGCAGGTATACGTGGCCCTTTATCATTTTTTTAAAAGCAAAAGTACACTGTGATTACAGCTATGTCTAAATAGTGCGTATCTTGAGAAAGACTGGAGAGTACATGAAAATATAGTATTGCGGTTATAGAATAATTTCCCTTTTTAGCTTTATTGAGGTATAGTTGAGATACAAAAAAAGTACATAAGTTTAATGCATATATCTTAATGGGTTTGGACCTATGCACACACTCATGATACCATTGCCACAATCAAAATAACAGACATCCGCATCTTCAGAAATTTCCTTGTGTTATTTCATGGTGATTTTGTTGAGGGGAAGGAGGGTGTGTAAGAATTTGCAGGGGAGGTGTAAGAATATAAGATCCTTCCTGTTAACATGTTTAACCGTATGTACTATGTTGCCCAGCAGATCTCTAGATCTTACCTTGTATTTTGCATAAATTTTTCACGAAAAATTGTCGATATCATAGAATTATTCTTATAATAAACATGAAGAAAAAACCCACAAAGCTAGTATTTATATGAAATTAGGCAAGGTATCTTCTTTTCAGCTCCTTTTTCTACATCTATATGAGATAAATGTTCTCTACAGTTCCATTCAGATTTTACAAAATGTGATTCTGAGCTGTTGAGTTATAAATTTCATGTGGTTACAGAAAATCACATTTCATGTCAATACAGAGAGGTTTTGATTACTTTAACACTGCCATTAAAATCAAGGTATAGGTAGAATTGGTTTTTCCCCCACTGGAAGCTATGGTGACTGAAGTTTCTTCTGTCGACCATAGTCTCTTAGTTTTTCCTCTGGGTTTCTTTAAGATTTTTTTCCTCGACTCCACATGACCCTGGTAGGCAGGGTGCCCTGCCCCACCTTGGTAAGGGTTTACTGGTCATATGATCTCATCAGAGTCAATCAGAGCCATCTCTAAAATTGATATGTGGATAGAGGTACAAAGATCACTTTCTCCCAGAGCTACTAAATCTCTCTAACTACTACCTAGGTGAGCTTAGACAAATCATTTAACTTCTCTGAGCCTCCATTTTCTCACTTTAAATGATAATAATGTAATTTAATTTACCTCATTGTGAGTGAGCATCAAATGATATAAAACATGAGAAAGGTTGTTATAAACTTTAAAGTATTTTGTAGTATTATTAATTTATTTATTATAATTAAAAATAAATAAAATTATATGATAAAGTGATTCATTGGATAAAGTGATCCATTGAAAAGCATTGGCCAGTGACATCTTAAGGCACTAAATCTCCCAGAAACATTCCCATCTTTAAAGACGGCCATTATAGGGCCTCCCTGGTGGTGCAAGGGGTTAAGACGCAACCTATGAAGCTGTCTGCAGCCTCTGCAGCATGAGTTTGATCCCCTGGCGGGCCAGGGAGCAACCCACATGGCACAGCAGACCTCTCCTGTCTTGCCCGCTGCTCCCCTCATCAGTGTACTTCGGTCAATCTGCCTGTTCTGTTCCCCACTCTGTCTGGTGAATCCTCTCATCCCCCACACCTCTGGCCTGTACCCCAGCTCTTGTATGCATAAATAAATAAATCTTTAAAAAAATAATAAAGATGGCCATTATCTAAGTGTAAAAATAGGCTGCATTAATCTATACTGTCAGAAGTTAGGATATATGGTTAAATTTGCAGTTGGGGGCTAGTTATTAAAGAGGACATGAGGTGGCTTCTAAAAGCAGTTGGTTGTATTCTACTTGACTTGAGTTCTGTTTACATGGGTGTACTGTGAAATTCACTTACCTGTTTACCTAAGATATGTGTCCTGTTCTGTATGTATGTTACACTTTCATTACAAGTTTTAAAAACTTGAAGACTTCTGTGTCCATGAAGATGGAACAGACATACTTTTCCTTATCCCTGCCCCCATTATGTACAAATACATACTCTGGACTTATACATGCAACAAATATAAAAGAGAAGAGAAAAGACCGGCTGAGGTGCTCAGTACCCAAGGAACAAAATGGTAGTGACTTGTGGATTTTCTTTTCGACTCATATATCCCATATTTGTAGCTGAAGAAGCTGGCACCCAGAAATGTGAACAAGTACAAATTCAAAAAACATACTCTTTCTAGTCAAAGCACCAGGAAAAGAGCAGCATAGGAAGTAAAGTTTTAGACAATAAACTGCTCTACTTCAACTAAATACCACAGAAAAATTAAAATCTGTGGCCCCACTCCCACTCATGGCAGCAAAGGACAAGTGGAGTGTTTAGAATTCCTCCCTTGTCAGGCTGTAGCAAGGTACCTCAACCTACCCAACAGAGTGGCATCAGAGAAGGCCAAATTATGGAGCTAGCTTGTTCGTCCCTGCTGGATGTTAACAAGGAAACCACATGGGGAACTATACTTCTACCTCGTGTCCTTCTTGCTGGAGTGATATCAGAAGAAGCCTAGTAGAGAGTCAGGACTTTCACCACTGCTCAGTGATATTGAGGCCATTCTTTCCCTAGTCAGTGGTGACTGAGTGGGAAGTCTAAACTTCCATTTCATCCAGCAATAAAAAGGAACCCTCTCCAACAGATGTCAATAGAGGCTAAGTAGATTTCTTTTTTAAAAAAAAAATTATTTATGCATAGACAAACTGGGGTATAGGCCAGGGGTGAGAGGATTCACCAGAGACAGAGTGGGGAGCAGAACAGGCGAGACAGGAGAGGTCTACTGCACCATATGTGGGTTAGCTCCCTAGCCAGGGATCCAACTCAGGCTGTGGTAGTGATAGCACTGATTCTAACCCCTACACCACCACGGAGGCACAGAGGCTAACTGGATTTCTATGCTGACCTAGTAATTATAAGGAAGACAACCCACTTTTCTTGCTGGAGATGTCTCAAGGAAAAACGAAAAACAGCTAAAACAGAAGAATAAATAAGACACAGAATCACAACATAATTTCAAAAATGTCCAGGTTTCAATCAAAAGTCACTTATGATACTAGGAATGGGGAAGATCTCAAGCTAAATGGGAAATAAAAGATAACCTATAAATGGCAACACAGAGGTGAAATATATGTTAAAACTACCTAACATAGGTTTTAAAGCAACCATCATAAAAACAATTCAGTGAACAATTATAAACACACTGGACACAAATGAAAAATAGAAAATACCAAAATATCTATTAAAGAAATAAGATATAAAGAAGAACCAAATGGAAAATTTACATTGAAAAATACAATAACCAACATTTTAAAACTCAATGGATGGGCTCAATAGCAGAATAGAAGAGATAACGGAAAGAATCAGTGAACTGAAAAGCAGAACAATAAATTACCCAGTCTGAATAGAGAGAAATTAGACTGAAAAAAAAAAAAAGAGGTAAACAAACAGAGAAAGAGAGCTTCAGGGACATTTAGGACTTTAGCAAAAGATTTAGTATTGGTATTATTAGAATCCAAAAAAAAGAGGAACAAATAGGACTAAAAAAGTATGCAAAGAAATAATGGCTGAAAATGTTCCAAATTTGGCAAAAGATACAAACTATAAATTCAGTGAACCTCAAACAGGATAAGCCCAAGGAAATACAAAGCAAGAAACATAATCAAACTTCTGAAAACTAAAGACAAAACAAGGGAGAAATTATTCCTTATGACAGAGAACAACAACTTAAATAACAAGGGTTTTCTCATGAGGAAATAAAGCTAAAAGGTGGTGCCACATTATCTTTTTAAATATCAAAAGAAAAGAACTGTCAACCCAGATTCTTATTTCCAGTAAAAATATTCCTCAGGAATGAAGGGAAAATCAAGACATTCTCAGATGTCAGGAAAGTAAGACTTTGTTGCCAACAGATCTACCCTAAAGAATGACTAAAGGAAGTTGACTAAAAAGAAAGGAAATGATAAAAGAAATTAGAACATGAGGAAGGAAGAGAGAACATGACTTTCCTTCTCCTGAGCTTTATAAGTTATGGATGATACTTGAAACAAAAATTATAAAGCTGTCTGTTTTATATCTTCATAGAGGAAACATTCAAGACAATTGTAGATGAAGGAGGGTAAATATACGCAAAGGGACTGGAGGTTTCTACACTACACTCAAACTGGTAAAATGATGACACAAGTAGACTCAGTAAGTTATGTACATATGCATAATCTTTGAGTGGATTAGGAGCACAAGGGACTGTGGTGATGGTGCACTGGTGAATTAGTGGAGGAAATTCTATGGGGACTACCCCTGAGGGGGAAAAAAAAGCAAACATTGTTTAAAATTGAACAATGATATAGGGCCTCCCTGGTGGCACAAGGGGTTAAGCACAGCACTATGAGGCTGTCTGCCAGCCAGGGAGCTACCCACATGGCACAGCAGACCTCTCCTGTCTCACCCGCTGATCCCCTCAGCAGTGTATTTCAGTCAGTCTGCGTGTTCTGTTCCCCACTCTGTCTCTGGTGAATACTCTCATTGCCCCCCTGCACCTCTGGCCTGTACCCCAGTTCTTGTATGCATACATAAATCTTTAAAAAAATGATGTGAAATATATATAATTAATAAATTTTAAAAATATAAAAAATAAAGCGCATGACCCAAGTATCTACTGCCTACAAGAAATTTATTTCAAATATAATGATGAAGGCTGACTGGAAATAAAAGAATGGAAAAAGATATATAATGCAAACATTAATCAAGATAAAGTAAGATAGTCATATTAATATCATATAAAGTAGACTCCAGAGAAGAAAATTACCAGAGGCAGAGAAGTACATTATATAACAGTAAAAGGGTCAATGCAGCAAAAGGACATGGTATTCCTAAATGTGTATGCCTCAAGCAACAGAACCACAAAGTATGTTCAAAAAAAAGAAAATGCAGCAACTCAATATGAAATAGGTTAGTTGAATAGCTGTTTAACTATTAAGGAAATTGAATTTGTATTTTAAAACTCCCCCAAAAGAAATATCTATTGTCAGTTGTATTTGGAGAAGAAGTCATACCAAATTTCATATCATATTTTCTAGCAAACAGAAGAAGGAACTCCTGTAATTCCCGTTGTGGCATTCTGGCAGAAAAGGTGGTGGAAGGGATGGGGAGAGGAAGGATAAGAGATTCTTGGATCCAGTATCTCTTTTTGGTAAGTTAAGAAGTTTAGGAACTTTATCTCAAGAAGGAATTCTACTAAAAATTTAGTCATTCTGACTTTAAGGAGGACCATGTGAGGACTAAAAGATCTAGGGAAAGTAAAAATAGATGACTGGACCAAGAAGATGTGGTCCATATACACCATGGAATATTACTCAGCATTCAAAAAAGATAAACACATGCAATTTGCAGCAACATGGATGGCAATGGAAGGGATCATGCTCAGCGAAATAAGCCAGAAAGAGAAAGAAAAATACCGGATGGTCTCACTCATAGCAGGAATCTAGAAAACTTAAATAAGGGACCAGGAAAATGAATAACTATAAGAAAGTGAAAATCAAAATCAACAAACAACTATGAACCAGAGATACTCTAAGGGGGGTGGGGGGCGGGGAGGGGAGGGATTGGGGTGAAAATAAGGGGGCCACAATTGTATGGGGAATACAAAAATAAAATTTAAATTAAAAAAAGAAGATCTGGGGAAAGGATATTTTAAAGACGTGACCCTGAAGATAACAGCATTAATGAATCATCGTGGGAGTCCTTGAAAATTGAGTATTCAGAGGAAAAAGAGAGGGAGGAGGAACAAGGAAGTGATTGCTGTGTTTGCTCAAGGGGCTTAGTATTTGGTCCATATTGTCCACAGGTTCTGAGTCCTACTCCAGAAGGGCTGACCTTCACCAGTTAGCTGAAACAGGGGTGCCTATTGCTAGAAGAAGGCAACTGAAAGTCACCTGATAAAATGATGTGTGTAAGGAGCAGGAATGGCCACTGAGCATGTTTTCTAGGATCCAGCAGACCGGGTAAAGGAGGAGTCCTGCAGCCCTCAATGGTTTTTCCAGGTCTTTTATTGGGATTTACCCAGTACACAGCAGGTAAAGGTGCTGGGGGGCCGGGAGGCTGGCAGGCCTCCCAGCCCCCAGCAAGTCTTCATTCTATCTGGGTTCTCCGGACTTCTCTCAGCTTCTGCTTCTCTTCTCTCTCGGCTTCTCTTTCGGCTTCTGCTGGCGTCCCCATGACACCGCCCTTAAAAAAGCACAGTCTCAGCCTAGGTGAATCCCATCTACCTAGGCCCACACCCTACTCCAGGTGCCCACCATCAGGCATGCATTCAGGACCGCAAGGATCCATCATCTATCCTGATGGTGGGAGGGCAGAAAAGCCTGGCATTTTTCCTTACCCTACAATGTGGTCTTTAGAAGAGTCTGGCTATGCAGTTAGCAATCAGGAAACTGAGGCACGCTGTAGGCAAGAACCAAACAGGAGGGGCCCTAATACAAACAAGGATAGAAAAGGTGTTGCATGGAGTCCCAAAACAGGACCAGCAGTTAAGTCAGCAGGAGCCAGACTTCAGGCTGAAGCTAACGGCTTTTAACAAAGCTGGAGTCAGGAACAAATGAAGGTGTGGTAGGCATAATTCCAAGATGGCCTCCAAGATTCCTGCTGCACCATCCCCCCCACTTTATGTGTTGGCAGGATCTGTGAATACAGTCAGATAATCATTCCAATGATTAAATTATATCGCGCAACATTCTGCCATAGCAAACTGGAGGGAGATTCTCCTGGAGGGAGATAATCCGCAGATAGAGCTGCCAGGTTATGAGAGGGCCGCACACCTGGGACCTGTGGGCACTCTGCAGATGCTGAGACAAATCCCTAGCCAGCAACCAACCAGAAAATGGGGATCTCAGTCTTACAACTTTAAGAAAATGCATTCTGCCAGTAATCTAAATGAGCTTGGGAGAGGACATGGAGCCTCAGATGAAATCACAGCCCCATCTGGTTGACTCCTTCATTTCAGCCTGCTGAGACCCTGAGCAGAAGAACTTGTGCCAGACTCTCCCAGCCAACCTGTGCCAGGATTTCTCAGCCATGAAACTGTGAATAATAAATTCATATTGTTTTAAGTCACTAAGTTTGTGGTAATTTGTTACATGGCAACAGAAAACATATAGAAGGTCTGGCCCGGATTCAGGAATATGGGAATGCAGCTGGTCTGATAGAGTCCAAAGGGCACTAACTTCAATTGAGGCAATCATGGGGGACATTCCACCCCTGACACAGCTATCTTTAAAGGGCCTAGGCCACTCTCAGACATTGCTGGGTAGGAGTGTAAACTTGCACAACCTCCACAAAAGTCAATTTAGCAGTATTTATCAAAATTACAAGAACATATGATTTTTGATTCTGTAATTTCACTTCCAGGAATTTACCCTACAGATATATTATTGACATGGGAAATGATCCGTATATAAAGTTATCTATTAGAACCTTCACCTCATTCATTCATTCATTCAACACATGAATATTGTTAGTAATAGCAAAAGATTGCAAGCACCTTAAATTTCTATCAGTGGGCATGATTAAGTACACTACTGTACAACAGAATACCACATAATTGAAAGAAAGGACACTCGGCACCTGTATCAACATGGGAAGAACTCCAGTATGTTTTTAAGGGATAAAAGCAGAACAGAGCATACCTCATGTCAAAAGGAGAAGAGTGAAGGTGTGTGTTCACACTTGTTCCTACCTGCATTAAAATAAAAATCTGAGGAAGGTTATAGTGGCTGCCTAGTTGGTGAGGCTAGGGAGGAATTGGGCAGATGGGGTGTAGGGTAAGGAAAAATGTCAGGCTTTTCTGCCCTCCTGCCATCAGGATAGATGATGGATCCTTGAGGTCCTGAATGCATGCCTGATGGTGGGCACCTGGAGTAGGGTGTGGGCATAGGTAGATGGAATTCACCTGGGCTAAGATTGTGCTTTTAAGGGCGGCGTCACGGGGACGCCAGCAGCAGAAGAAGTCGAAGTAGAAGCCGAAAGAGAAGCCCGAAGCAGAAGCAGAGAACGCCAGAGAGCCCAGATAGAGTGAAGATTTGCTGGGGGCTGGGAGGACTGCCAGCCCCCCAGCACCCCTGCCTGCCACATACCTGCTGAACCCCAATAAAAGACCTGCAAAAAACGACTGAGGACTCTGACTCCTCCTTTACCCGGTCTGCATGAGATCAGAAAACCTGCTCAGTGGCCATTCCTGACCTTACAATTGGCGTAGTCGGCAGGATCCATGTAGACGGGTATTGGAGCCCTCCGAAGACCTGGAGGGACTAAGGAGAACAGACTGTTTGCCTGTGATGACGCTGGAGGCGCCATGGCGGCACAGAAGGTGGACACCATCCGGGAGCTGCTGGACGAGACCTCAGCTGGAGGAGGAGATGCCCGAGAGGACCAGCCAAGGACCCCTGAGGCAGCAGAATCATCGGCGAAAAGTGGACCATGATTCAGAGCTCTCCAGTGCTGATGCAGGGAGAGGCCAACGGACTTCGACTGATGGACATGGAATGATGAACTTGGACTGACGGTCCCTCCAGAAGGCGGAGGACCTTGCAGGTTGATATGTTTTGGGACCCTGGGGGTGGAACAGTTTTGTTTGTAAACCCCAGGAGATGGGAATCTGGGGGTGGCCAGTGGGCCTAGATGGCCAAAAGCAGCCTGTGTATGCCCAGCAGCCAGGTGGAGGAGAAAAGCCAACTGAGAAGGCAAAAGCTGGTGCTGATGCTAAGTTGAGAAGCCCTGAGTGGCTGTTAAGCAGCCTGAGTATGCTGAAGACCTGTGAGTCTCGTAAAATCACCTGTGGGTGATGCCCTGCTCATTCTTGAGTAAGGGTGAGTTGTTGAGGACCCGTCCTTGGGGGACGGGTGGGGAACGTGGCTTGGGGTGGAGCCCAAGCAGAATGTAGAGTTTAGATCCCCGACCCATGTGCTTGTGCAGTGGGTTGGCTTGAGTGCAGGGGTCTGCGAGTCGCATTAGCGGCTATGAAGGCCGAGTGTTGGAGCGACTGCAGACAGAAACCCTGAGGGTTGGCGATTACCCCCAACAGAATAGAATCGCCAATCCCAGAGCTAGTGCATCCTGGGGGTGGATGCTGTGTGTGGCTTGTGGCCGAGACTACAGCCAGAGAGGCCAGGAAGCCTGACGGCTCCCGGTGTGTTATAATAGATGCCGTGAGTGATTCCCCTCCCTCTTATGAGCAGTGCCTTCAGCAGCAGATGTGGTGGCTCATCTGCTGATACCAATAATTGTCTTTTGCACTAGGTTGGTGCCCTGCCTGGACTTATTTGTGTTCTGTTGTATTTTGTTATATTGTGATGTATTTGCTTTTGTGGGCCATGGCTGCATTGTTTGTTTGCTAAATTGTATATATGTAGATTATATGGCAGAAAACCCTGAGGGGGTAGACTGTAGGGTAAGGAAAAATGTCAGGCTTTTCTGCCCTCCCGCCATCAGGATAGATGATAGACCCTTGCGGTCCTGAATGCATGCCTGATGGCGGGCACCTGGAGTAGGGTGTGGGCATAGGTAGATGGGATTCACCTGGGCTAAGATTGTGCTTTTTAAGGGCGGCGTCACGGGGACACCAGCAGCAGAAGAAGTCGAAGTAGAAGCCGAAAGGGAAGCCCGAAGCAGAAGCAGAGAACGCCAGAGAGCCCAGATAGAGTGAAGATTTGCTGGGGGCTGGGAGGACTGCCAGCCTCCCAGTCCCCCAGCACCCCTGCCTGCCACATACCCGCTGAACCCCAGTAAAAGACCTGCAAAAAACCACTGAGGACTCTGACTCCTCCTTTACCCGGTCTGCATGGGATCAGAAAACCTGCTCAGTGGCCATTCCTGGCCTTACATGGGGGCAGGCACTAGAGGAAGAACTTGCACTGTGTATTGGGTCATACTTTGAATTTCTGAACCATTTTTGGGCTATCAGCTATATAAAATCTTAAATGTAGGTAGTTTAAAATTAAAACTATCTTTTCCAGAAATCACGCTGTACCATGGGTTTCAGGTGTGCATCGTTATATCTCAACAACTGCTTGTACTCCTTTAAGTTTGCCAATAAAAGACTTCAAAGCTGGTCCAGTAGAGTTAGGGAACCACGTGTTTGTGTAACATTACCGCCCAGTTTCTTAAGCTGTTTAGGGCCAGGATGTCAGCATGGAAAAGAGACCCTTCCCCTGTCCCCAGGTTTAGATTTTGCAGCTTGATGGAGCCATCATTTATTTTGCTCACCCAACTCCCCGGGGGGGAATTTAAGGGCTGTTTTCCTAGGGGCCCCCAAGTCTTTCCAGCTGCACCAGGAGCCCTGTTGGCAGCTAAGGTTCCCCTGGGAGGTGAGAAGCTGAAGATGCCTGCCAGGCCCCAGCCATCTGGGAAAACTTGAGTTCAAGTAACCTAACCAGTCCTGTCCTACAGGTCTGAATTCCCTCAAGCGGACTGGGATGTATCAGTGTTAGTTGTTTACACCTGGAATCCTTCTGCCTGCTTGGGGCCTATGGTCTGCCAGTTAATTTTAGCTATTGCCTGTCCTTCGCTGCCTTTCCTCTCACTTGAATCCCTCCTACTGTGTCCTCCCCTTTCTCCTGGGCTTCCTCTTCTGATTTTGCCTGTTGCTGCAGGTTGCCTTCCGGTATTAGATACGGGCCCAGCAAGAAACAGATGGCATGCTCAAATTGGGTAATTTGAGAAGAGTTTAATAAGGGATTATTTATTTTAAAAAAGTGTGGGCAAGTGGTCCAGTGAAACCACTAGGGATAGGGCAGTACCCTGGGGAAGGGGAAGGATCAGCAATGGAAGGATGGTGGAGAGGGCCGAGCAGGAGCTAAGACTTGTGGTTAATCAGAGGAAGCAGCCAGTTCACTCAGACTCATCAGGGAGAGAGCCTGGGAAAGTAAAAACCCCCACACCACACGTTCTTTCCTTCTCTCTCTCCTACAGTTACCTTGTTTTCCAAACCCAGCGGAGGACACAGGAACCCATTGATTCTAACCATAGAGGTCAGCTTCCCAACCACAGAGCGTGATGGGAAAGAGTAGAGAGCGGATCTGGAGGGGCAAATGGAATATATCTGGCATCCCTCTCGTCACACTTCAGAAAAAATGTATAATGGAAGATTTCAGACATATTTTTAAAAGTAAAGAGATTAGAATAATGAACCCCACATACCTATTATCCAATTTCAACTTTATCAACTTAAAGCCAATCTCATTTTGTTTATGTCCCACTCACTCTTGCCCTCTTGTTATTTTGCAGACATCAGATCATTTCATCTGTCAATAATTCATATGCATCTCTAGAAGATTAGGACATTCTTTAGACCACAAAACCATTAGCAAAGGAGAAAAATAAAACAACTCCTTAATATCACTGTATATCCAATCAATGTCAAATTTTTAATTGTCCAATAAATGTCATACATGGCTTTTTAAAAAGTAACCTGTTTGCTTGAATCCAGATCCAAATAAGGGCTAATCATTGCAGTATTTTTTTTTGTTGTTGTTGAAGAGAACAAGACATTTGTTCTATAGCATTTCTCACAGTCTAGATTTTGGTGATTGTGTTTCCATGGCCTAGGTTAACATAACTTCTCCCTGTATTTCCAGTGTGCTTATAGTTAGCTCTAGAGGCTTAATCAGATTTAGGTCCAATTTTTATTACTTCATAGATGGTGGTGTGTTCTTTCTTCAGGAACCACAAAAAGTCTGGATGACAATTTTTGTGATGTGTGATGTTAATAGCCATGATGATATTCAAATTTCTTATTCCTTTTCTTATTTTCACTATTTTCCCTCCTGGTTTGTTTTCTTCAATTCGTAAGACCGTGTGGAACTCCCCCACGTCTCTTGGTATAGTCCTATTTCATCCTTCTTAGAGGCTGCATAATTGTTGTGTTGTGTCTGTGCTATCATTTATTCAATCACTCTCCTGTTGACTGGCTTTCACTTGGCATCCGGGGTTTTCTTTTTTTTCAAGAATGAACAATGATGTAATAAAACATCCTTTTACACATGCCTTACTTACTAATACTTTTATTTCTATCAGATTCCCAGGAGCTCGGTTGCCAGGGAAATGAAATATTTTTAAATTAAGAGATGTGACCAAGATTACTTTCTAAAATGACTATACTACTTCAATGTCCACTGGCACTGTGCATGAATACTATTTAATCTATGTCCTCATCAGCTATGGGTATTAATAGCATTTATAATTGTTTTGCCAGATTATGGGTATAGAATAATGTCCCTTTGCTTCAGTCTCTGAAGCCAGATTGCTAGGTTTAAATTCTGACTGTGCCACTTACTAGATGTGTGCCTTGGTCAAACTAGCTTCTCAGGATTTCAGTTTCCTTATCTATAAAATGGGATAATAAGAATACCTGCCTCAGCATGTTGTAAAGATTAAGTGAGTTAACAGATACAAAGTGCTTAGTGCAATGTCTGACTCATTGTGTGTGCTTCTCATTATTTTTCTCTTAACTTTCTCTCTTTTCCAGCCTAAAGTCTTATGGTATAACATCAATTTCTCTGTAGCCAGTACCTCAGTATCCCGAGTCCCCTGTTCTTTTACATTCCTACCATTGCAACATCCACTCTCTTCTTATCTGATGCAATCATGCAGACTGTAGCATTAGGAATTGGGGCCCTTTTCTCAGGGCTCTCTGCGTCCAGAGCACTAATCAGAAATCTCTCTACATGTCTCAGTCCATTTCCCTTCCCCTCCCCAAAGTAGGTAGTCTAAAATGGTTACATTTCCTCATCCTCTACCCTCTAACCTTTAAGCAAACAACCTTGAATCCCTTACCTGTAACCTTATAGGGGTGGATTCGGCAGACTGATTTGTTCAAAATGTTAGGGGGAAAATACTTCAGTGCGTAGTTTAGAATGAAAGAAGGTTCCTTTGCAGTCAGGTTTCGGTTCAGGTTTGGTTTGGGTTCAGTCAAATGCATTCTGGCACTCATGCTCGGTAGCATATGCCCTCACAGAGAAAAAGCGTTTTTCAAATTGCTTTAAAGTACCACCTTTTGACTGTACAAACCTAAGTGGGATGTCCCTAAGGACTCTTAAAAAAAACCTTCAACTGCTTTCAGTAGTCTTAGTAGCATTAATATTGCTATTTCCACACACATTCACGTGCGCACGCACACACGTCTGGCTAGTAATTATGTCAATGTTTGGCATCAACATTTTACATAAAAGATAAAAGACAGTGACGGTATAAAATCAAATGAATTAAGTATAAACCTTTTAATTATAAATTTCTTTTTTAAAGATTTATTTTTATACAAGAGCTGGGTACAGGCCAGAGGCGCGGGAGGGTGAGAGGATTCACCAGAGACAGAGCAGGGAGCCGAACAGGCAGACAGACTGAGATACACTGCTGAGGGGAGCAGCGGGAGCGACAGGAGAGGTCTGCTGCGCCATGTGGGAATCTCCCTGGCCGGCCGGGAATCAAACTGGCGCTGCAGAGGCTGCGGACAGCTTCACAGCTCGGTGCTCAACCTGCTGCGCTACCAGGGAGGCCCATTAATTATAAATTACAATTAGAAATATCAGTATGGGGGCCTCCTTGGTGGCACAAGGGGTTAAGACTCAACCTACGAAGCTATCTGCAGCCTCTGCAGCACGAGTTCGATCCCCACCCAGGGAGTTACCCACATGGTGCAGCAGACCTCTGCTGACCCCCCCACTGCTCCCCTCAGCAGTGTATTTCAGACAATCTACCTGTTCTGTTCCCCACTCTGTCTCTGGTGAATCCTCTCACCTCCTACATCTCTGACCTATACCCCAGTTCTCATATGTATAAATAAATAAATCTTTAAAAAAAAAAAAAAGAAGTATCAATATGAACCAATGTTTTAGCTCCCCACCCCTCAAAAAAATTTACATCTCTTAGTTTTGTATACTGAAAGACTTAGATATAATGATGACTCAGTAACAGTGAGCCCACTGGTATCAAAATATTAGCCTCTAAATACCTTTTTCTAGGCTACCTGCACCCCTATATTTATTGCAGCACTATTTATAATACATAAGATAGGGAAACAACCCAAATGCTCAAAAGTAGATGACTGGATCAGGAAGATGTGGTATATATACACAATGGAATACTATTCAGCAAACAAAAAAGATAAACTCATGCCATTTGCAGCAACATGGATGGAGCTGGAAAGGATTATGCTCAGTGAAATAAGTCAGAAGGAAAAAGAAAATTATCAGATGGTTTCACTTATAAGAAGAATATAAGGGATGGGGGGCATAACAAAAAAATATGGCAGGCAACTGTAAATTAGAGACATTCTGCAGAGGAGGGGGAGGGAGAAGGGTAGGGATTAGAACAGAGGAGGGAAGAGCACAGGCCAATATGGCCATGGTGCATGGATGAGTTGAAGGTGGGAATTCTATGGGGAATGCACCTGAGAGGAGAAAGCAAACATTGTACAAAAATGAATAGTGATGTAAAATATATATAAATAAATTGCATTTAAAAACAAATACTTTTTTCTTTTTAAAGAGTTTATTAGATTATCACAGTGAAGATTAGAACCTGGGAGGCAGTTTGTTTATTTGTTTGTTTGTTTGTTTGTTTATTTATACAAGCACTGGATACAGTCAGAAGCACCGGAGGATGAGCCAGAGGGGAGCAGGCAGACTGCTCTCCCCAGAGCCAGAGGGGAGAGCAGAGCAGGCAGACTGATGAAGTACACTACTGAAGGGAGCAGTGGACGGCAGGAGAGGTCTGCGCGCCATGTGGGACCCTCCTCCGGTGGCCAGGGAGCAGCTGGGGAGCAGCCGGGGATCGAACCGGTGCTGCAGAGGCTGCGGGCAGCTTCGCAACCCAGCGCTCAACCGCTGCTCCACCAGGGGAGGCCCAATACCTTTTTCTACTTAAAGAGAACAGGGCTCCTTAGAGAAATAACTGGTTACACTCAAAGGTAGGATGTTTACAAAATAAGCAAAGAAGATCTCAATGACTCCTGAGGTTGTGTCAAAGGGACACAGACATCAACTTGAAGATACTCCTACTAGTTTAAAATGAGACAATTTGTGCATCAAAATGGATAAGTATTGTAGTTGATAAATATCAAAAATTAAGTTATAAGTTCACAATGATAACTGATAAATGAAACAAAACTCAGAAAGCTCATTGTTCATCATTGGAGGTTGTCAGAGCACAAATTCACTATTATGGAAATTGGTTTTTAAAAAAGAAAGCATCAAACATTTATCGTATTTTTCCTGTATAAGAAATGGTTTTCTAGGTAACCAAAGAGTTGCTGAAGAATAGTCTTCTTATAAGAGGAATTCCAGCTAGTATGCAGAATAATGATAAAAATAATAATTATCACCACTTTTCAGGTACAAATAAATAACAGATCTTAGCAATGATCATCAGTGGCTGCTAGAACTATTAGGGGGAAAATTGATAGGAAACTTTATAATGGATAAGTTAGGCTGACACTACCTGATTCCACTAATTAGCACCACTACACGAGAGACAACATACATTATCTACCTCTTGATGTGACATAATTGGAAGTACATAGCGTCACCTATTAAATATTTTTGCTTATAAAAAAATCTTAAATCAAGCTTCAATATCTGACTATCAACTTTTGGAAAACACAGAGAATAGAGAGTTAAATGACACCATGCAGAAGCAATCAACCTAATCCAGGATATAATATATCCTACCGGATAAATGATCCAGTCTTTCCAATAAATAAATTGTGTGTGTTTGGGGGGAGGGTAATAAGGTGGGGCTATCACAGCATAAAAGAGACTTCACTTGATGTTAGCTAAAAGGCCGAGAAGCTATGGAGAAACTTAAGAACTATAATAACCAAACAATTTATGAACCTTGCTGGTAAGACAATGTGAACAAGGTAGCTGAAAATGTTATCTTTGTGAGAATTAAAGAACTTTTAATATAGCCTGGGGTGAAATGATACTAGGGAATATTTTCTAAGGTGTAATAATGGCATGTTATTTATATTATTTTCATTGTCCTTATTAGTTACAGATATTTATTGAAACATTTATCTCTGAAATTACATAGTTTGGGTTTGTTTGAAAATAGTCCACCCCACCCAAAAAATGTTGCAGTGGATAAATAGAACAAGATTGGCAAAATATTGTTAATTGTTGAAGCTGAATCATAAGTCAGAGTTCATTATATTATCATTTCTACTTTTGTGTACGTTTAAATTTCTTTCATAATAAGAAGTTTTTAAAAATAAATGTTTCTTAACAAGAAAAGTGATAGCCCCACCTTCCTACTCTCCCCCCAGACACACAGAATTTATTTATTGGAAAGACTTTATTAAGTTGATTGCTTCTCCACAGTGTCATTTATTTTATCTCTGTTTAAGCTCATGATTCACATATTTTGTTTTTATTTACTTATTTATTTTTTAAAGATTTATTTATTTTATTTATTTATATAAGCACTGGACACAGTCAGAAGTGCTGGAGGGTGAGAGGATTCACCAGAGCCAGAGCAGAGAGCAGAACAGGCAGAATGACAAAGTACACTGCTGAGGGGAGCAGCAGGCGGCAGGAGAGGTCTACACGCCATGTGGGACTCTCGCCCGGTGGCCGGGGATCGATCCGACGCCGCAGAGGCTGCGGGCAGCCTCACAACCCAGCGCTCAACCGCTGCGCCACCAGGGGAGGCCCTCACATATTTTGTTTTTATTGTTTTTTGCATTCCTATATAAAACTTTGGTCATGATTTTCAGTGTTTCCAAGACAAAATATTTCTGATGTGTGTTATTCAGTTATACGCCTATATTCTTTTTTTTTTTTTTTTAAAGATTTATTTATTTATTTATTTATACAAGCACTGGGTACAGTCAGAAGCGCGGGAGGGTGAGAGAATTCACCAGAGCCAGAGCAGGGAGCAGAGCAGGCAGACTGACGAAGTACACTGCTGAGGGGAGCAGCGGGAGGCAGGAGAGGTCTGAGCGCCATGTGGGACCCTTGCCCGGCGGCCGGGGATCGAACCGGCGCTGCAGAGGCTGCGGGCAGCTTCGCAACCCAGCGCTCAACTGCTGTGCCACCGGGGAGGCCCTATACGCTTGTATTCTTGAGGATATTTTTGTATAGCTCATATATTGGCCCCTTTTTATTATCACGAATATTTCAATGACGATTGATTTTCCTAAAACAGTTTTGTGGAAGGCAGAAAGGACAGAGTTCTGAGAAGTGAAATGTATCTAAAATATATAAAGAATTCTCAGAACTCAACAATTTTAAAACAATTAGAAAATGGTCAAAAGATAGAAACAGACTTTCACTAGCAAAGATATATACATAGTAAATAAGCACATGAAAAAAATTTCAGCATCATTAGGAATTAGGGAGGTGCAAAATAAAATTCCAATGAGATATTACCCCACACTTACAAGTAAAACTGAAAACAAAACAGAGTAAAACAATAACAAATGCAATGCCAAATTTTGTCAAGGATGTAAAGCAACTGAAACTCTCATACATGCTGGAGGAATGCAAAATGGTACATGTACTCTGGAAAACAGTTAGGCCATTACTTATAAAGTTAAACATATGTCCCAACAATCCCACAATCCCACTTCTAGGTATTTGTTCTAGAGCAGGGGTCACAAATCTAAGGCAAGTGAGTCAAATCAGACTACTGATCTGGTTTTGTGTGGCCCATGGGCTTAGAATGCTTTTTATAATTTTAAAGAGTGTTTGTTTTTTTTTTTTAAAAAAAAAAAAATGTTACAAAGACTACACATGGTCCACAAAGTCTAAACAATTTACTATCTAGCCCTTTACAGAAAATATTTGCCAACCTTTGCCCTAGACAAATGAAAATTTATGTTCACACCAAAACCCATACGTTAACTTTTAAATCACTGTTATTCCTTTTGCCCCATACCGGAAACAAGCCAAATATCATTCCATTGATGAATGAATTAATAAACTGTGATACATCCAAAATAATGAAATTCTGCTTAGCAATAAAAACAAATAAACTATTACTGCACACAACTTTGAAGAATCTCAAAGGTGTTATGCTGAGTAAAGGAGGTCAGATTCAAAAAAAGTAGTCAAGAATCATAAATACTATTTCAAGTATATTTCCATTTGCATATGACATTCTCAAAAACAAAGTTACAGATACAGAGAACAAATCAAGGTGTTTGGGGTGAGAGGGTTAGAATATAAAAGGGGCAGCATGTTTGTGGGGTGATGGAACTATTCAGGTTCCTAATTGTGGTGATTATTATACAAGTCTATAATATGGTTTAAAATTCATAGAATTGTATGCCAAAAGAAGTGTATTTTACTGTATGGTAACTTTAAAAGGAAAATAAATTTTTAAAAGATTCAAAGTGGCCAAACATTTGCCAATGTGTAATTCATTTTAAAGTAGCTCATGAAAGAAAATGAAATTCTAAATTGAGCTAACAGCAGTTATAAAAACAAAACAAAGGCAAGAATGCTACTGCCATACCAGGGAAATTTAAATTGCTTATTAACCTTTGTCTCATTGTCAGCCATTATCGTAGAGATTATGTGATAGAATAATGCTTATGCCAGTGCAAGGAGATGCTGCAGTGGTTGGCGGTAAATGTCATGGATCTGAGGCCATATGGAAGATCATTAGACATGCCACAAATAGTGTCCTTCTACAATATCAGTGCTTCTTGAATAACATTACTAATTAAGACATTTAGAACTTAATTGAAAATTTGGCACAGTTTAGAACAGTGGGATATAAGTTATTCCCAATGAGGATATATAGTACTTTCAGTTTTCATAACCAGTGCCTAACGTGTCACTGCAGAACAGTAAGTAGCTCAGTACTCATGGATAGGCACCACAGTGAGCTGGGTTGCTCTGGGGTGAGATTATCATAGGCCTCACACCTCATGTACTCCTGTTAATGGAGGCCTGTGATAATGAGCACTCTAATATTACCTCCAGATGGTGGCGGTGATGAAAATAACTAATCTCTCTTCATCCAGTTGAAGACTTCCAAGCCAAGTACTGTAAACCAACATGGTATTGTCTTTCTTTGCCATCTAAGGGCTTATCTCTCCACCTAGTCTCTCAAAGGTCATTTTTAAGTTAGTTGAAATGTTATCCCTTCTAGAGAGAACCAATTAAAAAGTAAAACACTGATTATACATCTCAAAGTCCATATGCTCTTTCCAATGTGCCAGAACTATTACAGTGTCAATAGAAGAAAATAAATGTGTGTTTTTATAGCCATCTAACTTCAAGAAAGACTGGGAAATGTAGTCTAGTAGTGTTCCCAAGAAGAAGTCAGAGGGGCTTCCCTGGTGGCGCAAGGGGTTACGTCTCAGTACTATGAAGCTATCAGCTGGCACTGCAGCACGAGTTCAATCCCCGGCCAGGGAGCGGACCCACATGGCGCAGCAGACCTCTCCTGCCTCGCTGGCTGCTCCCCTCAGCAATGTATTTTTGTCAGTCTGCTTGTTCTGTTCCCCGCTGTCTCTGGTGAATCCTCTCATCCCTGACAACTCTGGCCTGTACCCCAATTCTTGTATGTATAAATAAATAAATCTTAAAAAAAAAAAAAAAAAAGAATGAATACTGTGAGGGAGAGCCATGAGACTTTGAGCTCACAATCGTTTCTTAATTGAGTCTTCCAGGAAGCAGAACTAAGACAAAAGTTAGGAGTAAATAGGTTTATTGTAGGTCATGCCTGTGACAGATAAAAGAGGGAGAAAGCAAGGTGGGCAGGGTGAGCTTCACAATGCAATGCAGATTGGACAGTCTTAGCCTATACAATGAGAGCGCCAAAGCAAAGACTGGTCACTGCACAGTAGTGTCAAGGGCCTGGTATCTCCACCGTACTGAGAGCTACTGAGGAAGAAAAGGGCCTTAATGCACAAGCTGAGGCAGGGTGTTGTCAGCAAATTAGTAGAATAAGAGATTCCAGACCTTTCATACTCCTCCAGAGATACCAATTCAACAATAAATGGATGAATTTCCTTTATGAGAAATCCAGAAACCAGTTAAAAGGCTCCTGTATCCCAGCAAGCATGAAACCAGTTATATCAATGCCAGTAGAGAATGTTGGGGCACCCTCTCACCTTAGTCTCTCTTCCTACCAGACCCTGCCACATGATAATGAGGAAATCCCCAGCTCCTGGATTTTCCCTGCACAGGGAAAGAGAAGATTAGACTGTACATCTAACATTCTGACTTTTTACAGGGACTGCCCAAGGGCCTGGCTTATGTCTTGCCTGTCTTAAAGTGTTGACAGGACCCAGCATACTTTAAATGCCTGGGGCCACTGAGAACAAAAAGAGTTAGATAGCATGCTATTGCTCCAGAGGACTTGCAGTATAACAAATAGGCTGCTATAGCTCTGTGGCCTTTCCCCCACAGGGAAAGGGAAAAGTAGAGCATGTATCCAACATTCCAGTTTTTCAGTGGGCTGCCTGAGGGACTAGTTTATGTCTCAGAGCATGGATGGGACTCAACATGCTCTAGATGTCTGGGGGCTGCTAAAAAAAAAAAGAAAAGAAAAAGATCACTGCTAAGGCCCTTGGTATAGGAAACAGGCCAATACTAGTTGGCAGCCTCTCCTTTAGGGAGAATAGAGAACAGTGGAACAAACATCCAACATTCTGGCTTTTTGGAGGTCTGCCCAAGGGACTGGTTTCTTTCTAGCACAACTTGGGGTGTTGACAGGACCTGGCTGTGGAGGAAAAAAAAAAAAGCTAGGTGGCATGTTGCTGCTTCAGAGGATCCACAGAATAGTAAATAGACACCAGAGTAAGCAAGAGATTATGAGCTCCTGAACAAATTAAACAAACAAATGCCTCTAATTAGAAATCTACATATACAAGTCCAGAGAAGAGACATCCACAGAAATGGTGAGAGCTCCCAGAATCTCTAGCCAGGCTGGTTAAGGTATTTCCCTAACAAAACCAGTGCATAGATTAGGAGAAGTGGCAGTTTTATCAAATTAACGGTTACATGGAGCATCAAGAAATGGAAAAATTGCCTGATCAATGAGACAAAAATAAACTTCAGAAACCCACTCTAAAAAAATTAATCACCTGACAAAGATTTCAAAACAACTGTCAAAAAGATCCACAATGAGTTTAGGAAAGTGATGCATGAACAAAATGAGAATTTCAACTAAGAGATAGAAAATACAGCAACAAAGCAAACAATTTTGGCAATGATAATGCAATAAATTAACTAAAAATTTCACTAGAACAGCAGACTTGATCAAGCAGCAAAAAATAATCAGTGAGTTAAAAAAATCATTTTGAAATTATCTAATCAGACAGGAGAAAAGAGTGACAAGTAGTGAAGAAAAACTGAGGAATTTATGGGACACTGTCAAACAGATCAATTTATGCATTATGGTAGTCTCAGAAGGAGAAAAGACACAGAAGAATAGAAAGGCTATTTAAAGAGTGGCTGAAAACTTCCCAAATCTGTGAAATGAAATAAGCATCCATAGTCAAGTATCCCAATAAGACATATTATAAACAAATTTTCAAGTGGAAAACAGAGAAAAATTTGAAAGCAGCAAGAGAAAAATAAATCATTACACACATGGGAACTCCCCTAAGACTACAGTGGATTTTTCAGCAGAGACCATGCATGCCAGAAGGGCTATATTCAAATTGCTGAAATAAACTGCCAAGCAAGAATGCTATATCCATGAAAACTGTCTATCTAAAAGGAAGGAAAGAGAATAACTTTCCCAGATAAATAAAAGCTGAGGAAGTTCATCACCACTACACCACCATTACAAGAAATGCTAATGGAGCCCTTCAAGTTGAAATGAAAAAGTCCTTCAAGTTGAATGAACAGCAGCACAAAAGTATATGAAAATATTAAGTCCACTAGTAAGGGTAAATATGTAGATGACTACAGGAATGCTGTAATACTGCAACTAAGGTGCATAAATCACTTTCAATTCTTGTATAGAATTCAAAAGATAAAAGCTCATTTTCAAATTATCTGATCAGAGAAAAAATAACTTTAATTATAAAAGTATGTTAATGGATGTGTTACAGGGCAAGGAGAGAGGCAGCCCAGACCCAGCAAACCTGCCTGCTCTAAATGGGTTCTGCCATCCGCAGCATTAACACAAAACAAATGAGACTTTAATGGAAAGGAACTTTAATACAATTAGGAAACAATACAGGAAAGGCAAAGAATACAGTTTCTAAATCAAGCACCCAAAGTGACCCGTCCCCTCGTGGGTGTTGTGCCCAAGGTCAGCAGACTCCGCGAGCATAGCCTCCAAGAACCCAAAGACAGCAGATGCAAACACAAAAGGGAGTTTATTTCAGACTTGAGTCCGGGTTCACGGCACCTACCAACGCAGTGGCAGATACCGAGAGGCCCGAACAAAGGAAGCAGGGGTCTTTTAATAAGGTTAAATTATGCTGGCAGTTACTCATTGGCTACAAGGATGCGTTCTCCAACTTTGCCCCACTATCATTCTAAGCTGACTGGCCAGGCCAAGATGCAGCTCCAACCTGCAGCTCCAATTACAGCAAGTCCGCCCTCATTGGTGACCGGAAAGTAAGGGTGGAGTGAGGGTCCAAACTATCTCTGGAATGCAGTCTTTTCCCAGCAAAACCTAAAATTCTAAAATGGCAGTTACACAAAGCAATGGCTAAGAATACTTATGCTTGGTTCCACAGTGGGTAAAAGTCCACCCAAGCAGGATTGGCCCAGAGCAAGGCCCCGAAGCCTGCCCAAGTCTAAAGCATCTTCCAGCGGGGACCCACAGAAAAGGATCAGAAACCACCAGACAAGTCTGGAACGAAAAGAGCAAAATCAAAACCAAGACAAAAACCGCCATGGTCACCTCCCCACAGGTCTCTCACCCACATCTGTGTCACCCAGTCCACGACCAAAAGGCAAGCGCAGCTTCTTCACGTGTCTCTCGGCTCCATGCGCCTCCTCCAGGTCTCTTTCTGGCTCCCCATCCTGCTTCCTTCCTTCCTCAGTCTCCTCTGCAGCTTCTTGTCTCCCTGCTCAGCTCCACCCTCCCTTGGGTGGGGCAGGAAACCTGGAACCTCCCCCTTTTCTGGGGACCACCCTGTTACAGATGCACAATATAAAATATGTAACTTGTGGCATCAATAACGCAAAGTGGAGGGAAGAGAAGTGAAAGTGTAAAGTGTTTATATGTGACTGAAGTTATCAGCTTAAAATAAATTATTACAACTGTAAGATGTTCCATGTAAGCCCCACAATAACCACATAATACCTAGAGAAAATACGTAAAAGAAAATAAGAAAGGAATCAAAACATGTCACTATTTTTTAAAAAATCAATAACACAAAAAAACAGCAAGAGAACAAAAGAGAGGGAAAGGAAACAGTCATGCAATAGTAGAAAGTTCTTCCTTATCACGAATTACTTTAAATGTAAATACATTAAAATCCCTTGAATCAAAAGACATAGGGTAGCTGAATGGGTGAAAAAGATAAGATCCTACTATTGCTATCTACAGGATTAGCTTTAGACTTAAAGATACATGTTAAGGATGGAAAAAGATATTCTATGTAAATGGTAACAAAAGGAGAGCAGAGGGGACCGCATTTATAGCAGACAAAATAGATTAACTGAAAACTGTCACAACAAAGAAGGACTTTACATAATAATAAAAGGATCAGCTCACCAGCCTGATATAATGATATATGCGTTCAAATGAAAGCACCAAATTAGGGCCTCCCTGGTGGCTCAGGCGGTTCAGCGCCGCACTGTGAAGCTGTCCACAGCCTCTGCAGAGCGGGTTCTATCCCAGGCGGCTGGCGAGGGTCCCACATGGCCAGGCAGACCTCTCCTGTCTCGCCAACTGCTCCCCTCAGCAGTATATTTCGTCGGTCTGCCTGTTGTGTTCCCCAATCTGTCTCTGGTGAATCTTCTCACCCTCCAGCGCCTCTGGCCTGTACCCCAGTTCTTGCACAAAAATAAATAATCTTAAAAAAAAAGAAAGAAAGCACCAAAATAGATGAAGTAAACATTGAAAAACTGAAGGGAGAAATTAACAGCACCATGACAATAATAAAAAATTTGTTTTTTATGACTGTATGCAGCTTTATTTAAGATGCTTTTCATAAACGATCACAGTATTTCAGGCAGGGTATGGGCAGACAATCATTAACAGTATACAACAACTTTCAAACTCCCCTCAATGGACTACCAAAATCAGAAAGCCACTATAAAACCCAGTGAAGTCTTCATTTGATGCTCTGAGCAGGCAACATTTAGAGTGAGGGTTGACATTTCACATTTAGCATGTTGTTTAACAACTTTTCATAAGCTGACCCTGACTTTCTGGTAATGAAATGAAAATGGCAGATTTATCAGTCTGAAGATCCACAAGCTAAAAAAGAACCGCTGCTCTTTGAAGGGATGCCATCTCAATGGTGACACTGGAAAGTCCAGATTGCCTAACATACTGATAACCACCTTTTTGTAGTCAAGTCTCAACAGGTATCTCTGGGCTTAAAGGAGTCAAGCCTATGTTGAAGACAGAGAGAGAGAAGAGGACATAGAAATGAATTTTAGTTTTTCCTCTGTGCCAAGGTGGCTGATGTGTGTCAACATCAAGGAATCTCTCCTCCTGGAAATGAAAAGGAATTCTCTCAAAACTAGAGGGTAAAGGTTTTCTTGCCCACATTAGTCCAGCTTTGGAGACATTCTATTCAGCGACATGTCTTTCCCTCTAAAACAACAATGAATTTTTCCATGTGCTAACAACATAGCTTAAAAAAAAAAAGTAAAACAGGGCCTCCCTGGTGGCATAAGGGGTTTAGGACTGCACTATGAAGCAATCCGCAGCCCCTGCAGTTTCATCCCCAGCCATCCAGGAAACAACCGACATGATGCGGCAGACCTCTCCTGTCTGGCCCGTTGCTCACTTCAGCAGTGTATTTCAGTGAGTCTGCCTGTTCTGTTTCCCACTCTGTCTCAGGTGAATCCTCTCACCACCCGCACCTCTGGTCTCTACCCCAGCTTTTGTATGCATAAATAAATCTTTTTTTTAAAAAAAAAAAAGTAAAACAAAATTCTGCATTTTTATAAAACGTGATTAAAAAATGGTATTTCAGGGCCTCCCTGGTGGCACAAGGGGTTAAGCACTGCACTATGAAGCAATACACAGCCTCTGCAGTGTGAGTTTGTTCCCCAGCCAGGGAGCTGACCCACATGACGGGCAGACCTCTCCTGTCTGGCCCGCTGCTCCCTAGGCAGTGTATTTCAGTCAGTCTGCCTGTTCTGTTCCCCACTCTGTCTCTGGTGAGTCCTCTCACCCCCTGCACCTCTGGCTGTACCCCTGTTCTTGTATGCATAAATAAATAAATCTTTGGAATAAAAAAAAGGTGGTGGGAATACACATGAGGAAAGTATATTCTCTTTAATGAACAAAGTTAGAAAACTGTACATTTAAATGCAAAAGAGTGAAACTGGAACCTTGTTTTAGATCATACACAAAAATAAACTCAAAATGAATTTAAGACTTCAACATATGCAAATCCATAAATGTGATACATCAAATCAAATAAAGGATAAAATTATATGATCATTCTAATAGGTGCAGGAAAAGGATATGATAAGATCCAGCATCCATTTATGATAAAAAAAAAAAACTTCAATAAAATGGGTATGAAAGGAATATACCTAAACACAATAAAGGTTATATGTGACAAACTCACACTAATATCATCCTCAATGGTGAGAAACTGAAGATCAGGAGCAAGACATGGCTGCCCACTACACTACGATGGTTTAACATAGTATTTATAGTTCTTGCCAGAGCAATCAGGTGGGAAGAAGAAATAAAAAGTATCCAAATTGGAAAGGAATAAGTAAAACTGTCATTATATAATATATAAAACCCTACAGATTCCACAAATAAGCTACTAGAAATAATGAATACAGCAAAATTTCAGGCTACAAAATCAATATACAGCAATCTGTTGCATTTATATACACAGTAATGAACTAGCAGAAGGAGAAAAAGAAAATAGTACCTTTGACAATTACATCAAAGAAGAATAAAATACCTCACAATAAATTTAACCAAAGAAGTGAAGGAACTTTACACTGAAAACTCAAGATACTGTTAAAAGAAATCAAAGAAGACACAAAGAATAGAGAGACATTCTATGGTCATAGGTCAGAATAAACATTGTTAAAATGTCCATTTTATTGGGCCTCCCCGGTGGCGCAGCGGTTGAGCGCTGGGTTGTAAAGCTGCCAGCAGCCTCTTCAGCGCCGGTTCGATCCCCGGCTGCTCCCCGGCCACCAGAGGAGGGTCCCACATGGCGTGCAGAACTCTCCTGCCGCCCGCTGCTCCCCTCAGCAGTGTACTTCGGTCCTTCTGCCTGCTCTGCTCCCCGCTCTGGCTCTGGTGGATTCTCTCACCCTCCTGCGCTTCTGACTGTACCCAGTGCTTGTATAAATAAATAAAAACAAATCTTTAAAAAAAAAAAAAGTCCATTTTATTTAAAGCAAAATATAGATTCAATGCAATCCCCATTAAGGTGACAATGGTATTCATCACAGAAATAGAACAAAAAAATCCTAAAATTTGTATAGAACCACAAAAGACCTCAAATAGCCAAAACAATCCCGAGAAAAATGATCAAAGAGATATCATGCTCCCTGGTCTCAGACTATGCCACTGAGCTACAGTAATCAAGACAGTATGGTTCCAAAATTAAAACTGGGGCACAGATCAGTGGAATAGAATTGAGAGTCCGGAAATAAATCCATACATATGGATAATTAAGATGTTACAAAGGAGCCAAGAATATACAATGGTGAAAGCAAAGTCTCCTCAGTAAATGCCACTGGAAAAACTGGACAGCCACACGAAAAAGAATGAAACTAGACCATCTTATACCATATACAAATATTAATTAAAAATGGATTAAATAGGGCCTCCCCCACCCCCCCGTGGCGCAGCGGATGAGTGCTGGGCTATGAGGCTGCACGCAGCCTCTGCAGCGCCGGTTCGATCCCCGGCCACCTGCGAGGGTCCCACAGGGCGCGCAGACCTCTCCTGCCGCCGCTGCTCCCCTCAGCAGTGTGTTTTGTCAGTCTGCCTGTTCTGTTCCCTGCTCTGGCTCTGGTGAATTTTCTCACCCTCTGGCGCTTCTGACTGTACCCAGTGCTTGTATAAATAAATAAATAAATCTTTTTTTTTTAAAAAAGGATTAAATATTTGAATATAAAATCTGAAGTCATAATATACATGGGAAAAAATATGGGGCATAAGCCCTTCAACAGTGGATTCTTTGTGGATTCATTTTTAACAGCAAGAAAAATAAGTGAATATAGCAAATGGAACTACATCAAACTAAAAAGCTTCCATGCAGTATAAGAGACCATTGTGAAAGCAAAGAGGCATTTGGGAAAAGATATTTGCAAACTATATAGCAAATGAGTTAATATCCAAAATATATAAACAACTTTACAACAACAACAAACCCCACACAACCCTATTAAAAAATGGGCTGAGGATCTAAGTTGGCATTTCACCAAAGGAAACGTACAGATTGGTAACAGACACATGAAAAGATATTTTACATTGCTTATCATTAGGGAAATGCAAATCAAAACCACAATTAGATTTTACCTCACATTGGTTAGAATGGTCATTATCAAAAAGCCAACAAACAGTAAGTGTTGGTGAGGTTGTGGAGAAAAAGGAGTCCTCATACACCATTGGATCATTGATGGGAGTTAACTGACTGAGCACCTATGGACATCTTCCTGGTCGGCCGGGGATCGAACTCATGCTGTAGAGGCTTTGGCTCTCTTCATAATGCTGTATTTAACCCCTTGTGCCACCAGGGAGGCCCCATGCTTCTTTTTTTTTTAAAAGATTTATTTTTATTTATGCATACAAGAGCTGGTTTACAGGCCTGCGGTGGGGGCAGAGGCGGGGTGGGGAATGGGTGAAAGGATTCACCAGAGACAGAGTGGGGAACAGAACAGGCAGACTGAAATACACTGCTGAGGGGAGCAGCGGGCGAGACAGGAGAGGTCTGCCGCGCCATGTGGGTAGCTCCCTGGCCGGCCAGGGATCAAACTCATGCTGCAGTGGCTGCAGACAGCTTCATAGGTTGCGTCTTAACCCCTTGCACCACCAGGGAGGCCCCATGCTTCTTTTTTTAAACCACAATTTACAGAAAGCTGAGACAGCCTAAAAGCAATAACAGTGAAGGCCCTCAGCTAACTGCACTCTGTGCATCTCGGTGGTTTCTTCTACCTCCACCACTGCTGTTCAACATTTTTAGTAGTAGTGACTTAATGAAGCCATAAAATTAAAGACATTGACGTAGCTGCAGCCAACTCACAATGTGAAGTTAGTCCTTATGACAGGCAACTATCTTGATGGCCAGGACAGAGCTGGATTGAATCCAACAATATAAAATCCCACAAGGATTAATGAAAAAATCTTTCATTCAGGTTCATAATAACCAATCATATGTAAGGATCTGAAGTTTATATGACTACAAGATGAAAAATGATGTAAGAATTGGTACTATGGCTGTTTAAAAAGCCAGAGAACGGGCCCTTCCTGGTGACACAAGGGGTTAAGTTGCATCGCTATGAAGCTATCCACAGCCACTGCAGCGTGAGTTCCATCCCCAGCCAGGGAGATAACCACATGGCGCCACAGACCTCTCCTGTCTCACCTGCTGCTCCCCTCAGCAATGTATTTCAGTAAATCTGCCTGTTCTGCTCCCCCACTCTGCCTCTGGTGAATCCTCTCACCCCCCTGCATCTCTGGCCTATATCTCAGTTCTTCTATGTACAAATTTTTTTTTTTAAAGATTTATTTATTTTTATACAAGAATTGGGGTACAGGCCAGAGATGCAGGGGGTGGGGGTGAGAGGATTCACCAGAGACAGAATGAGGAATAGAACAGGCAGACGGACCGAAGTACACTGCTGAAGCAAGACAGGAGAGATCTGTCCCACCATGTGGGTTTCTCCCTGGCCGGCCGGGAATCGAACTCGTGCTGCAGTGGCTGCGAATTTCTTCATAGGTTGCGTCTTAACCCCTGCGCCACTAGGGAGGCCCACTTCTATGTACAAATCTTTAAAAATAAATAAATAGAAAGCCAGAGAAGACTGTTGTGATATTAATAATAGCGTCTAGAACAAGAAATAGTATCAAGAACAAGTGACCCCATCTGGAGGAGGTGTCCAGTGATCTTTAAGAAGAACATTGGAAAATTAGACAACATTCAGAGGAAGGTGACCAGGCCTTTGGAGCATGAGGAATCATGTAACATTGAGAACAGATGAAGGAATATGGTCTAATTGTTACAAGCTGTCTCAGCAGCTTATAGTTTTCCTGTGAGGAACATATTTATAATGTAAAATAAATAATATCTTGGTTGTACACATCTTTTCCAATTTCTTTAACTTTTTATCTTAAGATAACTGTAGGGTCACAGGAAGTGTAAAGATAATACAGAGAAGTCCCATGAGCCCATTATCCAGTTTTCCTCAATGGCTGCGTCTTACATAATTATAATGCAATAGCAATACCAGGACGTTAACTTTGGTACAATACGTGGGTATGGTTCTGTGCCATCTTGCACATTCAGATTTGTGTAACCATTACCACAGGTTTTTTCGGTCTTTTCGAAGAACCAAACTTAAAAAGAATTTTTTTTTAATAAAGTATCATTATTTTTCATCCTTGTTAATATTTTGACAGTATAGGATTTCTACCCCCAGGTTTGGTCACTGTAGCTCTCCCACCACTACAGCACGCATAGCCGTCCACCACACTGATGGTACTCTCCCCCCAAGTCCACTATTGTCACTCCTGCCCTTTCCCTCCCCCACCCCCCATTGTAGATGTCTCAGATCTATGATCAGCTTTCAGGGGTTGGTTTTAAAGTTTGTCTTTGTCAGATCCTTTGGTTTCTCTATACTCCACATACAACTGACACTATCCAGTATTGACCTTTCTCCTTCTGGCTTATTCACTTAGCATATCCCTTCCAACTCCACCAATGTTGCTGCAAAGCGCATGCGTTTATCTTTTTTGATCACTGAGTAGTATTCCATTGTGTATATACACCACATCTTCTAGATCAACTCATCTATTTTGGGCATTTCGGTTGTTTCCTTAACTTGGCTATTGTAAATAGTGCTACAATAGACATAGGAATATGGGTTTCCTTTGGAATCAGTGTTTTTGTGTTCTTTGGGTAAATTCTTAGGAGTGGAATGAGAACCAGCTTTTTTGTTTTGTTTTGTTTTCAACTTCACTGATTTCTGCCCTTATATTTATTATTCCCTTTCTTCTACTTGTTTTAGCTCTATTTTTTCGTGTGCGCATCTATATTTTTATTATTTTTTTAAAATTTTTTTTATATTTGTTACATCATTGTTCATTTCTGTATAATATTTGATTTTTCCCCTCAGGGATAGTCTCCATAAATCTCCCACCATCACATCACCCATGAAGCTTTGGTTCTGTTTTGTTCTTTTTCTAGTTTCTTGAGGAAGGCGCTTAGAACTCTGATTTGAGACTTTTCCTCTTTCTTTTTTTTCAATTGAAATATACTTGGCATATGACTTTGTATAAATAGATGCATATATTGTAATATGATAGCCACTGAGTGTTAGCTCCACTGTCGTGACACATAATTATCATTTCTTTTTTGTGATGGGAATAATTAAGTCCAATCTCCTAGCAAGCTTGACGATTTTAATACTGTTGTCCATATTCACTATATTGTGTATTAGATCTCCAGGACTTATTTATCTACAAGTTGCATTTGTACCTTAAACAACATCACTCCTATTCCCTCAACCCCTAACTCCAGGTAACCTCCATTTCACTCTCAGTGTTTACTTTTTTCCATTCCACATTTAAGTGATGTGGTAGAGTATTTGTCTTTCTCTCTGACTTACTGCACTTAGCATAATTCTCTCAAGTTCATTCAAATTATCACAAACAACAAGGTGGTGTGGTCTTTATCTTTCTCTGTCTTACTTAGTATAATGTCCTTAAGGCCCATCCATGTTGCCCCAAACAACAGGATTTCCTTCTTTCTCATGAATAATATCAATTATATATATATATATATATATATATATATATATACATAAAACACATTTCCTTATTCCTTTATTGATGGACATTTAGGTTGTCTATATTTTGGCTATTGTGAATATTGCTATGATAAACAGGGGAGTTCTGTTTGATATCCTATTTTCACTTCCTTTGGTAAATAACTGGAAGTAGGATTGCTAGGTCATGTAGTAGTTCTACTTTTAACTTTTTGAGGAACCTCCATATTGTTTTCCATAGTGGCTGAACCAATGTTTTCAGATGAAAAATCCACTGTCATTCTGTTAGGGGGAATTGATGTCCTGAGCTAATCCCATACAGGCTCTGTGGACTTCACTCATACTCCAGACTAAAGCCAGCAAGACATTGGGAAAGACAAATCCTGTCACCACCAAAGGGAAGGTGGCTGGGACCTGAGGGTGGAGTTAAGCAGCCAGGTTGGGTATAAAAACCAGACACGTGGGCCTTGGGGTGGCTCGCTGTTGCTTGCCTCCTGGCTTCACGGCTCCTGGCTTGCGGCCGGCTCTCAGAGCGCCATTTGGGATTCCAGATCGGTAGATCGGGTAGTCATTTAAAACTTTGTCTCCCACATTTCTCCTGAGCTGTACATTTCCTCATTTCCCCTTCCCTTGTAAATAAACCTTTTATTAACCTTTCGCGTGTGCCTGCAGGAGAGCATTGATAAGTCCTTTCAAGTGCGCTGGTGAGGACCCACAGTCAGGCACCCCGTTTCGTATCAGGGCTGCCCTATAACAGTTCTAATAGTTTTTCTCCTATAGAGAAACACACTGCTGAGGGGAGTAGCAGGCAAGTCAGGAGAGGTCTGCTGCACCATGTGGGCAGCTCCTGTCTGGGCATCGAACTCAGGCTGCAGTGGCAGTGGCTGGCATTGGTTTGATAGCACTGAGACTTTAACCCCTGAACCACCAGAGAAGCCCCTGGTATAGATTTCTTAAGTTTATCCTGTTCTAGATTCACTCAACTTTTGAACTTGTAGGTCTTTTGCCTAATTTGGGAAATTTTAAACCACTCTCTATCTGAAAACCTTTTCCCTGTTATTTTCATTTGGGATTGTGATGACAAGAACCTCAAATGATGACAAGGGTGAGCTATTTTGTTATAGTCCTATGTATTCCTGATGCTCCATTCTTTTTTGTTCAATCTTTTCTCCCTGTTGTTCAGATTGTATAATTCCTATTTTACATCTTCAAGGTCATTGGTTCTTTCTTCTATCTTCTCCATTCTCTTGTGAGTCCATTCTTTGCATTTTTTAATTTCAGTTTGTATTTTTCAGTCCTAGAAATTGCTTGATTATTCTTTATAGCTTGTATTTCTTTCCTGAAAACTTTTCTATTTCCTTGCTAAGACTTTCCATTTATTTGATGAGATTTTCTATTCTTTTCATCTGTTTCAAGTGTGTTCTTACCTATTGAAGCATTTTTATGATGTCTGCTTTGAAATCCTTATCAGTTAATTCTAATATCTTTATCACCGCAGTGATGGCATCTATTGATTAACTTTTTCAGGTTGAGCGCTTCATGGTTCTTGGTATGATAAGTGATTTTCTACTCTTATGTTATAAGACTTGAGATTTTATTTATTTATTTATTTTTCTTGAGATTTTATTTAGATTATGTTTTAACAGCCCTCCTCTGGTACCACTCTAGCAGGAGAATGGAAGAGGTCACCTCATTATAGCTGGGAGAGCTTAGACATTCACATTCTTTACTCAATCTATGTTGACCCCAGGGAAGTGCAGAGGAGCAGCCCCTTATTACTTCTGGGTAGGGGTGGGAGTTGAGGATCCCCACTAGGCCTTAGCTGATACCATCCTGGTTTGGAGGTGAAAGGGGACTTCATAACTGTTTCCCAGGTTGCTTCTTCTGACACCAGTGGGGACTGACCTCATTACCATTGAACAGTGGTTCAAGTCCTGACTTTCTAGTAGGTCTCTTCTGATAGCACCTCAGCAAGGAGGGAGGGGGTCTCTTACAACTGGTGGTGAGTGGGGTGGATGTTCAAGATCCCTAAATGGCCTCTACTGACACCAGAAAGTGTGGGTTGTTACCATCCACTAGGCATGAAAGTCCTAACTCACCACTTGACCTTCTCTGACACCCCCCTAGGAGGAAGAGGCTTGGGGCTCCTCCTGACAGCCTCGCATATGCTAGCATTATTGGGTTGCCAGCTTCTGCATTATCCAGAGGGATAGATGAGGCAAGAAAAGAACCCAGGGACACTGCCATGTTATTCCTGAGGCCCCAGGTCCCTAGTTAGGCTGCCTTCTCTCTACTGTTCATGGTCTTGTGTTCATTTTATGTGTAAGTCCATGGGGTTTAGCTGTACTTAGAGAGAGGGGTAATGCGGCAGCCTCTGCCGCTGAACGCCAGTGAACTTACTGGAAAGAGGGAGGCTTTCACTCAGACACATCAGAGTGAGTAAGACCCCCTTCCCCTGTGCGCTGGACTGGACAGTCAATGACGGGTAAGATCGGGGGCAGACTAAAGAAGGCACTGGCCAGCCTCATGTCTGTGACTCCTGACGACCTAAGACAGGCGCAGTCCCCGAGGGGCTTCATCATGATAAACTTTGGCGTTCAGATCAAACAAGGTCCACATGCCTATAAGCCTAATTTAGGCAACAAGCCCGCAGTAATTAACCCCTCCTTTGATGGAAAAAGGCTGCTAAGAACGTCACCTGCAAACAAGCCTGATGGAATTACCTACAAAGCAGTTTTACCATTAATCAGATAGCCATTGTTTCAGAATAAGTAGCAACCTAGCAACCTGTCTATAATCATACTACTTTTTCACTTACTTTGCTTTTTCCTTATATGTGTACAATCAGTTTCAGGAAATGCATGATAAAGAAAATAGTGTGTGGCAATAGTAGTTTTATAATAATCATAATACTTCTCACATGAGACAACACCATAAAAATCAAAATGCTTACGTAGAGAATATATTGCTCGTGATCACTAAAAGTAGAAGGTGCCAGTAGGTAAATATCAATGTTTTTGATCATTGTGGTTTTGGGATACAAATCAAGAAAAGCTAGCTTAAAGAGTGCTGTTCTGTATAAGCAAAAATGATTGTGTAGATTCAGTACCTGGAGATCGTTTACTGTGCCATGTCATGGATCAGCGATCACATGCACATGAATAATGAAGTAGATGTCTTATGCCTTACAAAGTATTTTATGCTGAGAAAGAATTAAATTGTATGAAATCATCCATTGTTAAAAAAGGTATAAAAGTGTATGATGATTTTGAGCAAATTACATTCAGATCTTCACTCTTGAAGTGTGTCTGTTTGTCATTTATGCGCCGATTCCTTGAGCATCCTCACAGTTTCTCAATCCTGAGACAGTCCTGCAAGTCTACCGCTGCGTTGGTCCACGGCAGGGTAAGGAAAAGTACTTCTATCTTTCCAGGAGTAGAAGTCAAAATAAATAAATTTTTATGAATTCTGTTTCCCTTCATAGACAATGAGCTCTGTGTTAGCCTGAAATGCAGCATTCATGCCACCAGAAAAACTTGCCTCATGTTCCTCTCCAATATTATGTCTTAATTCTGTAGCTTGGACGGGCACCAAGGCCCTACTCTAGTTTCCATAGATGCCAGCCTCCTGCAAGGTGTTAACAGGGCTTCTTGAGGAGAAGGGATTCTAAAATCAGTTGAATTTGGAAAGCCTGTGGTCTGCATTTCTGGAAATTTCAAAGCCCATTAATTCTCTAAAGGACGCAAGAGTACTGAACTGAAGACGCCAGCTTAATTTTGTTTAACCAAAGCATATTTGACCCCCAGACCTCATAATTCCTATTAACATGTCAAAGGCCAGCAGATTCCATGTGACCCAGGTAGGAAGTGCTGTTCACAAGGGACTTTGCTATTTTTCTTCCTTACAATTTAGTGTAGAAAGTATCTTATTACACTAGTGCTCGAAGAAGGTGTGCCTTCTTAGGCAAAAAATGAAACCCTTAACCTTGAATATGAGCTCACTGTCTTGGTTTGGATTCCCCCAGGAACAAACCCCAAGACAAGGAATTGAACACAGATTTGGGGAACACAGGAAGTTGATCTCAGAAAACATCAGTAGGAGGATGGGAAAGTGAGACGGGAGAAAAGGAAGCCAAAGTATTTAAGTATTGAGTAGGTTACAGTTATGGGCAACAGAGGCTCAATCCCATTGGGAACTCTGGAAGAGAGTGTAGAACACACAGAGATTGTCTACTCACCTCCCCCCTCCCCAACCCCCCCAAATAAAGTTAGGGTATTTATCCTAAATGCCTATCCATTTCTGACTAAAGGCTGCTCCCAGGCATGTTAACTCTCTGGCATTTCCTTCCTGCCCTGCCCACAGCTGAGAGATGTACAGGCTGAGTCATAGGTGCCTGCTGAAGGAAGCCTTAGTCTTGCACTGGAAGAGAGAGCGCCAATGTGCTGATTGTGTCACTGACAGTGTCTCCACATCTCTCGATTCTAAGTATATTTCTCCTAGTCTCTTCTTCTTTATTTTTTTTAAAGATTTATTTTATTTACACATACAAAAACTGGGGTACAGGCCAGAGGTTTTGGTCACGCTGCAGTGGCTGCCAACAGCTTGATAGTGCTGTCTTTAAGCCCTGCACCACCAGGGAGGCCACTCCTAGACTCTTCTTAACTCAAGTGTAGTTAAATAAATGACACTATTAGTAATGTATTTTAAGGATAATGGAACTAACCATCTGTCCATTTATCTCTATCTCTACAGACACTTTCTTTTAAGTCCAAGAAGATACCTGGGAGTGACCAGCTTGGCTGCAGTAAGATGGAGCAGGCTGGGAAAGACTGACTTCTCAAACTACCCTTTCACTCCCTGGAATGGTGCAGATGCTAGCGGGACAGATTGAGTTGCAGGGTCACTGGGCACAGAACCAGCTTCTAGGCTGAGAGCAAGCCCATATAGCAGACCACCCACGGCATCTGACAGCTACGCAAGCACCGCTGATCTAGGCAGCATTAGGGAAGTCAAATTTGGATGAACAAAATGTTCCTAAAGGTGCTCTTAGAACATGAGGGGGCCAAGAGGACACAGTCGTTTGTGTCCAGTAGTTAGGGCCAAATACTGGGAAGGAGTTTAGCCAGGGCTCTGGAGTTTGTGAGGGAGCCTGCCAAGATGTCAGAATCCCCAGCCTCAGAGGGTTTTAGGAACCAGAGAGTTGCTCAAGGCAGGATCTTTAATACAGAGAACAAATCCAAGACCAAGAGATAGTGAAAAGTAGAACTGTGGCTAAGAAAAAGTAGAACTTTGGCTTTTAGTTAAGGAGATAAAACGTCCAAGAGCAGGAATGACATAAACTAAACAAACCACTCAGAGGATTAAAAAAAAAAAAAAAAAAAAAGACAAAACTAGCAGGCACACTATAGATCTGAGCCATACAGCAGGGGAGGGGAGGGGTCAGAACTAGGGAGGGAAGAGCACAGGGGACTATGGTGATGGTTCACAGGTGAGGTGGTGATGGGAGATTTGGGGGACTACACCTGAGGGGAGAAATCAAATATTGTACAAAAATGAACGATGTGGGCCTCCCCGGTGGCGCAGCGGTTGAGCGCTGGGTTGCGAAGCTGCCCGCGGCCTCTGCGGCACCGGTTCGATCCCCGGCTGCTCCCAGGCCACCGGAGGAGGGTCCCACATGGCGCGCAGACCTCTCCTGCCGCCCGCTGCTCCCCTCAGCAGTGTACTTCGGTCCTTCTGCCTGCTCTGCTCCCCGCTCCGGCTCTAGTGAATTCTCTCACCCTCCCGCGCTTCTGACTGTACGCAGTGCATGTACAAACAAAAACGAACAAATGAATAAATAAATAAAACATGCCTCTATTAAAAAAAAAAAAATGAACGATGTAAGAAAATTTTAAAAAATTAAAAAAGAGTTTAAAAAATACATGAAATAAAAACAAACCAAAAAATGACATAAGCAACAAGAATACCCTGTTTCTGAGTCCCAGACTATGCAGCTCCTGAGACAGTCTTTCCTACGACCAGAATTTGTCCTTGAACTTAGGAAAAGCTGTAACAACAGATGGCCGTCAAGCAGCCCTAGCATTAAAGGATGAAATTCTGAAACCGGAGTCATTCAAAGCCTGGCCCCTTCTCTGACGTTTGCAGCTAGTGATCAGGAGTTCTTGCCAGCCAGTGCACCCATCCACCCACCCTATTGCCTTCTTCATGGCCTCCCACATCTCCTCCCCCTACCCCAGTAGACCACTACCCTAGGCCTGTGAAGCACTTAACAAATGGCTGTCAGCACTAAAAACGGAACTACCATATGATCCAGCAATTCCATTCCTGGGTATTTATCTTAAGAAAATGAAAAAACTGGGGCCTCCCTTGTGGCACAAGGGTTTAAGCACAGCACAGTGAAGCTGTCCACAGCCTCTGCAGCATGAGTTCGATCCCTGGCCAGGGAGGTGACCCACATGGCTTGGAGACCTCTCCTGTCTCGCCCGCTGCTCCCCTCAGCAGTGTATTTCAGTCAGTCTGCCTGTTCTGTTCCCCGCTCTGTCTCTGGTGAATCCTCTCACCCACCACATCTCTGGCCTGTACCCCAGCTCTTGTATGCATAAGTAAATAAATCTTTTAAAAAAGAAAGAAAAGGGGCAGCTAGTTCTTCCTGCCCGCTTGTGTCTATGCAAGTGTCTTTTACTCTTTTGTCCCTTTCCCTAATAAACTTGTTCTTTAAATGTAAAAAAAAAGGGGGGGGGGTGGAGAAAATGAGGGCCTCCCCGGTGGCGCAGCGGTTGAGCGCTGGGTTGTGAGGCTGCCCGCGGCCTCTGCAGCGCTGGTTCGATCCCCAACTGCTCCCCGGCCTCCGGAGGAGGGTCCCACATGGCGCGCAGACCTCTCCTGCCGCCCGCTGCTCCCCTCAGCAGTGTACTTCCTCAGTCTGCCTGTTCTGCTCCCCGCTCTGGCTCTGGTGAATTCTCTCGCCCTCCCGTGCTTCTGACTGAACCCAGTGCTTGTATAAATAAATAAAAATCTTAAAAAAAAAAATGAAAAAACTAATTCAAAAAGATATCTGCACCCCCATATGCATTGCCACATTATTTATAATAGCTAAGATAAAGAAAAACAGCTCAAGCATTCATCAATTTATCATTAGATATAGAAAATGCGGTGTATATGTATATACACATACAATAAAATATTATTGAGCTCTAAAAAATAATGAAATCATGCCATTTGCGGCAACATAGACGGAACTTGAGAGCACTCTGCTAAGTGAAATAAGTCAGCAGAGAAAGACAAAAACCATATGATCTCACTTATATGTGGAATCTAAAACAAAGAAACCAAGCTCATTGATATAGAGAACAGACTGGTGATTGCCAGAGGTGGCAGTGGAGAGTTAAGTGAAATGAGTTGAAGTGAGTCAAAGGTACAAACTTCCACTTATAAAATAAATAATGGGGTACAGCATGGTGACTATAGTTAATAATATTGTATTGCATATTTGAAAGTTGCCAAGAGAATAAATCTTTAGACTTCTCATCGTAAGAAAAAAGCATCGTAACTATATATGGTGACAGATGTTAACTAGACTTACTATGTTGATCACTTTGTTGGAGTGGCTTGGGACAGCTGAGCCCTGCAGCCCCCCTGCCCTCTATACCTCAGGGGAGTGTGCTGGGGCTTGGTGCAAACCATGCAGCTTTTCCAACCAGAATGGGGGACAGAACTCTGCCCTCTGACATCTGGACACCACCCAAGCCGGAGGGGACAACACTGCACAGTGCCATGGTCTTAACACTGCCCTAAACATCCTTGGCAAGGGGCCTGCTAGGAAGAGGGACCTTTAAAAGGGAGTGATTCATGTGGGTTCACTCTCTTTGCCATCAAAGCTGCTGTGGGTGGCAGGTGAGTGGCAGCCTTTCACCCTGGAAGTGGCCAACGTCAGAAGTGGCAGACCTGTTTCTGCCATACCCTGACAGCTCCTGTAGCTGCAGCTCCACTTTGCACCATCAGTAGCTAACTAAACCTTCTCCCTTTTCCTCTACTCCATGTTTCCTCCCTTTCCCTCTATCCTGTTAGTTAAAATAAACTTTTTATTTCTTTTGCTGCACCAAAGGCTCTCTTGTTAGCATTTGTGGTAGCAGGTGGCGGGACCCAAAACCAGTAAGAAAGGTTCTGAGGGCCTCTCTGGTGGTGCAAGGGGTTAAGACGCAACCTATGAAGCTTTCCGCAGCCACTGCAGCATAAGTTCAATCCCCCAGCCAGGGAGCTACCCACATGGCACGGCAGACCTCTCCTGTCTTGCCCACTGCTCCCCTCAGCAGTGTATTTCAGTCAGTCTTCCTGTTCTGTTCCCCACTCTGTCTGTGGTGAATCCTCTCACCCCCCACACCTCTGGCCTGTACTCCAGCTCTTGTATGCATAAATAAATAAATCTTAAAAAAAAAAAAAAAGAGGAAGGTTCTGATCCAGCCAATTTTAGACCTTTTGCCTAGTAACAATTTCTCAATATATACACATATTGAATCATTACATTGTATACCTAATGTATACAATAATATATATGACATATATATATATATGTCAATCATACCTCAATTTAAAAAATCATACCTTAATTTAAAAAATGGAAATCAGGATCCTGCCCACCAGCTTTGAATGGTAGCTGACTTCTGGAATATCATTTGGGTCAATCTTTAACAATAGCCAGAACTGCTGTCCTCTGTAATTCAGAGATAGAATTTGCTGATGATTTATGCATACAAGAACTGGGGTACAGACCAGAGGTGGGGGGGTGAGAAGATTCACCAGAGACAGAGTGGGGAACAGAACAGGCAGATTGACCGAAGTACACTGCTGAGGGGAGGAGCGGACGAGTCAGGAGAGGTCTGCCGCACCATGTGGGTAGCTCGCTGGTGGGAGATAGAACTCGTGCTGCAGAGGCTATGGACAGCTTCATAGGTTGCGTCTCAACCCCTTGAGCCACCAGGGAGGCCCGCCCCCCTGCTTCTTAATATTAAAAATCATCTCTACTGCATAGTATTAATGGTCCCTTCTCCCCCTTCCCCTTCAGATGACACTGTCCATGTCTATTTTGGTCAGTTTCCTGCTAACTGTACTTACTTTCCTCTTTCTGTTTTCTGTCCTTATTCACCTTTCCCCCCCCCCCCTGTTCTTTTATTTGCTATTATTTTTATACCCTGAAATTGACCTTGGCTTGCTGCTCCCATACCCCAACCAAACCCACAGAGATGTGGATCTTTGCATCTGTATAGACCACATCAACAGGAATTTATTCCTTCTAGTACCTTCCTTGCCTATTTCCTTTTTGTTTTTAGTTTTGTTTTGAATCCTTCATTGCCCAGCTTTCCCTGGCAAATGTTCAAGATAAAACTGCTTATTTATCTAAACCTACTCTCTTTTTTTAGTTCTTCTTTCCTTTCTGCCCTTTGCCCCTGGCTTCCTGAAAGTCTGCCTCAAATATCCATTATATGTCTTTGTTTATACCAATAGAAAATACTTCATTTACTGTTTTGAATAAATGGTGCTTTTCAACTAATGGAAACCTTGTTTCTCCTTTGAAAACAGTTTCTTTGAAAACATGGTATTAGAAGAATCAGATAAACATCTCTGATACTTTCATTGAAATATTTCTGCTTTCTCATTGCAGAAATACAAACATGTGGCATCACGCATATTTGGAGTGAAATTCTGACGAGATGCCTCAATCACCCATAACTTCTTTATAAGTTTTCCATCAAATGTGACTTCAGTTATTAAGATGTCCCATGTGATTAGACTCACCAGCAATCTCCTAAATCCTCCGTGGTGTAAGCCTATATTGTTGAGAAGCTGTTTGGGGGAAATGACTTTGCAGTGGTAAAAGTTAGAGGTCTGATGTCTGCAGAGTTTTGTTTGCATCTCAGAAATCCTTTGACTATGTGAGGTGGGGAAGTCTCTCTAAATCTCTTTGTCTCTCTCCCACTGCCACACAGAGGTAACTCCCATTACAGGAGTCCTATGGGAAAAATATTATGAAATATTAACAAAATTTGGGCCTCCCTGGTGGCACAGGAATTAAAGACAGTGCTATCAAGTTACTGCCAGCCACTACAGCACAAGTTCTATCCCAGGCTGGCCAGGGAACAACCCACATGGCGCAGCAGACCTCTCCTGTCTCGGCCGCTGCTCCCCTCAGCAGTGTATTTCAGTATGTCTGCCTGCTCTGCCCCCGACTCTCTCTGGTGAATCCTCTCACCACCTGCACCTCTGGCTTACACCCCAGTTCTTGTATACATAAATAAATAAATCTTTAAAAAAAGAAATGTTAACAAAATTCTTTGAACTTTTTGTTTATTTCACTACATTAGCTCTAGCAAGCTACTGTCCCTCCTCCCAGTCAGTCACTCTGTGATAGAGAACAGCCAGCCAGAGGGCAACCTGAGGGTGGGTTTCCTCTCTTTGTGAACCTACTTGAGAGCAGCAGGGGCAGAATTAGGGCTCATACAAACTCCTCCCTCTCAGGTCTGTCCTAGGCATCCAGGCACAAATGTCAAATTTCCTATTATTTTATTGATACATATCTGAGAATTCATGCTCTTTCCGAGGCTATGTATTTCTTAATGTTCAATCCATAACAGGCTGATAGAGTAGAACAATCATATAGAAGCATGGTGTTGAAGAATATAGATTTGGCAGCCTGACACCCTAGGTTTGACACTTGACTCCACCATGTGCCAACATTGTTACCTGGGGCAAGTTACTTAATTTCTCTGTGCTTCAGTTTCTTCCTCTTTAAATTGAGAATGATTTTATGAAGTTTTAGCAAGTCAATGTTTGTAAAGGACCTGCTTGGAACAGTGTCTGCTATGTTGCAAGTACCTAAAAGTATTTTTTTTAAAAAAAGATTTATTTATTTACGCATACAAGATTGGGGTACAGGCCAGAGGTGCGGAGAGGGGGGTGAGAGGATTCACCAGAGACAGAGTGAGGGACAAAACAGGCAGATTATGGGCCTCCCCGGTGGCACAGTGGTTGAGCGCTGGGTTGTGAAGTTGCCTGCAGCCTCTGCAGCGCCGGTTCGATCCCCAGCTGCAGGTGAGAGTCCCACATGGCGTGCAGACCTCTCCTGCCGCCCGCTGCTTCCCTCAGCAGTGTACTTCGTCTGTCTGCCCGTTGTGCTCTCCACTCTGGCTCTGGTGAATTCTCTCACCCTCCTGCGCTTCTGACTATATCCAGTGCTTTTATAAATAAATAAATAAATCTTTAAAAAAAAAAAACAAAACAGGCAGATTGACTGAAACACACTGCTGAAAGGAGCAGCAGGTGAGACAGGAGAGGTCTGCTGTGCCATGTGGGTCACATCCCTGGCCAGGGGTTGAACTCCTGCTGCAGCTGTGGATTGCTTCATACTGCTGACATTTAACCCCTTGCGCCACCAGAGAGGCCCCCCTGAAACTATTTGTTAAATAAAAACATTGAACTAATTTTAATGGTTTTAATATTATAAAATCTTTTTGGAGTAATTGGATGAGGTATAACTAAGGATTGCTTACAAAGATTGTCTTTTTGTCTCTGTAACATAAAAGATGTGACATTGCCAAAAATAAAATATAAACAGAAAAATAAAATTATTTGAGGAGCACCAGGCACACTATTAAATCATCCACTGGATAACATGATACTATGCACAGAAAACCTAAAGTCTGCACTTAAAAGAAGTAATCAGCATAGTAAAGTGGCAGGTTACAAAATCAATATATAAAAATCTTTTGCAATTTTATATGCAAACAAGTTAGAAGAGAAAGAAACCGGGGCCTCCCCTGGTGGCTCAGCGGTTGAGCGCTAGGCTGAGAAGCTGCCTGCAGCCTCTGCAGCGCCGGTTCGATCCCCGGCCACGGGCGAGGGTCCCACATGGCGTGACAGACCTCTCCTGCCGCGCTCACTGCTCCCCTCAGCAGTGTATTTCTTCGTCAGTCTGCCTGTGCTGTTCCCTTCTTTGGCTCTAGTGAATTCTCTCACCCTCCCGCGTTTCTGAATGTACCGAGCGCGTGTATAAATAAATAAATAAATCTTTTTTAAAAAAAAATGCTGTTTGAAAGAAGAGAAAGAAAACAAGAAAACAATCCCACTATAATTGTATCAAAAGCAATTAAATGCCTAGAAATAAACTTAACAAAGGAGGTGAAAGACCTCTATAAAGAAAACTGTGACTTTTTTTTTTTAATTTTTTTTTTTAAGATTTATTTATTTATTTATACAAGCACTGGGTACAGTCAGAAGCACGGGAGTGTGACAGAATTCACCAGAGCCAGAGCAGGGTGCAGAACAGACAGACTGGCGAAATACACTGCTGAGGGGAGCAGTGGGCACAGCAGGAGATGTCTGCGTGCCATGTGGGACCCTCGCTGGTGGCCGGGGATCGAACAGGCGCTGCAGAGGCTGCGGGCAGCTTTGCAGCCCAGCGCTCAACCGCTGCGCCACCAGGGGAGGCCCCTATGTGACATTTTTGAATGAAATAAAAGAAGTAATAAAGAAATAGAAGGATAATCCATGGCCATGGATTAGATGTATTAATATTATTAAAATAGTTATCATACCCAAAGTGATACACAGATTCAGTGCAATCCCTATCAAAATTCCAATGGCATTCTTCAAGGAAATAGAACAAACATTACTAAAATTTGTATGTAACCAGAAAAGACACTCAGTAGCCAAAGCAATCTTAGGGAAAAAAAAGAGGTCACGCTTCAAATTATACTACAAAGTGATGGTAATGAAAATAATATGATATTGGGCCGGTGGTGTAGCGGGTTGAGCGCAGTGCTGTGAAGCTGTCTGCAGCTTCTGCAGTGCAGGTTTGATTCCTGGCTGGCCAGGGAGATACCCACATGGTGCAGCAGACCTCTCCTGTCTTGCCTGCTGATCCCCTCAGCAGTGTTTTCGGTCTGTCTGCCTGTTCTGCTCCCCACTCTGTCTCTGATGAATCTTCTCACCCTCCCACACCTCTGGCCTGTACCCCAGTTCTTGTATAAATAAAAATAAATCTTTAAAAAATATATGATATTGAAATAAAAATAGACACACGGATCAATGGAACAGCATTGAGAGCCCAGAACTAAGACCACACATATATGGATAGTTAATTTATGACAAAGAAGTCAAGAACATATAAATAAAAAGGGGAGTCTTTTCCACAAATGGTAATTGGGGAAACTGGACAGCCACATGCAAAAGAAAGATACTAGACCACTATTTCACACCATACATATAATTAATTCAAAATGAATTAAAAACTTGAATATAAGATCTAAAACTATAAAATACATAGAAGAAAACATAGGCAATACACTCCACGACATTGGCCTTAGAGATGTACTTAAGGACACAACTCCAATGGTAATAGAAAAAACAGCAAAAGGGACCTCCTGGGAAGTGCAAGAGTTAGTTTCGTGCTGTGAAGCTATCACCAGCCACTGCAGCACGAGTTCAATCCCCAGCCAAGGAGCTGACCCACATGGCACAGCAGACCTCTCCTGTTTCGCCCGCTGCTCCCCTCAGCAGTGTATTTCTGTAGATCTGCCTTTTCTGTCCCCCACCCTGTCTCTGGTGAGTCCTTTCACCCCTCGCACCCTCTGTCCTATACCCCAGTCCTTCCATGCATAAATAAATAAAATCTTTTTAAAAAACAGCAAAAATAAACAAATGGGACTACAGTAAACTTACAGGCTTCTGTACAGCAAAAGAAACTCATTAAAATGAAAAGACTTCCTACAGAAAGGGAGAAAATATCTGAACATCATGCATCTGACAAGGGATTAATATCCAAGATACACAATGATCTCATAGAACTCAACAACAACAAAAACAACCCAATCAAAATATGGGCAAAATATCTGGACATTTCTTCAAAGAGGATATACAGATGGCAAACAGACCCATGAAAAAATGCTCAGTATCACTTATCTTTAGGTAAATGCAAATCAATACTACAATCAGATACCATCTCATACCTGTGACAATGGCTCATCTCGAAAATATCAGGAACAAGTATATTGGCAAATGTGTGGTGGAGAAGGAACCCTTGTACACTTTTGGTGGGAATGTAATTTGGTGTAGCAATTGGTAAACATTATGGAGGTTTCTAAAAAATTTTAAAATAGGTGTGCCATATGATCCAGCAATTCCACTCCTAGGTATTTATCCAAAGAATATTAAAAAGCACTAGTTCAGGGCCTCCTTGGTGGCACAAGGGGTTAAGATGCAACCGATGAAGCTTCCGCAGCCTCTGCAGCAAGAGTTCGATCCCCTGGCCGGCTAGGGAGCAACCCACATGGCACAGCAGACCTCTCCTTTCTCACCTGCTGCTCCCCTCAGCAGTGTATTTCAGTAGATCCACCTGTTCTGTTCCCCACTCTGTCTCTTGTTAATCCTCTCACCCCCCCATACCTCTGGCTTGTACCCCAGCTCTTGTATGCATAAATAAATAAATCTTTAAAAAAAAAACACTAGTTCAAAAATATATGTGTATCCTTATGTTCATTGCAGCACTACTTACAATAGCGAAGGTATGAATACAACCTATGTGGCCCATGACAAATAATTGGACAAAGAAGATGTGGTATATATACACAATGAAATACCACTCAGATATAAAATAAAAAAAAATACAGTCTTACATTTGCAATAACATGCTTGACATTTGAGGGGATTTTGTCAAGCGAAATAAGTCAGAAGAAATAGAAATATTGGATAATTGCAGTCATGTGTGGAATATAAAGAAATAAAGCAAAGAAACAGAAGAAAGCCAACCAGAATAAACCCCTAGATTCTGACTGCAGAACTGAGGTTACCAGAGTGAGAGGAGGGGTGGAAGCCAAGGGCAGAGAGTTGCCAATGGACTGTAGTGAAAGATTATTGGTTCTTTGGTGTTGGGTGTGGTGTGGTAAAATACATTTGAAAAGGTGAGACCCTGTATTCCTAAAACATACAGTGTTGTTGTAGTGTCACCTCAATAAAATAAAGTGACTCTGCTGGCAAGACTTCACACTGTGAAACAATAACTCTCTGATGAGATAAGGGTTGAGGAAAAGAAGAGAGAGAAAAAGGTTCTATGAGAAGCTTCCAGAATGTTTTCCATGGTGGCCACACCAATATACATCCCCACAGTGTGCAAGTCTTCCCTTTTCTCTACAACCAACACTTGTTATTTCTTATCTTTTTTATAATAGTCATCCTAGCAAGTATGAGGTGATATTGCATTGTGGTTTTGATCTAAATTTTCCTGATGATTAGTGATGTTAGCACCTTTTCATGTGCCTGATGGCCATCTATGTGTCTTCTTTGGAGAAATGCTTATTCAACTCCTTTGTCCATTTTTTTTTTAAAAGATTTATTTATTTATTTATACAAGCACTGCGTACAATCAGAAGCGCGGGAGGGTGAGAGAATTCACCGGAGCCAGCGTGGGGAACAGAATAGACAGACTGACGAAATACACTGCTGAGGGGAGCAGCGGGCGCAGCAGGAGAGGTCTGTGGTTCCATGTGGGACCATCGCTGGAGGCCGGCACTGCAGAGGCTGCATGCAGCATTGCAGCCCAGCGTTCAACTGCTGCGCCACCAGGGGAGGCCCCCTTTGTCCATTTTTTGATTGGATTTTTTTTTTTTTTTTTTTGCTATTGATTTGTAGAAGGTTCTTACATATTTTGGATGCTAACCCACTATCTGATAGATGATCTGCAAGTATTTTGTCCCATTCTGTAGGTTGCCCTTTCATTTTGTTTATTGTTTCTTTTGTTCTGCTGAAGCTTTTTAAGTTGGAGTCCTACTTGCTCATTTTTTTCTTTTCTTGCTTGTGCTTTTGGTGGCACATCCAAAAACTCATTGCTAACACCTATATCAAGGAGTTTTTCCACAGTGTTCATTTGTGGGCATTTTACAGTTTCAGGTCTTATGTTTAAGTCTTTAATTCAATTCAAGTTAATTTTTGTAAGTGGTACAAGATTGGGATCCAATTTTATTTTTCTGTGCTTGCATATCTAATTTTCCCAGCACCCTTAATTGAAGAGATTATCCTTTCCCATTGTGTATTCTTGGCACTTTTGTCAAAAATTAGTTATCTGAGGGCCTCCCTGGTGGCGCAGCGGTTGAGCGCTGGGTTGCAAAGCTGCCCGCGGCCTCTGCAGCGCCGGTTCGATCCCCGGCTGCTCTCCGGCCACCAGAGGAGGGTCCCACATGGCGCGCAGACCTCTCCTGCCGCCCGCTGCTCCCCTCAGCAGTGTACTTCGGTCCTTCTGCCTGTTCTGCTCCCCGCTCTGGCTCTTGTGAATTCTCTCACCCTCCCGCGCTTCTGACTGTACCCAGTGCATGTATAAACAAAACAAACAAACAAATAAATAAATAAATAAAAACATGCCTCTATTAAAAAATAATAATAATAATAATAAAATAAAATTACAAAAAAAAAAAATTAGTTATCTGAGCCAGAAAGAAAAAGAAAAATACCGGATGGTCTCACTCATAGCAGGAATCTAGAAAACTTAAATAAGGGACCAGGAAAATGAATAACTATAAGAAAGTGAAAATCAAAATCAACAAAAAACTATGAACCAGAGACACTCTATGGGGGGTGGGGGCGGGACGGGAGGGATTGGGGTCAAAATAAGGGGGTTGCAATTGTATGGGGAATATAAAAATAAAATTTATTATAGAAAAAAAATTAGTTATCTGAATATGTTTGAATATATTTCTGGGCTCTTGATTCTGTTCCATTGGTCTACGTGTCTGTTTTTACGCCAGTGCCATATTGTTTCTGCTTGCTTTGTATTACAGTGAACATACTTGTACACATGCATATCTGATGATTTCATTAAGATAAATTCCTACAAGCTGAAGTACAGGATCAAAGGGTCAGAAATTTCTCTTTTGACAATGCTTCTGGAAAGGTGATACAATTTATATGTACACCAACAATATATTAAGAAGTTAAATACTTCCCAGCTCTCAGATTTAATATTTTTTAACTTGGTCAATTGTATATGCAAAAAATTGTGGAACATTGATTGTTTTAATTTGTACCTTTTTTTTTTTTAAACATTTTTTTTTTTATAGAGGCATGTTTTTTATTTATTTATTTATTTATTATATTTGTTTGTTTGTTTTGTTTATACATGCACTGGGTACAGTCAGAAGCGCGGGAGGGTGAGAGAATTCACAAGAGCCAGAGTGGGGAGCAGAGCAGGCAGAAGGACCGAAGTACACTGCTGAGGGGAGCAGCGGGCGGCAGGAGAGGTCTGCGCACCATGTGGGATCCTCCTCCGGTGGCCGGAGAGCAGCCGGGGATCAAACCGGCGCCGCAGTAATTTGTACCTTTTAAAGTTGAACATGGTTTTGTTTGCTTTGTTTTAGGTTTTGGTCATTTGTAGTTATTTAGGAATTGCCTCTTCCTGTTCTTTGCCTTTTTTACTCCCTGCATATATATTTTTAATTGATTTGTATGAACCTTTTATGTGACATAAATATTAACCATTATCTATCACAGATACTCTAATTACTTTTCTTAAATATTCATAAATGTTCATTAGTCTTTTAATATATTAGCAGTGTTGTTTTTTTATTTCTCCAAATTTTCTAAATAGAAAATATCTTTAACCCCCAGTGATGATGATAATAATAATAATAATAATTTTAAAAGCAGTTAACATTAATATATAGACCATATATACAAAAAGACATTTGGGGACAAAAGTCTCAAGGGAAGTTTGTCTTGGGTGATGTTCTTTGTACTTTTCAGTACTTTCCAGATTTAATAAAATGAGTGACTTTCATAACCTTAAAACATTCTAACAAAATTTTTCTTAAGTGCAAAAAAATTTGTGTGGACTATGTAATTAGACTGCCAGAAATAAGAAAGAGGATAGGAAGGAGGTAGAGAGTGAAGCTGAAAATGACTTTGATTTCCATGCTTGGGTTACAGTCTACAGTGGAAGGCTTTTAGACAGGAAAGTGTTCTGATGAGATCTGTACTTCAGAAGGAGAATCCTGGTTACAGTGGAGAGAGAAATTAGATTTGGGAATTAAGAAACCATTGGTGATGGTATCCATTGTTATTGCTACAATAATGCTATCTAACAAAGAATCACAGGACCTCATCGAGAGGCAGCCTTGCTCATGGCAACCGTGTCTGGGATCAGCTAGAGACCAGCAAGCCAACCCTGCCAGTCCTGGCCAGGCCGAGCCACGCATTTAGGCATGGTCATTGATTTGTGGATCTTGATTTGCTTTGGTTGTTTCCAGACTGTCTTCATGGGTGGTTAAATAGCTAACAGGGTTGGAAGATAGAGATGATATCTTCAACCACCTCAAAGGGCAAACATGCTTTCCATCTGTTATAAAAGATTTAGGTTCCCTAACCTAAAAGATTTTCCTCTGGTAACACAATGCATTGTATGTGCAGGCATTGAGCTAAGCACATCTGCATCTCCCTATCAGCCGTATAGGGCAAGAGGAAATGATGGAAATACATTCATGCTCGTGCTGCTTGCTGCCATGAGTAATATAATCCATTGCCTTTGACCCAGAAGTCATGTATCCCCTGCCTGCATCCATGAAAATGTGGCAATTTAACTTACTAGTTTACAAGTGGGATAAAACCTCAGACCCTGAGATATAGTTAACATACAGCACTGTATAACTTTAAGTTGCTCATTAATGACTTGCCATACATATATTGCAAAATAAGTACTACAATAAATTTAGGGGCCTCTCTAGTGGTGCAAGGGGTTGAGCACGGCACTGTGAAGCTGTTCGCAGCCTCTGCAATGTGAGTTCTATCCCCAGCCAGGGAGCTACCCACATGGCGCAGCAGACCTCTCCTGTCTCGCCCGCTGCTCCCCTCAGCAGTGTACTTCGGTCTATCTGCCTGTTCTGTTCCCCACTCTGTCTCTGGTGAATCCTCTCACCTCCCCCACCTCTGGCCTGTACCTCAGTTCTTGTAATCATAAATAAATAAATCTTTAAAAAATCATTAAAAAATAAATAAATTTAGTTAACATCTATCGTGTCATAGAACTATAACGTTCTCCTTGTAATGAGAACGCTTAAGATTTACTTTCTTAGCAACTTTCATATATTCCATACAGCAAGGTTAACTACAGTCATCACGTTGCACATTACATCCTTAGTACTCATGTATCTTATAACTGGAGGATTGTACATTTTGTCTACCTTCATCTATTTCCCCCACTCCCCACCCCCTGCTTCTGGTAACCACAAATCTGAGATCACATAATATTTATCTTTCTCTGTCTGACTGTGTTCACTTAGCATAATGCCCTCAAGTCCCATTCATGTTCTTGAAAAGGATGGGAATTCCTTCTTTATCCATTTCAGAGCTTTCACAGTTCTTGACACTAGTGTTTTCTCCCTCTCAACCACTGGATCCATGAGTACCTTGCACAACCACATTCCTAGTGTTGGCATAGGGCTTGTATTTAATTGGCATTTTCGAAATATTTGTCAAAAATTAATGAATCACTTTAATTGACTCTTTATTTTGAATAGATTTGAAAACACTATTTCCCTTGACATAGTCATCAATCTCCTGTCACTGTAATTCCAAGTAAGCTTCTACTCTCCCCCCCCCCCCCCCAGTATTTGTTAAGACAGTGGCATCATAGCAATGGGTTACTTGGGTGTATGGCAAATTTGAAAATATTTTGGGAAGGTGCCCAATGCATGGCTTCCATATATCCAACACATTAATACACAAGCTATAAAGGATGTTGCTCTCACTTCTCTGAAATTCATTTCATGTGGATTTTGATTTTTTTTTTTTTTAGAAATGAAGGAATTTCTTTTTTTTTTTTTTTTTAAGATTTATTCATTTATGCATACAAGAACTGGGATACAGGCCAGAGGTGCAGGGGATGAGAGGATTCACCAGAGACAGAGTGAGGAATAGAACAGGCAGATTGACCGAAGTACACTGCTGAGGGGAGCAGCGGGCAAGTCAGGAGAGGTCTGCTGTGCCATGTGGGTTGCTCCCTGGCGGGGGGATCAAACTCGCGCTGCAGAGGCTGCGGATTGCTTCACAGTGCGGTGCTGAACCCATTGCGCCACCAGGGAGGCCCTCCTGTAGACTTTGGAAAAGAAACTTGTGACGCTTCCCTGTATACTTGTAGGTTGGATTCTTAACTATTCAACTGAATGAGTAAACCCAGAAGGAAGATGGGAGGAAATAAAAATGGGGAATCAACTGACTCAAGAGGAGAGAAATGGATCAAGGCTAGGACAACTTGTCCATTCAACAGTATTATGCAAATTTCCTGCAGCTGTCTGTTCAGCTGCTGAAGTCTGGGTTAAAGTTCAAAAGGGAAAGCTTTACATGCACATATTTTCCAATTTAAAAAAATGTTCACGTATTTGAAACGCAAATATTTTCATATATTAAAAATCCAGTGATGAATTATAATAAGGCATTTATGCAGAACAGAAGAAATTCAGCTCCGATTTAAACATCATTAATGTTTTAAACTGTATTAATTTTAAAACCTCAGCCCTGGCACACTTATAGAGCCTTTCTCTTCCTGCTGACTCTGGCAACAATCTCTGGGCTAAACGTGAGTCATAACTCGTGTCACTGCAGACAGCATCTGTGAGGTGGGGTGTTTCACTTCTCACTTTGGCTCATGTTTGTTTGTGCTGATTGGAAAGTAGGAATCTAAGAGGAAAGCAAATGTGGGACTATGGTTCTCCCCAGTCTCTGGACTAAGGAATTTTTAAGATTTAAAAAATTGAAGAGGCTGCCGTGATAGCCGCTGCTCTCCGAGCTTCGCGATGCCTCCCAAAGACGATAAGAAGAAAAAAGATGCCGGAAAGTCGGCCAAGAAAGACAAAGACCCAGTGAACAAATCTGGGGGCAAGGCCAAAAAGAAGAAGTGGTCCAAAGGCAAAGTTCGGGACAAGCTCAATAACCTAGTCTTGTTTGACAAAGCCACTTACGACAAACTCTGTAAGGAAGTTCCCAACTACAAGCTCATAACCCCAGCTGTTGTGTCTGAGAGACTGAAGATTCGTGGCTCCCTGGCGAGGGCAGCCCTTCAAGAGCTCCTTAGTAAAGGACTTATCAAACTAGTTTCAAAGCACAGAGCACAAGTAATTTACACCAGAAACACCAAGGGTGGAGATGCTCCAGCTGCTGGCGAAGATGCATAAGCAGGTCCCACAAACTGTACATTTTTGAAAAATAACACTTTATTAAATAAAAAAAAATTAAAAAAATTGAAGAGACAAGACAATTTGAACTATAATAAGTATAAAAATGACAATAGATACATAATGCCACATAACTGTATGCTTAAAAATGGTAAATTTTATGTTATACATATTATACCGTTATTTAAAATTGGATTAAGTCCCATCAAATATGTTTAAATTTTTGAATTCACTTTAAAACTAGTCACCTTGGAAGAAAACAGGAAAGCAAAGAGAAAGCATCAAACCAAGGTTCTGCTTTTCCTACAGAAACGGTATAATTAGGCAACCAGATAGTACATCAGGCAAGCATTTCTTTATAAAATTATTTCAACTAATAAATGGAAATAAAATGATAGAACTAGATTATTATCATTTTACAACATTCAATGAATTAATTGATGGAGGCAATAAGAATCAACAGTTGCTAATATTGAGAACAGAGGACATATCCAGACATGATGTATCTCCTGATAAAAGAACTCAGCACCACTTATAGTCTTGGTATGATAAAACTTCTGGATCCAGCTGACTATTTTCAAGAAAAGCTGCTGATAGAATAGATGTAGAAAGGCACCATGCATGTGCAAGCAAAATTCAGATTGTAGAAAATGCTCTAGATCAAACTGTCCATGTTCTTCAACAGATAAATTACATGGAAAAGAAAGGTGTGAAGAGGGAACCTGTAGATTAAAAGATATTTAAAAGTTGAATTGATAATTTTTTAACACTCATAAGTGAAGTATTTTATTTTATGTACAAAGAGCTAGTTTCTGCTTTACGGTAGATTTCTCCACAGCCAATTCAAGGAAGTTCATTTAGTCCAACTTAATGAAGCCTATATCCTTGGCGTACTGACGGAAACACTGGCGGCACATGTTGAGTCTGTATTTCCAGATCAGGCCGTGTCTATTTGAGCAGACTCGGCAAGAGCTAGAACCCTGGCCGAATTTTCTCGGGTGACTCCAGTAGAGCTGCTGGTGACCCATGTTGCTTTCTCGGAGGCAACAAGGCAAAAAGGGTGAATTGATCATTTTTTTAATGAGCAAGGCTCAACTAAAGTGTCAAAAGATGCACACTTGTATAATAAAGTCATAAAGATATGGGAGAAAAGTATTACCATAAAAATGCAGATAGTAGACGTAGGGGGACTTCTGGGATGGCTGGCAAAGTACTACTTTACCTGGATGGTAGTTACAAAGTTGTGACCTTATAATAATTCACTTCCTATGCATTTTTGTGTGCCTTTCTGTGCTTTATTTTATAACAAATATATTTAAGGCGGCATCTGGAGTGAGCTGTAGTAGTATGAGTCATCCAGGACTGCCATGTAGATGCAGAGCAGAACAAAAGATAATGAGAGAACCGGTTAGCCCCCAGAGGCCATCTAAGGGCCAAGAATTTGCCCCGCTACATGTGGGTAGATGGTAACTGAATTGTATCATGATTTTGGGCCAAGACAGGGTTTTGAATTCCTGGCAGAAATAGATGAGAAAGGGCTCAGAAGTTGTTTTGAGCAAATCATATTTTAGTTCCTGGAGCAATTTAGTTCTCTAGGCATCATAGCTCAAGCCAGACAATTATCAGCAAAAACTTGGAATTGCACCCTCAATACTGTGCTATTTGAGGACTGTGCGTGAGGAAGTACTAGCTTTAGAGACCCCCATTTCATTATAAAGAAATGTTATAGCATCCTTATCAGCAATACACAGTGTGCTTAAAGCTATATCCAAGGCTGCAGTCAGCTCTTTCTCTGCCAAGAAATCTGGAGGTGAGGTGCTTATTACATAAGTGATACCAAAAATCCCAGATATAAGTTCCCAGGGGGATGGCAGCATAAAAAACATTATGCTCGACCAAAGATTGTAATTTCACAGTGCGATACAAATAAACACATTAGAATCTTAAAATCCACAAATCTGACAATACCGATTGCTGGTAAAGATGTGGAACAACAGGAATTCTCATGCATATGTTGGTGAGAATGCAAATATTGCACAGCCACGTTAGAAGACTGATGGTTTCTTACACAGTTAAATGGAGACTTACCACAAAAAACAGCACCTGCTCTCCTAGGTAATTACCTAACAGATTTGAAAGTTATATCCACACAAAAACTGCATATAGATGCTTTACTTATAATCACCAAAATCCGGAGCAAACAAGAATTCCCTTGATAAACAAGCTATGGTACATCCATATAATGGAATACTATTCAATGATAAAAAGGAATGTGCTATCAAACCATGTAAAAAAATATATTGCAGCAGCCATCATAGACTAGGAAGTGATCTTTTTTTTTTTTTAAAGATTTATTTATTTATGCATACAAGACCTGGGGTACAGACCAGAGGTGTGGGGGGTGAGATGATTCACCAGAGACAGAGTGGGGAACAGAACTGGCAGATGGACCGAAATACACTGCTGAGGGGAGCAGCAGGCAAGTCAGGAGAGGTCTGCTGCGCCATGTGGGTTGCTCCCTGGCAGGCCGGGGATCGAACTCGTGCTGCAGAGGCTGCAGACACCTTCATAGGTTGCGTCTTAACCCCCTGCACCACCAGGGAGGCCTTAGGAAGCAATCTTGATGATAGGAGCCATGCACCAAATATAGCAGAGCAGAAAGAAAGGGCCCGAGTCCCACGGAGATTATGTAGAGCTGCCTTATCAGTCCTGGCTACCTACCCTGGACCCTTTTTTTACAGGAGAAAAAAATAACCCCCTTGTCATGTGTAGCCACAGTAATTTGGGTTTTTGTAACATGCTGTGGAATCTAATCCTAACTGATATATTGACCAGGGATCATAAAGAAGTAAAATATTTATTGGAAACTTTAGACTTTATGTATGAACTATCCTGAAGAAAAACAGTAGGAATGTGGTTTCCTAAGGTAATGGTTAAATCACTTAAATCTGAAACTGGCACCTGGTATACACTGAAAAGAGAAACTTTAACTCATCCAGTGATTGTGTCTTTTGACAAAGGAATTTTCCTTGCGAGCTAATTTGTAGTGCTAGGTTATCTGCGCTATTCCTTTGCTTTGCTGCATTGTGGATTTGGCGAAAGGGTACGCAGAGCATCATGAAGAGCTTGGACTTGACCTTGGTTTCTTTTTTTTTTTTTTAAAGATTTATTTATTTTATTTATACAAGCACTGGGTACAGTCAGAAGCGCTGGAGGGTGAGAGAATTCACCAGAGCCAGAGCAGGGAGCAGAACAGGCAGAAGGACCGAAGTACACTGCTGAGGGGAGCAACGGGCGTGGCAGGAGAGGTCTGCGCGCCATGTGGGACCCTCCCCGGTGGCAGGGGATCGAACCAGCGCTGCAGAGGCTGCGGGCAGCTTCACAGCCCAGCGCTCAACCGCTGCGCCACTGAGGAGGCCCTTGACCTTGGTTTCTTTGCCCGTTGTGCCTGGGCTACACATGGGGGAATATTAAGTCAATAGATGTGCTATGTGATAGAATCATGTCCTTTGGGGGTGAAAGCAATGAAAGGGAAAAAATTCGATTTTTAAAAAGTAATTCCTTCAATTTTGGAGACAGACAGGGAACAGGCTAGAGAGGACAGAATGGACTTTTCTAAATGCACCTTATTTGGGAAACATGTAAATCTTTTTGTATAATTATAAAAACAAATTTAAATCAAAGGGATAAAAAAAATCAATCTCTAATAACAAAAGTGAAACAAACCAACGTGTATAGAAAAATTGGTGACTTAACAACACAGAAAAAAATTATTTCAAATAATTTTAAACACAGTATTGACTGTACATCCCTTTTGGGATATGTCCTATGTGGACCAAAAGAAATACAAACAAAAAATCTTTCTTTCTTTCTTTTTTACTGAATTATTTATTTATTTTTAATTTTCTTATATCATTGTTCATTTTTGTACAATATTTGATTTCTCCCCTCAGGTGTGGGCCCCCCTAATTTTCCCACCACTACAGCACCTGTGAACCATCACCACAGTCTCTTGTGCCCTTCCCACCCCAAACAAAAAAACCTTGAACTATTAGTGATGATTGTACTATTGCTATTTTGATACTATTATTGTATATTACATATATATGAACACATGCATATGTATACTCATACACACATATATTAGGATAAAGCAAATAAGTAAATACATTAATGCCATTAGGATCTAATATTTTCAGCCTCAAAGAAAAGAGATACAAACATAAATTTAATGAAATTAGGTAAAAGCCATGTAATCATACTTTTTGAAGTGGAGGTAGCAATATGAATTTGTGAATTACTTTTACCTTTCTAAAAAGTACAAACTTCCCAGCTCTGTGGACAGAAAGGGTAACAATCAACTGTGGGGCTATTAGTGTTCCTCATACTCAGATTATCATTTTTCTGCCTTTAGTTGCTAAAAGTAACCAGAATTCCCCGAAGAAATAGCTGGCTTTTGTAGCAGAAAAAATGGAAGCAACCAAATATTACTGATACTTATGTCATATCAAAAGGACAAAGTAAACAATTTTAAGGGGTTCTACTTGCTAAAGATAGGACAGTTCAAACATCAAAAGGAATGATGATCTTTAAGGTCAGGAACAAGAAAAGGATGTCTGCTCTCATCACTTTTATTCAGAATTGTATTGTATATGCTAACAAGAAAAAGAATTAAAAGTATCTAGATAGGAAAGGAAAATGTAAATACATCTCTATATGCAGATGACATTATCCTGTAAATAGAAAATCCTCAGAAATGAGCTAAAAAACTATTATAACTAATAAGTTCAGCAAGGTTGAAGATACAAGATCAATAAACAAAAATCATTTCTATATCTATGCACTATCAAGACAGCTATGAAAATAAAATAAAAAGCAGCTCCATCTATATTAGCATCAATAAATAATACCTTGGGTTAAATTTAACAAAAGAAGAACAAAATTATATGCCGAAAATTATAAAACATTGTTGAAAGAAATTAAAGATCTAAATAAATGAAAACTTATCACAAGCTTATGAGGCAGATAGCAATATCGCCCCCCAAAGTGACCTACAGATACAATGCTATTCTTAACAAAATCCCAGTTGCTTTTTTGCTGTAATTGACAAGTTGACCCTAAAATTCACATAGAAATGCAAGAGACCCACAATTGCCAGAACAATCTTGAAAAAGAAGAACAAAGTTGGAATACTCACACTTCTGATTTCAAAACTTACTATAGAACTATCATAATCAAGAGAGTATGGTATTGGCATAAAGACAAACATACAGGGGGCCTCCCCGGTGGCGCAGCGGTTGAGCGCTGGGTTGCGAAGCTGCCCTGCAGCCTCTGCAGCGCCGGTTCAATCCCCGGCTGCTCCCCGGCTGCTCCCCGGCCACCGGAGGAGGGTCCCACATGACGCGCAGACCTCTCCCTGTCCCGACCCGCGGGATTCGTAGGCACGAAAAGAGAAGGGCTGAGGATTGAAATGAGGGGCTTGAGACAACTTGACGCTAGCGTTTACTTCTTTATTTTTCCTTTTCCTTTCTTTTACTTTTCCCTGTCTTTCTACCTTCCCTGACCTTCTCTCTGCTCCTCTCGCAATAACCTCCCTCGCAATAACCTCCTGACCTTCTCGTGCTTCTCTTCTTATATCCTGGGAGCTCCTCCCATCGTACCTCCCAGTCTCATTTGATTAATAGGAAACACCTGTGGTTTCTCAGCAGGCAAAACGGTAAAGCGAAAACTAATTAATGGCACGTGTGTTGCGCAACACGACGCATGCTCCAGGCGGCTCCGGACATCTCCTGCCGCCCGCTGCTCCCCTCAGCAGTGTACTTCGGTCTTTCTGCCTGCTCTGCTCCCCGCTCTGGCTCTGGTGAATTCTCTCACCCTCCCGCGCTTCTGACTGTACCCAGTGCATGTATAAACAAAACAAACAAACAAACAAATAAATGAAAAACATGCCTCTATAAAAAAAATTAAAAAAAAAAAGACAAACATACAGATCAATTCAATAGAATTGGGAGTCCAGAAATAAGCTCTTTCATTTACAGTCAGTTTTCAACAAGGATGCCAAGACTATTTAACAGGGAATGAAGAGTCTTTCTGACAAATGGTGCTGGAATAACTAGATATCCACTTGCAAAAGAATGAAGTTGGAGCCTTATCTTACACTATATACAAAAACTAATTCAAAATGGATCAAGGGCCTAAACATAAGCATTAAATCCATAAAACTCTTAGAAGAAAATAAGAATATCTTGATGACCTTGGACTAGGCAATAGATTCTGAGATACAACACCCAAAGCACAACAGCAAAAGAAAATATATAGATAAATTGGACTACATCAAAACTATCCAAAAAACTGAGAAGGCAACCAAAAGATGGAAGAAAACTTTTCAAATTACATATTTAAGAAGAGACATTTAGAATATGTAAAGAAAAATTCCTAATAACTCATTAAGAAAAAGACAACCCAATTTAAAAATGGGCAGAGGACCTGAATAGATTTCTCTAAAGAAGGTATGTACATGAAAATATATCTCAATAAACACATCTCAAAAGATGCTCAATATCATTAGTCATTAAGAAAATGCAAATCAAAATCACAATGATACTACTTTTTACCCACTAGTATGGCTACAATCAGACACTTGATAATAAGTGTTGGCGAGGATGTGGAGAAATTAAAGACCTTACACAATGCTGTTAGGAATGTAAAATGGTGCATTTGCTTTGGAAAACAGATTGTTACTTAAAATGTTAAGGATGTAGCTACCATATGACTTAGGAGCATTTCCACTCCTAGGCATATAACATGCCTAGAAAATATATCCTATATATGCCTAACAACAAAAAATATATGTACTAAACTTGTGAACAATATTTATTGCAACATTATTCATAATTTGCCAGATTGTTGCATAATTGCAACGTTATTCAAAATAGTCAGAAAGTGGGGAAATAATGCTGTATTAGTTTGCCAAGTCTGCAGCAGTGAATCACTACAAACTGAGTGACTTAAAACAAGAGAAACTTATTCCCTCACATTCTGCAGGCCAGAAGTCTGAAATCAAAGTGCTGATAGGGCTATATTCCCTCTGAACATTCTGGGAGAAAGATCTTCTTGCCTCTTTCACCTTCTGGTGGTTCGAGGTGTTCCTTGGCTTGTTGCGGCTACCTGACTGCAATCTCTTGCCTTCATCTTTACATGTCCTTTCCTCTTTCTCTTTGTCTCTCTGTCCTCTGTCTCTCTGTCCTCTTAGAAGGATACGTGTCACGGTTCTTAAGGTGTCTCCAAAATAATGTCATCTTTAGACCCTTAACTTTATTATATCCCAAAAGAACCTTTTTCCAAATAAGGTCACAGTCACAAATCATGATTGTTAAGAGATAGACATATCATGCTGGGAACCACCACTCAACCCACTACAAACCCAAATATCAATCAACTGATGAATGGTTAAATGAGATATGATTGATCTTTACAATAGAATATTATTTGGGGATATGAAGTACTGACACATGCTACAACATGGATCAACCTGGAAAACATTATACTATGGAAAGAAACCAAAGTTTCCATATTGTGCAATTCCATTTATGTGAAATGTCCAGAATAGGCAAATCTATAGAAGCAGAAAGTAGATCAGTGTTCACTAGTGCTATGGGAATCTTAGGGGACATGCAGAGTGACAGCTAATGGGTATAGGATTTCTTTTTGGCATGATGAAAATGTTCTAAACTTTTATTACTGTAATAATTGTACAACTCTGTGAATTACCAAAAATAAGTGAATTATGCACTTTAAATGGATGAATTTTATGGTATGTGAATTATAGCTCCATGAAACTGTTAAAAGTAAGGAATTAAAAATGAATAATGAATGTAATGGATTGAAATACATCAAATATGCTATAGTCTATAGGCTCATGACTTTTTTTAAAAGCACTTTAAAAAAATAAAAAGCACTTTGGTCATATTTTGATAATGTAGGTGAATAAAAGAAATCAAGCACTTATTCTATCTTTACTATATGAACTATACCTCAGGGCATCTGAATTACTGATAAGAGAAATTTCTTTATTATAAAAAAAAAAATCCCCACTGTTAAATATAGTAGAAACAATGGAATTAGAATCTCACAAATTTGCAAGCCCTAATGAAGTAGGGAACAGGGATACTTTCCATTAAGGAAAGAATGATGGGAACTTTAAAAGAGACCTAACAGAGCTTCCCTGGTGGCCTATGGGTTAAGTCTCAGCGCTACCACCACCCACCATGAAGGCCCACTACAACAGTCTGAGTTCCATCCCCAGACAGAGAGCTAACCCACATATGGTGCAGCAGACTCTTCCTGTTTCACCTGCTGCCCCTCTTAGCAGTGTATTTCAGTAGATCTGCCTGTTCTGCTCCCCACTCTCTCTCTGGTGAATACTCTCACACACATACTGCCTCTGCACCTCTGGCCTGCACCCCAGTTCTTCTATAAATAAATAAGTAAATAAATAGGACCTAACAACACCTGAATCCATGATTAATTTTACCATCACTGAAAATTTGACAGCCAGACATTAATATGTTTCTGATGTGATAGGAAGTACACAGTACCATTTACGAAGTATTCTTGCTAATAAAGTCAAACCTGGATTTGATCAAGCCTCTCAATCTAACTACCAATTAATAGGGGGGAAAAAAAGGGCTTAAAGGAATATATTAAATGATACTATAATGGAAAAAAAAAGCAAAAGAAAACAAATGATACTAGAGAGGTGGATGCAATCAGCCAAATACTGACTGTGGGAAAAATCCCAGAGCAAATGCCTCAACTTTTTCAGTAAACAAATAGCAAAAATGTAAGCAGGTACGGGGGTAACCTTTGAAAAGACTCAAGAGATAATATTAACACATGCAATGAGGGACCTTGTCTGATTCCTAGTTTGAAGAAACTGACTGTATAAGAAATAATTCTAAGACAATACAGAAATTTTTGAACACTGACTCGATATAAATGATATTTAACATTATTCTTTTAAGTTTTTTAGTTGTAGTAATGGTTGTAGTAATGGGGGGAAATTTTTATCCATTAGATAATACTTAAATTTTTTAGGTGAAAAAGACATAATATCTGAGTTTTGCTTTAAAATCATCTCATGGAGGGGTGAGAGAAGTAGCTGGGAATGTAGATGAAATGAGATTGATTACAGACTCATAAATGTTGAAACCAGGGAGTAGATTCATGATGGTTCATGTACGTACCACTAGAATATATATTTGGAAGTGTTCCAGAATAAAGAGGTGGGTTTGTTTGTTTTTTTAATGTTCTTTGGAACATTGAGTTGAGCCCTAAGTATGTTTTTCCTTACAAATCAATTTTTTTTCTTGGCCTGGTAAAGCATATGGGAATTTCATTTTCCCTAAGCTGATGAAAGATCATTTGGACAAAAGGCATGTTAGAAAAGCTAAGCTTTAAAATTAGGCCTGGGTTTGGTGTCCGACACCACTCTTCACTGGCTTTATGATGCTCAATTTTCCTCGTTGGTCAAACAGGCATGATAATAATAGCTCCTGTTTCCTGAGATTATTTGGGGGATTAAATAAGATATAGACCACAGAGTATTTGGCACAGTGCTTGTCTGTGCTCTGTAAGTATAGGGGACAACTAATTTTTAATAATTTTGTTATCAGTATTGGGTTGGCTTGGCTTGGCTGGGAGATTATTCTCTGTCTGCTGTCAGCTGGGTCTACAGTCTTCTGCTGGTTGAGATAGGCCAGAATGACCAAGATGGCGCACACATATGGCAGGTATTTGGTGTTGGCTGCTCACTGGAAGCTCAGTTAGGGCTGTTGTCCACAGCACCCGCACAAGGCCTCTTGGTGACACTTGGGCTTTTCACTGCATGGTAACTGAGTTCTTAGAGATGTTCCTCAAGTGCAAATGTTCCAAAAGTGGAAGCTGCCAGTTCTCAGCACCTAGAACTGGTACAGTATCTTTTCTGCAATATTCTATTAAAGAGTCATAAGACTGCCCAGATACAATGGGACAGAAACAAACTCCACCTATTCATGACAAGAGGGGCAAAGAATTTGTAGCCATCTTCAATGTTTAATCCACTTCATTAAGCATCCCTGTTTCCCCAGTACTTGTTCCATAGAGATAAAGATTTCAAAGAAACACATCAAAAAAGTATTCAGTATGTGTCATTAGAAAGTGATTGTTTTGGGGCCTCCCTGGTGGTGCAGCAGTTGAGCGCTGCGATGCCAAGCTGTCCGCAGCCTCTGTAGCGCAGGTTCTTTTCCCCGCAGGCCAGGGAGAATCCCACATGGCGCAGCAGACCTCTCCTGCCTCGCCCACTGCTCCCCTCAGCAGTGTCTTTGGTCCATCTGCCGGTTCTGCTCCCCGCTCTGGCTCTGGTGAATTCTCTCACCCTCCCATGCTTCTGACCTGTACCCCAGTTCTTATATAAAATAAATAAATAAATCTTTTTAAAAAATAAAAGAAAGTGATTGTTTTGGGGGCCTCCCTGGTGGCACAAGGGGTTAAGACGCAGCACTATGAAGCTATCCGCAGCCACTGCAGCACAAGTTCGATCCCCGGCCAGGGAATTGACCCACATGGCGCAGCAGACCTCTCCTGTCTCGCCTGCTGCTCCCCTCTGCAGTGTATTTCAGTCTGTCTGCCTGTTCTGTTCCCCACTCTGTCTCTGGTGAATGCTCTCACCCCCACTCCTCTGGCCTGTATCCCAGCTCTTGTGTGCATAAATAAATAAATCTTAAAAAAAAAAAGATTGTTTTGGACCACCCTGGCTGACATTTTTCTTGCTGTTCAGCTAAGTCAGAGGCTGGGAGGTTTGGGGGTGGTTGAGGGTGCTGAAGCCAAGGCTGGATGGGAGGAGAAACCAGGGCAGGACTAAGTCTTCTCTGCAGAAAACCCTTGTATGAGTCAGTTGTTCTCAAAAACAATTTGAGACCAAATCAGGTCATCTATTTTTAATTATTGTGGTTATTAATTTGATAAATTGTAATTCAATACTGTTGGAATAATTCTCACATGGAATAATTCTCAAGACTTGAGGAACTGTTAGTGTTCTCTTCCAAGGTATTATTTCCTTAATTTAGTTTTAAGGGGTAACAGCTCTCTACATATTTTCAGCCTTACCCTTTAACCAACAACTGCTGACTCTCATATTTTCTCTGACATTATCTAAAACACAGTCCAGAAGAGGTTTTTGTTTTGTTTTGTCTTATTTCATTTTTCAATGTGCATTGTACAAGCACAAAGACCTCTATTTTGGGATGAGAAACATTTCCTAGAGCTGAAAAATGCAAAGTTAGAGGCAAGTTTGGACAATGTGAGTTCTACATAAAGACAGAAGTTTGCTTCTAATTGGAGCATTTACAGTAAACAAATGATTGATAAAGACACCCAGTGGCCTCTATAAACAAGGAAGTGTAGAACCCAGCAATGCTGAACACTGTGTTTATTTTCCACTGAAAGAGGATGTAAACTGCTAATCACAGACATGCTGCAGTTTAATTTCTACACAAGACCCCTTCCTGGTTTTCTATTTTTAAAAAAGTTGGCAATCAGTTTTGCTCATTGAATTTCTTTGTGTAGAATTCTTAAGTGCTATTTTAACAGATTATCAAAAAAAAAGCTCTTTTTAAAAAAAACCTTAGGTGCTTCTATGCTTGGATTCATTTTGCTATTGAAAACATCAGCTAACAGCTGTGATATAAATGCATGGAGAAGGAAATAAACACTGGGTCTTTGGCCATGACCTAGTAGTTATGCCAGAAGAGTCTGGCATTCAATCAGTTGGCCAGAAAGCAAATATGGGAGTCAGGGAATGGAAGGGGGTGGGAAAAACCATGTATTTCTGTCCCTTTCTGAAATTCTGAGCACATGAGAATACACAGCTAGAGGCTCCGGATCATGTTGGTAATGAAAGAGTGGTTGAAAGCATTTCCTTAGAAATAAACTGTCTTCATCTAAACTAAGACCCTTCCTGACACATTTGAGAAGATGTCTGACATTTGAGACTCTTTTTAAAGCCTTTTCTGACTGGTTTCAGACTCTATCTGAGGAATTAGATAACCTTCTGATATGGCTATCTGTCTTCCTAACTTTGTTGAGATCCTTTCTGAATGTTTCAGATCATTCTTTATTCTAAAACTTTTTTTTTCTTTTTACTGAAGTAATATTGCATTATAATATTAAGTTTCAGATATACATGACTTAGAATCAACATTTGTATGAACTACATTAAGTTCACTGCTAACCGTCCAAACCTACCCTTACCAAACCTTTGTCCCAATTTACACACTACCCTTCTTCTTTTCCTTCTGGTAACCACTAATTAGAGACCATTTCTATTTCTTCTTTTTTCTAAAGATTTATTTATGTATGCACGCATGAACTAGGGTACAGACCAGAGGTGTGGGGGGTGAGAGGATTCACCAGAGACAGAGTGGAGAACTGAACAGGCAGACTGGCTGAAATACACTGCTGAGGGGATCAGTGGGTGAGACAGGAGAGGTCTGCTGCGCCATGTGGTTATCTCCCTGGCTGGGGATCGAACTCATGCTGCAGTGGCTGCGGATAGCTTCATAGGTTGTGTCTTAACCTCTTGTGCCACCAGGGAGGCCCATTAGAGACCATTTCTAATTTGTTTTTAGAGCCATCCTTTTAGGTGAGAGACCCTTCCTGAAATACTTGAGATATTCCTGACTTAAGATTCTTTCTGAGGTACTGGAGACCCTTCCTTACTTATTTTAGGGTAGTCCTGAGGATTTTGACATGCTTCCTGACATTTGAAATGAGTCCCAGAATATTTGAGATTCTTCCTGTGTAAGATCCTTCCACACATATTTAAAACTGTACCTGACAACTCGGAAACCCATTCTGACTGGTTTGAGACTCTTCCAGACTTGCTTGAGACCATTGCTAACATAAGTCCATTGCTGATATATTGACACTATTCCTGTCTGTTTGCTATTCTTTTTTTTTTTTAAATAGAGGCATGTTTTATTTATTTGTTTGTTTGTTTGTTTGTTTGTTTTGTTTATACATGCACTGGGTACAGTCAGAAGCGCGGGAGGGTGAGAGAATTCACCAGAGCCAGAGTGGGGAGCAGAGCAGGCAGAAGGACCGAGGTACACTGCTGAGGGGAGCAGCGGGCGGCAGGAGAGGTCTGCGTGCCATGTGGGACCCTCCTCCGGTGGCCGGGGAGCAGCTGGGGATCGAACCAGCACCACAGAGGCCGTGGGCAGCTTCGCAACCCAGCGCTCAACCACTGCGCCACCGGGGAGGCCCTGTTTGCTCTTCTTACTTAACATGTTTCAAACTCTTCTGGACTATTTTCGACTTTTCCTATCTTGTTTGAGATGATTCCTACCATGTTTGAGACCCCCATCTGATATATTTCAGACCCTTCCTGATATGTTTGACAGCATTTCTGAGCATATGAGAAACTTCTTGGTACGTTTGAGACCTTGCCTGATCTAAGTGAGATACTTGCTGATGTGTTTAATCCTCTTCCTATCATTTTTCAGACCCTTGAAGACTTGTCGGATACTTTCTGCCATGTTGGAGAACTTAGTTGACTTATTTGAGACTTCCTCTGTGTGTGACCCTTCCAAAAGTACTTGAGATCCTTCTGGACTTGTTAGACTCTTCCTAACAGGTATGAGAACTTTCTGGACTATTTAAAACTGTTCCTTTCCATGCAAGATCCTTCTGGAGTGACTTGAACTATTCCTGACATGTTTCAACTTCTAATTTGTTCAAGACTGTTCATCACTACTTTAAGATTATTCCTAACTTGTTTTGAGACACTGACATATTTGAGCTTCTTCTTTTTTTTTTAAAATTTTTTTTAAAGATTTATTTATTTATGCATACAAGAGCTGGGGTACAGGCCAGAGCTGTGGGGGGAGAGAGGATTCACCAGAGACAGAGTGGGGAACAGAACAGGCAGATCAACCCAAATACACTGCTGAGTGGAGCAGCAGGTGAGCCAGGAGAGGTCGGCTTTGCCATGTGGATTGCTCCCTGTCCGGCCACGGATCAAACTCGTGTTGCAGAGGCTGCGGATTCCTTCACAGTGTGGTGCTTAACCCCTTGTGCCACCAGGGAGGTCCTTGAGTTTCTTTCAATGTACTTTAAACTTCTTGACTGTGCCACTTCCTATCTTGCTTGAGATCCTTCATGAATTGAGACCCTTGCTGATACCCCTTGTTGAGACCTTTTGTAACATATTTGAGATAATTCCAGCCATGCTGGCCACTTCCTGACATCTTGAGAGACTCCTTGATTTATTGAAAATCCTTCTTGAGATATTTTAGACTTATCCTGACTTGTTTGAAAACCTTTTTGACATTTTTGAGATTATCTATTTGAGACTCTTCCAGGTTTAAATGACTTGGAATTTGAGACTCTTCCTGACAAATTTGAAACCCTTTCCTACTTTTTGAGACTTTTCCTGATATATTTAAAAACTTTTCTGAGTTGTTCAAAACTTCTTAAGCTTTTTGAGACCCTTCCTGAAGCATTTGAGCCTCTTCCTGATTCTAAAAACTTCACTGGTATATTGAAAACTATTCCTGAATACAATCATATACTGACTTTGGGAGATACTTTTTGACATTTTTGAGACCCAACCTCTCTGTTTGAGAGAAACTCTCTTATAAATTTGAGGCCCTACTGATATTTTGAAAACTTTACTATTTGAGACTTTTTCTGATGACCCTTCTTGGCTTATTTCATAGTCTTCCTGACCCTTGAAATCCTGAAGTATTTGAAGCCTTTTCCCATGTATTTGAGACTTCTCAGTTAGAGATGCTTTCTGACATCCTTAAAGCTCTTCTGACTCTTTGAGACTATCCAGACTTGTCTTTGACAGACATATTAGAGACTCTTCCTAATGAATTTGAAATTTTCTTGAACATTTTAATCTCTTTGTCATGTTTTAGAATCTTCTTGAGCTGTTTGAGATCTTTAGTGATGTATTTCAACCATTCCCATAAGGTTGAGACCCTGGCTGAGGTACTTGAGGCATTTCCAGCCTTATTTGAAACACTTCCTAGTGTATTTGAGACTCTTCCTGACATATTGAAAGACTTCCTTGATATGTTTCATACCTGTCCCGAAATACTTGATATCATCCTGACTTGTTTGAGGCCCCTCCTGACATATTTGAAATTCTGTCTGAAACCCTTTCATAATATATTTTAAACTATGCCTGACAAATTTGAGGCCCTTCCTGACCATTTTAAAATCCTTTCTTAATTATTCAAGGCTCCTCCTGATATAATTTAAACTTATTTTGATATGCTTGAGATTCTTCCTCTCTGTCTTCTTCACATGCTTGGGACCATTCCTGAAGTATTTGAAATACTTCTTGTCTCTGATACCCATCCTGGTTAATGTGAAAAACTCTTCGTAACTACCTTCAGATAGATTCTTCCTCTCTGTCTTTCTTGTCATTCTTGTCTTCACAAGTTTGATATGCTGCCTTACAATTGTGTGACCATCTTCACCAGACAAGACACTTATAATGACCTTGAGAACTTTCTAGATTACTTTGACAGATTTTCTGATGTATTTAAGACATTTGTTGGGAAAATTCCTTACATATTTAAAACTATTTCAGGCAGTGTGATTCTTTGTGACTTGCTAGAGATATTAAATGCCATATTTAAGATTCTTCCTCACCTGTTTGAGACTCTTCCTGAGGTGTTAGAGGTTCTCCTTCTATTTGAGACTCTTCCTGTCAGGGTAGACGCTTCCTCATGTGTTTGACATCCTTTCTGAGTTGCATCAGAGTTTCTTCCTGTATTTGAGACTCTTCTTCTTTTTCTGAGACCATTCCTGACATATTTAAGAATATCCCTGACCTATTTCAGACTCTTCCTGAAATGTCTGAACTACTTCATGAGTCGTTTGAAAAATGTAGAGACGTGTTTTAGACCCTGATGGATGTTTTTCAGACCCATTATTCTCTGCTGAAACCCTTACTGATATCTTTAAAGCACTTTCTAACAAGTTCGAGATGCTTCCAAATTTTTTTGAGATTTCTTTAAGTTGAGGTAACATTAGTGTACAGCATTGCATAGCTCCCAAGATAACATTTTCCCACCAGGTCCATCCGACTGTTCAGTCACCATCCACCACCAACGAATCAGTCCCTTCAGTCCATTCCCTTTCCTTTCCTTCTCCTCTGGTAACTATCATTCTGTTATCAGAGTGTAAGAGTTCAGTTTTTCCTTTATATTCCACAAGTGAATGTATTCACATAGTATTTGGCTTTCTCCTAACTTATTTCACTTAGGTAATCCCCTCAAGACCCATCCATGTTGCAAAATGTGTTTTAGAAGAGTCTTAATGTATATGAGACTCTTCCTCTCTGTTTCTGACATGTCCTGGCATGTTTGAATGCCTTTCTAACATGATTTTTACTTTTCCTGACATGTTTAAGACCCTTTTTGACTTTTGAGATCATTCCTAATATGGTGACACTTTCTTGTATATAAGACACTGTGTGGGACCTTTACTGACTTATTAATCAATCTTCTTAACTAACTTGAGATATTTCCTTACTTATTTCAGATATTATCTTATGTATGTCAGACTCTTTCTCTCCATTTAAACACTTCCAGACAAGTTAAAACTCCTCCTTACATGCTTGAGATCCATCATGCTATATTTAAGAAACTTCCTTGTGTATTTAAGACTCCTTCTGAAAAGTCTGACGGTCTCCATAACTTGTTTGAAGTATGAAATATGCTCATGCTATATTTGAGACCATCTGACATACTTGAGATACTTCTGGACTTACTGAAATCTGTCAGACCTTTCTGGATGTATTTGAAACTCTTCTTTTTTGTTTGAGACCATTACTGATAAAATTAAAATTCATCCTGACTATTTTGAATCATTATGGTCCATTTGAGAGAATTGTTGATATATTTCAGACTTTCCTTCTTTCTTGGCTATACTTCCTATCTTGTTTGAGACACATCCTGACATCTTTGAGACTCTTCCCAACACATTCAATACCTCTACTGTATTTACTTTCCTATGGCTGCTGTTAAAAAAAAAAAAAAAAAGAAGTACTGCCAACTAGGTATCTTAGAACAACAGAAATCACTTCTCTGACAGTCCAGGAGGCCAGATATCTAAAATCAAGGTGTCAGTAGGATTGGCAATCCTTGGCATTCCTTGGCTTGTGGCTGCATCACTCCAAGCTCTCCCTCCAACTTCACATGGCATTCACTTCTCTGTGTATCTTCACATGATCTTCCTATAAGGACACCAGTCATGTAGGGCCTACTCTTGTCCAATATGACCTCTTCTTAACTAATTACATCTGCAGAGACCCTATTTCCAAATAAGGTCACATCCCGAGGCTCTAGGTGTACATGAATTTGCAGGGGGACACTATTCAACCAAGTTTATCTACTGACATGTTTGAGATTTTGCCCGTCTGTTTGAGACCCTTCAAAACATGTTGTAAACTATGATAAATCTGAGCACTTCCTGACTCGTTGAGATGCTTCCTGATTTTTTTCAGACTTTTCCTAGTATATCTGAAGCCCTTTAAACTTGCTTGAAACTCTTCCTGACCGAGACTCTTCCTTCTGTGTGTGAGATTGTTGTTGCTATGTTTACTGCTCTTGCTGACATGTTTGTGAATCCTCCCAATTTATTTGAGGTATTCCTGACTTTAAGACAATTCCTGGTATATTTTAGTCTCTTCCTGTCTTTGAGAGCATTCCTGACAGATTTGAGAACATTTCTTATCTATTTATTTATTTTTTTTAATAATAAATTTTATTGTTATATTCCCCATACAATTGCAGCCCCCCCATTCTGACCCCAATCCCTCCCCTCCCACCCCCGCCCCCCTAAAAGTGTCTCTGGTTCATAGTTTTTTGTTGATTTTGATTTTCACTTTCTTATAGTTATTCATTTTCCTGGTCCCTTATTTAAGTTTTCTAGATTCCTGCTATGAGTGAGACCATCCGGTATTTTTCTTTTTCTTTCTGGCTTATTTCACTGAGCATGATCCCTTCCAGCGCCATCCATGTTGCTGCAAATTGCATGTGTTTATCTTTTTTGAATGCTGAGTAATATTCCATGGTATATATGGACCACATCTTCTTGATCCAGTCATCTATTTTTGGGCATTTGGGTTGTTTCCAAAGCTTAGCTATTGTAAACAGTGCTGCTATAAACATAGGGGTGCAGGTGTTCTTTGGAATTGATGTATCTGTGTCCTTTGGGTAAATACCTAGGAGTGGAATTGCTGGATCATATGGAAGCTCTATGTTTAGTAGGTCCAGAAATCTCCACACAGCTTTCCACAGTGGTTGGACCAGTTTGCACTCCCACCAACAGTGTAGAAGAGTTCCTTTTTCTCCACACCCTCGCCAGCATTTGTTGTTGCTAGTTTTTTTAATATGTGCCATTCTCACTGGTGTAAGATGGTATCTCATGGTAGTTTTGATTTGCATTTCCCTGATGGCAAGTGATGTTGAACATTTTTTCATATGCCTGTTGGCCATTTGCATTTCCTCTTCAGAGAAGTTTCTTTTTAGCTCTTCTGCCCATTTTTTGACTGGATTATTTTCTTTGTTGTTGTTGAGTCTCATCAGCTCTTTGCAGATTTTTGTGATCAGTCCTTTATCATTAGTGTTGGGTGCAAAAATGTTCTCCCAGTTGGTGGGGTTTCTCTTTGTTTTTGTCTTATCTATTTAACACTCTTCTTGACATGTTTAAGATTTCATGATTTTTTTTTTCTCTTCCAAATATATTCAACACCTTTTCGAACTTCTGGGTCTCTTCTCAACCTGTTTGAGACATTTGGGTTGTATTTGAGACATCTCTTGCTTATTGATACACCTCACTAACTTATTTATAGCTTGTCCTTACCACTTTGAGAAATTTCCTGACTTGCTTGAGATCCTTCCTGATGTATTTGATATTCTTCTTCTCTGTTCTGGATCTTTCCTGACAAGTTGGAGACTCTTCCTGGAGTATTTGAAACCCTTTAAGAATCCTAAGATTCTTCCTGCCATGCCAGATATCTTATCTAACTTGCTTGAGATACTTCTTGACTTATATAAAACCTTACCCAACATGTTAGAGAGCTTTCTTGAGTTATTTGGGTCTCTTTCTCTCAGTATGAGGTGCTTAATGACTTATTTAACAAGTTCTTCCTGACTCTTCAAGCATCTTCCAGAGTTGAGGAGATTCCTGATGTATTTGAGACTCTCTCTGTCTGTTGGTATCACTTCCTGATATGTTTGCTACTTTACCTGGTATATTTGAGATTCCTCCTGATATATTTGAAATCCTTTTAAATTCCTTCCTCACTTGGTATCACTCTTTCAGTTGTGTCTAAGACTCTTCCTTTGTGTTTGAGATCATTACTGACTTATCTGTAATGCTTCTTAATTATTTTGAGAATGTTTTGATTTGTTTGAGCTGTTTCTTCATGTCTTTGAGAGGCTCTTTTTCTTTTCTAGAAACTTTCTGACAAGTTTAAGACCCTGCCTGATATGCTTGATATTCCTTATCATGTGTTTGTGGTACTTCTTGCCATATTTAAGAACTTTCCTCATGTGTAACACTTCCTCATATGTTTGAGAACTTCTTTTCTGACATGCTTGAGGTGCTTCTGAATATGTTTGAGCCCCATATCGAAATGTCTGAGACCCTTCCTGATTTGATACTTCTCTGTCTGTTTGAGGCTCTTGCTAACAAATTTAAGGCTATTTCTGATATTTTTCAGATCCTTTTAGCTTGGTTTGAGAGGATTTGTACTCTATTTCAGATGCTTCCTCTCCCTTTGCCACACTTCCCGTCATGTTTGAGACTCTTCCTGGTACTGGAGATTATTCCTGACTGATTTTTCCTGATGTGTTTGAAACTCTTCCAAATATTTTTGGGACTCCTCCTGATAGTAGAAGGACCTACTTGATATATTTGAAACCCTTTTGATCTTCAGAAGACTCTGCTGAATTCTATGTGGCCCTTCCTGACATGTGTGGAGGCTGTTTCTAGAGTGTTTGATACTGATACTCTTCTTGCCTATTTGAGACCCATTGTGGCTTACTGGAGACACTTCCTGACATGTGTGAAACTTCTCTGAAACAGTTTCTGACTTTAAGATAATTCTTGATGTGTTTGAGACATTTCCTCTTTGTCTGGGGTCCTTTCTGACTTATTGGAGAGTCTTTCTGATTGCTCATGACAAATATTTTCACTCTGCCTGATTAACTTGAGGCCCTTCCTGACAAGATTGAAATTTCCTGTCTTATATAAAATCCACATCCCAAAATATTTAAGGCTTTTTATGACTTGCTTGCAACTCTTCCTGACAATTTGAGACCTTTGCTGACAGGTTGGAGACCATTCCTGACATATTTATTACTCTTCCTGATATATTTGACACATTTCCTGAATTTGAGACTTTTTTCTTTACATCTTCAAGATTTTTTTTTTAAAGATTTATTTATTTATTTATACAAGCACTGGGTACAGTCAGAAACGTGGGAGGGTGAGAGAATTCACCAGAGCCAGAGCGGGGAACAGAACAGGCAGAATGATGAAGTACACTGCTGAGGGGAGCAGCGGGCAGCAGGAGAGGCACCATGTTGGACCCTCACCGGGGGCCGGGGATCGAACCGGTGCTGCAAGAGGCTGTGAGCAGCTTCGCAGCCCAGCACTCAACCGCTGCGCCACCAGGGGAGGTCCATCTTCAAGATTTTTTTGTCTCTTCAAGACCATTCCTGATGGATTTGAGAATCTTCTATGCCTGTTTAGGACTCTTTCTCCCATGTTTAAGACCCTTCATAACTAGTGTGAGACTCTTCAAACATGAGACCTTTACCGACTTGCCTAAGTGTTTCCCAGCTCATTTGAGTCCTTAACTGAAATGTTTAAGATCTTTATAAGACTCATCCTGACCCTTTCTGACAAATATAAGGCTCTTTCCGACCACTTGGAGAACATTCCAGTCTGGTTTGAGAAGGTTGGTGATGTATTTTAGATCTTTTCTCTATCTTGGGAACACTTTATCTCATATTTAAGACACATCTCATCATGTGCATTTGATACTCTTCCTGATAATATTGAGACAAAGGTGTCTGAAACCCACTGTGACATGCATGACTCTTCTTGACTTTTGATTGCCTTCCTGACATGCATGCAACCATTCCTGAGGATATTTGAAGCTCTTCCCCTCCATTTGAGACACATTCTGGCTTATTAGAGATGCTTCCTGACATGTTAGAGACTGTTCTTGACTTGAAATTCTTTCATATACATTTGAGACTATTCCTGACCTGTTTGTTATTCTTTCTGATATATTTGAGGATCTCCTTGAAGGCTCTGAAACATTTCCTGACTCTTTAAGGCCATTCATGACATATTTGAGACTTTTCCTATCTCTTTGTAATAATTTCTGACAAATCTGAGAACCTTCCTTTCCTATTTAAGATTCTTCCTGAAATATTTGAGATTCTTCATCACATTTTGAAACTCTCCCTGAGAGATATGAGATCTTTCCTAACTTGCTTTAGGCCCTTCCCAACCCGTTTGAGAACCTTTCTGACTTGCTTTAGACTCTCACACATGAATTTCAGACACTTTCTTCTGTTTGGTAAATGTTACTGACTTATTCATGGTTCATCCTTATGACCTGGAGAATATTCCTTTCTTGTATAAGATACTTCCTTGTGTATTTGAGAATCTTCCTCTCTGATCTGGGCCATTCCTGAGAAGTTCAAGACCATTCCTCACATGTTTAAGAACCTTCCTTATGTATGTGAATCCCTTCATAGCATGTTTCAGAGCAACTGTGAATCTTTCTAACATATTAGGAAATTTTTCTGACTCGCTTAAGACCCTTCTCAAATTATTTGAAACATTTTCTGATAATTTTGAGACCCTCTAAAGGTATTTAGTCCCCTTTCTCTCAGTTTGAGACCTTTGTTTGTATACTTGATGCTTTTTCTGACAACATTGAGACCCTTTTAGACTTATTCAAGAAGATCCCTGATGTATGTGAGACCCTTCCTCTCTGTGGCACTTTCTGAGATGTTTGAGAAACTTCCTGACATGTGTGCTTTTCTTCCTGACATATTTGAGATTCTTCCTAACTTATTTGAGACACTTCATGACAGTTTGAGACCATAACTGACAGGTTGACACTCTGAGTTGTATCGGAGACAATCCATTTCTGTTTGACACTCTTACTGACTTATTTATAATTCTTCCTTACTACTTTGAGAAATTTCCAGATCTGTCTGTGATACCTCCTTGTGTATATAAAACTTCCTCTCCATTCTGGATATTTCCTGACAAGCCTGAATCTTTTACTATTATATTCGAGACTCCTTTTGATTTATTTGAGAACTTTCTAATGAATCTAAGAACCTTCCCTATGTACTTCAGACTCTTCTTGTCAGGTTTGAGAGTCTTCACGACTTTTTGACACTAAAAATATTAGCGATCCTCTGACTTCCTTGAGACACTTCCCTATTTGCTTTCGTTTCTTACTGACAAATTTAAAAGATCTTCCTTACTGCTTTGAGGACCTTCCAGTCTGGTTTGAGAAAATTTGTGGTGTGCTTTAGATCCTTCCTCTCTCTTTGTGGCACTTCCTCTCATTTTGAAATGCATTCTGACATGACAAGACTCTTCCTGTTATATTTGAAACTCTTCCTGACTATTTGAGATTTGCCTGCCATGTTTGAAACCCTTACAAAGTTGAGGCTCTTCCTATTTAAGACTCTCCCTGATGATGTGGAGGCCCACTGCTGTGTTTAGAACCCTTTCTGGCTTACATAAGACGCTATACAACTTGTGTGAGACCCTTCATGACTTGTGTGGGACCCTTCCTATCATGTCTGAGACTTGTGCTTATTTATTTGAAACTCTTTCTGACAAATTTGAGACTCTTGACATATTGTGACCTTTCCCAACATTGGAGACTGCTGCTCTCTGTTTGAGACACTTGTTGACCTCTTTCTATGTACATAGAGACTATTCCTAAGTTGTTTCAGATGATTTGTGATGGATTTGAACCAATTACTCTCTAATTGTGACACTTTCTGACACGTGTGAGACTCTTCTTGACAGATTTGAGAGCCCTTCTAAGGTACTCAATACTCTTTCTAATTTTCCCAGCTGTAAAGGACCATCAGAGATGTATTTTAAACTCTGCTTGTTGAATTCAAGACCTTTCCTAACCAGTTGCAGACCCTTCCTGACTTGTTTTCTCCTGTGCTGGATACTCCTCCTGTCTACATGCGACTCTTCCTGTGTAAGCAAGATGACTCTTGACATATTTGAGGCTCGCTTATTTCTACATTTCCGAACTACTTGACACCGTTTCTGACATTTGAGACCCTTCTTTTTTTTTTTTTTTAAGATTTATTTATTCATTTACACAAGAACCGGGGTACAGGCCAGATGCGCGGAAGGGTGAGAGGATTCACCAGAGACAGAGCGGGGAACAAAACAGGCAGACTGATGAAATACACTGCTGAGGGGAGCAGCGGGTGCGTCAGGAGAGGTCTGTGGTGCCTTGTGGGACCCTCGCCGGTGGCCGGGGATCGAACTGGTGCTGCAGAGTCTGCAGGCAGCTTCGCAGCCCAGTGCTCAACTGCTGCGCCACCGGGGAGGCCCATTTGAGAACCTTCTTAATAGGTTTGAGGCCTTCCCTGATTATTTGGTACTCTTCCTTTAATTTTGAGGTGTTTTGTGATGTATTTAAAATGTTCATCTCAGTTTGCAGCCCTTAGTGACATTTTTAGAAAAGATTTATTTATGTATAGAAGAACTGGGGTAGGCCAGAGGTGCAGGAGGTGAGAGGATTCACCAGAGACAGAGCAGGGAACAGAACAGGCAGACTAACTGAAATAAACTGCTGAGGGGAGTAGCGGGCGAGTCAGGAGAAGTCTGCTGTGCCATGTATGTAGCTCCATTGGCTGGCCAGGGATCGAACTCACACCACAGAGGCTGCGGACAGCTCCACAGTGCTGTGTTCAACTGCTTGCGCCACCAGCGAGGCCCCTAAGTGACATATTTTGAATTTGTCTTTACTTCATTGAGACCATTACTGACTAGTTTGAGATGATTTATGATGCTTTTGAGACACATTCTTTCTTTTTGAGGGAATTTATGATGTATTTGGGATACTTCCTGGTGTATTTGAACCCTTCCTGTATGATGTTTTATGTATAAGCCTTCCTAAGGTAATTAAAACTCTTCCTTATCATATGAGCCTGTAATTCCACTCCAAGAGAAATGAAACTCACATATACAGAAAAACATGTTTTCAAAGAGTCATAACAGCATTATTCATAATAACCAAAAAGTGGAAACAACCCACATGAAAATCAACTGATGAATGGGTAAATAAAATATGGGATTCCCATACAGTGGAATATTATTCAACCATAAAAATGAATGAGGTAGTAATACATACTATAGTATAAATGGATCTTAAAAGCATTAGAAGGGAAAGAAACCAGACCAAAAACCACTTATTTATGATTTCTTTAATATGAAATGCCAGCATAGGCAAATCCATAGAGACTGAAAGTAGATTAGTCATTGCCTCTGGCTGGGGGTAGGCAGGAATGGGAAGTGACTGTTAATGGTCTAGAGTTCATTAATAGGGTGATGGAAATAGTCTCAGCTATATAAAAACAAAAAAGATGAAATCTTGCCATTTGCAAAAACATGGAAACTTGAGGGAATTATGCTAAGTGAATATGTCACATGGAGAAATTCAAATACTGTATAATTTCACTCATGTGGAAAATAAAGAAACAAAGTAAAGAAACAACATAAAACAAAACAAAACCCTAGATTCTGACAATAGCATGGTGCTTATGAAAGGTGAAGGGGCTCGGGAGGGGACCAGTTGGCTCGAATTTTTGCATCTATGTTAATCAGGGATATGGTGTGCTATTCTTTTTTTGTGTGTTATATCTTTGTCAGGTTTTGGTATCAGAGTGGTGATGACCTCATAAAATGTGTTTGGAAGCTTTTCCCCCTTTCTCTATTTTTTGGACATGTTTGAGAAGAATAGATATTGGTTCATCTATACAGGTTTGATAGAACTTACTAGTAAAATCATCTGAGCCTGGGCTTTTGTTTCTTGGGAGTCTTGATTACTGTTTCAGTTCCTTGCTTGATTGGTCTGTTCAAGTATTCCGTTTCTTCCTAGTTCAGTCTTGAACAGTTGTCGATCACTAAGAATTTCTCCATTTCATCTGTTATTCATAGTAATCTACATAGTAATCTCTTAGTTCAGAAATCTGTTGCAATTTCTCCTCTTTCATTTCCAATTCAATTTATTAGATTTTTTCCCTTTATTTTCTTAGTGGGTCTAGCTAGAGGTTTGTCTATTTTGTTGATTTTTTTCGAAGAGCCAGCTTTTGGTTTCATCGACCCTTTGGACTATCTTTTATATTTCTGTTTCATTCATTTTGGCTCTAATTTTTATTATTTCCTTCTTCTACTCGCTTTTGGTTTTCTTTGTTCTTTTTCTAATTTCTTGAGGTGAGAGATAAGGCTGCTATTTGGACCCTTCTTATTTCTTGTTGTGGGTCTGTGTTGCTATAAAGTTTGGAGACCCTTCTTTTATTATTTATACAATTTATAGTTGGCCCTTGTTATATTATTTATATTTATACAAGCACTGGGTACAGTCAGAAGCGCGGGAGGGTGAGAGAATTCACCAGAGCCAGAGCAGGGAACAGAACAGGCAGACTGACGAAATACACTGCTGAGGGGAGCAGCGGGCGGCAGGAGAGGTCTGCGCGCCATGTGGGACCCTCGCCAGTGGCCGGAGATCGAACCGGCGCAGCAAAGGCTGCGGGCAGCTTTGCAGCCCAGCGCTCAACTGCTGCGCCACCAGGGGAGGCCCGATGTGTTCTTTTTTAAATATTATAAATGGCTTTATTTTTTCCAACATCATTGAGATGTAGTTAACATACATTTATGCTAACACATATTAAACTTGTGTACCTTTAATGTGTACAATGTGATGATTTGATACATGTATGTATAGTTGGCCCTTGAACAACATGGATTTGAACTCTGTGGCTCCACTTACAAGCAGATTTTTTCAATAAATATTTTTAAAAGTTTTTTGAGATTTGTGACAGTCTGGAAAAACTCAGACAAATCCCCTAGCCTGGAAATGTCAAAAAGAGGGCCTCCCTGGTGGCTCAAGGAGTTAAGCACCACGCTATGAAGCAAACCACAGCCTCTGCAGCACGAGTTCGATCCCCAGCCAGCCAGAGAGAAACCCACATGGCGCAGCAGACCTCTCCTGTCTGGCCCACTGCTCCCCTCAGCAGTGTATTTCAGTCAGTCTGCCTGTTCTGTTCCCCATTCTGTCTCTGGTGAGTCCTCTCACTCCCCATATCTCTGACCTGTACCCCAGCTCTTGTATGCATAAATAAATAAATCTTTAAAAAAAAAAAAAGAAAAATGTCAAAAAGAAAAAGGTGTGTCATGAATGCATAACATTTATGTAGATGATTGTTTTATCATTTACTTGCATGAAATATTCACAAACATATTACAAAAGTTAAAATTTATCAAAACTCACACGTGCTTACAGACCATACGTGGCAACATTCAGTCAAGAAAAATGTAATGCTGTAGCATGAAATCCTGATTGCATAAAATTAGCTGTAGTGCATACGCTGTGACTGTAGACACCTCCTGTTGCTGTTATGTTGAGCTCAAATGTGACAAATATCTGCTTAAAACGTGACATGATGCTAACTATCTTCAGGTAAACAGTGAAAAAAAAAGTTATACACAGATTTTTGACTGTGTGGGGGTTCACACTCACTCTCATGTTGTTTAAAGGTCAACTGTACTGTAAAATGATTACCACAATAAATCTACTTAACACCTCCATCACCTCACATAATTACCTTTTTGTGTGTATGGTGAGAACATTAAAGATCTACTCTCTAAGCAACTTTCAAGTATATAATGAATCATTAACTATAGTCACCATGTTGACATTAGATCCCTGGTACTTATTCATCTTTAAGTGGGACTTTATACCCTTTGAACAACATTGCTCCATTTCACCCATCCCCCACCCACCATACACCTCACCTCCACGGGCTATGGCAACCATTGTTCTAGTCTGTTTCTATGAGTTCAGCTTTTTAAGATTCCATATATAAGTGAGATCATTCAGTATGTCTTTCTCTATCTGACTAATTTCACTGAGCATATTGTCCTCAAGTATCATCCATATTCTCACAGTAGCAGTATTTCCTTACTTTTAATAACTGAGTAATGTTCCATTGTGTGTGTATGTATGTTTATATATAATTTTTTAAGGAACTACCATACTGTTTTCCATAGTGACTATACCAATTTATGCCCACCACAATGCACAGGTATTCCCTTTTTTCTACATCTTTGTCAACACTTGGAATTTCTTGTCTTTTTTATAATAGCCGTGCTAACAAGTGTGAGGTGTGATGCTAATCATTTCTAGGTGAATCATCTCCATTGTGGTTTTTATTTGTATTTCCCTGATGATTAATGATGTTGGCCACTTTTTCTTGTACCCCTTGGTTATCTGTATATCTTCTTTGCAAAATGTCTGTTAGGATCCTTTGCCTATTTTTATTTTTATTTTTTTTTTATAGAGGCATGTTTTTATTTATTTATTTGTTTGTTTGTTTTGTTTTTGTCTTTGTTTTTTTGTTTATACATGCACTGGGTACAGTCAGAAGCGCGGGAGGGTGAGAGAATTCACCAGAGCCAGAGCGGGGAGCAGAGCAGGCAGAAGGACCGAAGTACACTGCTGAGGGGAGCAGCGGGCGGCAGGAGAGGTCTGTGTGCTATGTGGGACCCTCCTCCTGTGGCCGGGGAGCAGCCGGGGATCGAACCGGCATCGCAGAGGCCGCAGGCAGCTCCGCAACCCAGCGCTCAACCGCTGCGCCACCGGGGAAGCCCTGTTTGCCCATTTTTAATTGGATTACTTAGGTTGTATTGTTTGTGTGTGTGTGAGTTATTGCTATTGATTTGTATGAGTTCCTTAACTATTTTGATTATTAACCCATCATCAGATATATGGTTTAACATATATTTTCTCTCATTCCGTAGGTATCCCTTGCATTTTGCTTGTTTCATTCATTGTGCAAAAGCTGTTTTTGAACTATAGTCCCATTTGCTTTTTTTTTTTTTCTTTACTTGTACTTTTGGTATCAAATCCAAAATAATCACTGCCAGTTATTCTGAGGATGTGGATCAAGTACAGAGTAACCTAAATAAAGGTGCCAGGAGAAGTGTCCTTCTGTGAGAGTTCAAGGGGAGAGCAACACATAATATATATATTTATACACTGGGTGTTTTTAAACTAACCACCAAATAATTTGTAGCTGTTCATTTAAGGTTTTGCAGGTTTGGATTAAATATGTATTCATTCTTAAAAATAAATAAATAAATAAATAATCACTGCCAACACTAATAAAGAGCTTTTTCCCAAATGTTTTCTTCTGGGAGTGTGTTTTTTTTTTAAGATTTTTTTTTAATCAAGAACTGGGGTACAGTCAGAGGCAAGGGAGGGTGAGAGAATTCACCAGAGCCAGAGCAGGGAGCCTAACAGGCAGACGGACCGAGATACACTGCTGAGGGGAGCAGGGGGAGCAACAGGAGAGGTCTGCTGCGCCATGTGGGATTCTCACCGGCAGGCCAGGATCGAACCCATGCTGCAGAGGCTGCGGACAGCTTCATAGGGTGCTCAACCCGCTGCGCCACCGGGGAGGCCCTCTTCTGGGAGTTTTATAGTTTTAGGTCTTATGTTTAAGTCTCAAATCCATTTTGAGTTAATTTTTATGACTGGTTTAATACAGTTTACTTTCTTTGTTTTACACGTGAATATCCAATTATCCAGCGACACTTATTCAAGAGACTATCCTTTCCCCCACTGAGTATTCTTGACTCCCTTCTCAAATAATACTTATATGTATATGTATGGATTTATCTCTGTGGGCCTAATACTGTTCCATTGGTTTATATGTCTATTTTTATACCAATATCATATTATTTTGAGTACTATAGGTTTGTAGTATAGTTTGAAATCAGGAAGTGTGATACCTCTAGCTTTGTTCCTTATCTTCTTTTGATACTCAGGATCTTTTGTGATTCCATATGAATTTTAGATTTTTTTTCTATTCCCATGAAGAAGTACTTTTGGGGGCCTCCCCTGGTGGCGCAGCGGTTGAGTGCTGGGTTGCGAAGCTGCCCGCAGCCTCTGCAGCGCCGGTTCGATCCCCGGCTGCTCCCAGGCCACCAGAGGAGGGTCCCACATGGCGCGCAGACCTCTCCTGCCGCCCGCTGCTCCCCTCAGCAGTGTACTTCGGTCCTTCTGCCTGCTCTGCTCCCCGCTCTGGCTCTGGTGAATTCTCTCACCCACCCGTGCTTCTGACTGTACCCAGTGCATGTATAAATAAATAAATAAAATAAAAAATTTTAAAAAAAAAAAAGAAGTACTTTTGGAATTTTGATAAGGATTACACTAAATCTACACATTACTTTGCATAGTATGGATATTTTAACAATGTTAATCCTTCTGACCCACAAACACAGGATATCTTTCCTTTTGTGTCATTTTCAGTTTCTATCATCAAAGTCTTACAGTCTTCATTGTACTGATCTTTTACCTCTTTGGTTTGTTCCTAACCATTTATTTTTTATGCTATCATGAATGGGATTGCTTAATTTATTCTTTTCAAGATATTTCATTGTTAGTATATAGAAATGCAACTGAAATTTATATCCAGAAACTTTACTCAATTTATTTGTTCTAAAATTTTTTTAGTGATGTCTTTAGGATTTTCTACATGTAAGATAAGATCATATGCAAATAAAGACAATTTTTTAACTTCATTTCCATTTTTTCCATTTTGGATGCTTTCCCCTGTTACTTGCTTAATTGCTCTGTCTGGGACTCCCAGTAATATGTTGAGTAGGAGTGATAATAGTAGGCACTCTTGTCTTGTTCCTAATATTAGAGGGAAAGTGTTTAACCTTTCCCCATTACATACGATGTTAGCTGTGGGCTTGCCATATATGGCCTTTACTATGTTGAGGTACATTCCCATTAGTTATAATTTATTGAAAGTTTTTTTAAAAGATTTATTTATTTATGCATACAAGAGCTGGGGTACAGGCCAGATGTGCGGGGGCTGAGAGGATTCACCAGAGACAGAGTGGGGAACAGAACAAGCAGACTGGCTGAAATACACTGCTGAGGGGAGCAGCGGGCAAGTCAGGAGAGGTCTGCTGCACCATATGGGTTGCTCCCTTGCCAGCCGGGGATCGAACTTGTGCTGCAGTAGCTGCAGTGGCTGCGGATTGCTTCATAGAGCGGTGCTTAACCCCTTGCACCACAGAGGCCCTAAAGGAAATCACTCTTTAAAAGAAAAGAAAGGTATGATGACTGCTATAAACTGAATGTGTTCCCCCACCCCCATCTCCCAGGGCCCACCACCAATTTATCTGTTGAAATCAAATACCCAATGTCATGGTATTTAAAGGTGGGATGCTTGGAGGTGATTAGGTCAAAACAATAGGGTCTTCATAAATGAGATTACTGCTTTTATAAAGTAATCCCTGAGAGCTCCCTTACCGCTTCTACCATGTGAGGCTAAAACAAGATAGCCATCTATGAACCAGGAGGCAGGTCCTTACCAGATCAGCCAAAGCCTTGATCTTGGCTTTCCCAGACTCCAAAGCATGAGAAATACATGTTTGCTGTTTAAGTTAAGATGGTTTAGGTAAAAGAAATTGTGAGCTGGTAGGATAAGAGTTGACCCAAGTCTGGATTGTACAGGTGTACAAAATCATGGACTGGTGAGCCCTTTCACAACATCCTGTCCAAACAATTCGGCCCACCACACTGACCGTGAGGCTCCAAGCTAGACAAAAAGCATTAGATCCTGACTAATGATTATCTCACAATTTCCTGGAGGGAGAAGGCCCACAGCTTGCATGCATGGTTGGAATGTAACCCAGCTGCACATGTCCAGGCATTGCCCAACCCAGAACAAGCTACCCATGCTCTCCTTCAACCGGCCTTGTGAACCTAACCATTGACTATCTCTTCCTAACTCCCTTCACAGAGCCAGGCTAAATTCTCCTTCTGGCACTGGTTCCCTCATGCATGGTTCAACTATACCTAATGTTCTCTGGTGAATTCTTTCCCAAGAGATCAAAGGACCCACTCTTGAGTTGGGCCCTGTAACAAAGCCACTCAGTCTGTAATATTTTGTTATAACAGCCCTAACCAACTGAGAGAATGACTACGTCTCATCAAACAGGAAATATTAGTAGACATAAATTTTTTTTTTAAAGATTTATTTATTTATTTATTTATACAAGCACTGGGTACAGTCAGAAGCGCGGGAGGGTGAGAGAATTCACCAGAGCCAGCGCGGGGAGCAGAGCAGGCAGAAGGACCGAAGCACACTGCTGAGGGGAGCAGCGGGCGGCAGGAGAGGTCTGCATGCCATGTGGGACCCTCGCCGGCCAACAGGGATCGAACCGGCGCTGCAGAGGCTGTGGGGAGCTTCGCATCCCAGCACTCAATCGCTGCGCCACCGGGGAGGCCCAGAGATAAAAGATTTTTTTTTTAAAAAGTACCAAATAGAAATTCTGCAGTTGAAAATACAATGACTGAAACTTTCAGTTATGATTTCTAATGTAAGGAGCTTGGAAGTTGCTATGCTGTCCTAACAAGAAGTAAAAAGCTGAGAAGATCAAGAAATCCAGAGTTCTTGATTTTGGGGAGCAAATAACTGCCCCCAGGATTGGAGAGACGAACATATGAACATAAGTCACAGCTTACTAGAGCAGACACATAATGGAAACCACTGGAGGAAAACCCGAACTGTAATTGATGAAATGCTGAAAGCTCAGTGTGGAAAACTCTAACAGGTAAAACTCTAGGAGTACCCAGTCATAAGGGACCTCCACAATACTATGAGATTTACCTTTAGAAGATCAACATGTTACCCACAGTAAATATCAAAGATCAGTTACCTCATGCAGAGGTAGCAGAGGGGAAGAAAAGGAAACATTTTGAAATATGGTACCACACTCATTCCTCTTAACAAAGGCTGCCAGGGGCCGGGGGAGGGATATAGTGTCCCTAGCCAGCAGGGGTAGAATCCAGACTTAACTGACCTAGGAGGAACGGAAATACTCAACTTCAGACCACACTAACTATCCCATCTGTGGCAGAAGAAAAATCAGAAAACACTTGTGAAGTTCAGTCTGGAGAAATAGGGTCATTAAAAGAATGATATTTAATCATAGGAATATGCACTGCTCCCCTTCCCCCGCCCTCAACATCACATTACTAAGTCCTATTTATAGCAGTTTCTTTCTTTTATTTATTTTTAAACTTTTTTTTAAAAAAGTAATGCTGGGCCTCCCCGGTGGCGCAGCGGTTGAGCGCTGGGTTGCAAAGCTGCCTGCAGCCTCTGCAGCCGGTTCAATCCCCGGCTGCTCCCCGGCCACCGGAGGAGGGTCCCACATGGCACGCAGACCTCTCCTGCCGCCCGCTGCTCCCCTCAGCAGTGTACTTCGGTCCTTCTGCCTGCTCTGCTCCCTGCTCTGGCTCTGGTGAATTCTCTCACCCTCCCGCGCTTCTGACTGTACCCAGTGCATGTATAAACCAAAACAAACAAACAAATAATAAATAAATAAATAAATAAATAAATAAATAAGACATGCCTCTAGAAAATTAAAAAAAATAAATAAATAAAAATAAAAAAGTAATGCTGCTTCACAACACTATATTTGTTTTAGGAGTTATGGGTTCAAACCTCTACAAATGTATGATTTCACACCATACTCACCAGGAAAACCCCAATAATCCTCTACATACTCCAGTGGGCCCCCTCCCGCCTCTGCTTTTGGTAGCCTCACTTCTACAAGTGAGGTTTGTTACTGGTTTGTTTTTATCCGACCCTTCAATTTGTTTCTCTAGATTCCACATGTAAGTGAAACCATTTCATATTTGTCTTTCTCTGTCTGACGTATTTTGCTTAGCATTATGCTCTCCAGTTCCATTTGTGTTTCCACAATTAACAAGAGTTCCTCTTTGCTTATATCTGAGTAATATTCCATTGTGCATGTATTCCACATTTTTTAAATCTACTCCTCTGTCCTTGGGGATTTAGCTGTTTCCAAAGCTTGACTATTGTATACAGTGCTACAATGTACACAGGAGTGCATATAGCCCTTTGAATTAATGCTTATTTTTTTTAAGATTTATTTATTTATACATACAAGAACTGAGGTTCAGGTCAGAGGTGCGGGGGCGTGAGAGGATTCACCAGAGACAGAATGGAGAACAGAACAGGCAGACTGACTGAAATACACTGCTGAGGGGAACAGCGGGCAAGACAGGAGAGGTCTGCTGCACCATGTGGGTAGCTCCCTAGCCAGGGATCCAACACATGCTACAGTGGCTACAGGTAGCTTCACAGTGCTGTGCTTAACCCATTGTGCCACCAGGGAGGCCCTAAATTAGTGTTTTTGCGTTCTTTGAGTAGGTACCTAGGAGTGGAATTGCTGAGTCATATGGTATCTCTAGTTCTAATATTTTGCAAAATTGCCGTACTGTTTTCCATAGGGGCTAAGTCAATTTACATTCCCACCAAAAGTGTACAGTGGTTCCTTTTTCTCCACATTCTCACCAACACATGTTTCTGTCATTTTGATATGGGCTACCCTCACAGGTGTGAGATGGCATCACATTGTGGTTTTGATTTTTGTTTCCCTGATATGTGATGATAAGCATTTTTTCATGTGCCTCTTGGCCATCTGTATGTCTTCTTTGGAGAAGTGTCTATTTAGCTCTTATGCCCCTTATTTGATTGGATTGTTTTCTTTTTGTTGAGCTGCATGAATTTATTATATGTTTTGGATACCAGCCCTTTGGCAGATGTATGATGTGCAAATACTTTCTCCCTTTCAGTAGGGTGTCTCTTTGTTTTACTGATACTTTCATTTGCTGTGCAGAAGCTTTTTAGTTTGATGTAATCCCATTTATTTTATTTGCTTTTGTTTCTTTTGTCATTTATAGCAGTTCCTTTTTCCCAGTACATCATTTCTGTCTATTAAGGAAAAGTTGTAAGGTATACATAAAGGCAAAAGACACAATTTGAAAGAACAGAGTATGCAACAAAACCAGATATTGCAGGGAACTTAAAATTTTCAGACCAGGATTCTTAAAACAACTATCATTAATATGCTAAGGATGCTAATGGATAAAGTAGATAGCATGTAAGAACAGATGGGCAATGTAATGAGAGAAAAGGTAATCCTAAGAAAGAGTTGAAAAGAAACTCTAGAAGGGCCTCCCTGGTGACGCATCAGGTTGAGCACAGCGCTGTGAAGCTGTCTGCAGAATCTGCAGGGCAGGTTCGATTCCCAGGCAGCCAGGGAGATACCCACATGGTGCAGCAGACCTTTCCTGCCTCACCTGCTACTCCCCTCAGCAGTGTTTTCAGTTTGCCTGCCTGTTCTGCTCCCCACTCTGTCTCGGGTGAATTCTCTCACACACCCACACTCTGGCCTGTACCCCAGTTCTCGTATAAATAAAAATTTTTTTTAAATCTTAAAAAAAAAAAAAAGGCCTCTCCGGTGGCACAGCGGGTTGAGTGCAGCGCTGTGAAGCTGTCCACAGCCTCTGCAGCGCAGGTTCAATTCCCGGCCAGCCAGAGAGATACCCACATGGTGCAGCAGACCTCTCCTGTCTCACCTGCTGCTCTCCTCAGCAGTGTATTTCAGTAGATCTGCCTGCTCTGCTCCCCGCTCTGTCTAGTGAATCCTCTTACCCTCCCGCACCTCTGGCCTGTACCCCAGCTCTTGTATAAATAAATAAACAAACAAACAAACAAATAAATAAATAAATCTTTTAAAAAAGGAAAAGAAAAGAAACGCTACAAGATTGAAACAAAATACTGTAGGGCCTCCCCGGTGGCGCAGCAGTTGAGCACTGGGTTGCGAAGCTGCCCGCGGCCTCTGCAACGCCGGTTCGATCCCGGCTGCTCCCCGGCCACCAGCGAGGGTCCCACATGGCGCGCAGACCTCTCCGGCCGCCCGCTGCTCCCCTCAGCAGTGTACTTTGGTCCTTCTGCCTGCTCTGCTCCCCGCTCTGGCTCTGGTGAATTCTCTCACCCTCCTGGCTTCTGACTGTACCCAGTGCATGTATAAACAAAACCAAAACAAAATAAACAAACAAATAAAACATGCCTCTATAAAAAATAAATAAAAATAAAGTCATACAAAGTATATAAAAAAAAAATACTGTAACAGACATGAAGAATGCTTTTGATGGGTTTACTGGTAGATTAGACACAGCTGAGGAAAGAATCTCTGAGCTAGAGAGTATATCAATAGAATCCTTAAAAAGTAAAGAGAACAAAGACTGAAAAAAACTGAGAGGAATATCCAAGGACTGAGGGCCCACTACAAAAAGTATAACATAGGCATGATAAGAATGCCATGAGGACAAAAAAGAGAGAAAGGAGGGACCTCCCCGGTGGCGCAGCGGTTGAGCACTGGGTTGCGATGCTGGTTCGATCCCCAGCTGCTCCCCAGCCACCAGAGGAGGGTCCCACATGGCGCACAGGCCTCCCTTGCCGCCCGCTGCTCCCCTCAGCAGTGTACTTCGGTCCTTCCTCCTGCTCTGCTCCCCACTCTGGCTCTGGTGAATTCTCTCATCCTCCCGCGCTTCTGACTGTACCCAGTGCTTATATAAATAAACAAATAAATAAATAAATAAATCTTTTTTTAAAAAAAGCCATCATAAGAAAAGAAAATTACAGATCAATATCCCTTAGGAATATAGACCACCCCCCTAAAAATTCAACAAATTACCAACAAACTGAATCCATAAATGTGTAAAAAGTATTATGCACCATGACCCAAGTGGGAATTTTCCTAGGAGAACTTCTTCAACCTTATGAAAAGGCATCTAAGGAAAACCCACAGGTTACTTCACACATAATGGTGAATGACCTATGCTTTCTCTCAAAGGTCAGGAATTGGACATGTTTGTTTGCTCTTGCTGCTTCCATTTAACATTGTACTGGAAGTTCTAGCTAGGGCAGTTAGACAAAAAAAAGGAAATAAAAGAGATTCAAATTGGAAAGGAGAAGATACAACTATCTCTCTTCACAAACGACATGATCTTAAATATAGAAAATCCTAAGGAATCCACCAAAAAAAAAAAAAAAGTGATTAAGGGCCTCCCTGGTGGTGCAAGGGGTTAAGCACTGCACTATGAAGCAATCCCCAGCCTCTGCAGCATGAGTTCGATCTCCGGCCGGCCAGGGAGCAACCCACATGGTGCAGCAGACCTCTCCTTTCTCACCCATTGCTCCCCTCAGCGTGTGTTTCAGTCAGTCTGCGTTTTCTGTTCCCCGCTCTGTCTCTGGTGAATCCTCTCACCACCACCTCTACCCCCCACCGCCTCCCCCCCACCGCTGCATCTCTGGCTTGTACCCCAGCTCTTGTATACATAAATAAATTTTTTTTAAGAAAATGATTAAACTAATGAGTTCAGTAAGGTTGCAGAATACAAGATCAATATGCAAAAATCTATTTTATTTCTATACACTTGCACTCATCAATTTCTGCCATGTTTGGCACCATTCCTGACATGATTTTAATCCTTTCTGACTTTTTGAGACCTTTCAAGAATATTAGAGACTTTTCATGTGTTCTAAGGTATTCAAATCTTTTCGTGTCTACTCTGCTTCCATTCCTTACATAATTGAGACTCTTTTGACTCTTTGAGACCCTTCCTTACTTGTGTATGACCCTCCTAATGTGTATAAAACTTTCTGATCAAAAACCACAGTGAGATACTACTTCTCACCCACTGGAATGACTAGAGTCAGTGAAATAACAAGTATTGTTAAGGATGTTGAGAAATCAGAACCATCTTGCACTGCTATGGGACTATGAAATGATACAACTGCTTTGGAAAACAGTCTGGCAGTTCCTCAAACAATGAAACATAGAGTTGCCATAAATTCAACAATTTCATGCCTAGACAGATATTCAAGAGAACTGAAAGCAAAAACCTGTACATGAATGTTTACTATTATTTATAATAGCGAAAAAGCAGAAACAACACAAATGTCCATCAGTGGACAAATGGATAACCAAAATGTGGTCTATCCATACAACTGACCAATAAATAGGAATGAAGTACTGACATACACTGCAATATGGGTGAAACTTGAAAGCATTATGTTTAGTGAGAGAAACCAATATGCTAAGGGAAAAAGACCACCTATTATATTGTCCAATTGATATGCAAAGCCAGTATAGGAAAATCTATTGAAACCGGAATTTAGATTTTTTTTTTTTTTTTTTTTTTTTTTTTAATTTTTTTTTTTTTTTCTTTTATAGAGGCATGTTTTATTTATTTATTTGTTTGTTTGTTCGTTTGTTTCGTTTATACATGCACTGGGTACAGTCAGAAGCGCGGGAGGGTGAGAGAATTCACCAGAGCCAGAGCAGGGAGCAGAGCAGGCAGAAGGACCGAAGTACACTGCTGAGGGGAGCAGCGGGCGGCAGGAGAGGTCTGCGCACCATGTGGGACCCTCCTCTGGTGGCCGGGGAGCAGCCGGGAATCGAACCGGCGCTGCAGAGGCTGCGGGCAGCTTCGCAACCCAGCGCTCAACCACTGCGCCACCGGGGAGGCCCCGGAATTTAGATTAATGGTTACTTAATGTTGGGGTCCAGGACAGGGATTGGGTAGGTGGTAACAAGAGATATGGGGTTTCTTTGTGAAATGGTGAAAATGTTCTGAAATCGACTGTGATGATGGTTATACTTATATGTGAATAACTAAAAACGATCAAATTATACACTTTAAGTAGGTGGATGGTAGTTATGTGTATCCTATCTCAACAAAGTCATTTTTTTAAAAAAAGATTTATTTATTTATGCATACAAGAGCTGGGGTACAGGCCAGAGATGCAGGGGGCTGAGAGGATTCACCGGAGACAGAGCGGGGAACAGAACAGGCAGATTGACTGAAATACACTGCAAGGGGAGCAGCGGGCGAGACAGGAGAGGCCTGCTGCACCACGTGGACTGCCCCTTGGCCTGCCGGGGATCAAACTCGTGCTGCAGAGGCTGCGGACCGCTTCATAGTGTGGTGTTTAACCCCTCGTGCCACCAGAGAAGCCCCCAAAGCCACTTTTAAAATAAAGACTTTCTAACAAATATAGTGCCCTTCGTGATTTGATTCATCCTCTTCCCCATGTATTTCAGATCATTTTGACTTACTGTGACATTTCCCAATTTCCAGGAGACTGATATGTTTCAGACCCTTCCATCCATACTTGATAGTCTTTCGGTCTGTTTGAGATCCTCCCTCACTTGAGTGAGACAACTTCTGGTTTTGTTTTACTCCTTCCTTGTATGATTGAGACAGTTTCTAACCTGACTCTTCCTAACATGTTTAAGTCTCTTCTTGATAGTTTCGCAGCTCCCTGCCTGTATTAGATGATTCCTAAAAGGTTAATATTTCTTCCTGATAATCGGAGACTCCTCCTGACTATTTGAGACTCCCCCTAAAAACTTTGAGACCCTTCCTATCATGTTTTATACCCTTCCTGACTTGTTGGAGGCTCATTCTTACAAGCTTAATATCCTGGCTGAAAGGTTTGAGACCTGATCTAACTGTAAGATTCTTCCTCAAAACATTTAGATACTTCCTGATGTGTCTGAGATCCTTCCAGATGTATTAGATACTTTAACTGACATATTTGACACTTCTGGACATATCTGACATGCTTGCTGATGTGTTTGAAACCCTCCTTGATGCATGTGAGACTCTTCCCGACGATTCAGAGACCACGTCATGTTTCAAAACCTTCCTGACATGTTTGAAACACATTCTATTTTGTTTGGGGTCCCTACTGACTTGTTTTAAGAGCTTCCTACTTTGAGATGCTTGCTCTTTGAAATAATTCCCGATGGGGCCTCCCCGGTGGCGCAGTGGTTGAGCACTGGGCTGCAAAGCTGCCCGCAGCCTCTGCTGCACCGGTTCGATCCCCGGCCACTGGCGAAGATCCCACATGGCGCGCAGACCTCTCCTGCCGTGCCCGCTGCTCCCCTCAGCAGTGTACCTCGGTCCTTCTGCCTGTTCTGCTCCCACTCTGGCTCTGGTGAATTCTCTCACCCTCCCACGCTTCTGACTGTACCCAGTGCTTGTATAAATAAATATATCTTTAAAAAAAGAAATATTTCCTGATGAATTTTGAGACCCTTCTTAACCTATTTGAGAGCGTTTTTGTATTTGAAATAAGATTTTACTTACTTAGAATTCTTCCTAAGATGGCCAAGACTGACTGATATATTTAAGATGCCCGCCAACCCGTTTGAGCCACTTCCTGATCTATCATGGTCATTCCTAATTATTGGAGACTTCGTAATGTTGTTGTTACATCTCCTGACACACGTGCAATCCTTTCTGACATGTTTGAGACCCTTCATTACATATTAAAGACAATTTCTCTCTGTATGTGACCCTTTCAAATGTCATCAAAACTTTTGCTTACAAGTTTGTGACGCTTATGTATTTAATTATCTTTTTTTAAAGATTTATTTATTTATACATAGAAGAACTGGGGTGCAGGGGGTGAGAGAAAGAGACATAGTGGGGAGCAGAACAGGCAGATCTACTAAATTACACTGCTAAGGAGAGCAGCGGGTGAGACAGGAGAGATCTGTTGTGTCATGTGGGTTGCTCCCTGGCTGGCGACAGAACTCAGGTCTTAGCAGTGATAGCGCTTAGACTTAACCCCGAGGCCACCAGGGAGGCCCCTGTATTTGAATTTCTTACAAACTGTTTTAAGACCTTCACAGACATGTTTGAAACCCTTTTTGATGTATTTGATACACTTCTTGTCTTAGTCCCTTCTTGTTTTATCTAAAATTCTACTTGATCACTTTGAGATCTTTCCTATGAGATTCAGGGTACTTCATCATTTGTTTAAGATGCTTCCTCACGTTATTTGAGACCATTCATAATTTTGTAAGACTCTTCCAGAGTATTTGGGACCCTTTGTGACATACCTGAGGCCCTTTCCAACATGTTTGAAATCTTTTCTGACTATTCAAGACTGTTCCTTTCTGCTTGACACCCTTCCTTATGTATTTGTTTCCATTATTAACTTTGCTTGATACCCTTTCAGAAATATTTGAGATTTTCCTCAATTCGTTTAAAACTCTTCCTGACTGAGACTCTTTCTGACACATCAGAGACAATATCTGACTTGTTTGAGATCTTTCCTTACTTGTTAGAGACACTTCTCCAGTATCTACAAGTCTGTCTGTCTGATTGAGACCTTGTTTTACATATCGGCATGCTTGAAATCCGTCCTTCCTTTTGTGTGGTCACAGATAAGATGTTCATTTTGTCACCACTCAGACTCCTTTATGGACATAGAGAGTGGTTTGCTAAGTGAAGTAAGTCAGACAGGGAAACACAAATTTCAGTGAAGATGTGAAGAAAAGGGAACATTTCTCCACTGGTAGTGGGAATGTAAATCAGTGCAACCACTATGGAAACAACATAGAGATTCCTCAAAACACCTAATAATAGAACTAGCATATGGTCTGGCAGTTCCACTTCTGGACATTTATCTGAAGAACATGAAAACACGAACTCAAAGACATGTATCTCCATGTTCATTGCACCACTATTGACAATAGCCAAGATATATAAGCAACCTGTGTCCATCAGTGGACAAATGAATAAAGAAATTGTAATATATATACAAAATGGAATATTGTTCAGCCATAAAAGAAAAACAAAGAACTCTTACCATTTGCAAGAACATGAATATTAACAACATTTTAGTAAGTGAAGTAAGTCAGACAGAGAAAGACATATTCTATATGATCTCACTTATATGTGGAATCTAAAAAAAAAAAAACCTAAAACAGAAAAACTCATAGATACAGAGAACAGATTGGTGGTTGCCAGAGGCAGGGGAAGGGAGTATGTGAAATGGTCAAAAGGTACGAACTTTAGCTATATGGTGACATAGTTAATGATACTGCATTGGGGGCCTCCTTGGTGGTGCAAGGGGTTACTTCGCAGCACTATGAAGCAATCCGCAGCCTCTGCAGCATGAGTTCAATCCCCAGCCAGGTAGGTGACCCACATGGTGCAGCAGACCTCTCCTGTCTCGCCCGCTGCTCCCCTCAGCAGTGTATTTCAGTCAATCCGCCTGTTCTGTTCCCCACTCTGTTTCTGGCGAATCCTCTCACCCTCCACACCTCCAGCCTGTACCCCAGTTCTTGTATGCATAAATAAATAAATATTTTTTAAAAAGATACTGCAGGGCCTCCCCTGGTGGTGCAGCAGTTGAGCACTGGGCTGCGAAGCTGCCCACTGTCTCTGCAGCACTGGTTCGAACCACGGCCGCCAGCGAGGGTCCCACATGGCGCGACAGACCTCTCCTGCCGTGCCCACTGCTCCCCTCAGCAGTGTATTTCATCAGTCTGCCTGTTCTGTTCCCCACTCTGGCTCTGGTGAATTCTCTCACCCTCTCGCGCGTCTGACTGTACCCAATGCTTGTATAAATAAATAAATAAATCTTTAAAAAAAAAAAGATACTGCATTGTATATTTGAAAGTTGCTGAAAGAATAAATCTTAAAAGTTTTCATCACACAAGCACAAAATCTGTAACTATCTGTGGATGTTTACTAGACTTATTGTGGTGATAATTTTGCAGTATATACAAACATGGAATCATTATATTGTACACCTGAAGCTAATATACTTTGTCAAATGTATCTCAATTTTTTTTCTGTGATTATGCTTAAGTGTCAGTGTTTTTCATTAAAATATAGTTTTTACCTGTTGTCTCACAGTCAAAATAATAATGTTTTACAATCAGAAAGCAGATCATTTCTCCCTTGTGTCACCATCTGTGCATGTATAGTCCCAAACTGTTCTGTCGACATCATTGTATTTCCCAGTCCCCGTCTGTCTTATGGAACTGCCATCCCTGGTCCTTCTGTCTTAGAAAACTGCCTGGGTGGGCTTTGTCCACATGGTCCAAGATGGCTCTTGAGAACATCCCTCTTTCAAGGAAGAGAAAAGGAGAAGCAAACTCCACCTTTTAAAGGACATAATTTGCAAGTTATAAATATTTCTGTTCACATGATTAGCTAGAATGCAGGCATATGACCATACCTAACTGTAAAGTAAGTTGAGTGATGTAGTCTATATTCTAAGAAGCAATTTTACCGTGTGTGTGTGTGTGTGTGTGTGTGTGTGTGTGTGTAGAAGAACTGGGGTGTAGGCCAGAGATGTGCGGGGTGAGAGCATTCACCAGAAACAGGGTAGGGAGCAGAACAGGTGGCTTGACTGATACACACAGCTAAGGGGATCAGTGAGCAAGCCAGGAGAGGTCTGCTGGGCTATATGTGGGTCAGCTCCCTGCCTGGGGATCCAACTCTGGCCATAGAGGTGATAGCTCTGAGACTTAGCCCCTAGGCTACCAGGAAGGCCCCAAAATTTTACATTCTTAAATTCAGGTTTCTATTTAAGAAAAAAATATTGGGAACAATTAGCAGTCTATTCATAGCTTCCCATATTGAAACTTAGAAATCTTTAATTTTTGGCTAAGAAGAAAAAAATTCAATCTTTTCACTTCCTTAACTATGTAGCTCCTATAAAAGAATAGTGTTTAATTCTAAGTAATGAAAGCCAAAAGTGAAAAACATTGCTAGTACCTGAAGTGTTTATTGTTAATAAAAAATGCCTTGAGCTGTTATGCTAGTACCTAAAGACCAACATGAATTTTATAATTGAACGCCTATGCATTCAGCAAAAGCACAAACATTTTGAGATGCAGCGTAGTATCAGATCACCATCTGGACCATAAATAATTCATACATTTTAAATACCTGGGAATCACATGAGTCAGGAATAAATAATATACTAAATCTCAATGAGAAAATTGTCTACATGTCATATCTGTGAATCCAATTTAAAACCTAATGACAGTTCTGAGAATTGAATAAAAATGCAGGAAATAACCGTCATGTTTATGAAAAAACTAAATATTTTATTTGTGAAATATTCTAGATCCAGATTCAATTAAGGTGAAAACAACTTTATTGAAGCATAATTTACTACCATAAAAGTCACTCATTTTTAAGTATGCAATCAATGATTTGTATCAATGCATTGAGTTGCACAACCATCTCCACAAAACAGTTTCAGAATATTTATATCACCTCAACCCCAGGCAGCCACTCTCAATAGACTTTTTGTGGACTTTTCATATGAATAGTATCATGCAATCTGTATTCTTGTGAGTCTGGCTTCTTCCACTTAGCATGATGTTTTAAGTTCATGCATACAGTGGCATGTTTCAGTGCTTCCTTCCTCTTCATGGCAAAATATGTATATGGACATTTTACATTTTGTTTACATATTCAGCAGGGCGTAGATATGTGTGGGTTGTTTCCACCCTTCGACTATTCTGTCTACATCTTTTTGTAGACATGCACTTTGTTTTCTCTTGTGTAGATACTTAAGAGTGGAATTCCTGGGTTATATGGTAAATTTATGTTTAACTTTTTAAGAAACCACCAAACCACTTTGCAAAGTTGTACCAATTTTTTAAACTTAGCATCAATAGATGAGTGTTCCCATTTCTGCACAATCTTGCCAGCATTTTGTACTGTCATCTTTAGTCTAGCCATTCTAGTGGGCATGAAATGGTATCTCGTGGTTTTGATTTGCATTATCCTGATAACAATGACGTTAAGCATCTTTTCATTTACTTACTAGTCATTTATATATTGCCTTTGGTGAAATAGCTATTCAAATCCTTTCATCATTTTTAATTCGATTATTTTTTTAGATTGAATTGTAAGAGTTCTTTATTCTAGGTTGAAAGTTAGTATAGGGCCTCCCTGGTGGCGCAAGGGGTTAAGATGCAACCTATGAAGCTGTCCACAGCCACTGCAGCATGAGTTCGATCCCCGGCCAGAGAGTTACCCACATGGTGCAGCAGACCTCTCTGACTCACCTGCTGCTCCCATCAGCAGTGTATTTCAGTCAGTCTGTCAGTTCTGTTCCCCACTATGTCTCTGGTGAATCCTCTCACCCCACACACCTCTGGCCTGTACCCCAGTTCTTGTATGCATAAATAAATAAATATTTAAAAAAAAGAAATTTAGTATAATTTGATATAACTTTTCTGGAGTACTATCTGGCATTTTTTCAAATACCCTAGGATTTCTTTTTTCTTTTTTTATTTCTTGGTTTATTCCTCCAGTGGACATCAGGGTGGAGTCTGTGATACTCTACCCAGATCGTCCTTCAATGAAGGAATTCTTGAACAACTTTAAGAGTATGGTCAACAGATAGCCCTTAGACGGTAGCATCTAAGGTTTCTTCCACTGAGGAGAGTCACCAGGACAGCCCACATCCAATGTTTGGTCGGTGCAGAGGTATGGAGACATGGCCATCCCCACTCCAGCTTTGGACAACTCTGTAGGGTTCTTCTAACTCCAGAGCCCCCTGCAGAATCTGCCAAGCCTGTCTTCAAGCCTGCATGGACGCTTTACTTCTCACTTGCCCAATTCTGCTTTCTTACCCTCTGTTCCACAGGCACTGATTCAAAAAGCACTTCTTTTCAGCTTGAAATACAATTGACAGGCTTCCCTGGTGGCGCCAGGGGTTAAACACAGCATTATGAAGCTATCTGCAGCCTCTGCAGCACAAGTTTGATCCCCTGCCAGCCAGAAAGCTACCCACATAACGCAGGAGACCTCTCCTGTCTCGTCCGCTGCTCCCCTCAGCAGTGTATTTCAGTCAGTCTGCCTGTTCTGTTCCCCGCTCTATCTCTAGTGAATCCTCCCACCCCTCCCCCCGCATCTTTGGCCTGTACCCCAGTTCTTGTATGCATAAATAAATAAATCTTTAAGAAAAAAAAAGAAATAAAATTGACATTTGAATTGCAATTGTGTAAGATTTGTGTACAATTGTGTACAACTGTGTAATTGTGTAAGAATTACAATTGTGTAATTCTAAGGTGTATAACATGTTGATTTGATACATTTATTTATTGCAAAATGATTGTCACAATAGGATGAGCTAACACCTCCATCCTATGACATAATTACCATTTCCTTCTTGTGGTAAGAATATTTAAGATCCACTTTCAATAACTTTCAAATATATAATACATTATTATTAGCTATAATACCATGTTGTATATTAGACCCCAGAATGTGTTAATGTTATAACTGGAAGCTTGTGCACTTTGACCAATATCTTCCTCTTACCCCCAGCTGCTGGGGTCCCACTCTACTCTGGTCTCTGAATCTGGCTGCTTTAGATTCCACACATAAGTGAGATTATACAATATTTGTCTTTCTTTCTGACTTATTTCACTAAGCGTAATGCCTTCAAGTTTGATACAACTTGTTGCAAATGGCAGATTTTCCTTCTTTTTCTGATTGAATATTTGTGTGTGTGTGTGTGTGTGTGTGTATTACATCTTCTTTATCCATTAATCTTTTGATGGACACTTTGGCTGCTTCCATATTTTGGCTATTGTAAGTAAAGCTACAATGAACACAGAAGAATAGATATTTCTTCACGATAGTGATTTCATCCCCTCCAGATATATACCCAGGAGCAGGATGGCAGAGCTATTTTTAATTTTTTGAGGAATCTTCGTTTTATTTTCCATAGCTGCTACCAATTTACATTCCCAACAATGTTGCCCAAGTGTTTACTTTTCCCCTCACCCTCACAATACTTGTTATCTCTTATCTTTTTTAAGATAGTCTTCCTGGCAGGGATGCAGTAATACCTCATTGGGGTCTTGATTTCTATTTGCATAATGATTACTGATGTTGAGCATCTTCTCACGTACCTGTTGGCCACCTGTATGTATTCTTTGGTAAAATGTTCATTCGGGTCCTTCGCCCATTTATTTGTTTTGTTTTGTTGTTGTTTAATTTTACTGAGCTTTTGAGTCACCTAGGGATCCTGTTAGAGTACAGAGTCTGATTCAGCAGGACCTGGGTTGTTAAGAGTCTGCATTTCTTCTTTTTCCCCACCACCATTGCTTTTACTCCTTTGGGCCTTTCTCCCTGTCTCCTTCCCCTTAACCTCAGAAACATCACTAAGCTCATTAGTGTCTGCTAGTTTTTGTAACTATTTTCCTTTTTTTTTAAGATTTATTTATTTATGCACATAAGAACTGGAATATAAGCTGGAGGTGCAGAGGGCGAGAGGATTCACCAAGGACAGAGTGGGGAGCAGAACAGGCGGATCTACTGAAATACACTGCTGAGGGGAGCAGCAGGCAAGGCAGGAGGTCTGCTATGTCATGTGTGTTAGCTCCCTGGCCAGGAATCAAACTCAGGCTGCAGTGGCTGGTAATAGCTTGATAGCGCTGAGACTTTAACCCCTGTGCCACAAGGGAGGCCCTCATTTTAGTTTTTTAAGGTAAATCCAGATCATTCTCCAAAATGCCTGTACCAGTTTACATTCCCACCAACAATTTATTAAAATCCCTCTTTCTCCACATCCTATCTAGCAATTGTTCTTGGGGGCATGCTCATGGGCATGAGATTACATGTCATTGTGGCTTTGAATTGTAGCTCCCTTATTAAAAGTGATGTTGAATATTTTTCATACATTTATTGACCTTCTGAATATCCTCTTCGCTTAATTTTTTTTAAGCAGGGGCCTCCCTGGTGGCGCAAGGGGTTAAGACACAGCCTATGAAGCTATCCACAGCCTCTGCAGCACGAGTTCGATCCCTGGCCAGGGAGCTACCCACATGGTGTAGCAGACCTCTCCTGTCTCACCCGCTCCTCTCTTCAGCAGTGTATTTCAGTCAAATCCGCCTGTTCTGTTCCCCACTTTGTCTCTAGTGAATCCTCTCACCCCCCTCATACCTCTTGCCTGTACCCCAATTCTTGTATGCATAATAAAATAAATCTTTAAAAAAATTTTTTTTAAGCAAAGACCTGGTGCCTATTTTTTAATTGGTGTATTTGGGTTTTTTTTGTTGTTACTGTTATTAAGTTGGATGAGTTCTTTGTATACTGTGGATATTAACCCATATTAATATATCAATTGTGTGATGTGTGAATATTTTCTCCCATTCAATAAAATGTCTTTTTAATCTACTATTGTTTTCTTTCACTGTGTCAAAGCTTTTTAATTTGAGGTAATCCCAATTGTCTATTTTTGCATTTATTTCCCTTACAATAGGCATCCAGTCTCCAATGACAAGTCTATATCTAAATCACAGTCATTTTGAATTTTGTTTTGGGCCTAAAGTTAGTGATCCACCTTCATACTTACATGTGGCTGTCCAGTTTTCCCACCACCATTTGGTGAAAAGACTCACCTTTCCCTAATGTGTAATTGTGACTCCTTTATCATAAATTAAGTATTTACATATGCATAGACTTACTTCTGGGCTTTTGATTCTGTTCCATTGATCCATGTGTCTATTTTTATGGCAATATCATATTGGTTTTTAGTACTACAGCTTTATAGTATAGTTTGAAATCAGGTAACATGATGCCTGTGTTTCTCTTGTTTCTTCTCAGGATTGCTTTAGTTATTCAAAGCATTTTATGCTTCCATATAAACGATGATATTTTTACTTCTATTTCTTTGCAGACTATCATTGCTATTTTGATGGCGATTACATTAAATCTATATATCACTTTTGATAGAATAGTCATTTTTATTATATTGAATCTCCCCATCCATTAGCATGGAATGTCTTTTCATCCCTTCATTCCCTATTCTGTATCCTTTAGTTAAGTCTTGTAGTTTTCACTACGTAAGTCCTTCTCCTCCTTGGTTAGTATAATTGCTAGGCATTTGATCTTTTTTAAATGCAAATGTCGATTTTGTAATCTGCCATTTTGTGGTATTCATTCATTGTTTCTAATAGTTTTTTGATGGTATCTTTAGGTTTACTCCACATAGTATCATATCATCTGTGAATACTTTCACTTCTTTTCCAATCTGGATTCCTTTTAGCTCCTAATGCTGTCTGAGTGCTCTAGCTAATACCTATAGTACTGAATTAAACAGAATTGGTGACAGTGGGCATCCTTGTCTTGTATCTGATCTTAAAGGGAAAGCTTTCAGTTTTATACCATTAAGTGTAATATTTGCTGTAGGTTTGTGATTTATGGCCTTTAATATGTTAAGTAGTTTTCTTCTATTCCCATTCTTCCTAAGAGTTTTGATCATAAATGGGTGCTGAAACTTATCAAATGCTTTCTCTGCATCTATCTATTATTTTGAGATGATTTTTATCTTTTGCTGATGTAATGTATTATAATGATTGATTGATGTATATTAAAAATTCTTTATAATGTCATCTCCTCTTGTGTATTAGACACTTAATCATCATGTATTGTTCATCACTATCTCTTATTACCTCTTTAAATCGGAAATCTATTTAATCTGATATAAGTATAGCTACTCTTGGAGTTTGCTTTTTTCAATTGCCATTTGCTTGTAGGATTGTCTTCTAGCCTTTAACTCTAGGTCCGTGCTTATCTTTGGTAGTAAGATGGGTTTCCTATAAATAGCAGAAGACAGGCCTTTGTTTTGAAATCCATTCGGTCACTCTATACCTTTTAATGGGTGAATTCAAGTATTTTATATCTAAGGTGATTTTATATGATTGTTGAGATATAAGTGCTTATTGCCATTTTGTCTTCTTTTTTTATTTTAGATTGTCTTTTTAGTTTTTGACATCTTCCTTTTATATTTTCTTTAGGTTCTATACACACTGTCTTATGTGTTAACTTCCACTGAATTTTGTTTCAAGGTTACACTGAGGTTTGTGTTTAATTGTCTATTCATTTGGCCTATTGTATGGTTTGATCTCTGATTCATTCTGATTGGCCTCACTTTTTCTTCTCCTCCTCTTCCACATTGTATAATTTAGGTGTCTGTCACCTCTAGATTTGTTTTGTTATAAGAGCCCCTTTGGTATTTTTTTCATGTCCAGCTTGGTGTTGATATACTCTTTTGTTTTTCAGGAAGTTCCACATTCTTCCTTGTGTCTTCAATGATAACTTGGCAAGGTAAAGTTCTCTAGGTTGGAATTTCTTTTCCTTGAGTACTTTATTTATTTTTTTTAAGATTTATTTATTTTTATTTACACAAGCACTGGGTACAGTCAGAAGCGCGGGAGGGTGAGAGAATTCACCAGAGCCAGAGCGGGGAGCAGAGCAGGCAGAAGGACCGAAGCACACTGCTGAGGGGAGCAGCGGGCGGCAGGAGAGGTCTGCGCGCCACGTGGGACCCTCCTCCGGTGGTGGCCTGGGAGCAGCCGGGGATCGAACCGGCGCTGCAGAGGCTGCGGGCAGCTTCGCAACCCAGCTCTCAACCGCTGCGCCACCAGGGTGGCCCGTCCTTGAGTACTTTAAATATGAAGCTATTTGCTTCATGACTGTAAGGTTTCCACTGAGAAGTCCACAGACACTCTAATGTGTGTTCTGTTATAGATTACTCTTCTTCCTTTCAATGCTTTCAATATTCTTTTCTTTTCATTAAATTTCAACAGTAATTACCAACTGCATTGGAATATGTTGGTCTGGTTTTATTTTGTTTGGAACTCCTTGGGCCTCTTAGATCAGAATGTGTGATTCATTTCCTGGTTTGAGTTGGTTCTCAGCAACTAACTCTTTAAATAAATTTTCTATGCTTTTCTCTTTTGTCACTTTCTTCTGGGATCTGCATAATCCAGATATTTCTCTTTAGGTTTTCCAAAATTGCTCTTTCTCTATTTCCATTTTTTAAAATTCTTTCTTCTCTTTGTCATTCTATTTGAGTCCTGTCCACCACTATGTATTTAAGCTTATTCCATTGCTTTCATTTGTCCTCTGTTGAGGCACTCTATGGTATTGTTTAGTTCAGTTATAGTATGTTTTACATCCATTAATACTAGTTGAATTAGAATTCTATTCAGTCTCATATTTTCTCATATTTTAATATGTTCCTGTCTTTGATCATCCATTGTTTATGTTAATTTAACAATCATGTTTGTATAATTACTACCTCAGTCACATATTCTGTAGTTTTGCCAGATTAAGACTTCCCTCAGGGTTTTGTTTTTTTATTTTGATTTTTTTCTCCAGCATTTATAGAATATTCTTCAGTCTCTTCACTTTTAGCTATTATGGGTTGTAATAGAGAACTTCCTTTTCTTGTCTTGACAAATTGGTGTTATGACCCACCTACATGTAGCTGGGTATAGTGCTAGGGTTTTTACCCAAGATCTTTAGATATCTTTTATTTCATAGACAGATGCCTTTGCAACTATTCAGATAACTGGGGAACTTGTGCCAATAAGGGGCAGTGGACAGCAACCAGGGCAGCAGGTACCAATAGGCTGTCTCCACAGAACACCAAGGATTCAAGCTTCCTAGAGTGCTGTGGGTACCCAAGTTGTGTAATGGGGATGGATTCATAATGACCCTCTCTCCTAGGTCAACTCCTCAGCCAAAACATCTTGTACAATCTAATGCCAACCTCAACCTCTAAGATATGGTTGAGCAACAGATGTAGTGGGGGATGGGGATAATAGTTGAAACAGGGTCACAAGCCAGGTATTGTTCTCCTTGCCTTTCAAGTAAGGAAACTTACCCTGGGGTACTTCCTCCTATTGTTAAAATCCAGGTGCTTCAAACTGGCTAATAACAGTATTTGGTTGTTATCTTGGTTTAGGCCTGGGTGGGAGTAAGGCAGGTGTTTCGCATATCACAGCCATAGTCTGCAAATAATGGCCTCATCTGTAAGAATACACAAGTGATACAATCTGGCTCTCCCTACCAAATATTCTTTGGGAGCCAAAGGCACAAACTGATAATCGTCACTCTGCATCCTTGATCCAATAGTTCTCTAGTAGTGCACCCCTTTGTTCAGGACAGTCCTAGTGCTTAAAAATCCCTGATGCAGGCATGTGCCCTTGAGTTAACAATGGCAGAGAGGCAGCCATCCCTCCCTTTTATGAATTATACTGCTTCAGTATCACTCGATATACAGTATAATTAGAGATTTTCCTATCCCCTTCTTCTGTGCTATAGCACTTCATGCATGCAGTAATCATCTATTCATTATGCAAGAGTCATTTTCTTTGTTTACATGTAATGTCGTTGTAAATATGTGTAGTTGAATCTGGCAACTCCACTCTTCCACCACCTTACTGGTCTCATTTTTTTTTTTTTTAAGATTTATTTATTTATACATACAAGCACTGGGTATAGTCAGAAGCGCAGGAAGTTAAGAGAATTCACCAGAGCCAGAGTGGGGAACAGAACAGGCAGACTGACTAAATGCATTGCTGAGGGGAGCAGCGGGCGCAGCAGGAGAGGTCTGTCGCGCCATGTGGGACCCGGCAGCCGGGTAGTGAACCAGTGCTGCAGAGGCTGTGGGCAGCTTGGCAGCTCAGCACTCGACCACTGCTCCACCAGGGGAGGCCCTCTTTTATTTTTTTAAGATTTATTTATTTATTTATACAAGCACTGGGTACAGTCCGAAGCGCAGGAGGGTGAGAGAATTCGCCAGAACGGGAAGCAGAACAGGCAAAAGGACCAAAGTACACTGCTGAGGGGAGCAGTGGGCCGCAGCAGAGGTCTGCGCCATGTGGGACCCTCACCTGGTGGCCGGGGATCGAACTGGCACTGCAGAAGCTGCGGGCAGCTTCGCAACCCAGTGCTCAACCACTACACCACGGGGAGGCCCAACCTCACTTTTTTTTTTAAAGATTTATTTATTTATGCATACAAGAACTGGGGTACAGGCCAGAGATGTGGGGGGCGATGAGAGGATTCTCCAGAGACAGAGTAGGGAGCAGAACAGGCAGACTAATTGCAATAAATTGCTGAGGGGAGCAACGGGCGAGTCAGGAGAGGTCTGCTGCACCATGTGGTTAGCTCCCTGGGCGGGGATTGAACTTGTGGTACAGTGGCTGCAGATAGCTTCATAGGTTGTGTCTTAACCCCTTGTGCCACCAGGGAGGACCTAATTTTTTTCTAAAGATTTATTTATGCAAACAAGAACTGGGGTACAGGCCAGAGGTGCGGGGGTGAGAGGATTCACCAGAGACAGAGTAGGGAGCAGAACAGGCGGATCTACTGAAATACACTGCTAAAGGGAGCAGCGGGCAAGACAGAAGAAGTCTGCTGTGCTGTGTGTTAGCTCCGTGGCAGGGATCGAAGTTAGGCTACAGTGACTGGCGATAGCTTGATAGCACTGAGACTTTAACCCATGCGCCACCAGGGAGGCCCTGGTCTCTCATTTTTTAATTGAATTTTTCTTTTTATTTTCTCTTTGCTATTATGAGTTGTATAAATTCTTTAGGTATTCTGCAGATTTACCCCTTATCAGATTATATTATTTGCAAATATTTTCACCCAATCTGTAGGTTGCCGAATTTTCCTCATTTCTTTTTTGTTGTGTGAAACTTTAACTTTAATGTAGTCCTACTTATTTATTTATTTATTTATTTATTTATTTATTTATTTTAAAATATTTATTTATTTATTATTTATACAAGCACTGGGTACAGTCAGAAGCGCGGGAGGGTGAGAGAATCCACCAGAGTCAGAGCCGGGAGCAGAGCAGACAGAAGGACCGAAGCACACTGCTGAGGGGAGCAGTGGGCGGCAGGAGAGGTCTGCACACCATGTGGGACCCTCCTCCGGTGGCCGGGGAGCAGCCGGGGATCGAACCGGTGCTGCAGAGGCTGCGGACAGCTTCGCAACCCAGCGCTCAACCGCTGCGCCACCGAAAAAAGAAGGGCCTCCCTGCTGGCGCAGGCATTAAAGACAGCACTATCAAGCAATCACCAGCCACTGCAGCATGAATTCGATCCCCGGCCAGGGAGCTGACCCACATGGCACATCAGACCTCTCCTGTCTAGCCCACTGCTCTCCTCAGCAGTGTATTTCAGTCAGTCTACCTGTTCTGTTCCCCACTCTGTCTCTGGTGAATCCTCTCAGCTACCCCCACCCCTCTGGCCTATACCCCAGCTCTTGTATGCATAAATAAATCTTTAAAAAAAATTAATAATGCACACTTAAAGAGAACTGGCTGTCCAACTAGGCTGTTAGAGAAGACAATGAGAACATCAATGCACATCTTTTGGGTTACATAACCAAGAAAGAAGCTATCTATCATCCTTACCTTTCTGAAGCATGCATTCTACCATCAGGACAATGATATATCTATATCCCTGCACAATTTTCAGTTTACTTTTGTTATTCAGGTAACCCCAGTCCTGTAGCCTGCACATATCTAAATAAAGTATCTTTATAATCTAACTAATGTTTAATATCTAAACATCAAAACAAAATGCTAACAACTCCATATCGCAAACCAAGGGAAGTCCAGTCCTCCCCCACGATCTGGAATTCAGAAGGTTCCATTTCTCCTGATCGCCTCTCACTCTGTTTTCCTATTTATCACTCCAAGCATTTCACCTTGCTGGACAGATGTCCCCTTTCAACATAACTTTGTCCATCTTTCTTCATCTGCCCAAAGAGCATGGCAGCCATGTGTAGCTAACTTTCATTGAAGTTGGAGAAAATGAAAGCCAATCACAGCACAACAGGAGACAATTTCAAGTTCACACCAGGTATTATTGCTCCTGGAAAGTTGTTGACTCTTCTCCACATTGGGACTTCTCATTCATAATGTTCCTTCATGGACCTTGACATCCTGTCATGTTTCTTCTGGGAACTTCGGCTTCCTCCAATGGCCTCCCCATGTCTTCTCTCTTTTCTCAGAATCTAAAGTTCATTCCTTTACTCTAGTAGCCCTGGAAATTCCAAATGCCTCCTATTTTATTATTTAATCCCTCCCAAATCCCAGACAATCAGCTCTTCCTTGAAACATTTTCTTCTTTTGACTTCCAGTACATTAGATTCTCCTGGTTATCTTCCTTCCATACTGGCCATTGGCCATTCTCAGCATCCTGGCACATTCTCCTCTTCCTGACCTCTAAACTTGGAGGTGTCCCAGGACTCAGATTTGAGATTTCTTTTCTATCTTTACCTTCTCCTGGATGACCTCATCCAGTCTAATGGATTTCAGCACCCTGTATACACGAATGACACTCAAGCTCTATCTTCTTCCCTACCCTCCAGGCTCAGGTACCCAATCGCTACTCAACAACCTCACTTGGATGTTTAATATCATCTCAAACTTAACCTTTCCAAAATTAAATTTTGCATTACCCCCCCAAGCCTGTTTTTCCCCTGGTATTGCCCATCTCAGTAAATGGCAGCTCCATTTTTCCATTTGCTCAGGCAACACTTCGGAGTCATTTTTGACTCTTGTGTGTCACACCACACATTTGACTTGATAGCAAATCCTGTCAACTTTGCCTTCAGAGTATATCTTGACTCTGGCCACCTCTGACCTCCTCCACCACTAACCTGACCTGGTTCCAGTCTCCTGATAATCTCCTTTAAAGACTGCTCCATTAGGGGCCTCCCTTGTGGTGCAGCAGGTTGAGCGCAGCACTGTGAAGCTGTCCGCAACCTCTGCAATGCGGGTTTGATTCCCGGTTGGCCAGGGAGATACCCACATGGCGTGGCAGACCTCTCCTGTCTTGCCTGCTGCTCCCCTCAGCAGTGTTTTCGGTCTGTCTGCCTGTTCTGCTCCCCGCTCTGTCTCTGGTGAATTCTCTCACCCTCCCATGCCTCTGGCCTGTACCCCCGTTCTTGTAAAAATAAAATAAATCTTAAAAAAAAAAAATAAAGACTGCTACAATAGATCTTAACTGAATTCCTTGCTTCTACTCCTGCCCATCTGTAATTTACTCCTCATGAATATTCTTTCAAAACTTAGACCAGCAAAAGCCACACTCTAGGTTAAAACTTTCTAATGGCTTCTAATCTGACTTGACCCAACCAAAAGCAATGTGGTCCCTAACCTGGCTCCCTGTTCACCTCAGTTACTACCTCTCTGTCTCCTTGCTTACAGTAGCATAGCTATACCTCTCCCTGTTGGCCCTTGAATAAGGAAGTTCTTTGTCATCTTGGAGCCTGTGCATTTGTTCTCCTCCTCCAAAAAAAATTCTCTGCCCCCAAATGTTACCATAGTTTCCTCTCTCCATTCATTCATGTCTCTGAGCAAATAGTATCTTCTTAAAGAGGTTTTCTTTCACTACCCTATCTAAAAATGATAACCTACATGATTCTTTATTCTAACACTGTTTTACTTTCCCTCATAGTACTTAACCGGACATTTTGATTATATGGTTCATTCTGTATTACCTTTGTCCCCCATGAGGGCTGGAATTTGTTTTGTTTATTGCCAAATTTGTGGAGCTCCTTCTCTGTTTCAGTCTTTCCTGTGGAGAAGGAGCTCCATAAATTCTTGTTAACCCTCTTAGTTTACCTTATGCCGGTCCAAGTTCTCCCAAATTAGAATGTACCATCAAGTTTCTTCTTTTTTTTTTTTTTTTAAGATTTATTTATTTATTTATACAAGCACTGGGTACAGACAGAGGCGCGGGAGGGTGAGAGAATTCACCAGAGCCAGAGGGGAGAGCAGAGCAGGCAGAGAGAAGAAGTACACTGCTGAGGGGAGCAGCAGGCCGCAGGAGAGGTCTGCATGCCATGTGGGACCCTCGCCCGGCGGCTGGGATCGAACCGGCACTGCAGAGGCTGCGGGCAGCTTCGTAACCCAGCGCTCAACCACTGCGCCACCGGGGAGGCCCACCATCAAGTTTCTTACAGATAATTTCTTCAATATAAGATGCAGCCACTTTTTTTTAATTAAATATTTATTTTTATTTACTTATGCATACAAGAACTGGGGTGCAGGCCAGAGGTGTGGGGGTGGGGTGAGAGGATTCACCAGAGACAGAGTGGGGAGCAGAACAGGCAGACTGACTGAAATACTCTGCTGAGCAGAGTATCAGGCAAGACAGGAGAGGTCTAGGATGCAGCCCCTTCTGATGAAGCTTCTTACCTCTAGAATGCAAGATTCCAGCAGTTTTACATTTATTCAGAGCACTTCCTTTCAATGAACTCATAGGAATCAAATTACTAGGTCATGAGCCAAGCTTCCAAATTATCCTCTAAAGGTCAACACTAATCCTTCCCCTGTTAGCAGTGCTTCCTTCCAGTGTACTCTGGGTCTTCAGGCAAATGATGATGAGGAAGAAGATGGTGATGCTAATGTTCTCCTTATTCTAAACTAATCTCTGCAGAGACAAGGAAATTTCTGGGTTATCACGTCACTGATGAGGCTCTATCAGGTGTGCTGATTTTCTGGGAGTAAATGTGTTCTCTGAAAACACTAAATCAAAAAGATATATGCACCCCTTGTTCATTGCAGCATTAGTTACAATAGTCAAGACATGAAAGCAACCTAAGTGGCCATCAATTAAACCATTAAATAAAACAAGGAAATCTTATCATTTGCACCAAAATGGATGGACATTGAGAACATTCTGCTAAATGAAATAAGTCAGACAGAAAAAGACAAATACCATATGATCTCACTAATATGTGGGGAAAAAACTTATAGGAAACTAATATTTGACAATTTCATGAAATGGGTGAAAGGGATCAAAAAGTACAACCTTCCAGTTATAAAAGATTAATAATTAAATAAGTCCTGGTTTGTAATAAGCAGCACAGTGATTATAGTTACTAATACTGTATTGCATATTTGAAAGTTAAGGGAGTAAATCTTAAAAGTTCTCATCACAAGGAAAAAAATTTTGTAACCATGTGTGACAGTGGATGTCATTAACTAGACTTACTGTGGTGATCATTTTGCAATATACACAAATATTGACTCATTATGTTGTACACCTGAAACTAATATGTGTCAATTATATCTCAATTTTTTAATAAAACTAATGTGACTTTACAATTTCAGGACTTTTTTTTTTTTTTTTTTTTTGTGGGACCCTAGCCGGTGGCCGGGGATTGAACTGGCGCTACAGAGGCTGCGGGCAGTCTCGCAACCCAATGCTCAACAGCTGCGCCACCAGGGGAGGCCTCAATTTCAGGACTTTTAATTTAAAAATGTGCTCCCTATCAGTTATATTGCATTCTCTTGTTGCAACATACATGCAAAAAAATTTTAAATTGAAATTTAATGGTTATAGAAAAAATGGCAGTTCTTCCTGCCCGCTTGTGTCTATGCAAGTGTCCTTTATTCTTCTGTTCCCTTTGTCAATAAACCTGCTCTTTAAATATAAAAATAATAATACTAATAAATAAAAATTAAAATATGTTTTCTGGAAGTTTCCATATCTGAAATTGTGCCCTCACCAACACCTAAAATTTTTTCCCTTAATGTCATGTTCATTCATTAATTCATTCACTTCCAAATTCCTTTTGAATATTTATTTTGTATGTGTGTTCCAAACATTTGCCAAGCTGAAGATTATTCTTTGAAATAATGGGGTTTACAACCACCACGGTTTTAGCAATTTATATAGCTTGGATTATATAAAAGCCAACTGAGTACAATGGTGCCCATTTTCCAGGTGAAGAAACAAGAGGCAGAGAGAGGAGGAATTTACTCAGAGATACACATTAGGTATGACTGACAGCCACTCCCTCAGCTCACATTTCCTACTATCAGCTCTGCTAGCCAGCAGGTGCTTTGGGCCCACACCCAGGGGCTTGGCTAGAACCCTACACAGTCTGGACTTAACAAAGATGCCACGGCTTCCCATAAATCTCACTACAGGGGCCTCCCTGGTGGTGCAAGGGGTTAAGATGCACTACTGTGAAGCTATCTGCAGCCACTGCAGCACGAGTTTGATCCCCGGCCAGAGAGGTGACCCACATGGAACAGCAGACCTCGCCTCTCTCCCAATGCTCCCCTTGATGAGAAAATATATTATTGAGCAAATGGATATAATAAAGATTCCAACAGAAATTCCAGCCCAGGGGCAACGAACACTCCAATGCAAGCATAATCAACAAGCTTGCTTACTTACAGCTCTTTTTCTTTAAAGATTAATGGCCAGGGCCTCAGCACTCCTATCTAAACAAAGTTGCACTTCAGAGGGGACTGGTAGCCAGTCAAAGCTGGTCTGTCTCTCCAAGGCCATCCTGGTTGTCTGCCTCTTTCCCCCTTTGCCTGTCCTCTCCCCCACCCCCACCCCCACCCCTTGTCTAGAGACTTTGCAGCAAATGGTTGTGCCTACTGAAAAATGATGCTTTCAATGTAACAAATATGAAGACAGTTGTGTATAAAAGGAACCCTTTGTCTTTAAGCCAGTGCTCAGATCTTAGGGGGCTAGCCCAGTCTGGGACCTCATGCATGAGTAATAAAACTTTTCCTGACCTCACCATTCCTGAAGTACAGCTTCTTCCTCTGCCTGGGTAAAAGGCCAGAATTTGTACAACACCCTCAGCAGTGTATTTCAGTCAGTCTGCCTGTTCTGTATCTATTCGGTCTCTGGTGAATCCTCTCACCCCTCCACATCTCTGGCCTGTACCTCAGTTCTTACATGCATAAATAAATAAATCTTTAAAAAAAAAAAACAACTCACTACATCGCTTCTCAGCCTTTTGGTTAAGATAAAGTGTAAAAAAAATCTCACTACAAAATCCTTCACCTCCCCACTTGGGCATCTGGATGTACTTGGTTTCTTGACCTTTCCTGCAAACTCTGATTTGTCCCACTGTACCCATGCTTCTGCTAGTAGCTAGTGACTCTCTGGTCTCTGACTTCCCTTGGCAGACTCTCACTTCCCCAACTTTTCCCACATTTGTGAAAGGCTTCATTTCTAGAACATACATACTCTGCTTCCCTGCTTCAAAACTGATGGGTATAATACTTTCAGATTTTGCTTTAGTGCAAAAGAAAAAGAACAAAAGAAATGTTTTGGATTATAAGGCAGAATTTAACTTTCTATTAGAATCTATATATCTTATATACTTGGATGTGGGATGGAGGATGATTTACATATAAGGTTCCAACCTTACATTTAAGTTTGGAAAAGAGATGAGAAAAGAAGAACTGAAAAGATATCATTTTCTCTATCTTGTTTTTATGAGATAAATAGATGGATGAGGTAAACAATTTGTAGTGAAGCTAATTTTTATAGTCTTTGGAAAATTTTTTTAAAGATTTATTTATTTATGCATACAAGAACTGGGGTGCAGGCCAGAGGTGCCAGGGGGAGAGAGTATTCATCAGAGACAGAGTGGGGAACAGAGCAGGTAGATTGACCCAAGTACACTGCTGAGGGGAGCACCAGGTGAGACAGGAGAGGTCTGCTGCGCCATGTATGTTAGCTCCCTGGCTGGGATCTAACTCATGCCGCACTCATGCCACACTCATGCCACACTCATGCCGCAGTGTCTGGTGATAGCTTGATAGCACTGAGACTTTAACCCCTACACCACCAGGGTGACCCCAGGGAAAGTAAGTTTTAAAACGCTTCCAACTTGACACCAAAAGCAAAAATAAACAAGTGGAACTGTATCAAATTGAAAAGCTTCTGCACAGCAAAGGAAATCATCAAAATGAAAAGGCAACCTACTGGGTAAAAGAAAGTATTTGCAAACCATCTATCTAATAAGGGGATAATAACCAAAATATATTACAAAACGGATATTACTTATAGCCAAAAACCCAAACAATCCACTTAAAATATGGACAGATCTGAATAGACATTTTCCCAAAGAAGACATGTAAATGACTAATAGGTACATAAGGAGCTGTTGAACATCACTAATCATCAGGGTCATGTAAATAAAAACCACAGTGAAATTTCACTGTATGCCCCCATTAGCATGGCTAGCTTCAAAAAGATGAGAATGTGGAGAAAAAAGAAGCCTTCTCCACTCTTGGTGGGAATGTAAGTTGCTAGAGTCACTATGGTAAACAATATGGAGGATTCTCAAAAAATTAATTATAGAAATATCATGTGATCCAGCAATTCTATTTATGGGTAGAAAACAAAAATACTAAATTGAAAAGATATATGTTCATTGCAACATTTACAGTAGTCAAGATAGGGAAACAACCTAAGTGCCGATCAGATGAATGGATACAGAAATTGTAGTATACACACACACACACACACGCACAGACGCACAAATACCCTGGAATATTTATTCAACCATAAAAAAGGAAATCTTGTCATTTGCAACAATATGGATGGACCTTGAGGGCATTATGCTAAGTGAGATAAATCAGATAGAGAAACATCTCATTTATATGTGGAATCTAAAACAAACAACAAAAACTAAGCTCATAAATACAGAGAACAGATGAGTAGTTGCCAAGAATGGGCAAAGTGGATAAAGATGGTCAAAAGGGGGCCTCCCTGGTGGTGCAAGGGGTTAAGACACAACCTATGAAGCTATCCGCACCCAATGCAGCACAAGTTCAATCCCCGGCCAGGGAGCTACCCACATGGCACAGCAGACCTCTCCTGACTCTCCCACTGCTCCCCTCTGCAGTGTATTTTTTTTTTTAAAGAACAATTTTTTTTATAGATTTATTTATTTTTTATACAAGCACTGGGTACAGTCAGAAGTGCGGGAGGGTGAGAGAATTCACCAGAGCAGGGAGCAGAACAGGCAGAAGGACCGAGGTACACTCCCTCAGCAGTGTATTTTGTTAGTCTGTCTGTTCTGTTCCCCCACTCTGTCTCTGGTGAATCCTCTCACACACCCCCCACACACCTCTGGCCTGTACCCCAGTTCCTGTATGCATAAATAAATAAATCTTTTAAAAAAAAAAGATGGTCAAAAGGTACAACTTCCAGTTATTAAGTAAGTGGCATGGAGATATCACATGCAGATGGTGACTATAGTTAATAATTAGTTAATAATACTTAATACTGCATATTTGAAAACTGCTAAGAGAGTAGATCTTAAAAATTCTCATCACAATAAAAATTGTAACTGTATGGTGATGGATGATAACTAACCTTATTGTGGTGATCATTTTGCAGTATATACAAAAGACAAATCTTTGTTGTACACCTGAAACTTATGTCAATTATAGATGAATTAAATAAATAAAACAAACACATTTCTAAAGAAAATTATAGGATTTTCATAACTAATGGTTTGAGAATAAGGTAGAATGATAAGTCTTTAAATAAAAGCTTCCAATAGAGAAGAACTTTGCAATTCAACGTTCCTCAGACAAGAGGCTATATGCATCTATGTAGAATAACATTCTCTGGCATTGCTCTTTCCAAATCAAACTTGCTGATATCCTCTTTCTAGCCTCACACAATGGTCATTTTCACTCAGTGTCTTTAAAACAAGCCTGTCTCCAGGGCCTCCCCGGTGGCGCAGCGGTTGAGCGCTGGGTTACAAAGCTGCCCGGGGCCTCTGCAGAGCTGGTTCGATCCTCGGCTGCTCCCTGGCCACCGGAGGAGGGTCCCACATGGCGCGCAGACCTCTCCTGCCGCCCGCTGCTCCCCTCAGCAGTGTACTTCGGTCCTTCTGCCTGCTCTGCTCCCTGCTCTGGCTTTGGTGAATTCTCTCACCCTCCCATACATCTGACTGTAACCAGTGCTTGTATAAACAAAACAAACAAACAAATAAATAAATAAACATGCCTCTATTTAAAAAAAAAAAAAAAAAAACCAAGCCTGTCTCCAGGGGGCTGACCACTTTATCATATAGTGGCAGACTTGGCCATTTTCCTTTCCCCACTCTGAATTGACCAGCCCAGCTCACAGTGCAATAAAATTTTATTTCCACCAAGCAAATATAGATTGCTTTCTCCTTGACTGCTGTTTAAAAGTCTTTTCACTCTCACTGTGTCCAGAACACTGTACTAGTGCTGTGGAAATTTGAGGATTTGATTTGTTGATGGTTAGGCAGCCCATGAATCCTCCCCTAATGTCAGACAAGCACACACGGGTGTACAAGCCCAACAACCACCAGCTCATTCTCCCGGACACTGAGAAAGGATCTTTTCCACTCTTTGGATCCCCAAGGACCCAAACTGTTGGCTCTACATATGGCTGCACCTGCAACTGTTGAATTTACTGCTGGAAGCCTGTATTCATTTCCTGGGGCCGCTGTAACAAATGACCCGAACTTGGCTTCAAGCAACAGAAATTTATGATCTCACAGTTTGGAGACTATGGGGGGATCATTAATAAGGCTAAAAGCTAAGCCCCACCCCCTGCCCAGCAGCAAGTTTGGGAAGCTTGAATAGATAAGTGAAATAGATAAGGTTGCCATGGGAACTGGGCCCTAAGACCAGATCACCTTGACCAGGTCCTGCAGAGCTCCGGGAATGGGGAAGCAGGGTCAGGACACATTCTCTGCCAAAGGTAAATGCCCAAGGCCAGACATCCCAGCAGATAACTGGCGCCCAAGAGAGTACAAAAAGAGATCCTCAAGCCTCTTCAAGCCCTTCTTACGGGCGCCTACGATATCTCACCCACAGTTCCCTTCCAGGGTATTTCAATAAATCTGCCTTTTCTGTTCTCCACTCTGTCTCTGGTGAATTCTCCCTCCCCCAACCCCGCCCATGCATACAGCCTATACCCTGATTTCTCCACAACAGTGACCAGAAACCTCAAATCAAAGTGTCTGCTGGGCCATCAGGTGCTTGCCATCTCTCCTTGGTGTTCCTCGCTAGAAGCAATATTACTCCAAACTCTCCCTCCATCGTCATACCTTCTCCTGTGTGTGACTGCGTAGAGGAGGAAAAATAATCTTCTCTCTAATAATAGAAGTGATCTCTCTTATTAGTTTTTTTTTTTTTAAGCTTTTTTTTTTTTAAAGAACTGGGATACAGGCCAGAGGTGTGGGGAGTGAGAGGATTCACCAGAGAGAGAGCAGAGAACAGAACAGGCAGACTGACTGAAACACACTGCTGAGGGGAGCAGTGGGTGAGACCGGAGAGGTCTGCTGCGCCACGTGGGTTGCTCCCTGGCTGGCCGGGGGTGGAACTCCTGCTGCAGAGGCTGCAGACGGCTTCAGAGGTTGCGTCTTAACCCCTTGCGCCACCAGGGAGGCCCCCCTTCTTAGTTCTTGATTGAGACACACCCTGTAATAGAAGACAGATTAGTAAGGAAAAAAACAAACAAATAGAGGCTTAAAAGCATGTATCCCTCCCAAGTACACCTCCAAAATGGTCTGGACCATCACCTTAAATATATTCAGCTACAGCAAAAAGAAATTGGGGGCAGGGAGTCCGTTATGGAAGGTCGCTGGGAAAGCACAGTAAACAGGGTTATGGTTGTTATGCAAATTATTCTCATCCTTCTCCATTGATAAGAGCTTTTAGAGATTTGGTCTTCCCCCCTTTCCTGGTTCAGGGAGGAAGACACCCTTACAAATGAAGATTTTCCCTTATACATGTAAATGTCTCTTACAAAAGTGTAACTTCTACTTAATTTGCAGAGCATTTCCTGGGTCTGCTCTTTCTTAAAAATAACCAACTCAGATTAATCCTTATGCCCAGAAACATATTTTGGGGTTGAAAATCTTGCTCCCCCACATCTGTCTTCTGTCTCTAATCTCCCTCTGCTTTTCAGTCCCTGGAATTTAATGCCCACCCAGAAAATCTGGTGGGTGATCTCCACATTCTAATATCCTTAATACATCTGCAAAGACCATTTTGCCAAATAAGTTCACATTCACATGTTTCAGGGGTTAAGGACATGGACGTATTTTTGGAGAGCCACAATTCAGCCTTCTACAAACTCTAATCTCCCTGGACTCAGAGAAGTTTTTCTTTGCCAATCTTAAAAGATTTCAAATCTGTCCTCACTATAATGAACTCATCATCATTGCCAATTGTAATTTAAAAATGGCTCTTAATATCACGAAGAGCTGCATTTGGAACCTCCCCCTTTCCTGGGGACCACCCTGTTACATTTCCACTCAAGAGTCTTATTAAAATGGTTGATCCCAACTCTTTTCTCTCAGCCCCATGGTCTTTCCCACATTCTTATCTACTTTCACTCAATTTAACTGGCTCCAGCCTTCCAGCTCCTAAGACTAGAAATCTTCTCCCCTTAACTACAGAGAACAATTTAGCCTCGCCTAGTTCCTCCAAATTTATGCCTACATACTTTTCATCCTGTTAGCAGGCAGAATGAGGGCCACCCCAGAAACCCCAAACTTTGCACACTCTGAATGTGTTCTACCATCCACCACATAAAGACAAAGCATACCCTTAGTGTGTGAGACCTTCAATAGAAAAGAACTTTAATAGAATTAGTGTGCAGGGCCTCCCTGGTGGCACAAGGGGTTAAGCGCCGTGCTATGGGGCAGTCCACAGCCTCCCCAGTGCATCCCCGGCTTGCCAGGGAGAAACCCACATGGCAAGCAGACCTCTCCTGTCTCGCTTGCTGCTCCCCTCAGCAGTGTATTTCGGTCAGTCTGCCTGTTCTGTTCCCCACTCTGTCTCTGGTGGATCCTCTCACCCTCCCGCATCTCTGGCCTGTACCCCAGCTCTTGTATGCATAAATAAATAAATCTTTAAAAAAAAATAGAATTAGTGTGCAATAGAGAAAACTTAATAGTTTCTAATTAAACACCCCAAATTACCCATCCCTTATAGGTAAATGTTCAGCCAAATAGTATTGACCTAAAGCAGGGCCACTGAGCCATGAAAACCTGCCACAAGTCTACGGCATCTTCTGGCAAGAACCATGAGAAAGGGGCCGAAGTGGCCAGGGAAATCTGGAAGGAAAGGAGCAAAATCAAAGTACAAGTTAAGATAAAGGCAGCCATTGTCAGCCTCCCCACGGACCCAAGACCCAATATCAAGAAGCAAACGCAGCTTTTTTTCTTTAAGATTTATTTATTTATTTATACAAGAACCGGGGTACAGGCCAGGTGCGCGGAAGGGTGAGAGGATTCACCAGAGACAGAACAGCCAGAATGATTGAACTACACCGCTACTCTGCAACTGCAGCTGCTTCTTCACATGTCTCTCAGCTCCATGTGCCTCCTCAGATCATCTCTCCTTCCAGCCTTCTCTCCCAAATCTTTTTAAGTTTCCCTTGCCACTCAGCCCCACCCTTCCTTCAGTGGGGCAGGGGATCTGAAGCTCCCTTTCTATGGGGATTACACTGTTACAGTCTTCCTCAAAGCATCCTCCAGTTCCCAGAACTCACTGTTTCTGACAGTGAAGGGAAAGATGATCACTAAGTTTTATCCGTTTTAGGTTTTTTGAAAATTTGTTTTATTAAGTGATGTCGTTTTAATGGGATGTTGGATTCATTGAGCAGGGGGCTTGGGTTACCTCTGAGAAAAGTTTCCACAGAATTCCCCTTTTAGTGGCACGCCGTGAGTCTGCCAAAGAGCTAAAGGCATTTGCTTATTTCCAAAAAGGTTTATTAGTAGAAAAGAAGGGAGAAGATGCTTGCACAGACATAAGCAGGCAGAAAGTGCTGCATTTTGCCAGTGTAGAAACTGTTCTGATACAGTGTTCTTTGGGGGAGGGTGTTATTCCTTTGTGGGATTGTTACTTATTGTATCATTATAGGGTGTGACTAGGTTGATTTGTAAAGAGCAGTGTTTCTCTATAATGGCCTTCAATCTGCATCCCCCACCTCTGGTATTTGCCTCAGCCTCCAGATACTTTCTATAGCAGTCTGTGCTAAGCAGTTTTCATTTCTATAGCTAGCTGGTTTTGTGCAACCAAGCTTAGCCGAGGTTTCGCCATTTTGTATATCCTCCACCTTGATATGTTAGTCCTTGTCCAGCCGCATTCCGGAGATAGTTTCAGCAGTCACAACCCTCACTCCACTTGGTGACGAAAAAGCAGACCACCCCAGCCGCCAATGAGGGCAGTCCTGTCCATAAATGGGACAGCATCTCTAACCGTCCAATCAGTTTGAAACTGTAACCGCGCGCGCCAAAATGCCTTTGTAGTAGCCAGTGAGTAATTGCCAGCTTCTTTCAAAGTTCGCGCCACTCGCGACCCTATAGGATACCCCTGCTTCCTCTGTTCCGGGCTCTCGACCTCTGCCGTTGCATCGGTGCATGTCCAGGGCCCGGACTCGAGCCCGTAATAAACTCCCCTTTGCATTTGCATCAGCTGTCTTTGGATTCTTGGAGGCTATGCTCGCCGAGTCTGCTGATCTTGGGCACAACAGTTTAACAGCCATGTTAATCATTTCTACCCCCACTTCTAGTTTCTGGTCTTGTGAAGCCGCCATCCCAGATCTTTTTACCCTAAGCCTCCATTTAGGTGAAATTCATGTAACACAAAATGAACTATCTTGAAGTGTACAATTCATTAAAATTAGTACATTCACAAAGCTCTGTGCAGTCTTCCATCTAGTTTCAAAACATTGTAATCAACCCCAAAGTCACCATGTATCCATGAAGAAGTTATTGCCACTCCCTCCCTCCCCCAGGCCTAGGCAACCACTCATCTTTCTTGTTTCTATAGAGCTGGCTATTATGGACATTTCATATATGTGGAATCATAGAAGATGTGGTCTCTTGTATCTGGCCTCTTTCATGTTTCCAAGGTCATCCATGTTTTAGCATATATCAGTGTTAATCGGCATGTTAGAGTACAGACTGCGGGGTACCCCAGTACCCATAAACCTGCATGCTCTAGAGAGGTTCTGCCATCCACCTCATAAACACATATTCTTGGTGTGAAAAAAAACTTTAATACGATAGTCTGCATAAAGAGAAGAAAAGGGGGGCCTCCCTGGTAGCTCAAGGGGTTAAGACACAGCACTGTGGGCCTCCCCGGTGGCGCAGCGGTTGAGCGCTGGGTTGCGAAGCTGCCCGCAGCCTCTGCAGCGCCGGTTCGATCCCCGGATGCTCCCCGGCCATCGGAGGAGGGTCCCACATGGCGCGCAGACCTCTCCTGCCGCCCGCTGCTCCCCTCAGCAGTGTACTTCGGTCCTTCTGCCTGCTCTGCTCCCCGCTCTGGCTCTGGTGAATTCTCTCACCCTCCCGCGCTTCTGACTGTACCCAGTGCATGTATAAACAAAACAAACAAACAAATAAATAAATAAATAAAACATGCCTCTATAAAAAAAAAAAAAAAAAAAAAGACACAGCACTGTGAAGCTATCCGCAGCCACTGTAGTATGAGTTCGATCCCTGGCCAAGGAGCTACCCACATGGCACAGAAGAACTCTCCTGACTCACCCGCTGCTCCCCTCAGCAGTGTATTTCAGTCAGTCTGCCTGTTCTGCTCCGCACTCTGTCTCTGGTAAATCCTTTCACCTGCCGCACCCCTGGCCTGTACCCCAGTTCTTGTAAGCATAAATAAATAAATCCAATAAAAAAGAGAAAGAGAAGAAAAGAAAGGATAATAGTTTTCCAATAAAACATCCAAAGTTACCCATCCCCTCATGAGTAAGTGTCCAGCCAAACAGGGTTGGCCAAAAGCATGACCACTGAGGCCTGAATGCTTGCTACAAGTCTAAGGCACCTTCTGGTGGGGAACCATAGAAAAGGGCAGAAGGGGCCGGGCAAGTCTGATGTAAAAGGAACAAAATCAGAGACTGCTGTTGTCTACCTCCTCATGTGTTTGTCTCTCACTCATATGTCTTTTCCAAGTGTCTCTATATGTCTCTCCCCCACATGTCTGCTCTAACTCCCCCAAGTCTCTGGCTCAAGTCCAAAGCCGAGAAATAAACACATCCTTTCTCTTCACATGTCTCTCTGCTCCACTCGTCTTTTTCTGTGTCTCTCCAGTTGTTGTACAGTATCCTCTAGCTGCTCAGCTCCATTCCTTAGTAGGTGGGACAGAGAACATAGAACCTCCCCCTTTTAATGGAGAGTCCACTGGTGCATCAGTACCTCATTCTTTTTTATGACTGAATAATATTCCAGTGTTTGGATATGCATTTTCTTTATCTAGTCATCTACTTATGATTAGGGTTAACTTTTAACATCCCAGCACAGTTTCATTCATTTCTTTCACAAATATTTATTAAATGCTAACTATGTGCTAAGCACAATTCAAGGAGCTGAGATACACCACTTCACAAAACAGCAAAAATGTCTGTCTTCATGAAGCTACATTCTGGTAATGTTATAAATAAGATTAACAACTAAAATATTTAGTATGCTACACAGATGTGCTAAACAAAGAAAAGTGATTGGGTAGTGATGGGAAGGGGCCACTAGAAGAACTTTCTGAGGATGATTAAACATTTTCTGTTTCTTTCTTTTTTTTTTAAGATTTATTTATTTATTTATTTATTTATTTATTTATACAAGCACTGGGTACAGTCAGAAGCGCGGGAGGGTGAGAGAATTCACCAGAGCCAGAGTGGGGAGCAGAGCAGGCAGAAGGACCGAAGTACACTGCTGAGGGGAGCAGCGGGCAGCAGGAGGGGTCTGCGCGCCATGTGGGACCCTCCTCTGGTGGCCGGGGAGCAGCCGGGGATCGAACCGGCGCTGCAGTGGCTGCGGGCAGCTTCGCAACCCAGCGCTCAACTGCTGCGCCACCGGGGAGGCCCCATTTTCTGTTTCTCGATCCAAATCCTAGCAACGTGGGCATGATTGTGAAAATTCAGTGAGCTTGCATTTAATATTTGTGTACATTTCTGCACATATATTACATTTCTTTTTTTAAAGAAAGATTTATTTATTTATGCATACAAGAGCTGGGGTACAGGCCAGAGGTGTGGGATGGGGGTGTTTGAGAGGATTCACCAGAGACAGGGTGATGAACAGAACAGGCAGAGTGACCAAAGTACACTGCTGAGGGGAGCAGCAGCCGAGTCAGGAGAGGTCTGCTGCGCCATGTGGGTAGCTCCCTGGCCAGGAATTGAACTCGTGCTGCAGTGGCTGCGGATAGCTTCCTAGGTTGCGTCTTAACCCTTGAGCCACCAGGGAGGCCCACATATGTTACATTTCAATAAAAAACATTAAGTCAGTGTGCTTCCATTTCCTTTGAAAGCAACTTATTGAACCTATCTCTGGTGCTGACTCTTAACAAACTGCTTGTGTCAGACCAGATGGTTTTGCTACCTTAGGGAGTCCAGCTGAATCCATGACCCTGTTCTTGAGTGAGTTTAGAATAGCACCAGAATGAGATACCATTTTCAGCACCCTGCAATTCACTTATGTTCTTCAGGTTTCTGGATTATTCTAGCACTCTCTACCTAACCATAACTATCACTGGAGAAACAGAGTTTACAATGACCATGTCAGCAGTTTGTTACCTCAGTACATTTTCACCATTATTTCGAGCCCATTTGGTTCTTTCTTTTTAATGCTGACCTTAAGAATAAAAATTTTATTTTTAGGGAGAGAATGGCTATGGAATCACAGGACTGGAGGAGAACAGCAACAGGCGCTAATGAAAGGTAATTATGTTCAGAGCGGAAAGGGGTCACCTGGGGTATTGTTAGGGAAGGGGAAATTTCCCCTTACCCTGGTTGGTTCTTTTGGCTGGTCTAATATTCAATTAACACAAAGGAGAAAAAAAAAATGTAATTGTGTATGCACATAGGCCCGTGAATATAGGACCTGTGAAATGAACAAGGAAGTAGACTTATATACCTTTTTAAAAAAACAATAGATTTGTAAAGAACTGGCAGGATAAAGACCTGGGCTTGTCCACCAATTAGCAAAACCTAAGCAGAGTTTGTTTACATAGTCTTCTGGGGCCCTGAATTCTGAGATAAGAAAATCCACTGCCTGGGCCTCCCTAATGGCACAAGGGGTTAAAACTCAACCTATGAAGCTGTCTGCAGCCACTGCAGCATGAGTTGGATCCCCAACCAAGGAGCAACCCACAAGGCACAGCAGACCTCTCCTGACTCGTTCACTGCTCCCCTCAGCAGTGTGTTTCAGTCAGTCTGCCTGTTCTGTTCCCTACTCTGTCTCTGGTGAATCCTCTCACTCCCTACACCTCTGGCCTATACCCCAGTTCTTGTATGCATAAATAAACAAATCTTTAAAAAAAAAAAAAAAGAAAGAAAGAAAATCCATTACCTCCTAATGCAGGGAAGGCACTTTTTACAGGGGAGATTTAGCTGCTGCTTTCAGGAGGGTCAGAGTGTTCCTCTTCACCCAATGCTTCTCAAGTAACTTCAATTCAAAATACTCAGTAAGCTACTTTGTCACATCTTGGGGCAGCCTGCCCTGACTCCCAACAGTATCAATTCAAGAAAATGACTAAGAGTTTCTCTCTCCTTGTGTTCTGCCCAGTACAACTAAACCTAAACCAAGAAGCAATCTTCACTAGGCAGGTAAATTGAACCGCTTTGGGGGAAAGATGGGTAAATAATAAAACTGGCCTTAAGCGTTATCCATACCTGCTACACATGTCTAGCAGTTCAGAGTTTATTTTGCCAATATTCTATCACCAAGTAACTTTATTTACCCAGAGTGGGATGACAGACTCTTCTTTCACTATGTGAACTGTTATTATGCTTCCATCATAATTAAGACGAGCTGGGATGTAAGGATAACAACATATACTGAGAGGCTGCCGGACACCAGGATGGGGAGTATGACCTCAAGAATGATATTTGAGAGAAGAAAAGGAGAGGACATTGAGTCTTAGAAAAGTCAGAACCAGAGGGGACATTTATTTATTTATTTATTTTGGAAAGTCTCTCTTATTTATTTATTTATTTACTTGCTTATTTATACGAGCACTGGGTACGCGCGGGAGGGTGAGGGAATTCACCAGAGCCAGAGCAGGGAACAGAACAGGCAGACACGGAGGACACTGCTGAGGGGAGCAGTGGGCACAGCAGGAGAGGTCTGCGCGCCATGTGGGACTGTCTCCGGCGGCCTGGGATCGAACTGGAGCTGCAGAGGCTGCGGGCAGCTTCGCAGCCCAGCACTCAACCGCTGCACCACCGGGGAAGCCCCAGAGAGGACATTTATTAATACAAATAGGAAGGAAGCTGGCCAAAATGGTCAAGAAGGGGTGGGTGGGATTTAGTTGAGAGAGGAGACTGCAGAAACATTGAGCTTACTTGAAAGATAGAGAGAAGTGTTTGTTGAGAGATATCTGAGTGTCAGTTAGAGAAGCTGCTAGCCCCAGAGATAGGGCTGCCAAAAAGTTTAATTCTGGCCTGGATCCAGTGCCAATGAGGGTGAGATGTCTCTACCCACCAGCTTGAAGAGCTTGTCAGTTGGAGGGGAAGAAAGGTCAGAAATGAAAATGCGGATGTGCATATTAAGTTGTGTCAAACCGGAGGCAAAATTCTTAACTATTCATAAATGAAGACTCTATAGCTTATAGATCAAGCGTCCTCACTTTTCCGTAAGACAAATGTGTCGGCAATCAAAAATGAGCAAATAGAGTCCTGAATGAGACAGTGGAGCTGCAACTCAAAGAGGAAAGAAACCATTAATTTCTCAGGTCATGTGTAGAAAAGATGAGAGGCCACCATTGCCTAAAATAAGGATGTCTGAAAGCATCCCTTTTTCAGGTTCTTAGTGAGAACGACATGCCATTTTGATACATTGTGTTTGGAAATTTTAACTCAAATATCTAAATAGGAAGAAAAAACTAAAGTAAATATCACAGATCACCAGATGATTTTCATATAAAACTCTTGCAGTCATTTATTCACCCACTCAGGCCCATTCATGTCATAGTAATAAAACCCTTTTATTCATACAGTGCTTTACTGTGAAAAAAGTGCTCCAAACGGTTCTTCTGTAGATTATTTTCTCAAGTCTCTATAAGGAGAGATGCCCTAAAGGCCTATGAAATGTAGGAGTCCACCAAGAGGGTCACTCTGGATGCTCCCAGCTATGCCAATTATGGTCAGTGCTGTGTCCTGAAGCTGTTATTACTCCTAGTCCTAGGTCCAAAGATCCAGTAGAGAGAGTAGTAATTGCAACACAGAAGGGAAAAGTCCCAAACAAATGTCCGCCTTGAGGGCCTCCCCAGTGGCGCAGCCGTTGAGCTCTGGGTTGCGAAGCTGCCGGCAGCCTCTGCAGCACCTGTTCTATCCCCGGCCAGCGGGTGAGGGTCCCACATGGCAGGCAGACCCCTCCTGCCGCCCACTGCTCCCCTCAGCAGTGTGTGCATCGTCAGTCTGTCTGTTCTGCTCCCTGCTCTGGCTCTGGTGAATTCTCTCACCCTCCCGCGCTTCTGACGGTACCCAGTGCTTGTATAAATCAATCAATCAATCAATCAATCTTAAAAAAAAAACAAAACAAAAACAAAAACATATGTCTGCCTTGAGAAGAACTATGACCTTTTACCAAGGAACACTGCCAGGCGGTGTGACCCTGCAGGGAATTGGCTCTCTAGCCCCACTCTACCCCACTCCTTTGATATCTTTTTTTTTTTTTTAACAACAACAAAAAGGCAAGGAAAGCTGTCTGCCACCAACTGAGCGACCAGGATTTTCTTCCATTAATTGAAACCTTCTTACATACCACATCATCATATCATAAAACCCTCTCTAGTAATTGGAAGTTTTCCAATTTTATTTTTTTAAAGGGTTATTTATTTATGCATACAGGAGCTGGGGTGTAGGCCAGAGGTGTGGGGGGGCAGGGGTGAGAGGATTCACCAGAGACAGAGCGGGGAACAGAACTGGCAGATCGACTGAAATACACTGCTGAGGGGAGCAGCAGGCGAGACAGGAGAAGTCTGCTGCGCCATGTGGGTAGCTCCCTGGCCCAGGATGGAACTCATGCCACAGCGACTGCTGATAGCTTCATAGTGCTGAGACTTAACCCCTTGCACCACCAGGGAGGCCCTGGAAGTTTCCCAATTTTAGAAGCAAAAAAATGCCACCAAAAAAAGGTTTAATGACTTGGGCAAGGTCACTCAGTTAGTAGGTAAGAGCGCCAGGATATGAGCCATATTTGCTGACATCAAAAGCTTGCTCTTTTTACCACAACCCTCAGCTGCGTCGGCAATACTCCAAAGCCACGGTCAGGCAACTGCAAGAGATGGCAAAGGGGCACACTGCATGACAGGAAGTTTTGCTCTTGTCATTCTTTGAAACCCTTAAAACCAAAACAGACAAGATAGATTGTATTCAGGGACCTACAGAAAATGGGGCATTGATAGAAATGAGCAGTTGCTTTGCTGGGAAACAGGTGGGAGAGAAGAAAGGGAAGCCAAATTGAGAATAAGGGAAGAACCAGTTACGAGAAGCTGACCTGCCTGGAGCAGCAGAGGAGAGTCAGGGAAATTCCCCAGAAGCTGCTCGTGATGTCACCAGAGGGAAGCAAGCTGAGGTGTGGAGGTCAACAAAGGTGTGGATTCTGGGCAGGCTGCCCACTGGTCACCAGGCAAAAGCCTCTGCTTTTTTCAAAGTCCTACTAAACTAGAGATATAGCTATACCTCAAAGACACTCTGCAGGTGTTTCGGCAGAACCGGAGGGGTAATCAGGGTATTAGCAGTTCCAAATAGCTGCTGGACCTTGGGGATGGGTTTAGACAATGGGGGGCGATTTATATACAGCAAAACAAACAGCTTTCTGCAGGGGTCAGTCCTCCCCTTATACTCACCCCAAAATGTTACCTTCATCTGTTGAAATGATGGGAGGGGAAAAGCTTCCTTGCCAATTTTGCATGATTTTAACAACTCAGAATGGGAGGAGTGCCAGGCTCCTATGTGTTTATGTAATCCTGGAAACGTGTCCTACACATATCTTCTTATTTAAATACCAATCAACCCATGAGCAAATACAAGTGCTCTTTTACAGAGAGGAATTTAGAGCTGAGAGTTTATTTCCCAAGGTCACACTAGTTGCTGGAGAAGCTAAATTTCCATGTCAGGGTCCTTAGTCCCCAGCATCTGTGCTATTTATTTAAAATGACTCTAATATACTCTGTATTTCTGAAATTCAGAAAATGAAATACAATGGAAGGGAGTCTTCTTGGAGAAGAAACAAAGTGACATGGGGAAAGTCAGGGTTAGGCAGATGTGGCTGGAACACTTCTTATTTGAGAACAGCCTGACCATGAGCTGTAGCTATAAAATGTAGCAACATAGCTTTGGAGAGGTCTTTGTTTTTACTGCATTGTTGGCATGTCACTATTTGTAACTGTTCATTAGGAAAATTTCCAAGCACAGAAGAGCATAACAACTCCCCCCCTCATATTCCCTCAACCAACTTCAGTAGCCTTTATATCTGTTAGTATTTTTGTCACGTTTAAGAAGGAATGAAAACTATGAACCTTCCCCACTCCCACCAAGACAAAACGCAGACAGACTCACTGGTACTTACTCTTTCAAGGTGGGTGTGGACCCCCGGAGCTATGTTCACGAGCTGACACAGGGATCCCAGGTGAGGAGCCCGGGGCTGCAAGGTTGTAGTACATGGCACTGCATGGAGACCCCACTCCCATCCAGTCCAGCGGCAAGTTCTCCTGACCCTTCAAATAGCTCTCCAGTAAGGCCTCTCTGGTGGCGCAGGGGTTAAAGACACAGTGCTATCAAGCTACTGCCAGCCACTGCAGCACAAGTTTGATCCCCAGACGGCCAGGGAGCAACCCACATGGCGCAGCAGACCTCTCCTGTGTTGCCTGCTGCTCCCCTTGGCAGTGTATTACAGTAGATCTGCCTATTCTGCTCCCCACTCTGTCTCTGGTGAATCCTCTCACCCCCTGCACCTCTGGTCTACACCCCAGTTCTTGTATGCATAAATAAATAAATATTTAAGAACAAAAACCAAATAGATCTCCAATAGGTCCACTTCTCTTATTCCCCACTGCCACCGTCATCTTCTGCCTGGACTCTTGTTAAGAGGCTCCTAACTGGTGTCTGTGCCCCACTTTTACCCATCATGTAACCCACTCTCCGACAGCAACCAGAAAATATGAATCACATGGTGTCATTTACCTGCTTGAAACCCTTCAAAAAGTCCCCTTTGGTCTTTGAATGATATCTAAAGCCTTTATCCTGGTGTGAGGGCCCTGAGCGCTTGCGTAGCTCTGTTCTCATCTCAGTCTTCTCATTTACACTCGCTGCTCTCAGTCGCCTGAGGCTTCCAACAGTGAGAACATCCCCAGCTCTTCTCTGCCTCTGGTCCTTTGCACTGATTGCTCTCCAAAACTGTAAGTCAGGTTCTTTACCCATTTCCATTCATAGCAGATTCCTTCAAATCCCAGCTGAACTGTCACCTCCTCCCTTGCTCCCCTAACCAGAGAGTACCCCCCACCCCGCCACCACACATACGGATTTCCCCATCACAATGTTTTGCTTACTTTCTTCATATGATTTACCATAGCTGGAATTATTAGGATTCACTTGATCATTGGCTGTCTCCCAAGTAGGATATAAACTTAGGACAGCAGGTCCCTGATTTCTTTTCTTTTCTTTTTTTAAAAATTTATTTTTATTTATTTATGCATATTAAGAGCTGGGGTAGAGGCCAGAGGATTCACCAGAGACATAGTGGGGAACAGAACAGGAAGACGCAGTGGTTGAGCTGCTCTCAGCCTCTTGCAGCACCGGTTCGATCCCCGGCCACCGGAGGAGGGTCCCACATGGCGTGCAGACCTCTCCTGCCGCCCGCTGCTCCCTTCAGCAGTGTACTTCGTCACTCTGCCTGCTCTGCTCTTCCCTCTGGCTCTGGTCAATTCTCTCACCCTCCCGCACTTTTGACTGTACCCAGTGCCTGTATAAATAAATAAATAAATCTTAAAAAAAAAAAAATGAAATACACTGCTGAGAGGTGCAGCGGGCAAGACAGAAGAGGACTGCTGCGCCATGTGGGTCAGCTCTCTGATCAGGGATCGAACTCATGCTGCAGTGGCTGCCCATAGCTTCATAGTGCTGAGACTTAACCCGTTGCACCGCCAGGGAAGCCCCAAACCTGTTTTCCTGAAAAAGGAAAATGGTGAAGAAACTGAAAATGTAGAAGAAACAAAGGTAGTCATATTAAATCTGGTTGCCATAACAACATATCATAGGCATAGTGTTTTTAAACAGTAGGAATATCTTTCTCCCAGTTCTGTAGACTGGAAGTCCAAGGTCAGGGTGCCAGCATGGTTGGATTCTGGCAAGGACTCTCCTTTTGGGTTGAAGTCAGCTGCCTTCTTGCTGTGTCCTCAGATGGCACAGAGGAAGGGGGAGACTGACAGAACAAGCTCTCTGGTACCTCTTCTTATGAGGGCCTTTATCCTGGTGTGAGGGCCCTGAGTGCTTGCGTAGCTCTGTTCTCATCTCACAGTCTTCTCATTCACACTCATGAGATCACTCTAAGCTTAATTATCTGGGGGCCTCCCTAGTGGACTAGGGGTTAAGTCTCAGCACTATCACCGCTATGGACTGAGTTCAATCCCCAACCAGGGAGCTAACCCATATATGGCACAGCCGACCTCACCTATCTCGCCCACTGATCCCCTCAGCAGTGTGTTTCAGTGGATCCACCTGTTCTGCTCCCCCACTCTGTCTCTGATGAATCCTTTCACCCCTGGCATCTCTGGCCTACACCCTAGGTCCTCTGTGCATAAATAAATAAATCTTTAAAAAAAAATACTAAACCTAATTATCTCCATAAGACCCCCACTTTCTAATATCACATTGGAGACCAGAGTTTCAACATATAAATTTTGGAGGGACAGATTCAGGCTATAGCAATAGTGGAATTCATTAGAAAAAGAATGAACTGTAGATTAATGGACTTTAAGCAAGGACCCCACCACCATCGCATCCATTCTTTCATTCAGCAAACATTGGCTAGATGCCTACTATGAGCCAAAATTATTGTGTTAAGCTTTGGTAAATATATAAGTATGGAGAAGATGATCTTGGATCTAACGGAAAGAATAAACATATAAGCAGGGACTATAAAAGGTGTTGTGAACATCATATCAGAAATTTGTATGAAATACCAGGGGAGAACAAAAGAGAGTAACAGATTCTACCTGTGGAAGGCAGGAAAGGCTTCACTCTTTAGGTCACATTTGAGCTTTGACTTAAAAAGTGACAATGTGTTCACCCAATGGAAAGCAAGGCAAAGCATTCCAATGGAAACAGCAGTCCATGGTTCGCCCATTTTTTTTTTCTTTATAATGTGTTCGTTGATGAAATGGAGTTATTTCTCCCAAAGAACAACCTATTGTACTGGGTTATGCTTATTGCAAAGAGTGTCTTCTTGACAGGTTCATCTTGCCCCCTGTGTTGCATATAAGCTGGTAGTATGTAATATGCAGCCTGGATCTCGCTGTGCTAATTCCACCTGGGTAAAGAGGTTTCACTTATGACTCAAGCCAATCACATAGACTTACAATACGATTTTATGGGGTGAAATCCAAATTATTATAATACAGGCATACAATTCAATGGGCAGCAAAAGGGGGAGGGATATGAACCACTAAGGTGAGGTGCAGGAAACCAACATGTGGAGGGGGTGCGGCTCCTCCAGGCAAAGGCACAGTGGAAATGGACAAAATCTAAAGAAGCCTTTGGAGAACCCCAGTGCATGAAGTCCTAAGCATGTCAGATTGGCATAATTCAGCTTGTATATTTATACTACTTTCAGAGATGTATTATCAGGGCTACTTGTTAATTTAGTTTGGACTTGACCACTCTGGACACAGTTAAGCTTTTATCTATCCTTGCCTTTCATGCATCTGTTTACCAACGTCCTAGTAAGCAAGGTTTAATTGATAACATAAATTATTTCATTTCAATTACACTCATTTCTTTATCATTCGCAATCATTACATTATTAATCCATATAACATAGTGGCGTCTCGAAGCTATATAAGATCCAGGTTTGGTTTTCTATGGAGAATATTTCACAGGTGATGTTTTAAACCTCTAGCAGGAGGTACATACTACCTACTTTTTGGTGACATGGTGTCCACTGATGATAAAACCCAGATCCAATACTCAGTTAACCATTTGGAAAACAATGACATTCTAATTAGAAAGTTCTCAAACCTATTGGACTCAGAATTCTCTTATACTCCTAAAAGTTAATGAGGACTCAAAGAACATATCTATTGATATTATTTTTTTTAAGATTTATTTATTTATGCATACAAGAGCTGGGGAACAGGCCAGAGGTGTAGGGGGTGAGAGGATTCACCAGAGACAGAATGGGGAACAAAACTGCTGAGGGGAGCAACGGGCGAGCCAAGAGAGGTCTGCTATGCCATGTGGGTTGCTCCCTGGCTGGCCAAGGATTGAACTCATGCTGCAGAGGCTGCAGATAGCTTCATAGGTTGCATCTTAACCCGTTGCGCTATCAGGCAGGCCCCCTCTATTGATATTGTTATATGCAATATTAAAACTGAGAAACTTAGACTGTATAATATTTTATTTAAAAGGAACAAAGCAAAACATAGCATAAACACATATTTTATGAAGAATTACAATATTTTCCAAAACAAAAACAATTCGTGACAAAAGTGGCACCTTATGTTTGTATAAATCTCTCTAATGCCTGGCTTAGTAGAAGACAGCTGGATTCTCAAATCTTCTACGTTCAATCTGTTGTGATATGTTGCTTTGGTGAAGTATATGAAAAATGCCTAGTCTCACACGGATATGTAGTTAGAAAAGGGAGGAGGAATTTGAGAACCTCTAAGATAATTATGAACATTTTTATAAAAAAGTGGTGGTAGGGCCTCCCCGGTGGCTCAGCGGTTGAATTCTCTCACCCTCCCGTGCTTCTGACTGTATCCAGTGCTTGTATAAATAAATAAATAAATCTTTAAAAAAAAAAAGTGGTGGTTTCTATTTATTTATTTATGCATACAAGTACTGGGGTACAGGCCAGAGGTGTGGGGTGTGTGTGTTTGAGGAGTCACCATAGACAGAGTGGGGAGCAGAACAGGCGGATTACTGAAATACACTGCTGAAGGGAGCAGCAGTTGAGACAAGAGAGGTCTGTTGCGCCATGTGGGTAGCTCCCTGGCCTGGGATCCAACTTGGGCTACAGTGACTGCCCATAGCTTAATAGTGCTAAGAGTTAAATCCCTTGTGCTACCAGGGAGGCCCAGAAGTGGTAGTTTCTTAAAGATTAATTGCAAGATAGAATCTGAAACCACATCAATGTACTTTTTTTTTTTTTTTTTTTTTTATAGAGGCATGCTTTATTTATTTGTTTGCTGGTTTGTTTGTTTGTTTTGTTTATACATGCACTGGGTACAGTCAGAAGCGCGGGAGGGTGAGAGAATTCACCAGAGCCAGAGCGGGGAGCAGAGCAGGCAGAAGGACCGAAGGACACTGCTGAGGGGAGCAGCGGGCGGCAGGAGAGGTCTGCACGCCATGTGGGACCCTCCTCTGGTGGCCGGGGAGCAGCCGGGGATCGAACCGGCGCCGCAGAGGCCGTGCGCAGTTTCGCAACCCAGCGCTCAACCGCTGCGCCACCGGGGAGGCCCATCAATGTACTTTTTATACTGTTTCATTAAAATCTATCTTGTACGTTGAATGGATCTTTTACCCAACCATTATTTTGTAACATTATGCATTAGTTATTTCCAAAATATTGGTTCATTGAGTTAAGCAAATATTGCAAATGTTGACACAGTTCATTATATAATATTTAAAAAAAAAAATCACATTTGTTATTCCCACCACCAAACTCATCAGAAAAGTCTTTAAATATTGACAAGATAGTAAAGTCAATGGTGGATATGTTCTCCAAAATTCTGATTTTCATTTGAAAGCTTGATTTTTATCATTGGCAATAAATACCGCCAAGATGTTTTCCTTAGTCATAAGGTTCATGTCTTAATTTTCAAGAAAATACCCATGTCTGAGTGATCACAGTTTGCCTATCATTGGTTCTTTCTTTCAAGTAAAGATTGTATTCCACCAAAACAAGTGACTAATTCAGCTCTCAACTCAAATTATTGCACAATTGCTTCTCCTTGAGACAATCAGCATACTTCAGTGTGTGGCAGAAGAGCTTTGTGAATACCTCCCATTCATTGCACACATTAAAAGACGTCTACTCAAGGGTTGATATTTAATATAATTAATAATTTTTACTGCTTCAACAAGGACATTATTAAGTGAACTTGACAGGTTTTTTACTGTGAAAATGGCAGTGAAGAGCACAGTGCCTGCTAATACAGCCGGTGCATGACTTCATTCATGCTTAGGTATTAGCTATTTTAGTCATGCTTGCTTTTGAAACATCAGTGCAGTGTTATCCTCTCAGCAAATGAATGAGGGGTACCCAGGAAAGCCCAAATTTGCATGCCTTATATTATTTATTTATTTATTTATTTATCTATCTATTTATTTATTTTGGTGGGACCCTCCTCGGTGGCCCGGGATCTAATTGGCACTGCAGAGGCTGTGGGCAGCCTCACAACCCAGCGCTCAAGGGGAGGCCCCAAATTTGCATGCTTTAAAACGGGGTCCTCCCATCTACCACATAAAGACAAACTCTTAGTGTGAAAGAACTTTAATAGAATTAGTGTGTAAAAGAGAGAGAAAAGTTCCCAGTAAGAGTTTTCCAGTAAAACACCCAAAGTTATGCATCCCTTTGTGGGCAAATGTCCCGGCAAACTGGGTTTTAGCCCAAAGGGGCTGCTGAGGCCCAAATGCTTGCCACAAATCTAAGACACCTTCTGACGGGGACCACAGGAAGAAGGGAAGAGGGGCCAGGCAACTTTGGAAGGAGAAGAGCAAAATGAAAGTGTAAATCAAAGATAACAGCTGCCATTGTCAGTCTCCCCACAGGTCTCTCATTCATGAGTCTCTTTCAAGTGTCTCTACATGTCTCTCCTCCACTTGTCTCCTTCCTTGTCTCCTTCCCAGCCTACCAGGGTGCAAGTGGGTTTGCAGAAGCAAGAGCTCTCTTAAGCAACCTGCTACCTTCCGTTTTAGAAAGCTTCACCTGGTCACTTAGCTCCTCCCATAGTTCTAGGTAGCTGTCCGAGGCAGCTGTATGTAACTAGGGGTAGGGAAAATGGCACTTCCCCTAACAAATCTAGTGAAACTGATGGAGGATAAGAATAGAAAAACTGGAAAGGAGGTACCACAAGACCAGAAACCTGGCTCACACAATGCCGAGGGCTAGAGGTGGGGGTAGGGAAGAAGGGATTAGCATAGCCATTAACCCAGCCATTGGAACTAAGATCCTTAGGCACCAATCCCTAGATCACAAAGCACCAGACCCAAGCAGGTATTAGAATGCTGTAGGGGGTGTCAGGAGCACAGACCAGGAGGTGAAGATATGGAGATTGAGGGCCATTGTAGAAATCTGGCCCCTTAAAATTCTACATAGTTTATTCATAGTCAACAACAAACAAACCACTCCAGGAAGGAATGAGCCCCTTCCCAAAGAGACAGACGCTATATCTGTGCAATCTCTACAGGGACTGGGGGTAGCGATCCTTCTGCTCACCTGTGCCTATCCAGGTGCTCCTTTTTGCCAACTCTGTACCTCTGCAGGGCAGCAGGCTTCCTGCCTGCCCGAGACCTGTACCACTTCCCTGACCTCCCTCAGCAGAGGCCGCTCTCCTCAGGGCCGCCCGCCTGCAACCATGCAGGCCTCTCTCAGCAAACCTGGCCCTTTCAGGGCAGCTCTTTCAGCCTGTTTGTATCTATGCAAGTGTCTGTTATTCTTCTGTTCCTTTCCCTGGAAAACCTGCTCTTCTAAATATGACTAACATCTCTGTCTCGTGGAGATACTCGCCTGGGAAACTCGCCGTGTGCCGCTGAAAGGGGAGCTCTGGTGAAATCTGTCCTAGAGTGAACCCAAGGACCCTGTTCTCCAAACCAAGCATCTCCAAAAATGACGTCAAAAAGGTAAATAACATCCTAATACTTTATAAAATAATTTTTATTTATTTTTTAAAGATTTTTTTATTTTATTTTTTTTTTGTGGGACCCTTGCCGGTGGCAGGGGAACGAACTGGCGCTGCAGAGGCTGCGGGCAGCCTCACAGCCCAGCGCTCAACCGCTGCGCCACCAGGGGAGGCCCTATAAAATAATTTTTATTCATGGACACTTGAAAAACTCCAGGGACCCATACTTGAGAATCACTATTTTATTTCTATCATTTTGGCTTCACTTTCAAATTAAAATTCTTTCACAGAGGGAAAGTTTTCTCATCGGTTTTCGGTCAAGAACACTATTTCGGGGGCCTCCCTGGTGGCACGGGGGTTGGGACACAGCCTGTGAGGCCATCTGCAGCCACTGTAGCACGAGTTCGATTCCGGCCAGGGAGCAGCCCACATGGTGCAGCAGACCTCTCCTGGCTCGCCGGCTGCTCCCCTCAGCAGTGTACTTTGGTCAATCTGCCTTTTCTGTTCCCCACTCCGTCTCTGGTGAATCCTCCCAACAACACCCCCGCCCCCCCCACCTCCGCGCCCCCCGGCCTGTGCCCCAGCTCTTGCATGCATAGATGGATAAATCTTAAAAAAAAAAAAATAATAATAATACTGGGCTTCCCCGGTGGCGCAGCGGTTGAGCGCTGGGTTGCGAAGCATCCCGCAGCCTCTGCGGCGCCGGTTCGATCCCCGGCAGCTCCCCAGCCACTGGAGGAGGGTGCCACATGGCGCGCAGACCTCTCCTGCCGCCCGCTGCTCCCCTCAGCAGTGTACTTCGGTCCTTCTGCCTGCCCTGCTCCCCGCTCTGGCTCTGGTGAGTTCTCTCACCCTCCCGCGTTTCTGACTGTACCCAGTGGTTGTATAAATAAATAAATAAATAAATCCTAAAAAAAAAAAAAAAGAAAAAGTTAAAAAAATACTATTTGGTTACTCCATGGTCAATTACATTCTGAATTTTTTTCCTTTTATTTACGAGTTGTTTTTTCTTTTTAATTGTTCTTTAAGATTCTCCAAAAGTGATCAATAGGAATTTTTTGTTAGTTTATTTAATTGAAAACGTGAATAATAAACAACACACAGTCTATGTGTTTCTGTACGTAGAAGTTACCCTTTTATTGATACTTAATTTGTTATATCATTTCCTAATGGTAGCCTCTTTACTTTGGCTGATTCCTTTTGATATGACCCCAGAAGTTTCTTTTCATTTCATGTTTCTTTTAATTTACTGACTTCAATTTAGAGAAATCCCTTTAATATTTCTTTTTCTTGGCATTTTTCTTTAAAGATTTATTTATTTATGCATACAAGAGCTGGGCTATAGGCCAGAGGTATGGGAGGGTGAGAGGATTCACCAGAGACAGAGTGGTGAACAGAACGGGCGGATTGACTGAAAGACACTGCTGAGGGGAGCAGCCTGCGAAGACAGGAGAGGTCTGCTGCACCATGTGGGTGGCTACCTGGCAGGGATTAAACTCATGCTGGAGTGGCTGCGGATTAGCCTCATAGGCTGCATCTTAACCCCCTTCCACCATCAGGGAGGCCCTTTTATTTATTTTTACTTTTTTATATTTTTCCTCATCACTAGCCACTTTTTCCTTTCCCTCCCTCTCCTCTTAACCTCAGAACCCTCAAGGTGTTTAATGGGGTCCGCTGTTTTTTTTTTTAAAGATTCATTTTTTATGTGTTTATATATACAAGAACTGGGGTGTAGGCCAGAAGGGGCGGGGGCGGTGGAGGGAGGATTCACCGGTGTCCACTGGTTTTTGTAAGTGTGTTATGCTATCGAATTGCCTGCTGTGTAAATGTCTAGTATTTGTTTTTATTGTTCCGAGTTGCTTTACTGCACATAATTCTCTCAAACTCCCTCCCCTTCCATTTTGTTGAAAATGGCTGCATTTCAACCTTTCTTATGGCTGAATCTTCGCCACCCAGTCGTCCATCGGTGGACACTTGGGTTACTTCCATGTCCTAGTGTAACAGGGTGGTCCTCCCTGTCCTATAACACTAGCTTTTGTAAATAATGCTGCTTTGAACATTGTGGAATATACGGACTTTTGTGTTGATGGTTTCATCGCCTTTGGATAGATGCCCAAGAGTGGGATTGCTGGGTTGTATGGTATTAACATTTTTAGTTTTTTAATGTAAATCCAGATTGCTTTCCATAATGGTTTTACCCGTCTACATTCCCAGAGTAAGAGAGGTCCTCTTTCACTGCATCCTCGCCAACATTTGTTGTTGGGAGTCTTTTTAATATCCAATTACTATGTGGTTTCACTTTAATTGGATCCAGACTGATACAGCTGCTCAATATTACTGAATTGGTTACTTTAGCTATGTGTTTCCATTGCATAAAGCTAGGAAATACCTACTATTTTAAAGAGAAAATTTACTATAAGTTCTTTCCAGTAGTTTCTATTCATAGGATTAAACAATTTGATTTTATCATTTTTCCCCTCTAATTCTGAAAATCCTGATTCCTAAAGATATTAGCACAATTAATTATAAACTTTATCTTACGAATTATATATTTTTATTTATTATCATAATTATATATTTAAATATATAATAGTGATAGAAAAAAAGGTTTTGTTTCTGTTATGTATAAATTTAAATATTTACTATCATATATGATATGTATATTACATAACTGTATATTATTAAACAATATATTCTCTCTATATATAATATCAGAAAAAACTCCAAGCTTAAAATTTTTTGCATTTCCTTTTTATCCTTAGGGTATATTGCATTCAAAACTTAGAGTCTACTACTGCTGTCTTCTCAAATTCGCTTGAAATAATTACTCTCCATGTGATTAAATACACAGGTCTAAACACACAGATCCACTGTTTCATTTGCTTTTGCTTTTTAAGGTTTTTGATTTTGGGCCTCCCTGGTGGCACAAGGGGTTAAGCACTGCACTATGAAGCAATCCACAGCCTCTGCAGCACGAGTTCGATCACCTCAGCCTGCCAGGGAGCAACCCACATGGTGCAGCAGACCTCTCTTATCTTGCCCTCTGCTCCCCTCAGCAATGGTCAGTCAGTCTGCCTGTTCTGTTCCCCACTCTGCCTCTGGTGAATCCTCTCACCCTCCGCATCTCTGGCTTGTACCCCAGCTCTTGTATGCATAAATAAATCTTTCAAAAATAAAGTTTTTGATTTAATTTTATAATTATGCAAAATATTGTCATGATTCTAGTGTTAAATCTACAATGCAAAGTATATCTTCGGAACTCTATGTTCTGTCTTGTTCTTTCCTTCCTCTCATAGTGTTATAGGGCAGCCCCGATACAAAACGGGGTGCCTGACTGTGGGTCCTCAGCCGCGCGCTTAAAAGGACTTATCAATACTCTACTGCAGGCACACACGAAAGGTTAATAAAAGGTTTATTTACTAGGGAAGGGCAAATGAGGAAATGTACAACTCAGGGAGAAAAGTGGGAGACAAAGTTTTAAATGCGTCCTACCCGATCCGCCGATCTGGAATCCCAAATGGCGCTCTGAGAGCTGGCCGTGAGCCAGGAGCCCTGAAGCCAGGAGGCAAGCGAGAGAGCGAGCCCCCCAAGGCCCACGTGTCTGGTTTTTACACCCAACCTGGCTGCTTACATCCACCCTCAAGTCCCAGCCACCTTCCTTGTGGTGGTGACAGGATTTGTCTTTCCCAATGTCTTGATGGCTTTGGTCTAGAGTGGGGGTGGAGTCCACAAAGCCTGCATGGGATTAGCTCAGGACATCCTTTCCCCCTAACAATTGGTATCATTTTATTTATTTTATGGTCTATCATTACCTTGTTTTAAATGATGGTATGTATATATATGCATCTATCTACTATGAATTCAAAATATGGGTATATTTGCAACCTTCCCCCTTTCTCAGATCAACTATAGTAAATTAGGTCCTTGGAACTTTTATTTTTCCACCTAGCTCTTTTTACCTGATTTTATATCCTGTAAAACATTTCATAGCAGTGCATAGAGATATCCATTGTTCCCCTTTAAACTTAAATAATATCTCATTGTATAGATGTATCAGAATTTATTCAGCTGGATCCCCAGTAGGCATTTGTGTTGTTTCTAGTCTTTTGCTGTTATAATTAATGCTGGAACAAATAGGTTAGTATTTTCATCTTTTTATAATGTACCCTTGGGATAGATTCCTAATAGTGAGAATGCTAACAAAGAATGCTGTCAAACATTTGAATTTTTGCTAACATGGTAAGGAAAAAAAAACCCTCACATCAATGTAGTTTTAATTTGCATTTCTATTATGAGTAAGACTAAGCCCTTTCCATATGGTAAAGAGTCATTTGCATTTTTTCTCTTCAATTGATTGTTAATATCTTTAACCTGTTTCTAGAATTGTCAGCCTTTTACTTCTCTATCTTATGTTATTTTTAAAGATTTATTTATTTATACATACAAGAGCTGGGGTACAGGCCAGAGGTGTGGTGGGGGAGAGGATTCACCAGAGACAGAGTGGAAAACAGAACTGGCAGATGACCGAAGTACACTGCTGAGGGGAGCAGCAGGCTAGACAGGAGAGGTCTGCTGCGCCATGTGGGTTGCTCCCTGGCGGGCTAGGGGATCAAACTCCTGCTACAGCTTCATAGGTTGCATCTTAACCCCTTGAGCCACCAGGGAGGCCCTACTTCTCTATTTTAAGCTTATCATATACTAAAGATAGTCATGCTTTGTCAGTGAAACAAGTTGCAAATATTTTTTCCCATTTTGTCATTTTTCTTTTAATTCTTTCAAAGGTTTTTTTTTTTTTGGCATTAAATGGTTATTTTAATGTAGCCACATTTATTTTATTTTTTCCTTACTGTTTTTGTATTTTAAGTCATAGTTGTAAAACTGTTCTCTCTGAAATTACAAGGCACCCTTACTACCAAGTGTAGTCCTTAAAACAGCAACAAAGGCATCACGTGTATTCTGTTAGAAATGCAGAATCTCAGCCTCACTCAGTCCTATTGAACCCAACTCTGCATTTTAACAAGATCTCCATAGATAATTAATTCTCACATGAAAATTTGAGAAGCACTATTGTAAACAACTCACCCGCATTGTCTTCTAGAACTAGTGAGGTGGATGAATGGCTCTTAATTGGAAGTCAATCTGTTATAGGACAGGGAGAGGGGCAGTCCAAACCCCGCAAACCTGCCTATTCTACATGGGTTCTGCCATCCGCCGCATCAACACAAAACATAGGAGACTTTAATGGGAAGGAACTTTAATAAAACTAGGAAAACAATACAGGTAAGGCAAAGAGTCTAGTTTCTAAGTGAAGCACCCAAAGTTACCCGTCCCCTCGTGGGTAAAAGTCCATCCAAATGGGATTGGCCCAGGGCCTCCCCGGTGGCGCAGCGGTTGAGCGCTGGGTTGCGAAGCTGCCCGCAGCCTCAGCGGCACCGGTTCAATCCCCGGCTGCTCCCCGGCCACCGGAGGAGGGTCCCACATGGTGCGCAGACCTCTCCTGCCGCCCGCTGCTCCCCTCAGCAGTGTACTTCGGTCCTTCTGCCTGCTCTGTTCTCCGCTCTGGCTCTGGTGAATTCTCTCACCCTCCCATGCTTCTGACTGTACCCAGTGCATGTATAAACAAAACAAACAAACAAACAAACAAATAAACATGCCTCTATTAAAAAAAAAAAAAAAAAAAACAAATGGGATTGGCCCAGAGCAAGGCCCCAAAGCCTGCCACAAGTCTAAAGCATCTTCCAGTGGGGACCCACAGCAAAGGGTCAGAAACAATCAGACAAGCCCAGAAGGAAAAGAGCAAAATCAACATCAAGATAAAAGCTGCCATTGTCACCTCCCCACGGGTCTCACCCACATCTGTGTCACCCAGTCCACGACCAAAAGACAAGCGCAGTTTCTTCACATGTCTCTAGGATCCATGCGCCTCCTCCAGGTCTCCTTGCTCCATCCTGCTTCCTTCCTCAGTCTCTTCTTCAGCTTCCCCTCTTCCTGCTCAGCTCCACCCTCCCTTGGGAGGGGCAGGGAACCTCCCCCTTTCCTGGGGACCACCCTGTTACAATTCCACAGCTGGAAAAAAAACAAGAAATGAGGCTAACAGGTAAATGATGTAAATGGAGGGTTGTCTATACAGCCATTATCAAATGCAGATTTAAGATTTTTCTATTAACTTGGTCCTTAAAATATGTCTTTTTGGGCCTCGCTGGTGGCTCAGGCGGTTGAGCGCAGCACTGTGAAGCTGTCTGCAGTGTCTGTAGTGCCAGTTCCATCCCCACCGGCTGTGGAGATAGCCACATGGCGAGCAGACCTCTCCTGTCTTCGCCCGCTGCTCCCCTCAGCAGTGTATTTCCGCTGCCTGTTCTGTTCCCCGCTCTCTCTCTGGTGAATCCTCACACGCTCCCGCACATCTGGCCTATATATATATCTTTTGCAGCTCTATGATTATTTGATTGACCTTTTGATCCATTATTTTATGAAACATCTGTGGACAAATTATCAGTGAAAGTGGCCTTTGGTTATTGACCAAATGAATAGCACTATCTCCTGTTGTTAAGCTTTTCACAATTCTCGTGACCATGAACTTTGCAGAGGAAAAATAAACCTCTTTAAGGCTTGCTCACTGCACAAATTCTATTCCTCTCCCACAAGCTGCAAAGATAGTCATGTGGCCTGTGCTAAATAAATGGGTGGGTAAAAGATTCCATAGAAAGATTCTTGTCGTGCCTTTGCAACTAGCACCATGTAGCTGTTTGTCAGTAATTTTCATTTCTGCCAGAATGTGTTATTCAATCTACTTTGCCAATAGGTTATGTTGAATTTGCTCAATAAGAATGAACATACTGGAGAATTAGATCTTGACTCAGCTGTTTGTAACAGCTTTTTGCATTTTTCTTTGTCTTGGAATGCAAAGACTTTTGCAGGTATGATTAAAGGAGGAATCAGCCTTGAAAGTATGGTGCTGTCATTAATTTTTAATACATGGGTTTGGATTCAGGAGACACTGAGAGTTTCCCTACACAACTGGAGAGAAAAATAACCTCTTTGAAGTACAGAACTGAGCCTGTAGACATGAGGAATATGCTGGCATAAAATTGACAAATGATTTTTTGTTCTAACACTCTTGATTTTCTAGTATTTTTTAAGCCAAATGCCTGAAATTGAGTATGTCATTTTATTTATTTTTAAAGATTTATTTTTACTTATTTATGCATAGAATAACTGGGGTATAGGCCAGAGGTGCAGGGGTGTGGGGTGTGTGTGAGAGCATTCACCAGAGACAGGGTGGGAAGCAGAACAGGCAAATTGACTGAAATACACTGCTGAGGGGAGCAACGGGTGAGACAGGAGAGGTCTGCTGTGCCATGTGGGTCAACTCCCTGGCCGGGGATCGAACTCATGCTGCAGTGGCTGGTGATTGCTTGATAGCGATAGGACTTTAACCCCTGTGCCACCAGAGAGGTCCCCTTAGTATGTAATTTTAAACCTAGGTTTTATTTATTTATTTATTTTTTTTTTTAAATAGAGGCATGTTTTTATTTATTTATTTGTTTGTTCGTTCGTTTTGTTTATACATGCACTGGGTACAGTCAGAAGCACGGGAGGGTGAGAGAATTCACCAGAGCCAGAGCGGGGAGCAGAGCAGGCAGAAGGACTGAAGTACACTGCTGAGGGGAGCAGCGGGCGGCAGGAGAGGTCTGCGCGCCATGTGGGACCCTCCTCCGGTGGCCGGGGAGCAGCCGGGGATCGAACCGGCGCCGCAGAGGTCGCCGGCAGCTTTGCAACCCAGCGCTCAACCGCTGCGCCACCGGGGAGGCCCTTAAACCTAGGTTTTAGATTCAGAGAAATTTTAAAAAATATATGTAGAAAAACTTCATAAACTATAAAATAGCATCTTTATTTTGGTTTTTGTAGTGAGATTATAGTTCACATTTTACATTTCAGCTTTATAAAAGGCAGGAACTGTAATATTCCAAATTAGAAAGATCACACTTAATGAGTTTCCATAAATAAAGTAACAGCTTTCCACAACTTCTTGAAAGACGTGAGCTGCCTGGCTTTGCCTTACCTGGTGACTTATACTTTTTTGTAGGAAATATTTCCCTGAAAGGTTTTTCTGTGGTCATAGTGTCAGCCTTTTCTTTCTTTCTTTCTTTTTTAAAATTTTATTCTTATACAAAAACCGGGGTACAGGCCAGATGTGTGGGAGGGTGAGAGGATTCACCAGAGACAGTGCAGGGAACAGAACAGGCAGACTGACAAAATACACTGCTGAGGGGAGCAGCAGGCGAGACAGGAGAGGCTTGCTTCGCCATGTGGGATTCTCGCGGGCGGGCCAGCTGGGCTCAAACCCGTGTTGCAGAGGCTGTGGACAGCTTCACAGTGTGGCGCTCGACCGCCTGCGTCACCAGGGAGGCCCATAGTATCAGCCTTTTCACACAAAAAAATATACAGTGAAAACATTCAACTACTGGGGCCTCCCTGGTGGCGCAGTGGTTGAGCGCTGGGTTGCGAAGCTGCCCGCAGCCTCTGCAGCGCCGGTTGGATCCCCAGCCTCCAGGCGAGGGTCCCACCTGGCACACAGACCTCTCCTGCCGTGCCCGCTGCTCCCCCTCAGCAGTGTATTTCGTCAGTCTGCCTGTTCTGTTCCCTGCTCTGTCTCTGGTGAATTCTCTCACCCTCCTGCGCTTCTGACTGTACCCAGTGCTTGTATAAATAAATAAATAAATCTTTAAAAAAAATTCAACTTTCAGAGACAACATCAAGAAATAGAACACCTGTAATCACTTACCAACATAAGACAGAAGCGCGAAAGGCTTTTCACTGCCTTAAAACAGTGGTTCTCAAACTTTAGAGTACATCTAGAGTGAGGGCTTGTTCAAGCAGCGCAGGGCCCCGCCTCTAGAAGTTCTGATTCATTTGGTTTGGAGTGGGGTCGAGAATTTGCACTTAAAAAAAAAAAAAAATCCAGGTGGTGCTAATGCTACTGGTCTAAGTGTAGAGGTGAGAGACAAGTTTCCCCAAGACATTCAGAGCAGACCTTTCTAAAACTTGTCATTTTGGCATATGGATCATTTTCAGCTAAATGAGCAAGACTCTGCAAGCTCATTAAAAAAAAAAAAAAAAAAAAAAAACAAACTTACCACTCCTTTAACTACCCAAAAGAACGAAAATTAGGGATTTTTGCCCAGAATTAGGATTTTTTTACCAGAAATAACTTTTTTATCAAAGAAACCTATCTGTTTTTTTTCTTAAGATTTATTTATTTATACAAGAACCGAGGTACAGGCCAGATGCTTGTGAGGGTGAGAGGATTCACCAGAGACAGAGCAGGGAACAGAACAGGCAGACTGACGAAACACACTGCTGAGGGGAGCAGCGGGTGAGATAGGAGAGGTCTTGTGCCATGTGGGACCCTCACCGGCCAGCAGGGATCGAACCCGTGCTGCAGAGGCTGCAGACAGCTTCACAGCAGTGCGCTCAACCCCCTGCTCCACCAGGGGAGGCCCAAAGAAACCTATCTTAAGGCAAGCAAACATCTAGTAATGGAGCATCTGATCTAGTAACAAAGCATCTGATCTTGGTCGTATAAGTCACCCTCTCCTCATCATGTGGTCGCCTCTACTATCCTTGAAACTCCAGCCCGATATCCTGTTCCTTAGCTCCTGATATATACACCCCCATCTTGCCCCATTGGCCTTAGAATCTACATCCATATAATTCTCTGTACCTATGTAATGTGTATTCATTTCTCCTACAAATCTATCTGATGCTAATTTGATTGTTAGACCAGCCCCAGAGTAGTAAGGGGGAGTAAGAGGAAGTTTCTTTTCTGCCCTCTACAGAGATTAAGATGAGAAAAGTGAGATATAGAGAAGGATTTTGTGACTTGCCTATAGATATAAGCTAATAAGTAGCAGAGTCATAATTTTGAAGCCAGGTATTTTACCACCAGATCATCATTGCTTCGTTGTACTTTTGATGGTAAAAACAAGCAAACAAAAAATTACAATATAAACAAGCTGAAAATCTAAAAATTAAATGAAAGCTATTATTTTAAAATGATTGTTGTGATTTAGCATTATTAAATTTATTGATTATTTTGGGGGGGGGCAAGATTTATTTTGTTCACCCTCCACTAAACGCCAAAATGCCATAAACCATTAAGCATGTTTCCTCAGGAGTTTTCATTATTTTCAGTTTAGAAGAAAAATATTTATTGAGCATCTGACATGGCAATCAGGGATGGTATTGTCAAGGGTATAACTAATAAACAGTGTGCTTCAGAAAGGCCTCTATTCCACTCAGCAATATCACAATTAACATTTTTCTAGTTGAAATTTTAATGGTTTACTACAAAGATATCATTTCATTGGCAATGATTCTATTAAACTTAAAATGCTCCTTGGTACCTTTTCTGCATTTTTCACAATAAAGTCTTTACATATTTGAAAAATTTGGAGGAAGAAATGCAAACAAGTCAGTAATTATCCTTACCCCTAAAATCATGTATCTGGGCAGGTACTGACCCTATCAATTACATGGTTAAAAATAGTAGACTATAATTTCTTCCCCTAAAAAAATGTGCCAAAGTTATATGGTGCTATCCTATAAGCAAAGCAAAAATCTTTTTAAGTGTTGGGCCTCCCTGGTGGCGCAAGGGGTTAAGCACCGCACTATGAAGCAATCCGCAGCCTCTGCAACACAAGTTTGATCCCTGACCGGCCAGGGAGCTACCCACATGGTGAGGCAGACCTCTCCTGTCTCGCCTGCTGCTCCCCTCAGCAGTGTATGTCAGTCAGTCAGCCTGTTCTGTTTCCCACTCTGTCTCTGGTGAATTCTCTCAACCCCCGCATCTCTGGCCTGTACCCCAGCTCTTGCATGCATAAATAAATAAATCTTAAAAAAAAAAAATCTTTTAAGCGTCACTGAATTTTGCTACCATATGGACCAAGAGTCAGCCATGCAGATAACATGAAAAAATATAATTATCACTTATGTTTTAAGACAATCTTTTATGTATTGATATATAACTTACTTTATAATATGTAATTCCAGCTGACTTCCTCATACTTGCAGCTAAGAAATGGGCGATTATTAATCTACCTCTGCCACAGCACTTTATCTTTACCTTACCAACAAAAGCTTCAGAGTCCTTTAGGCTGAAAAGCCAAGAGACCTTAGAAAGCATTGGAAAATGCTCTTTTCATACCAGTGAACTATTTGGTAGGCTTTCTGTGCACATACACAATTTGTTTCATTCCAACAACAGGGTTAGCAGTAAGAAATGTAATAAATGTGCTCTTTGGTGAAATGGAGAGTCTGAGTTATTCAAAGGTAATTTTTCCAATAAAGTGATCTATTGTGATACCAATTACATGTTTGTGTTCCCATTTTCATCATACTATATAATTCAGTCTCGTAATGCTTAGAACATTAAACCTAAGTGAAATTGCACAACAAACAGAATTACTTGGTGCTGAATAAGCCATTGGGATAGAGATTAGATAATTTAGAACATTTACAGAATTTTATCCTTATTGTTGTTCAGAACACCAAGCTATAAAATAAAATTTGTGGGCACATAACATAATACAGTAGGCAAAATTGTAGGAGTACTAGAAATATCCATTGAGGTTTCACATACTTAGAATGAATCTCCACACGGCTGGGCAAATAACATCTTCTGCAGAAAGAATTACCAGGAAATTGTATTCACACAATTCCCAGAGTTCATATAGAAACAGGGATCTTCAAGTTCTTACCAACCTAAGCAGAGAGACCTCAACCCTAGGAATGACACACTTTAGATGTTTGGCTAATCTAGTCTTTTTTTTTTTTTAAAGATTTATTTATTTATGCATACAAGAGCTGGGGTATAGGCCAGAGATGCGGGGGTAGGGAGGTGAGAGGATCCACCAGAAACAGAATGGGGAACAGAACAGGCAGACAAGCCAAAACACACTGCTGAGAGGAGCAGCAGGTGAGTCAGGAGAAGTCTGCTGTGCCATGGGGGTAGCTCCCTGACCAGCCGGGGATCTTCACAGTGTGGTGGTTAACCCCTTGCACCATCAGGGAGGCCCATTAAAGGAAAGACTGTTGCTGACACAACCTGAAAATTCTTAAAAGGAAGTCTTAAAGGGATCAAGCTGACCGACAAATAACATAACTGACTACCAGAACAAAGTTCAACAGTATTTAAAGTAATATGGCAAGGACAGAAAAAATCAAACCAAAACACTTTTGGATTCTGATAGCAGAACTGAGCAAAGAGTAGAGGAGTTTGAATGGACTGTAGTGTAGGATTACTAGTATTTTGGCGGAGGGAGTGGTGTGGCCACATACATTTGAAGAAGGGTGAACCTGTACTCCTTAAACATATACAGTGTTGTAAACTAATGTCACCTCAATTTAAAAAAAAGGATAAGAGGGCCTCCCTGGTGGTGCAAGGGGTTAAGAGGCAACCTATGAAGCTGTCCGCAGCCTCTGCAACATGAGTTTGATCCCCAGGCTGGCCAGGGAGCTACCCACATGGCACAGCAGACCTCTCCTGATTCATCTGCTGCTCCCCTTAGCAGTGTACTTCGGTCAGTCTGCCTGTTCTATTCCCCACTCTGTCTCTGGTGAATCCTCTCACTCCCCACACATCTGGCCTGTACCCCAGCTCTTGTAAGCATAAAAAAATAAATCTTAACGAAAAAGCTTTAAAAAATAAAATTTATAAAAGGATAAGAAATTACTTAGCATCCAAGAAAGAGAAAGTGTGACCCACAAAGAGAAAAATTAGTAATAGAAATAGAAACAGGAATCATGGAACGATAATTAATAGGCAAGAATGATAGAACAGCTATTATAGTCTCAATATTATAAAAAATAAGTAGAGTAAAAGAAAATATGAAAATACAAATGGAAGATACAGAAGAAAGACCCAAATGGAACTTCTAGATATGAAAAACATAATACTAGAATTTATAATTTCACTGGTTGGTTTTAACAGCACATAGACATACAGAAAAAAAAGAACAGGAGGCTTGAAGACATACTAACAGAAACTATCCAGAATGAAGCACCTTTCCAAAATGCAGCACTACCCAAAATGGCTAAGAAAAAATATCAGCGTCTCAGTGGTCTGTCAAGAGGGAAATATCAAATGGTTTAACATACGGGCAGTAGGAATCCCAGGATAGAAGAAAGAAAGGGAACACAAAAGTAACTGAAGAAATAAATTTCCTAAAATTGATTTTTTAAATCCTATAAACTTCAGTAGGTGAATAGGTAAACTGTGATATATCCAGACAATAAGCTATTACTCAGTACTGAAAAGAACTGACTTATCAAACCATCAAAAGACGTGGACGATATTAAATACATATTTCTAAGTGGAAAAAAAAAATCTGAGCATACTATGTACTGCATGATTCCGATTATATGACCTTCTGGAAAAGGCAGAACTATGAAGACAGCAAAAATACCAGTAGTTTCCAGGAGGGATTGGTGGGTAGGGAAAAGAATGGAGAACACAGGATTCTTAGAGCAGTAAAAACACTCCATATGATATTATAATGGTGGATATACATCATTATACATTTGTCCAAATCCACTGAATGTTTAGCATGAAGAGTGAATCCTAATGTAAACTATAGACTTTAGATGAATATGATGGGTCAATGTAAGTTCATCCTTCGTCAAAAAAAAAAAAAAAAGGGACCTCCCCAGTGGCGCAGCGGTTGAGCGCTGGGTTGCGAAGCTTCCCGCAGCCTCTGCAGTGCCAGTTCGATCCCCGGCTGCTCCCCGGCCACCGGAGGAGGGTCCCACATGGCGCGCAGACCTCTCCTGCCGCCCGCTGCTCCCCTCAGCAGTGTACTTTGGTCCTTCTGCCTGCTCTGCTCCCCTCTCTGGCTCTGGTGAATTCTCTCACCCTCCCGCGCTTCTGACTGTACCCAGTGCTTGTATAAATAAAAATAAATCTTTAAAAAAAAAAAAAAAAGGCACTAGTCTGGTGAATTATTTTGATAACAGAAGACTATGCATCTATAGTGTCAAAGGAAATCCTGTACTTACCCCTCATTTTAATTGTAAACCTGAAATTGCTCTTGCTTTGTTAATTTCTTAACAAAAATCTTTTTTAAAAAATCCTATAAATCCACAGATCTAAGTAGGGCAACAAACCCGAAACATGATAAAATGCATGGAACACCACATCAAGACATGTTAAAATCATATTGTTAAAAAACAGTGATAACAAGAAAATCTTAAAAGACGCCATTACACACAAGTGTACAAAGGTAAGTAAGAGTCACTGTAGACCTCTTTTCAGAAACTATGAAAGGCATAAAAACACTTCTTTACAGAGCTCCAGAGGGGAAAAAATGTTGATCTAGAGTTCTCTATCCAGAAAACATATCTTTCCAAAATGAAAGTAGTTTTCAGACAAACAAAACCAGAATGTGGCACCAGCACACCTGCACTACAAGAAATGCTACAAGAAGTTCTTCCAGCAGAAAGCTATGATACCAGAAAGAAATGTGAATCAACACAAAGGAATGAAGGGTGCTGAAATTGTAAATATGTGGTAAATATAAAATTCACTGTTCTCTGAGGTCATTCCAAGAGAGAATATGCAGTCTCATTGTTTACTTGGAAAGTTATAGAGAACATTTGAAGGGAAAATACCTTGTTGGTTTTAACTGAATATTAATAAAAACCTTTTTAAAGAAATGAGTAATAACGCTAACACTTAACTGTAAGTTTCGAATTTATATTGTTTCCTCCCGTGTACAAAATCATGTTTGCCTGCAAAAAATAAAAAATAAGTCATTTTTCTAATTCTTTTACAAGACCATTATTTAAAGCAAAAATAACAATGATGGGTTTTATAGCATAGTATAAATTAAACCAAAGGCCAGGAGGAAAGGGAAGTATACAGGTGTAGGATGCTTATACAATTATGTGAGATGCTATAATAATATTTGAAAACATTGTGATAAAATAAAGAAGTATTTTGTAAAGCTTAGAGCAACCATTTCAAAACAAACCTATGAAGAGGTGTAAAAGATAAATCAATTGTGGAGATAAATAAAATATAAAAGTTCTCTATTCAAAAAAAGACATAAGAAAGGAGGACAAAGAACAGATAGACCAAAAAAAGACAAAGAGCCAATGTTAAATTCAAAGTTAACCATGCTAATACATTAAATATAAATGGTCTAAATGCTTCAGTTAAAAGGCAGACATTCGGTTGAGCGCTGGGTTGCGAAGCTGCCGGCGACCTCTGCGGCGCCGGTTCGATCCCCGGCTGCTCCCCGGCCACCGGAGGAGGGTCCCACATGGCGCGCAGACCTCTCCTGCCGCCCGCTGCTCCCCTCAGCAGTGTACTTCGGTTCTTCTGCCTGCTCTGCTCCCTGCTCTGGCTCTGGTGAATTCTCTCACCCTCCCGTGCTTCTGACTGTACACAGTGCATGTATAAACAAAAACAAACAAATAAAACATGCCTCTATTAAAAAAAATAAATAAATAAAAGGCAGACATTACTGACAAAGTTTAAAAAATAAAAAGCAAGACTTATGCTGTCCACAGGAAGTAAAAAGTGACAGAATTGAAAGAATAGTCAAAATTATAATTAAAGATTTCAACATAATTTTCATGGTAATTAATAGAAAAGCAGACATAAGATAAATGGGAGCAAAGAACATTTAAACAATAAAAATTATCACCTTCACTTGATTGATATTTCAAAAAACACCCACTATAGAATACACAGTCTTTTCAAATGTACATGGAATATACACCTAAGTAGACAATCTGCTGGGTCATTAAACAAGTCTTAAAAAATTGCAATCAGGACCTCCCCAATGGCGCAGCGGTTGAGCGCTGGGTTGCGAAGCTGTCCGCAGCCTCTGCAGCACCGGTTCGATCCCCGGCTGCTCCCCGGCCACCGGAGGAGGGTCCCACATGGTGTGCAGACCTCTCCTGCTGCCCGCTGCTCCCCTCAGCAGTGTGCTTCGGTCCTTCTGCCTGCTCTGCTCCCCACTCTGGCTCTGGTGATAGCACCAGTTTGATCCCCGGCCACCAGCGAGGGTCCCACATGGCGCACAGAGCTCTCCTGCTACGCCCGCTGCTCCCCTCAGCAGTGTACTTCGTCAGTCTGCCTGCTCTGCTCCCTGCTCTGGCTCTGGTGAATTCTCTTATCCTCCCGCGCTTCTGACTGTACCCAGTGCTTGTATAAATAAATAAATAAATCTTAAAAAAAAAAAAGATGGAATAGAATAAGAAGCCTCTTAAAAAAAAAAATTGCAATCATACATAGCATGCTCCTTAAACGCAACAGAATTAAGTAACAAACCAGTAAGAGAAAGTTATCAGGGAAAATATCCAAATTTTTGTAAATTAAACAATATACTTCTAAATTCATGAGTCAATGAAGAAATACAAAGAATTAAAGTATTTTAATGGGATGAAAATAAAATATGGAGTTTTGTGAGATGCAGCTAAAAGAGTGCTTAAACCTTACAGGAAATTTTATAATTTTAAATACATTACAAAAAGGAATGCCTAAAACCTTAAGACGTGGGAAAAAAACATAATAGTAATGATGCTAGGAACAGAAATTCATAAAATAGAAAATGTACAAACAATAAAGAAAATGAAAGCAAAACTTCTAGCTAGACTGATTAAGAGGAGTGAAGATACAAATTATCAATATCAGGAATAAAAGAGGGTGCATTCACATAGATCATAGAGAACATTATATAAATGGCATTAAGTCACTATTAACTACATAAGTTTCACTAGATTAAATTGATGAATTCCTTGAAAGACACAAATTACCAAAATGAACTCAATGAGAAATAGAAAGAACAGAAGCCCTATTTCAGTTACGAAAATTGAATTCACAAATAATAACCATTCCAGAAAGAAAACTCCAGGCCCAGATGGCTCCAGATGGCTTCACTGAATTCTACCAAACACACAAGATATAATACTAATCCTATTAAAATCTCCCAGGAAATAGAAAAGGACTCTTCCCAACTCATTTTATGAGGCTAGCATTATCCTGTTAGGCAAATCTAGTAAAAACAAACTACAGGCTAGTATTTCTCATAAACATAGACACAAAAATCTTAACAAAATATTAACAACTCTTACCCTGCAATATATAAAAAGGATAATATACATGTCCGAGTGGTAATTATCGAAGGAATATAGATTGGTTTACCATGAAAAATCAATAACAGACTTAAAAAAATACATATGTACTTTCACCCCAATACAAAATTAACCCCCACATTTTTTTTTTTTTTTTTTATAGAGGCATGCTTTATTTATTTGTTTGCTGGTTTGTTTGTTTGTTTTGTTTATACATGCACTGGGTACAGTCAGAAGCGCGGGAGGGTGAGAGAATTCACCAGAGCCAGAGCGGGGAGCAGAGCAGGCAGAAGAACCGAAGTACACTGCTGAGGGGAGCAGTGGGCGGCAGGAGAGGTCTGCGCGCCATGTGGGACCCTCCTCCGGGGCCGGGGAGCAGCCGGGGATCGAACCGGCGCTGCAGAGGACGCGGGCAGCTTCGCAACCCAGCGCTCAACCGCTGCGCCACCGGGGAGGCCCAACCCCCACATTTGACAATATTCAACACTTATTCATGGTAAAATCTCTCAGACAATTAAGAATAAGAGTACATTTTTAACCTGATAAAGAACATCTATGTTAGACTGATAGTTAACATCATATTTAATGTTTTTTTTTTTAAGATTTATTTATGCATACTAGAACCGAGGTACGGGCCAGAGGTGGTGGGGGGGGGGGTTGTGAGAGAATTTAACAGAGACAGAGTATGGAACAGAACAGGCGGATTGACTGAAACACACTGCTTAGGGGAGCAGCGGGCAAGCCAGGAGAGGTCTGCTGCGCCATGTGGATAGCTCCCTGGCCTGGGATCCCACTTGTGCTGCAGTGGCTGGGGATAGTTTCATATGTTGCATCTCAACCTGTTCCAACACCAGGGAGGCCCTGATAGTAAGGCCAGTAAGCAGAACCAAAATGTCCATCTCACCACTCCTATTTAGTAGTGTATTGTAAGTGCTATCCAATGTAATAAGTCAGGGAAAACATCTAATAGGCATACAGATTGGAAAGTAAAAGGTAAAATTGTACTTATTTATATATCACATGATTATGTACATAAGATATTCAAAGGGATATACAAACATGCTATTAGAACTAATAGGTGAGTTTAGCAAGGTTGGAAAATACGAGACAATACAAAAATGAGGGCCTCCCTGGTGGTGCAAGGGGTTAAGACGCAACCTATGAAGCTATCCCCAGCCACTGCAGCACGAGCTCTACCCTGGCCGGCCAGGGAGCAATCCACATGGCGCAGCAGACCACTCCTGGCTTGCCTGCTGCTCCTCTCAGCAGTGTATTTCAATCTGCCTGTTCTGTTCTGCACTCTGTCTCTGGTGAATCCTCTCACCTCCCACACCTCTGGCCTGTACCCCAGTTTTTGCATGCATAAATAAATAGGTCTTTTTAAAAAACGATATACAAATGATCCATAAATACATGAAAAGATGTTCAACATCAAGTTAATGGAAAAAAATCTTTTTTAAGGACTTATTTATTTTTATTTATACAAGCACTGGATACAGTCAGAAGCGTGGGAGAGTGAGAGAATTCACCAGAGCCAGAGCGGAGAAGAGAACAGGCAGACTGACGAAGTATACTGCTGAGGGGAGCAGCGGGCGGCAGGAGAGGTCTGTGCACCATGTGGGAACCTGGCCTGGTGGCCGGGTGGCCAGGGATCGAACCAGTGCTGCAGAGGCTGGGGGCAGCTTCACAACCCGGCACTCAACCACTGCACTACTGGGGAGGCCCAATGGAAAAATGTTAATGAAACCACAGCAAAGTACTATCAAATACCCACTAGAATAGCTAAGTAAAAAGACTAACAACACTAACAATTGACAAGGAAGTGTTCCAGCTGGGACTCATATCTTGTTATTGGGAATGAAAATGGTTCAACTGCTTTGGGGAATAATATTGCAAATTTAGATTAAATATGTACTTACCATACAATCAAGAATACCACTGTTAAGTATCTAAAGAAATGGAAACATTAAATGTCCTTAGCAAGTTTGTTTATGGTAGCCAAAGATTGTTAACAACATGAAATTTCATTAATAGAAAAATGGATAGACAAATTATGGTATATCCATATGATGGAATATTTTTCAGCATTAAGAAAAGAACAAACTATTTATATGCACAAAATAGATGAATCTCAGAAACATTACAATGAGTAATAAAAACCAGATGTACTACTGTATGACTCCATATGAAAGTCTAGAATGAGCAAAACTAAGCTATGGTGACAGAAATCTGGCCAATGGTTACTTGGCGCTTGGGTGAAGGAGGACATTGACTGAAAAGGTGAACAAGAGAATTTTTTGAAGGGATAGAAATATTCGACATTAGAGGTTGGCAAACTAAACCCCTGAATCTGACCTGCAGTCTATTTTTGTACAGTCAGTTAGCTCAGAAAAGAATGTATTTTTTTTTTAAAGATTTATTTATTTATACAAGCACTGGGTACATTCAGAAGCGCGGGAGGGTGAGAGAATTCACTAGAGCCAGAATGGGGAGCAGAGCAGGCAGAAGGACCGAAGTACACTGCTGAGGGGAGCAGCGGGCGGCAGGAGAGGTCTGCGCCCCATGTGGGACCCTCCTCCGGTGACCGGGGAGCAGCCGGGTATCGAACCGGCGCTGCAGAGGCTGCAGGCAGCTTCGCAAGCCAGCGCTCAACAGCTGCGCCACCGGGGAGGCCCGAAAAGAATATATATATATATATATTTTTTTTTTGTAAATGCTTTAAAAAAAATCAAAAGACGCATGTGAACTTTATGTGAAATTCAGATTTTAGTGCCATAAACTTATTCCAATACAGTCATGCTTTGTTTGTTTATATACTGTCTAAGGCTACTTTCATGCTACATCAGCAGAGTTGATTAATTGCAAGAGAGCCCATATGTCCCACAAACCTAAACTATTTGCTCTCTGACCCTTTATAGAAAAAATTTGCTGACTCCTGGGTTAAACCATTATAGGCCGTGCCATTTCCACCTTGCTTATTAGAATACTCAACTCTTTGAGACCTGAGCTGCTACGTGAGAAGTTCGACCACCCTGAAGCTACAATGTTCTGGATAGCCCAAGCACAAGGAGAACCAAATGCAGGCCCTCTGGTAGACAATTCCAGCTGGGCCCACACTTCAAAGTGGCTCGTCCCAGGCACCAGACATATAAATGAAATGTCCCTGAGTGATTCTTTCTCCAACTATTCAAATCATTACCAGACATTGCAATCCCCCAGCTGTGGCCCCAGACATCAGAGAGCAAAGACAAGCTTCCCCCACTGTCCTTTGGGAATTGCTGATCCAACTATAATAAAATACTAGTTGTTTTTATGTCACTAAGTTTGGGGTAGTTTGTTACATAATAGCAACACAAAACCAAACTAGAGAATACCTACATTAATAAGAAAAGCATGGATAAGTTATGAATCTGGTTTTAAAGCAAACACACAAAACCAACCATGTAAATCCTTTTAAAGATTTTCCCCATTTAGGTTATACCTCTTAGAGAATGTGCTTTCCACAGACTCTAGCACATAGCATCATGAGTCATCATGATGGGGTCTGGGTAGAACTGGCAAAGGCTGCCTTTTACTTTTATGAAAAAGGATATATTTATTTCAGAAATGCAGGATTGGTGTGCAATTTGAAAATAAATGTTATTCACCATATTAACAATACAGGCACAGAATTATGACTATCTCCAAATAAATAAAAGCATTTAAGGGCCTCCCCGGTGGCGCAGCGGTTGAGCGCTGGGTTGCAAAGTTGCCCGCGGCCTCTGCGGCGCCGGTTCGATCCCCGGCTGCTCCCCGGCCACCGGAGGAGGATCCCACATGGTGCGCAGACCTCTCCTGCCGCCCGCTGCTCCCCTCAGCAGTGTACTTCAGTCCTTCTGCCTGCTCTGCTCCCCACTCTGGCTCTGGTGAATTCTCTCACCCTCCCGCGCTTCTGACTGTACCCAGTGCATGTATAAACAAAACAAACAAACAAATATAATAAATAAATAAATAAAAAACATTAAAAAAAAAAGCATTTAATGTAACATCAATTCATGATAAAAATTCTTCGAAAGCTCCAACCAGAAATGGGCTTCCTTAAAATGATACTAAAACCCTATAGCAAACATCAGACACAGAGAAAGATAAAATACTTACGGCTTTAAGTTGAAACAAGACAAGAATGTCCACTCCTTATTTGATCACCATTGTAATGTAGCCAGTACAATAAGACAAGAATGATTAAAAAGAAGACATAAGAATGTATAGCAAGGAAGAAATAAAACAGTCACTACTGCTGGTGAGCTGTATGTATGTGGAAACCTGTGTGTGTATGTGTGTATGTGGTCAGCTAGGTGTAGCATAAAATATCAATACACAAAATCAGTTGTATTTTTTAATGCCATCAAAAATAATTACGAAATGAAACTTAAAACAAATATAAGCATCAGAAACACTAAATACATAAATCTACCTTAACTGTGTAAGAACTCTACAGAGAAAGTTATAAAATACTATCATTAATAGAAATGTAAAGAAACCTAAATTGGCAGATTTAATATTGCAAAGATAGTTTTCCACAAATCAGCTCTCTATATATGTCTATAAGTATGGATTGGCTAGTTTGTTCTTTTTTTTAAAGATTTATTTATACATGCACTGGGTACCGTCAGAAGCGTGGGAGGGTGAGAGAACTCACCAGAGCCAGAGCAGAACAGGCAGACTGACGAAATACACTGCTGAGGGGAGCAGCAGGCGCTGTAGGAGAGGTCTGCGCGCCATGTGGGACCCTTGCCTGTCGGCCGGGGATCAAACCGGTGCTGCAGAGGCTGCGGGTAGCTTCGTAGCCCAGCACTCAACCGCTGCGCCACCAGGGAGGCCCTAGTTTGTTCTTTCTACCTAAAATGGATTCTAATATTTAAAGTTGCCAGTGTCATTATTGAGTATATTAACATATTTTCAAGTTGAAATGATTAAAATGACATTGGGAATAAAGAATGACACATAATGCATCCACAATTCTCAGCATTTTTTTTTTCTTTTTAAAGTATAAAAATTATAAAAAACTGTAATGGAAAATCGTCTTGAGGCATTTTTCTATAAGATTCAAGATTGAGGACCCAGAAACACAAGAGCCAGCAGTTCCTCGCAGGTGATCTACTATAATACTTGAAGGTTACCACCTATGTAGAAGGATACAGACTCACATTCTCAATAAAATGAAAGGGAAGTTGAAGTACTTTGAACTCAGTATTCATTTTCTTTCTAATCATTCAAAGCCTGTTAAAATAGATCTTTATATCTGGTAGGGAGAGTTTGCCAAGGTTGTCTGATTTTGAACCAAATATTGCTTCAGCATTTAGGGCTTAGCACCAAACATATCCGGTTTGCTTCTCCCCCTCACCCAAATTGCATCGGGCCCTTTTCAAAACCATTTAATTCCATTTTTTCCACAGTATATGTCATGCACATAAGGGGTGCTTTGGCTTTTGTAATAAGAACACCAAGTACCATCCTGCCTTAGGAGGGAGCCCCTCCAAGATTGAAGGTGAGCAGAGCCCAAACCTTGGCAAGGCACCCCTTCTGATATGACGGCAGGGTCTGCTTGTGGACCTGCAAAAGAGCCCTCCTCGAGGAAATATCTAAATAATTTCGGTGGGTTACACCGTAATTCCCAAGACAAAACTCCATGGACGTGTTGGGCAGGTGTTTCACCCTGACCTGACCCCATGCACAATACACTCCAAAGCAGCAAGATATGCTACTATACTTTCTAGAGTAAAAGATCTATTAGCTCTGGGGTCTCCCTGGTGGCGCAAGGGGGTTTGCACAGCACTATGCAGCTATCCACAGCCTCTGCAGCACAAATTCAATCCCGGTCGGCCAGGGAGCAATCCACATGGCGCAGCAGACCTCTCCTGTCTTACCCGCTGCTCCCCTCAGCAGTGTATTTCAGTCAGTCTGCCTGGTCTGCTCTCTGCTCTGTCTTTGGCGAATCCTCTCACCCTCCACACCTCTGGCCTGTACCCCAGTTCTTGTATGCATAAATAAATAAATAAATCTTTTAAAAAAAAGATCTATTAGCTCTGGAATAACCCCAGGATAGGAGTGGAGATGCTGCCAATCTCTCCCCTACACCACCCCACCCCCAGCAGCCTCTCCTTTGCTACTAGAGTAATCTTTTCCCTGACTTTCGGTGGATTGCTTACACATTTTTTTAGGATTCCATTCTGATATATCTGTAGTGTTCTTTGGATGAATGTGTCTCTTTGTATGATATTTTTAGTGGCTGCTCTAAGTATAACATTGTATATAAAGACTTATGTGTTTACTGGTATCAACATTTTGCCAGTTTCAGCGAAGTGTAGAAACCTTACTTTTATGACCCTTTACCCTCCTCCATTTATAATAGACTTGTCTTAAATATTTTCTCTATGTACACTGAGAACTACTACTGTGTACACTACAATAGCTAGTGTTATAATTTTTGCTTCAGCCATCAAACATAATTTAGAAAACTCAAGAAAAGAATAAAAGTCTGTTTACCCACTTTTCTGCTCTGTCATTCTTTTCCCTATTTTTCCAATAGGGCAGCCTTTCATCTTTTATTATTTTCTTTTTATTTAGAGAACTTCCTTTAGTCATTCATAAATGTAGTAGATCTGCTGGCAACAAATTCTAGTATTTTGGCACCAGAGTATGTCTTGATTTCTCCCTCATCTCTGAAGGGTGTTTTTTTTTAAGATTTATTTATGCATACAAGAGCTGGGGTACAGGCCAGAGGTGAGGGGGTTGAGAGGATTCACCAGAGAGAGTGGAGAACAGAACAGGCACATTGACTGAAATACACTGCTGAGGGGAGCAGCGGGTGAGCCAGGAGAGGTGTGCTGCTCCATGTGGGTTAGCTGGCCAGGATCTAACGGATAGCTTCATAGTGCTGCCCCAACCTTTCCCTTGAATCATGAATTCATTTGGAACTAACAACTGTTCTTCTGAAGACAAATCACAAGTTGTGAAGAAAAGAAGCATATTTCCCTTTAGAAAAATCAAAGATCAAGTGACTTCACTATAGTGAATCAGGGAGAGGCAGAATCCCTCCTAAATCAGCTCCATATTGTACACCTGATGCTACACAGTAAATCAGAGTTTTGGACTGGATGTGCCATTGGGGGATTCTTCAAAGTTTTTAGACATTCGCATCTAGTCTACAAAGGAAAAATCTTAATTTGGTAGTGACAAAATTAGCCCCACTTCCTTCAAATCTACATTTAGCTGTAGCCTAAGAAAAAGGCAAAGTAGGGCCTCCCTGGAGGCACAGGGGTTAAAGTCTCAGGGCTATCAAACTATCACCAGCTACTGCAGCATGAGTTTGATCCCGGGCCAGGGAGCTACCCACATGGCACAGCAGACTTCTGACTCGCCCGCTGCTCCCCTCAGCAGTGTATTTCAGTCAATCTGCCTGTTCTGTTCCCCACTCAGTCTCTGGGGAATCCTCTCAACCCCCTACACCTCTGGCAGGTACCCCGGTTCTTGTATGCATAAATAAATTTTTTTTTTTTTTAAAGATACTTGGAAAGGGTCATGAGGGTGAGAGACCCATGGGAAGGCTACTCTTGGTCCTTGCAAAAAAAAAAAAGGCCACCATTATCTTGGCTTTGTGTTGGGTTTTGTGGTATATTTTTGCATTTTCTTTCTCTCCTCTGTCCCAACTCTCTGGTCCTGGCTAACCCTTTTCTTTTAGTCCTTTGCCAGAAGTTACCTTAGACTATGGCAAGTTTTCAGACTGAGCCTCTCTGGCTGGGCTTTTGCCGATGAGGAGATGGGTAATTTTTCGAGTTTGCACTTATTAGAAAATTTGAAATATCTTCCTCCTCTTCCTCTTCCTCTTCTTCCTCTTCCTCTTATTTTCTCTCTGCACACCAATTCTATTAACAATCTTTCACACTAAAAGTGTGCTTCCGGGACTCCCTGGTGGTGCAACCAGTTGGGACGCAGACTATGAAGCTGTTTACGGACTCTGCAGCATGAGTTCGATCCCTGGCCGGCCAGGGAGCTACCCACATGGCACAACAGACCTCTCCTGTCTTGACTGCTGCTCCCCTCAGCAGTGTATTTCAATCAATCCACCTGTTCTGTTCCCCACTCTGTCTCTGGTGAATCCTCCCACTCCAGCCCCCTCTACACACCTCTGGCCTGTACCCCAGCTCTTGTATGCATAAATAAATAAATCTTTAAAAAAAAAAAGTGTGCTTCCTTTGCCTTTGTGTATGCAGATGCCAGATCCCTTTTAGAATGTGCACCCCTTACCAGTTTGCACTAATAAGAGCCTTGGACTTCTTGGTAGTCTTTGGACAAAAGTTGAACAAAGAGATCTACTCAAACTTATTTTTTTTTCTTTAAAGATTTATTTTTTTTATTTATTTATACAAGCACTGGGTACAGTCAGAAGCGCAGGAGGGTGAGAGAATTCACCAGTGCCAGAGCGGGGAGCAGAGCAGGCAGAAGGACCGCAGTACAAGGCTGAGGGGAGCAACAGGCGGCGGGAGAGGTCTGCGCGCCATGTGGGACCCTCCTCTGGTGGCCAGGGAGCAGCTGGGGATCGAACCAGTGCTGCAGAGGCTGCGGGTAGCTTCGCAACCCAGCGCTCAACCGCTGCGCCACTGGGGAGGCCCTCAGACTTATTTTTTCTGAAGCAATATGCCATGATCAGTGGTCTTCTCAAAGTCTGATTTTCTTCTAGGTCTGTAACGGTCCTTTTTCCCAGAGCTGTCAACTTGATAAGGTATGAAAAGATAGATCAGAAATGGGAAAAAATTAGTAAGAAAAACATTGGGCCAAAGAAATTTATGGTAGCAGGTGTCTGGGCCTAGAGTTACTGTGTTTTTAACCTCTTGTTTACCAGCCTATGGGAACAGCAAAATTTGTCCTTGAGTCCTATCCTGTCTTTGTCCCAAGACAATACCTGATTCCCCACACTCGTGCCAACATTGGATATTATCAGTCTTTCATTTTTGTCTAGCTCATGGGTGAAACATGTTTTGCCTTTTCCTGAGAGTTGGTACGGTTGTCTCCATTTATTTTATTGGTCACTGTAGCGTAGGCAGGCAGTAGGGAGACCAGGCAAGAAGAGTTCAGAGCCCTCAGTGGTTTTTTCAGGCTTTTAATGATCTTTCTACGTCATGTGTAGTTAGGCAACCAGGTGCAGGTCAGGCAGAGGGGCCAGGGGGCCAGGAAGCTGGCAGGCCTCCCATCCCCCGGCGTATCTTTACTCTCTCTGGTGTTCTCTCTTCCCCTTGTAGTCATTTCTGCGGCTTTCTGCTGCCGTACCATCCTCCGCTGCCCTTATAGCCTCAGTATCTCAGCTCAGGTGTGCCCACCTCCGCATGCCCACACCATACTCCAGGTGTCCACCCTCAGGCATGGGTACCCAGAGTCCACCCTCCCAAGGCCTCCTGCATTCAAGGCCACAGGTGATTGCCACAGACCAACGGGCAAGCTGGAGCAATCTTTATTTACCCTAAAGTCACCTATGCGTTTTCTTTTGTGAATTGCCTTTTCATATTCTTTGCCCTCTTCTCTTTAGGGTTTGTCTTTTTATAACTGATTTATATTTGGTTCTTTATATATATATTCTGGGTATAATATTTTGTTATATTAAAAATATAAAAACATTTCTTTTATATCCTTTGATTAACATAAGTTTTAATTTAAATGTATTCAATTGTATAAGACTTTATATTTACATTTTTATGTCTTATTTAATATATTTTCACTGTCACAAAATCATAAAGACATTCTCTTCTATTATCTCCTAACGATTTCCAGATTTTTTTCTCTGCAGATATATAATCTGTTTAATAAGACAACAGAATGACATCGTGCATATTGTTTTATAACTTGTTTTGTCATTTAGCAATACATTTTGAGCATCTTTTCATGTGAATAAATATGACAGTAGTGTTGTGGGTGGGGTTTCCCAGGAAACAGTCTTGGAGATAGGGATTTGTGTGCAGGAAGTTTATTAGGTATTGCTTTCAGGATCAACAAGTATGGGGAAAGGGAATGAAGTAGGATTAGACAGGAGGGCAAGCTAGGTGATGGTGCAGGAGCAACAAGGGCACCAGCTTTGTAACTTAGAGGGCTCTGCAATGTTATCCCACATTGATGGAAGAAGGTTCGGTCTTCATACTTCTATGGCATTTGATGTGAACTGCCCCTGAGGCGGGGGTGTAACACCGGGCAAGGCTATTGACTTTTTTTTTAAGATTTATTATTCAGGCATATAAGAACTGGGGTCTGTACCAGAGGTGTGGGGGTGAGAGGATTCACCAGAGACAGAGTCAGGAACAGAACAGGCAGACTGACTGAAACACACTGCTGAGGGGAGCAGCGGGTGAGACAGGTGAGGTCTGCTGTGCCATGTGGGTAGCTCCCTGTCCAGGGATCGAACTCATGCTGCAGTGGCTGTGGATAGCTTCATAGGTTGCATCTTAATCCCTTGTGCCACCAGGGAGACCCAAGGGTATTGACTTTAGCTGAGTACAATTCCCAAATACAGCTAGCAGGTGAGAGCTGTGAGCCTGTAACACTCCCAACACCTGGGTGTCCTAAAAGGGTACCTGAACAGCACATTACAGAATCTACCGTATTGGGGAAACGTTCGACTTTGAAGACCCTTGCTCACTTAAACAGATGACCTGCTGTAGGCAATTGCTGGCATCAACAGTATCTATCCTTTTATCAGGAGAGCAAAAGCTTTCTCAGAAGTCCCTAGTAGACTTCCCCATATATGTCATTGACTAGAACTAGAGCACATGTTCATCCCCAGGTGCAGGGGAAGTTGGCAAAATGGGAACAGGATTTGCATGATTTTGAACCTGGAGCAGTGAATATTGCTGCCCTAAACAATCTCTGGGTTCTGTTAGCATGGATGAAGAGGGAGAAGGATCATAGACATGTAACTAACAAGGTCTGCAACAAATAGACCTCTAGAAAATAATTTGGAATAATTCATATGGACATAACTTACTAGAAACAGACTTCGTGTTGCTAGGCCTTTGTTTTTTTCCAGCTTTTTGCTGTTACTATTCTGCTACAATAAATATCCTTATAATTATTCCATTCCCATATCAATTATTTCTTCAGAATGAAATGCTAAATCTGAAATTGCTAGACAGTGGTAACATCCCTTTCAAAGAATTCTGATGCAGATTACCAAGATGTACCTTAGAAAGTGTCTGCAAATTTATGTTTTCCCCAAGCAGTAAATGAAGAGGTCTGTTCCTATTGACACTGGCTATTAAAACTCTCATTAACTGTCATCAGTTTTATAATTCTTGAAAATTATCTAATTTGAATTTGTATTTTGCATTGATTTTTGCTAATTTTTGTATTGTTATCCAAAAAAAAAAGAAGTACCTTGGACTATTGTAGTTTTCTGGAAAGTATTGAGATCGCTTTTAGAGTGCTATATAAATTTAATTCTAGCAGACCTGCTTTGTTTTGCTGACCAAAACTAGAAACATACTGATTAACAGTGTTTCCTTTTTAACAATGGGCCCAAGGAACTTCAGGGCATTTTGACCCAGTACCTTAGAATTTTTATTGATAACAATGAGACTGATGATTTGAGGAGGTCTTGGTGTTAACTCCCCAAACTGCCTCCACCCCACCCCACCCCAGGGTTCTGGTGTTGAGCTTGGTTACATTTCAGGAAAATGGATTGGTGTTACCAATACCTAAATATATACACAATTAGTATTCACAGCAGCAGCAGAAGAGTTATGCAAAAAGTACTTTATAGCATGAATATTTTTATGTCCTATAAACTGCACTCTGTATAAGTGCCAAAAATATTTTTAAAGTATCGCTCAGAAAGGTAAAAGAAGGAGAAAAATCATTTTGCTAATTAATCCAATGAAGAATGATGACACGTGACCTTAGCTAGCTTATTAGGAAACATGGCCATGCTATTTTGAAACCGTTTCCTGAAAATGTAGTACATGAATAATATATCTCCAACTCGTTTATACTGTCTTAAGTTTAAAAGGGTTAACAACTATTATTATAGTAAAAGGAAAACCATAGTGCTACCAATCTGAGAAAAGAACTTGAATATTTTACTTGTTCTAAGTATATGAATACATTGTACTAAAATTGCTGGAATAATTTTTATTGCATTTTATTAGTTGTATAATCATGATTGTACTTTATAATTTTCGCACACATTGTTATCTTGCATAGTTATAAGTACCATAAATTCTAAACACTAGGGCAGTAAAATAACACTAAGTCCATATACACTGAAGGTTAAAATTACAGAAAATGGAGCTTCCAGATTGGTGAACATGTGACGATCTGGGGAAGAATGGCTCACATAGAGAGGGCATGGATTTCCATTCCTTTCCCCCATACCTAACTTCTAGATTAATAAATAATCTTTGAGGGCCTCCCTACTGGCCTAGAAGTTAAGTGTTACCACCATGACGGCCTGAGTTCAATCCAGGCTTGTCTCGCCCGCTGCTCCCCTTAGCAGTGTGTTTCAGTAGAACTGCCTGTTCTGCTCCCCACTCTGTCTCTGGTGAATCCTCATACCCCCTGCATCTCTGGCCTATACCCCAGTTCTTCTATGCAAAAATAAATAAATAAAATCTTTGAAAAAATTTATCTTTGAAAAACGAGCAATAAACTAACAGCGCTAAATCATGATGTGAAAATATATGGCCAGTACATCTTCAGTATATCTGCCCAAATGAGACTGGAAAGTTCGGGGACGGGGAGAGGATGCAAGGACAGGAATTTTCCATTTCCACAGATTGGTAAACAAGAGGTTAAACAACCTAATGACACTAGATGCCAACACCTGTTGCCATAAATTTTTTTGGCCCATTGTGTTTTGTTACTAATTTTTTTTTTCGCCTGTGTATTTCTAAGCTATCTTTTTACAGTTTTTACAGCTTATCAAGTTGGCTGCCTTTAAAAAATAATGGGAGGCCCTCCCCGGTGGCGCAGTGGTTGAGCGCTGAGTTGCAAAGCTGCCCGCGGCCTCTGCAGCGCCGGTTCGATCCCCGGCTGCTCCCTGGCCACCAGAGGAGTGTCCCACATGGTGCGCAGACCTCTCCTGCCGCCCGCTGCTCCCCTCAGCAGTGTACTTCGGTCCTTCTGCCTGCTCTGCTCTCCGCTCTGGCTCTGGTGAATTCTCTCACCCTCCCACGCTTCTGACTGTGCCCAGTGCTTGTATAAATAAATAAAAAAATGAATCTTTAAAAAAAAAAAATAATGGGAGTAGACAGACTTAGAAGTAAAAAGTCACAGACCTTGAAGCAGACCAGTTGAGACTGCAGCTGTGGACACACCGCCTCCATGACATGTTCCCCTTGGAATTGGTCATGAGCCATGCATGACCCTCGAGCTGCAGCTGATAGGTGCTGGCGACTAGCCCACTCTCCTTGCTTTTTCAGCCGATAAAGTTAACTCCTTTGCTTTGAAACCCCATTTCTAAAATTTGTGGAGGCCCCTAGGGCCAGCACCTCAGAGTCATGTCCAGAGATGTTTCCCCAGAGCTCTTTCCTTATTCTCTCACTCACCAGTGAGTGCCAACTCCTTGCCTGCCCTCCCTGCGGAGTCCTCTTTTTAATCTAGACCAGAGGGTCTCAAGAGCCCTTTCCTGGGCTTGGGAGCAGGGCCCCTCAGTCCATCCTTCTGGTTTCCAGTGGGTTGAACAATGAACAGCAGCTCCACTCCACCTCCCAGTTTATTCACCTGCGTGGTTAGAGGGTGGGATTGGACTGAGACCCCTGGATCCTCTCCAGTGCCAGTGACAACCACGGTAAAGATGAGGAACTTGAGTACCCCATTCAGATAAAAATACAGGAAAAATGAGCAGTCTGCGCATATAGTAGGTGGAATTGTAGTACAGCCTAGCTTTTTTGTGAACCAATTCAGCAACATGCAAACAGAGCATAAAAAATTAATCACACCTTTGACTTAATAAATCTGTGTCTGTGAGTCTAAGATAATTATCCTAATTCCAGAAAAACTTTTATACATACAGATATTGTTACAACATTATCTAAATGATGAAAATTATAAGCATCTTGGATGTCCAAAAATTGGAGAATTAATAAATGAGGAAGTCATTAAAATGTTATTTAAACTATACAATATATATTGCAGTTTAATGACATTTTAAATGGAGTAAAGACAATACCTGTGTTATTAATAGGTGACTCGTAGGATTTTTTTTTTAATTTTATTTTTATATTCCCCATACAATTACAACCCCCTTATTTTGACCCCAAGCCCTCCTTTCCCCGCCCCCCACCCCCCATAGAGTGTCTCTGGTTCATAGTTGTTTGTTGATTTTGATATTTTCTTTCTTATAGTTATTCTTTTTCCTGTTCCCTTATTTAAGTTTTCTAGATTTCTGCTATGAGTGAGACCATCCGGTATTTTTCTTTTTCTTTCTGGCCTAAAAATATGGAACGCTTCACGAATTTGCGTGTCATCCTTGCACATGGGCCATGCTAATCTTCTCTGTATCGTTCCAATTTTAGTATATGTGCTGCCGAAGCGAGTACTCGTAGGATATGTTTACTGAAAAAAACACGGCACAGGAAGACTGAGTATAGGGAATATATTTTGGGAATATAAATATAGGTACATATTCTGATTTTTTTCAAAACAAAACAGTGGAAAGATAAAGTAAAAAACTATTGAAAGTGGTTTCCTAAAAGGGGAGGGAGGGAATGTGGCTTGAACAAAGATGGACACTAGAGCTCTCTGAATTTATCTTGTTTCATAGTGTTGTTTTGTGTAAAAGATGGTCCTCAAAAATCCCCACCTGCTGATATTTACCTCCTGAAGTGTTCTTTGACATTGTGTAAAGATTGGTCCTTGTTACCAATACAAGTTGGCAGAGGAGATGATACATAATTTCTAAGATTAGGTTCCAAAAAACAACTGTGTTTTCCATTTTACTCTTTCTCTTGGATCACGTGTTCTGGGGGAAGCCAGTTGCCCTATAGAGCAGTTCTACCTGGTGAAGATCTGAGCCAAGCCAACAACAATGTGGGTGAGCCATCTTGGAAGCAGGTTGTCAGGCCCTGGTTAAGCCTGGAGATGAATGACTGCAGCCCTGGATGACATACTGGCTGCGTTTCATGACAGACCTTATGCCAGAACCACCCAGCTAAGACATTCCGAATTTCTAACCTTCAGAAACTGTGAGACAATATGTGGTTGTTATTTTAAATTGCTAAATTTAATTAATTTGTTATGCAGCAATAGATCACTAATACACATTGGAAACATAAAATTGTTTTTAAATAATTTAAAAACTGAGTGCAATCAAGAAAAACCAAGAAGCACGCCTTAGAAAAATGAAGAGTGGGGCCTCCCTGGTGGCGCAGCACGAGTTCAATCCCAGGCCAGGGAGCTAACCCACATGGTGCAGCAAACCTCTCTTGTCTCACCCACTGCTCCCCTCAGCAATGTGTTTCAGTCACTCTGCCTGTTCTGCTCCCCACTCTGTCTCTGGTGAAACCTCTCACCCCACCCCCCATACCTCTGGCCTGTATCCAAGTTCTTGTATGCATAAATGAAGACTAACTCAGGCAAATGAACTTAACATATATCAAGTTGGTTGCAAACTACACAGAGTATAATTATTTCTTTTTTTTTTTAAATTTATTTATGCACACAAGAGCTGGGATACAGGCCAGAGGTGTGGGGGTGAGAGGATTCACCAGAGACAGAGTGGGGACAGAACAGGCAGACTGACTGAAATACACTGCTGAGGGGAGCAGCAGGTGAGAAAGGAGAGGTCTGCTGTGCCATGTGGGTCACCTTCCAGGCCGGGGATTGAACTTGTGCTGCAGTGGCTACCGATTACTTCATAGTGCTAATGTTTAACTCTATGTGCCACCAGGGAGGCTCCAGAGAATAATTATTTCAAGTGACTAGCCAATACAGTACTTGACTGTACATCCCTAGTGGGCTAGATTCTAAGGACAAAAGAAACTGCAAATAAATCTTAAATGACATATGTTCAGTTATACACTGTTAGTAACATTGGTATTGTCATTCTAACAGTATCCTATTGATGACCTCTCAAATAAGCAGCCAATTATTTAAAAAGTCAAATGGGTTTATTTCAGGATCAACAATAACAAATAATTTGGAAAGTGAGGTGTCATGGTTAAACAAATGCACACTTCTTCAGAATAAAAGAAGGAAACTTAAAAATATAAAGTTGAGAGGGTCTGTTATAAACAGAGTTCATTGGAAGAAACGGGAGTCTGAAGTACAGTGGTTTTTCATTTGCTGGGTTGTGGCATTCTCTCATTGACTGAGCTGTTGCTGGGTAAAGAGGAGCTTCTCCACTGGGGCAGCAAAGTAGCGTCACTTCCCGTGGAAGAGGCAAGGCACGTCTCTTCGGGTTGGATTCTGCAGTGTGTGCTCATTGTGCATGTGTGGTGAACTCTCCTCTTCTAGCCTCCTGACCTCATTAAATGAGATTTCTGTATATTCATTTTCACATTATTTATATAATAAAGCCAATAAATCATTATGCTAATATCATTAAGAACCAAGATTATATATATGAAAGAGAGACAAAGACAAAAATCAAAGAAATTAAGTCAAATCCTTTAATCTTTAATTTGAATTGGAAATAGCAGTATAATTCAGGTTTTATTTTTCTTTTTCTAAAAAAGTATGTCTTTCCTAGCTCTGTGCCCTGAAAATACCTAAAAGAAATGACAACATAATAACAATAAATACCCAGCATCCAGATTGTGGTGACTAAATATAATTTAAAACAAACAAACATGCAGAACTCCTTAGGGAAATGACTAATTTCAGTTCTGAGACTGGAAATGTAAAAGATGAACCTGAAATATCCTGTCTTACTAGAAATTAAGGACCACAGAGTCATAGTAAAGGACTAGGGAACCAACTTAAAGGGGTTCTCACTGGTTCAAGATAGGGCAGTTTGAACATCAAAAAGCAGAAAGCTTGCAAAGTAGTGTACATATTTATACATTAAATATTCTAAGACTCCATGAGTTCATAATGATACTAAAAAATAAAACCTTACTGGTCACTTTTTGGAAGTTGCTAGGATACCAACCTATTAATCATAAAACTGGCAAATAGTAAAAAACTAAGCATTTATTCTGCCTACTATATTTCAGAACATCCAGAATTAATGTGAAAGTTCTTCATTATAAAAAAATTCAAGCTATGAAAAAAAACAATTAGAAAATCACCATTTCATGAGGAAATGTATGGGTTATTGCAATGCCTTAATACCTTCATCTAAGTATTTGGTTATTTGTATGCATAATATGTAAATATTCATTGAATAGTTCATTTACTTTTTGTGCATTTCATTGTCAGTAAAGTATACCTCTGTTGACCTCAAACAAAAGCAATCTGTTGTTCCAACAACAAAATGGGTTTATTTGAAAACAAATTGAAGGGAGGGCATATTGGAGAGTGTGTTCATGGCAAGACTTATGTGTACTTCCTGGAATCCAAGACTTACAACTCCCTCTATGTATTCAGGAGGAAATTCTCAGCTCTATCAGAGGGGGAAACAACATCATTTCTCAAGGGGGATGCAAGACATGTTGGGTTTGCTCATTTATGTATGTGTGGGTACTCTCTAGCCTCCCAACATCATTTAGGTGGAATGCTGATTATTATTATTTAAAGATTTATTTATTTATGCATACAAGAACTGGGGTAAAGGCCAGAGGTATGGGGGTGTGTGTGTGAGAGGATTTGCCAGAGACAGAATGGGGAGCAGAACAGGCAGACTGACTGAAATACACTGCTGAGGGGAGCATTGGGTGAGCCAGGAGAGTTCTGCTGTGCCATGTGAGTCATCTCCCTGGCCTGGGATCAAACTCGTGCTGCAGTGGCTGTGGACCGCTTCATAGGTTGCATCTTAACCCCTTGCACCATGGGTGAGGTCCGAAATGCTGATTATTAATGTTCACACTTCAATTTAATACTTTTATTTCAGTTTAAAAATTAAACCTCGTTTTTAAAAATCACCATCTTGTCTTCCAATGAACTGTAGTAAGTACAAAGCACCCTATGAAATATGTTTGCCAAAAAATTGAACTTAAATCTAGCCAAGACTCCAGATGTGTCTACCAGCTTCAGTAAATAAAGAAGACAATAGGATGCAACCAGACAAATTTGGAATATGGGACATTCTACAAGATAAATGACATAGTTTCTTTGGTGAACTAATAATATAAAAGAGAAAGAGAAGGGTTATAGAATAAAGAGACATATGAGCCATATTAACCAAAACATGTGGACATTGTTTGGGACTTGATTTTGGAGGGGAACAAAATTTGCCATCTTGAAATATGCCCCTTTGGTATATTGATAATTTTGAGCTTTTGATTTTTAAGAAGTAGTAAACAAGAAAAACTCTGAAAACCAAGTAGATGTTACCCTTTTGGAAGAGACATGTACAATGGATAAGGGAAAATCTCCATTTGTAAGGTGTCTCCTCCACTGTACCAGGAAGTGGAGGATGACTAAACCTCTAGAAACTTTTATCAATGGAAAAGGTGGAGTTTAAATCTACATAATAATCATATCTTGTTTACTGTGCTTTTCCTGGTAAACTTTCTTAACTGGCTTTCCCATTTCTTCTCTGCCCACCCCACCCCTAACATCTTTTGTCTTTAGGTGAAGATGTTATTTTAAAGGGTGACTTGGATGGTATTGGGGATTTAGTTTTCCAGAGTCTCTCACATGTACACAGAAGTATGCATGTTATTAAACTTATGTTTATTTTTCTCCTGTTAATCTGTCTTTTAATACAGGGAGTGTTTCAGCCAAGAATCTGGAAGAGTAGAGGGAAAATTATTTTTCCTCCCCTACAATATAAACAAACTAACTGTAAAATGCCATTTTGATACAACCAGGAAAACTTTTTTCCATTTTTATTGAGACAATTTACTTATAGCACCATATACATTTAAGGTATATAGCAATATATATGTATACACACATATGCATATATATGTACATATATAACCACAATACATTTAATTAAAATGCATCATAGATACAAAAAAATAGGGTTTTTTCCTTGTGACAATAACTCTTAGGATTTACTCTCTTAAAAACCTTCAAATATACCATATAGTCATGTAGATTATATCTCTAATATTTATCTTATAAACTGAGGTTTGTACCCTTTGACCACCTTCATCCAATTCCCCTAATCCCACGACCCACTGAGAACAAATGAATCAGGAAAATTTACCATATTGGGTATTATATGCTTTAAGGAATTAGTGTTTATTTTATTAGGTGTGATAATGGTATTGTGTTCCTAAAGATTGTATTCTGGTGAAATTATGATTTAATTACTCCAGGGGGAAAAGAATCAGGGAGAATAAATTATGCAAGAAAGTCAAAGTAGTAACTCATTAAGCTATTCTCTTTAGTTTTGTATATTTTATTAAGCTATTAAGTTATTAAGCTTCAAACTCACCCTTCCATGCTCTTCCTTTTGATTCCTGGGTTGGGATTCTACAAACCAGGCTTCTGCTTTACAAGGTACTTCCGGTTTGACTCCGCCTATGGGGGGGCCATAGAGGGAGACTGCAAGGCTGGAGGACAGCAAGGAAATTGGAGTCCTTTTTCTTCCTTGTTCTTTCCTGTCAGCTTCCAGCTTCCGTCCGCATCTCCCTCCAATCCCCTATCCCACCCCAATAACATTTCTTCACCTGTGCACCAGTGGCGCCCTTCCATATGTACCCCTGAATCCACTTTGCAGTTTTCCGGCCTTCACAGAGCCAGCTTCACGGATCTCCCGTTGCATATAGCAGCATGAGGTGAGTTGCACCTTGTGCTCAGAGGTCTGAGTCCCAATCCCATGAAGCCCTTCCTTCAAGCATCTAAGTTATAATAAGCTGTAAGTTCTTCTGAGTTGGAAACTTCTAAGTTGTAAGTTCTAAGCTTGTTTCCCCAGCTTCGGGGTGGAGCAGCTTCCTGCAGTTACTTTGTCTACAATACCTTTCTCTTTTCACCTTTTGTGTTTAACAACTTTGTGCTTTGTTAACATATTTTGTTAAATCCTGTCCAAATAACTAATGTGGTTTCTGTCTCCTGACTGGTCCCTGACTGAGAGGCACACCAACTCCCATCTGTCATAGTTGAGGGCTGTTGGGGGTGGGGGAGGGGTTCGTCTCCAGCATTGCTTGTCTGCCATATGTGTGACAACGCTGACTCCAGCAGCAACAGAGCAGGCCCCAGTAGCAAGAGAAAGCCTTCCAACAATGTAATGTTAGCAATTGGAAGTTGGGCCAGTGTACTATGTTGATAAGGGAATGGGGATGGTGGGGGGGTGGGAGAGGGGCTTGACAATGTTTGCTATTCAGCCATATGCCCTTTATTTTTTTTTAAGATTTATTTATTTATGCACACAAGAACTGGGGTGTAGGCTACAGGTGCAAGGGGTGAGAGGATTCACCAGAGACAGAGTGGGGAGCAGACCAGGTGGATCCACCGAAATATACTGCTGAGGGGATCAGCGGGTGAGACAGGAGAGGTCTGTGGTGCCATGTGGGTCACCTCCCTGGCTGGCTGGAACTCTTGCTGCAGTGGCTGGCAATAGCTTGATAGTGCTGTCCTTAACCCCTGTGCCACCAGCAAGGTCCTCAAATTCCCTTTATAAAAAATTAATTTCTGGTTACACAAGCATTTGTGAAAGACACTTATCCTTGAAAGATAGTTATTAAGCATAAAGCTAAAGTTCTCTCAATCACCATTTCCAATTCTAATTGCCCTCTCTTCCTTAATCCCCAGAGGTAACTCTTCAGTTCTCATCTATGGGTACTTTTCTACATCTGTATGCTTATTAAAATATACATGGCGTTATTTTGTAGGTTTTGTTTTTATTTCAAAGTATACATATCTTTTTGCAATTTCCTTTATTCCCTAAAAAGTTGTCTTGGATGTCATTCTACGTTATGACATAAAGAGCCACCTTATTCTTTTTTAACTGTTGCATAATATTCCCCATTATGATTCTAGGGAATTTTTGTGTTAACTTTGTTGTTGCTGTATGTCCACTTATTAAAAAATGTTATGATTAATATACACACACTGGGTCTTTGTACCTATTTTGGAATGTTTCTCTAGGGTAGATACAGAGTGATAAAAATACTAGTTCAGAGAAAGTGCATTTTTTTAAAAATTGCATTAAATGCTAAAAACGTGTCCTCCAAACTATAGATCCAGTTTTCAAATGCACTAAAAGGATGCCAGTGTCCTTCTTACTATACTACTCACTGTAGATGCTTTAGCCTACATTTCCACTTCGTACTTGTTCTGGATTCCTTTCGCAGAAGATAGCACAGGGGCAGAAAGCTGTCCAAGGAGCCACCAGAACTACTGTAATTCAGCAGGAGATATCTACATCTTCAGGGAACCTTCAGAGTGGTAGCATGTATATGGTGTCCAGCTGAGAGCTGACAGACTGTTGGAGTGGATTTGTTCCTGAGCACAGTAACAACTCCTGGAAATAATCAGGTGCATTTTGTGGTGCTTTGAATTCCTTGCATGACTGGGTGGTGGGATAATAAGTTTCTACTTAGCTTTGTTTCAGAAAACAAACAGGTCCACCAACAGTGGACCTGGATGCCTGTAGAAGTGACAGTTAAGAAGTAAAGCTAGATAGTTTCCTTCAGTTACTAAATATATCTTGGTCTGGGATCCATGGTATATTTTGCCATGTGAACATTGGGGAAAAAAGGTTTTTTTCAGGCAGAGGAAACAACAATGATCAAGGATCTGAGATGGGGCTATGTTTATGAGATTTAGGAATGTAGGGAGGCTGACTGGAACAGAGAGTGAAGGGGGCCAGGAGAAATGCGGTCAGAGAGATAATGATGAGGAGTGGAAACTATTGCAGCTTTCCCAGATCACTTCTTGATGAAGGGTTGTTTTAAACCTCGTAGCTTTTACAGTGTATGCTCTTGGTTTCTTTGGCAGCTCAGTTCCCTCAAAACTTCAGTAAGCCTCTGATCCATTTGTGTGCTGTAATCGCATCCAAAGTTATTTACTAGACATAGTTGTAAATTGTGCCTTACGCGTTTACTTCCTTGCACCCATTTCTTCTCCCTTTTCAGATTAATGGTGGCTTACTTGATTCCATCTCAAACAATAGGTTTAGATGAGAAGGACACTACCCCCTCAATCTGATTTTTACTTCAGGGTAGAGTCCCTATGTTTAACTGAGGAGTTTAATGTGCCTTTGTATCAAGTGCTCAAGCAATCCCTAAATACTAGCATGGTGACTGATGCTATTGCAGCTGTTTAGCTGTCTTGCCATACTTCTACAGATTTGACTGCTACGAGATGATGAGACCCACTGGATTTAGATGGTATATTACTTACAGAAACAGCAAAAGCAAGATCAGCGTGGGTCAGCTTCCCTTGGCCCTAGTCCTGCAGGGTAACATGGAACCTGAGGAGCCAAGGGACAGACCACCAGAATGGTAAGTCACTCTGCATGGGGAAGCCAAGTCCAAACTACAGTCAAGTAGTTTTATAGCTAGCCAGCAGCTGTGCCCAAGCAGGGGAGTGGGGAAGGTGGAAAGGGCTCCAAAACCAGGGAGATGGATGAGAACGGCCTTGTGGTAATCTCCCATAATATACGAATGATAAATTGCCATGCAGCAGCTCCCTGTCCTTATCTTCTCTTATTCCAGGAGGAATCACAGGGCATTCCACTAACAGATGGGTCAGACTGCAATCAAGCCCTGCTTATGTAGCTGACGTGGACATGTACAAGGTCGCCAGCTTGCCATGATGGAGCTTGTGACACAAAGCTTTATTCAGTCTTCTCTCATATTTGGGATACAGGAGCAGTCAACTCTTCTAACCTGGTAGCCCCCAAATTCCCAGTGCTTACCCTTTAATTTCTGCTCTTGAACCAATCCTTTTTTTTTTAAGAAGTGGGGTACAGGCCAGAGTTGTGGGGGGTGAAAAGATTCACCAGAGAGAGCAGGGAGCAGAACAGGCAGAGTGACTGAAATACATTGCTGAGGGGAGCAGCGGGCATGCCAGGAGAGGTCTGCTGTGCCATGTGGGTTGCTCCCTAGCCAACCGGGGATCAAACTTGGGCTGTAAAGGCCACGGACAGCCTCACAGCGCTGTGCTCAACCCCCTATGCCACCTGGGAGGCCCCGAACCAATCAATTCTTGCTTGAGCTTTTCTCTTCCTTACAATACCTTGTTAAACACAACCAGTAACCGTCAATACACACCACTAACCTTTTCTATCCTGTTTTCCCTAAAGCTATCAATTCAGGAGGCACTTGGCCTGACTTATGGTTATGACCGGTAACATCTTCATCAAGTGTTTTGCTGTTCTTTAGCAAGATCATATTTCTATCCTCTAATATTAGTTTTCTCATTTCCCACAGGCTCAAACACAACAGATATTTTGTAATTTTTCATCTTATAGTACTGTGTGGGAAGAGGTCATTGTGACAGCCCTTCTCCATGCAATCATTCAGAAACCCAGGCTGGGGTCCTCCCTGGTGGTGCAAGGGGTTAAGTGGCAGCACTATGAAGCTATCTGCAGCCACTGCAGCACAAGTTCGATCCCTGGCCTGAAAAGTGACCCACATGGTGCAGCAGATCTCTCCTGTCTCACCCTGCTGCTCCCCTCAGCAGTATATTGCAGTCAATTTGCCTGTTCTGTTCCCCACTCTGTCTCTGGTGAATCCTCTCACCCCCTCATACCTTTGGCCTGTACCCCAGTTCTTGTATGCATAAATAAATAAATCTTTATAAAACAAAACAAAACAAAGCAAAGCAAAGCAAAACAAAACAAAACAGAAGCCCAAGCTGACAGAGGCTTTGCTATCTTCAGGATGTGGTTGCCAAGGTCATCCTTACAAGTAAGGTACAGAGCCACCTTCATGACAACAATCTAGAAGAGGAGAAAAGCATATAGGAACACCCTTAGGAAATTTATATGGGCAGGCTGAAAGTGCCATGTGAATTTGTTCTCACATTTATTGCTTATAGTTTCATTTTATGACCACACCTAATTGCGTGGAAGACAGGGAAATGTGTGCGCAGAAAGAAGAAAGCATGAATTAGGTGATCAGTTACCAATCTCTGTCACAGGGCATTGTGGAATTGTGGTGAAAAGTGGCTAAATTCTGGATTGAAGATAGAGACTTCAGAACTTGTTGACTCCAAGGTTTTTGATCTGAATAACTGGAAGAATAGAGTTGTCACATATGAAGATGGATAACACTTATCAAAAGCTAAATTTTAGGCATGCGTTTTTTGAGGTGCCTGTGAGCATTCACATGGAGACATTAAATGAGCTGGTGGATTTGCAGGTTTACAATTCAAAGGAGTGATCACAACTGAAAATAGAAATTTGGCATTTAAAGTCATTGGACAACACTAACTGCAAAATTTTATATACAATAGTATTGAATTTCATTCATTCTGCCACGTATATTTTTTGCACATTTTTATTTCTTTGAAATTATTACATATCTTACACACTCAATATAATCTTCAAATATTATAATTGACAGTGTTTTATCCTTGTTAGTGGCATTTCAGATACTGTATTTAAGATACTGTATTAATGGTACCTCAGATTCAATGATGAAGTAATTACTATTAGTATTAGTAAAGAATGATGATCATAATATCGAGCACTTAATATTTTGCACGAGGCTATGTGCTAAATTCCTTCTATGACTATTTTCATAAGTAGTTATTGTATAGAAATATTGAGAGCACAGACAGTAGGATCTGACTACATGGATGTGTAATTCTGGCTCTGGATTTACAAATTACATTTACAAATTACAAATTACATTACATGTTTAATCTGTCTGTGCCATAGTTTCTTAATCTCTAAAATGGAATAAAAGTAGTACCTAATTTATAGGTTTATCATGAAGGTTAATGGAATGAATACATGTAAAGTACTTAGAACAGTGCTTAAGCACATGATAACAGCTAAATTATACAATAACATTGTTAAAATTATGTGAAAATGTATATATGTATCTAAAAATTCATCAAGCTATACTCTTCAGTGTACTTTACCATATGACTGTATTTTATACCTCAATAGTAGAGGAAAACAACCAAAACAAAAAAGTTAGCACAAGAGATTGTCTCTTTCCTAAATAAGAAAAAACCATGTACAATGATATTCATTGAAACATTTTTTGTCTTAATATAGTTACTCTAGTGTTCTTTTTTTTTTTTAATAGAGGCACGTTTTTATTTATTTATTTGTTTGTTTGTTTTGTTTCTACATGCACTGGGTACAGTCAGAAGTGCCGGAGGGTGAGAGAATTCACCAGAGCCAGAGCGGGGAGCAGAGCAGGCAGAAGGACCGAAGTACACTGCTGAGGGGAGCAGTGGGCGGCAGGAGAGGTCTGCGCGCCATGTGGGACCCTCCTCCTCTGGTGGCCGGGGAGCAGCTGGGGCGCTGCAGAGGCTGCGGGCAGCTTTGCAACCCAGCGCTCAACCGCTGCGCCACCGGGAAGGCCCACTCTAGTGTTCTTTTGATTAGTGTTAGTGTGTCATATCTCTCGTCATCCTTTTACTTTTAATCTATCCGTGTCTTTACATTTAAAGAGGGTTTCTTATAGAAAACAAGTACCTGGGTCTTGCTTTTGTTAATCTACTCTGACAGTTTCTGTCTTTTATTTGGTATATTTAGACCATTGTTGTTTGAAGTGATTATTGATGTGGTTGGATTAATATTTGCCATATTCCGGTTTTCTTTTTTTTTTTTTAAAGATTTATTTAATTTATGATTGAACTCTTGCTGCAGAGGCTGAGGATATCTTCACAGTGCCGTGCTTAACCCCTTGCGCCACCAGGATGGCCCCTGTTCCTGTTTTCTATTCTTTGTCCTTGTTTTTTGGTTCCTTTTGTCTTTTACTCTTTCTGCTTCTTTTTATTTATTTATTTATTTATTTATTTATTTTATTTATTTATAGAAGCATGGGGTACAGTCAGAAGCGCGGGAGGGTGAGAGAACTCACCAGAGCCAGAGCGGGGAGCAGAGCAGGCAGAAGGACCAAAGCACACTGCTGAGGGGAGCAGCGGGCGGCAGGAGAGGTCTGCGCGCCATGCGGGACCCTCCTCCGGTGGCCGGGGAGCAGCCGGGGATCGAACCGGCGCTGCAGAGGCTGCGGGCAGCTTCGCAACCCAGCGTTCAACCGCTGCGCCACCGGGGAGGCCCTCTTTCTGCTTCTAACTGAATATTTTATATGATTCCATTTTCTCTCTTAGCATATCAGTAGCACTTTTCTTAGTGGTTGACTTAGAGTTCACAATAGACATTTACAACTAGTCTCACTCCATGCTCAAATATCACTATACCACTTCATGAGTAGTCCAAATCCTTTATAATAATTCTTCCTTCCTATTCCTTATAACATTTCTACTATTTATATTACTTATCCACAAGCTAATTGTCACTTCATACACTGCTGCTATTATTGTTTTTTTCACTTTTATTTATTTATTTTTTTAATAGAGGCATGTTTTTATTTATTTATTTGTTTGTTTGTTTTGTTTATACATGCACTGGGTACAGTCAGAAGCGCGGGAGGGTGAGAGAATTCACCAGAGCCAGAGCGGGGAGCAGAGCAGGCAGAAGGACCGAAGTACACTGCTGAGGGGAGCAGCGGGCGGCAGGAGAGGTCTGCACGCCATGTGGGACCCTCCTCCGGTGGCCGGGGAGCAGCCGGGGATCGAACCGGCGCCGCAGAGGCCGCGGGCAGCCTCGCAACCCAGCGCTCAACCGCTGCGCCACCGGGGAGGCCCTGCTATTATTGTTTTGGACAAACTTGTCTGTGAGATCATTTAAGAATGAGAACAACTAAAGTATTTATTTTACCTTCATTCCTTCTCTAATGTTTTGCATTTTTTGTGTGTAGATTCACGTTTCTGAACTATTGTCATTTTCCTTTGTTCTGAAGCATTTCTCTTTTTTTTTTTTGAAGATTTATTTATTTATGCATAGAAGAGCTGGGGTACTGGCCAGAGGTGCGGGGGTGGGGAGGGGTGTGTGTGTGAGAGGATTCACCAGAGACAGAGCGGGGAACAGAACAGGCAGACTGACTGAAATACACTGCTGAGGGGAGCAGCGGGCGAGTCAGGAGAGTCTGCTGCGCCATGTGGTTCAGCTCCATGGCCAGGGGTGGAACTCATGTTGCAGAGGCTGCTGATTGCTTCACAGAACTGTGCTTAAGCCCTTGCACCACCAGGGAGGCCTGTTCTGAAACATTTCTTTTCATCTTTCTTGCAAGGCAAGTCTACTGGCAACAAATCTGCTCAGTTTTTCTTTTTTTGAGAAAGTATGTAGTGCCTCTTACTTAAGAAGAATTATTTGCATAAAGAATTGTACGTTCGGGCCTCCCCGGTGGCGCAGTGGTAGAGCGCTGGGTTGCGAAGCTGCCCGCAGCCTCTTAGGTGCCGGTTCGATCCCCGGCTGCTCCCCGGCCACCCGAGGAGGGTCCCACATGGCACGCAGACATCTCCTGCCGCCCGCTGCTCCCCTCAGCAGTGTACTTTGGTCCTTCTGCTTGCTCTGCTCCCTGCTCTGGCTCTGGTGAATTCTCTCACCCTCCCGTGCTTCTGACTGTACCCAGTGCTTGTATAAACAAAACAAACAAGTAAATAAAAAAAAAAAAATGCCTCTATTAAAAAAAAAAAAAAAATCAAAAAAAAAAAAAGAATTGTACGTTGGTGACTTTTTCTTTCAAAGCTTTTAAAGATTTTTATTTTTATTTATTTATGCATACAAGAACTGGGTTGTAGGCCTGAGGTGAGGGGGGATGGCGGGGGTGGGTGGGTAAGAGGATTCACCAGAGACAGAGTAGGGAGCAGAACAGGCAGATCTACTCAAATACACTGCTGAGGGTAGCAGTGGGCGAGGCAGGAGAGGTCTGCTGTGCCCTATGTGGGTAGCTCCCTGGCTGGGGATCGAGTTCAGGCCACAGTGGTAATAGCTTGATAGCACTGAGGTTGACCATTTACACCACCAGGGAGGCCCTTCTTTCAACATTTTAAATAGTTAACTCCATTTGCTTGGTTTCTAACGAGAACTCCAATATAATTCTTATTTTTGCTCCTCTGTAGGTAAGGCATGCCCTCCTCTGCTTCTTTCAAGACTTTCTCATCGTCTGGCTTTCTGACATACCTAGGTATAGATTTTTTTGGTATTTATCCCACTTGGGTATTCTGTTAGCATCCTAAGCTTAGAAAGCTTAACCATTACTACTTCAAATATTTTTAGGTTCCTTTTTCTCTTTCTTCTTCTTCTGTTATTCCCAGTATGTGTTGTTACAGCTTTTGTATTTGCCCCATAATTCTTGGATATTCTGTTCTGTCTTTTTCATTCTTTTTTCCTCTTTGCATTTCAGTTTTGGAAGTTTCTGCTGACATATATTCAAGCTCACTTATTCTCTCCTTTGCTGTATCTGGTCTACTGATAAGCACATCAAAGGCATTCTTCATTTCTGTTATTTTTATTTTAAGCATTTTCTTTTGATTCTTTCTTAGAGTTTCCAATTTTTTGCTTACATTAACCATCTGTTGTTATATGTTGTCCACTTTTCCCACTAGAGCTCTTAGCATATTAATCACAGATTTTTAAAAATTCCTGGTTTAAATTCCAGCATCTCTGTCATATCTGAGTCTAAATCTGATGCTTGCTGTGTTTCGTCAAACTTTCTTTGCCTTTTGGTGTGCCTTGTAATTTTCAGTTGAAAGGTAGACATGATGTATTGGGGAAAGGAAACTGGTAAATAGCCCTTTAGTGATGTGGTGGTAATTAGTGGGAGGTGGGAAGCATTCTGTAGTCCTGTCATTAGGTGTCACCTTCACAGGTGCTTCTCATTCCTTCCCTGTCCTCCTCTTTAGGTGAGACAGGAAGACTAGAGGGGGCTTGATTTGTGTATTTTCCTTCCCCCTTGTGAAAGACAACCAGAATGCCACTACCCTCACCCCCCCATCCCCAGGATAGGTTGTGGCAACACCCAAAGTTTTGTTAAGCACCCTAAAATAGTTTCCCTTGAGGGCAGGCCTTTGTTAAGAAGAAAAGAATGCTCTGGGCATATTTTAAAATCATTACATTTCTCCCTTCCTTGCTGGGATTTTTCTCCAGGTTACACTCTTAGAATCTGGTGGGACTCCTAGAGCTAAAACTTATAAAATTATTGTGCTCTCCTAAGACTGGCCCTCTCGTAGAGTTCTTAACTCCCTAACTTTTCCACACGGAGCCTCCAGTGATTCATTAATTTTTATTTAAGTTTCCTTATCCTGATACTAGGTTCAGCTGTGGGCTTGTGTTCTGAGGCTTCTGCTCTGTTAAGCTGCGATTCTCTGTATTCGCCTGTCTCTCCAATTCCGGGGACAGCAGTTAGCCCGTGACCTCAATTTTCTCATGGATCTAAGAGGAGTTGTTGATTTTCAGTCTGTTGAGCTTTTATCTTGTTGTGAGGGTGAGAGTGATGACTTCAAAGCTCCTTACATGTTGGACTAGAAAATGGAAGTCAGCATTTTCTTATAATAGCAAAAGATTAAAAACATGCCAAATGTACATCAGTAAAGGGTTGGCTATCCAATTATGCTGCATCTGCCCAATGCAATACTCTGTAATCAAAAAAGTCAGCTCTAGATACCCTAATATGGAAAGATCTATAAAATAGTTAAGTGAAAAAATGCAAGGTGCAGAAAATAAATAGCATGCTAATATTTGGTAGCAAGCTAACAAATGCTTGTTTTAAAAAAGTATGTGTATCACACCTGCTATTCAAAATACATACAGAAAATGCAATTTTTAAATATTTGTGGGAAATATACCAATATTACAGCAATTACATTTTAGCATTGTGGGGGTTATTTTATTTGTTTCTCATTTTTTCAGATTTCCTTAATTTGCTTATACTACTTGTATAATTTTTTCAACGGGCTAGTCTTATAAAAATAGGAACGGACTGGTGGCGCAAGGGGTTAAGTCTCACCCCTATGAAGCAATCCACAGCCACTACAGCATGAGTTTGATCCCTGGGCAGGGAGCTAACCCACATGGTGTAGCAGACCTCTCCTTTCTCATCCATTGCACCTCTCAGCAGTGCATTTCAGTAGATCCAGACTGTTTTGCTTCCCATTCTGTCTCTAGTGAATCCTCTCACCCCCACTCTCATCCCCCTCTCCCCTGCACCTCTGGCTTTCACCTTAGCTCTTGTATGCATAAGTAAATAAATCTTAAAAAAAAATAGAGAAGGAAATATACATAAATGATAGTGGTCGTTGGTTTTGGCAGCGGAAGTAAAGAAAATTCCTCCCTTATTCGTCAGACATTTTGTAATATCATACTACATTTACAGTAATGTCTTTTGTTTGTCTCACAAAAACAGGTTGTATTGTTTAAGCTTCTGGTGTTCAGATTAGGGAAACTGTTAAAAGTTCTTTCACAAAAATGGTGCTTGGATCATGCCTGTTTCTGTTCATTAGAGTAACTTTTACACTACAATTTCTGGCACATATTTAAAAGCTATCAGACATTACTATTTTGAAATGCAATCACATGTTTTTTGAAGGACTTGACCAAGCAGAAAAAACTGATTGATTTGGGAAGTGAGCAAACTGTCAGTGAGCAATGTAGCCACAAACAATAGTACCTTCTGCACACAGCCACCTGAGCCTGCAAATCCAAGAGTGGAGTGATGATGTTCTCTGTATTCCCAAAAGAAGTAAGAACTGAAATTAGCCCAAAAATGTAAAGAAGGGAGAGAATTGATGCTAAATAGTTGACAAATCACCATTTGCATATTTTTCTAAAAACAATGAATCTTACCTAAAAGAATGAGAGAACAAAAGGATATCTAAGAGTCAAAAAAATATAGTTGTTTCTAACAGTCAGAAATGCAATGTTTAGGGCCTCCCTGGTGGTGCAGGGGTTAAAGTCTCAGACCTATTAAGCTATTCCCAGCTACTGCAGCCTGAGTTCAAACCCCAGCCAGGGAGCTAACCCACAAGGCACAGCAGACCTCTCTTGTCTCTACTGCTTGTCTCTTGTCTCCACTGGTCCCCTCAGCAGTGTATTTCAGTAGATCTGCCTGTTCTGCTCCCCATTCTGTCTCTAGTGAATACTCTCACCCCCGTACCTCTAGCCTATTCCCCAGTTCTTGCATGCATAAATAGAAATGAGTCTTTAAAAAAAAATGCAACGTTTAGAATATAAAACAACAACAAAAAACTTCAGCAATTTTGGTGAAAAGTTAGCCTCTTTTCTATTTGTGGAAAGTTTGAATCGCTTCTCGGCCTTTTGGCTAAGATCTCAAGTGTGAAAAGTTTGAAATGCAGAATATATTCCGTCCATCCATCCATCCACCCATCCATCCATGTATTCATCCATCCTACCAGATAAATTCTGTTTTAGAAATCTTAAAGAATGTGAATGTCAACCTTTTATAGCCTATGACAGAGTTACTTGGGTGTAGCCCTGTACCCTATTTTCTTGAGGATCCCTTGGGTTATTCTGCTGGTTCTGGACGCCTTAAAGAAGCTACTTTAATTATTAAAAATGATTTAGGAGTTTAGTATTTTAACAACTTTTCAAAAATGTTCAAAACAACTGTATTAAGAGACTAGATTTTAAATAAGTCTCTATATAATTTTGTTTATACTGTTGATTTGACCAATGTCTTTTTTCCTGTCTTCCCCAATGACAGAACAACCATGAAATTCTACACATTTTCCATATGGCGTACCATGTTATAAGTTAGTGTAGACAAATTAATGTTGTGGTGTATGAATAGTAGCAAATAAGCATATTTGTAAACTTATAAGATTTTACTTTTTTTCTCAGAGAAACAATAATATTTCCAAGTTACAGTAGACTTTGAAGAGACTATAACAAGAGGAAAAGTTGGTTGAAAATTTGCCTTTTTACAAAACTTCTAGGCTGGTCAGGAAGAAATAGGAGGGATGGCTAAGTTAGAACCAAGGTAGAGCTGAAGCTTCATTGGGCTGCAATCATGCAGAGAGAATGTAGTGAGATTTTGACTTGATTTCTGATTTAAGTTACCAAATGGTCATTTTGGTTGACTGCAGTACAGTTTTGATTGTGAAAATGGTTGAGAAAATCAAGTTGATTTTGTTGTCCACATTTAAGTCATGAGACATGTTTTTGCTAGGTAAGATCTGAGAATTTTGGAATCTTGTGGATGGAACTACGAATACCAGTTTGAAGGATCTCTGCGTTCACTGGAACTAGCTTAGGGTCAGGAATGAGGCATAATTAGCTACCCCAAGTTTTACTGAGGCAATTCATCCACCTGCACCACAAACCAGTGATAGGAAGATTCAAGCTTCTCAGGAGGCATTGATATTATTCTCCAATATGGGAAAATAGGTACAGTACTGAAGCCTAAATGAAGTAAGTAAGTCTGTGCTAGTGAAATCGAATTAAAAGGGTCAGATAATTTTGCACTGTGGTTGCTTATATATATTAGAACCCTTCAAAATTTAAATGAAACTCCAACCACCCAAAACTCTAGAGTAAAAGGAAGGAATACCCTGGACTTTGCACAGTATTCCTTGGCTAAGAATGGGTCAGTGTCAGAAAGGTTCTCTCAGGGCAGGATGGGCAGTCTTTTTAAGGTGCTGGTGTCTAAAATTCTATTGAATATCCATGAGCAATAGTCTGTTATATTGTACCTTGTTCTCCTTGGCTTTGTCCTTTGCCTGTTGTGACAGAACATGAAATTGGACCATTTACTTTGATTCTTAGTTGTCTAATTTTTTAAAAAAAATTATTTCTATTTATGTATACAAGAGCTGGGGTGTAAGCCAGTGGTGTGTGCATGTGTGTGTATTTGTGTATGTGTGTGTGTGAGAGGATTCACCAGAGACAGAGTGGGGAGCAGAACAAGAGGATCTACTGAAATACACTGCTGAGGGGAGCATCGGGCAGACAGGAGAGGTCTGCTGGCCATGTGGGTTAGCTCCCTGGCCCTTATGCCTCAGTTGCTGGTGATAGCTTGAGAGCACTTAGACTTTAACCCCTGTGCCACCAGGGAGGCCCCTTCGTTATCTTATTTTTATATTAAAAATACTAAGTCATCGTAGAATTTTCTAATTCCACTTAAATGTCAATTGTCTCATAGGGACATATAATCAAAGCTTCCTCCTTTTTTGTATTAGCTTGACCATTAACCCAGAAGGTATGAAGCATTAACCCCTTGACTGTAGAACACTTTGAAATTATTAAATAACATTAACTTACCCAGGTAATTATGTCCTACTAAACAATGATTATATTTATCATGCATTTCTGGGTGAAAAATAAGAATGCAAAGGGAGATTTTGTGAAAAAAAGGTTTTACCCTACCAATGAAGAACCAGGAAGTGAAAAAAAGTAGTTTCAAAAGCTAAAGGACAGGTGTTATAAAAGAGAAACCAAAACAAAGGAAATAAAAAGGAAGGCCTGAACTATGTTGACTTTAAGTTTTTACACCGTGGCATTGAATCTATTTCTTTTAACCCAGAACTATTCATTTCATATTCCATTATTTAGTGGAAGGTATCATAAATGGGTAGTTCTGTAGGCCACACCCACCTGACAGACAGCCAGGGTGCACACTGGGTAGCACCACAGAGCATGTGAAGGAGAGAGTTCCTCATGAGCTTGACTTGATACACTAAGTCCCCCTTAGAACTGCTGTTGGGACTCTAACTTATAGGCTAAATAATATGAAATTGAATTTTTTCCACATTTGAAAAATTGTGGCAAAATATATAACAAAATTATTTTAACTATTTCTAGTGTACCATTTATTGGCTTGAAGTATATTCACAATGCTGTGCAACCATCACCACTTTCCATAGCTCTTTTTCCTTTTTTTTTAAAAAAGGTTTATTTATTATGCATGCAAGAAGTGGGGTCTAGGACAGAGAAGTGGGGAAATAAATAGGCACAACATATTGTTTTCTACTCATCTGTTGATGAACAGACACAGAATGGGGAGTAGAACATGTGGATCTACTGAAATACACTGCTTGGGGCAGTAGCGTGTAAAACAGGTCTGCAGTGCAATATGGGTTAGCTCCCTGGTCAGGATCTAACTCAGGCCACAAGGGTGATAGTGTGATAGCCCTCTCATTTAACCCCTACACCGCCAGGGAGGCCCAATTTCCAGAACTTTTTCATATCCTAAATAGAAACACCATAGTAACCATTAAATAATAACTCCCCATTTCCTCCTCCCCAACCCACCGGTAAATTCTGTTCTATTTACTGTCTCTATGAATTGTCTCTTATAGGTTCCTCCTATCAGTGGACTCATGCAACATGTGACCTTTTGTGTCTGGTTCCTTTCACTTAGCCTAATAATGTTTCCAATGTCCATGTGTGCCATAGCATGTACTGGAATTTCACTTATTTTTAAGTCTGAATAATATTCCAATGTGTGCCTATGCCACATTTTGTTTTCTACTCATCTGTTGATGAACATTTAGATTGTTTCCACAGTTTGAAAGATTTATTTATTTATGCATACAAGAGCTGGGGTACAGACCAGAGATGTGTGGGGTGAGAGGATCCACCAGAGACAGAGTGGGGAACAGAATAGGCAGACCAACCGAAATACACTGCTGAGGGGAGCAGTGGGCGAGACAGGAGAGGTCTGCCTGGCCATGTGGGTTGCTCCCTGGCCTGCCGGGGATAGAACTCATGCTGCAGAGGTTGTGGATTGCTTCATAGTGTGGTGCTTAACCCCTTGCGCAACCAGGGAAGCCCTGTTTCCACATTTTGACTATTATGAATAATGTTTCTATGAACACGGATGACCTCAATATCTGAGTCCCTGCTTTGAACGCTTGTGGGTATATAGTTAACAGTGGAATTGCTGGGTTATATGGTAATTTTATAATTAGGTTTTTGTAGAACTGCCAAACTATTTCCCAGAGTGTCTGTACCATTTTACATTTCCACCAGAAATGTACAAGAGTTCCAACTTCTCAGTATCTTTGTTAACACTTGTTATTTTCCCTTTTTTGATAATAGCCATCATAATGAGTATGAAAGGGCATCGCATGGTTTTGATTTTCATTTCCCTAAGACTGGTGATTTTCAGCATATTTTCATGTACTTATTGTAGGAAAACCTACTGGGATTTTGTTAGGGGTTGGTTTGATCATGCAGATCAATTTAAAGACTATTGCTACCTTAACAATAGTTAAGTCTTTCAATCCTTGAATATAGATTTTCCATATAGTTGTAAATTTCCCATTTTTAATTACTTTCAACAATGTTTTGTAGTTTTCAGTGTGCAAATTTTGCACTTCTTTTGTTAAATTTAGTCTTAAGTATTTTATTCTTTTTGGTGCTATTGGAATTGTTTTAATTTCCTTTTCAGATTTATTGCTACTTTATAAAAATAGATTTGACTTTAAAATATTGATCTTAGATTTTGCAACCTTGCTAAATGCATTAGTTCTAATAGTTGATCATGAACTCCCTAGGATTTTCTTTATACAAGATTGTGCCATATGCAAATAGAGGTAGTTAATTGTTCCTTTCTTACTTGGATGCATATCGTTTTTTTTCCCTTACCCTGCCTTGAACCTCAACAGTGTTAACCAGAATTGGTGAGAGTGGACTTCCTTGTTAAAGGTGTACTTTTGATAGGGTAAAAAGACCTGTGCTCAACACTTAACCAATCCTGTCTGGTGATCTTGGGCAAATCATTTACCCTTTCTGTTTCCTTATCTAACCAATGATAGCAGAATAAGTTCTGGCTACAACACAGAGTTCTGAGGATTAAATAAAACCACCATGCACTCAGCAAACCTAGTTTACATGGGTGGTTGTGCCTACATTTTTTTTTTCTTTTAAAAGTTTTATTTATTTGCTCCTTAAGGTAGTAGAGAAGACAAGCCATCCATAGAATAATCACAAAAACAAGATAATGTATGCTGTAATATTAGGACTATGTGTTTTGTGTCTCGGAAACTTTATTAGGACATTTTTGTTCAGTCTAGTTATAGAGGATGGATTTTTAATTTCAGATACTAGTAAGGCATTCCATGTCATCCTAATTTAGTTTGGATTCCTTTTTAACAACCCTGTATTTTAAATTATTATAATTATAGCATAACTAAAGCCAACCCTGTTCTATACAAAATACAATGATCTTGTTTTGTGGGGTTTTGCTATGATTTTGCATATGGGGTTTTGCTATGCATTTGGTGTCCATAGGATTTTTTTTTTTTATAAATTTTATTGTTATATTCCCCATACAATTGCAGCCCCCCCATTCTGACCCCAATCCCTCCCCTCCCCTCCCGCCGGTGTCCATAGGATTTTTAAGTGAAAAGGCAATCTGTGGTATATTAGGAACACAATTTCTTTTCATTTGGGTATCCAAGGCAGATTGTATTTCATTGTTTTAAACACTCCATTTAATTGAGATTATCTTGATAACGTTCACTTTGTAATATAAACATGAGAAAAGTCCATGACATAGTGGATGTCATGAGAGTCTACCACTAAATTGTGCTGATGATTTGGCAAGAGGCTGATCTTGCTCATTTATTACTCTATGCTTGCTATGTGGTCCATGGTACTTGATATTTTTGTTTCCTGCTCTGTTTTAAGGGCTCCGATGGCCAAAGGGTGCTTAAGTCACAGTCAGACTATAAAGAAGCCCAAGCGCTTTAAGGTAGTGATGCTGCAGGATCATGTGAATGAATTTCTCAGAGCACCTCCTTCATAGGGTGGGGGGAAGGCCCCGCTATGCCCCCGCCCCCTCCACCGCCAGAGATAGCCACACCTTCCCCCTATCGGCTCCGAGCAGGAGGCCAGGTCTTGGAGACCTTGCACCGCCCCGTGGGCCTAGTGGGCTCACGGGCGTGACGCGGGTCAGCTGCGCAGCGGGGACCCCCAGGAGTACGACCGCCCAGCGAGGGGTTTCGGCATCTCCTTGTTTCGCTACCCCTCCCCCCACAATTCCGGAAAAGGGGGAGGCTGGTGACGTCATCATCCGGGCACTTGCCGGCGGGGCCACGGTTCACAATGGAACAAAAACAAGCAGCCGAACTCAAACCAGGCGACGCGGCTTGAGGCTCGCGCGATTAACCCTGTCGTGTCCACACACTCTGCCAATCCCCACCTCCCAGCTCCTGCTCCGGCGTGGTTGGCCGGGTACTTTTGGGTCTCCCTGCCCCCATCTTGGCCCACCCTCGATTCCTCCCTCTCCCCCCCCCCCCCGCCCTCGCAACGCTCTCGAGCCAAAGGCTGTGGGACAGATTTCTCGGTGGCAGCGAGACTCGGGGGGGGGGGGGGCGGCCCGAAGCGAATGTGAACAACCTCTACCGCATTATTCGCCCCTCCCCCACCCCACTTCGCATTCTGGGAGCTTCTGGGCCGACCTCACTTGGCCGGTGGCACGCGCCACGCTCCCGGGTCCGCCGCCCCAGGTAGAAGGGAAGCAGAGGGAGCGGAGGGAGCCGCTGCGCGGGAGGGGGAAGGCGGTGGAGGAGGGGGAGGGTCGAGGGGCGGGCCCTGGGGCGGGGTTTGCCGGGGGCGGGGTGGCTCGCGGCTTTGGGCGGTGCTGGGGCTAGTGGGAGTCTGCGCCGCCGCGCTTCTGCCGCCGTCGCCGCCACTGCTGTTGCCGCCGCCGCTATCGCCGCCGCCACTGGCCGAGCGGTTTTTTTTTTTTTTTTTTTTGGGGTTTGCCGGATCCGCCATATTGACGAGGACGGGCATCCGCGGCTGCGGAAGCTAGTCTCCGCCGCCGCCGGAGCCGCAACCTCCCCATACCCGGCCAGTCCGGGCCTCTGCCGCGCGGAGCCCCTCCCCGCCTCGCTCAGCTCACGGGCCTCGCGGGAGCCCGCCGCTGCCGCCTCTCTCCAGGGAGGCGGCCGCCTTAGCGCCCGGTGCTCGGCTCGGCGCCGGGAGCGCGGAGCCAAGCGCTGCAAAGCGAGCAGGCCCGGAGCAGGGACAGAGGGGGCGACCAGAGGAAGGTGAAGCCGCCGTTGTGGGAGGAGGAGCAGAAGGAGGTGACGCAGGAGAAACGCACCGCCCTGAGCTTGTCTGAGCTCAGCGAGAGCCCCAGCCCGAGGGGAGAAGGGGGAACAGGGCCGCCGCCGGCTGAGGAGGAGGCGGCCGCGGCCACCGCCGCTGCAGGGCGTGCGCGGCGAGGTGCAAATTCCGGCGCTCCCGTGCAGTTCTTTGGCCCTCAAGCCCGCAGCCTCGAGCCCGGCCTCTGCAGCCACTCGGCACACTTGGTCGCCCGTCAGTCCCGTGCCTGGGATGCACCCAGGGTCCGACTTGACCCGGGACTGAGCCGTGCCGCCGCCTTCCACCTTCCGCCTCCGCCTGCCCCGGTTTTGAGGAGAAGCCTGTGTCGTGCGGTGAGTAGCCGGCTGCGCAGGGCGACGCGCTTTTCCGGGGCCAACAGCTGGATCTAGGTGAGGGGAGGAGGGTGAGGGGGGTGTGCGAGTGCGCGGGGCCGCCCTCGGCCGCTGGCTAGGCCGGGGGCTTCCCCTCACCCGCTCCTCCGCCTGGGGCTGGGCGAGCCCGTCCGGCGCGGTCCACGGCTCGGGGCTCGGCTCCCGGCCGGGCCGGCGTCCCGGGAACGTGTCTGTGTGTTTTGGACTGTAAGGGAAAATGGCTGACGGCTCCGTCCCTCCCCCTCCTCCCCCTTCCCGTCCTGTCTGGGCCGAGGGGGAGGATGGAGTCTCCGGGCGCGGCGTGCAGCCCCCGCCTCCGCACCCGGGGGCCCGGTCGGCGCCGGGGGCCAGGCGCCCCCAGGCCTGGCCGCCCGGCGCCCTCGCGACCGCTCTCCCTCCCAGTCTCGTTCTACTTGACACCAAACGCCATTACTGAGGTGGAGTGATTTGGAGCCGGAGAGCTAGGCCTCGGCTGCGCCTGGCTATCAGGCCCGACGACTTGTCCTCCTTCCCCCATCCTCCCGCGATAACCCGCAGCTCCTGGGCCCTGTGGTCTGAAGTCTGGACCGGGTTATCGGCCTCCTACACCACCTTGGCCTCCTGCACCTCCTTAGCCTCCCCTGAATTTACTGCGGGCCAGAGCCGCGAGAGATGTTTTGGTGCAGAAATCGCTTCCAACCTAGCTCGGACCCACCACCTTTCTATTTTTAACTGTTTCTGCAAAAAAATATTAGCAGGTACGAGTTTGTTAATGACAAAGCCTGCGGATTCTAGTATTGTGGGACTTCGGGCTTGATAAATCGTTTGTTTTTCATTCATTGTGAAATATTAAAAGTTAAAGAGCAGGTGCATTTCGGGCTTTATGATATTTGTAGGGGTTTCTGTGGCGCTGGGAATTTACATGGGGGTTTTTAAGATTTCCAATAGAATCTTGTTATATTAAGCATGTTTGAAAGTTCTAGTTAAACGTTAATTAGCTTTTTCACCGTGCACTTTACAGGTGTGTGTAATTTCTTCTAAACTGAGCGAGTTGTAACTATAGGTTAAATACTCATGCTTTATTCTGGCGGAGGTATAATTTTTTTTTTACCTGAAAGCCCGAAGTGCTCAAAATCAATATGACATCGTACACCTTCACTTTTGTCGGAAAATCTGGGGTACGTTGATAAGAAAACTTTTCAGCAGGTACTTAAAACCCTCTCTTGGAGCGCATTATCTACTTTTACTGATAGATTGTATGGTAAGGACTCGTTAACCACGACTAACTTGGCTTTCTTAATCCGTGTGCTTGAACTTTTAAAAATAGAGACTACAAATGCTCCCTTTTAGATATCTCTGGTCTACTGAGTCAGTGGGCTGCCATTTTGGTTTCAGCGAATGCCCTTCCAAGTTCATAAATAAATATACAAAGATGTCAACATTTGTTTTCTCAATTGTAATACTCATGTGCTTTATTATATTTGTAACTTTAACCTTTTAAACTTTATTGTTCCATTAGTTTGGGTAGAGAGAAAACCATAAGTATTTGAAATTGGTGGACCAAGGGTGATATATTGATATATTAGTATGTTTTGCTTTCCCTAACTTGAAAATAGACTTTTGGACTATACAATTTTTCTCCCTATCTTTTTTCCTTTTTTTTTTTTTTTTTTTTGCACGGACATTTAACTGTTGTAATTCTTAGTTTACCTTTATGTTCTCATGCCAGTTCTTTTGTTTGCTGACCTTGGTAATTTCTGAAAGAGAAAATTTCTAGGGGTACTAAACAGCAAGAACAGTACATGTGAGCATCTGAATTCTTCAGAAAGTAACTTGAAGGGCAGATTTTGCCTCTTTTTTTTTTTATTAATGGAATGTTCAGGTAGGATTTACTTTGGATATTTTTTTCTTCCAGGATCTTGAAATAAATTTTCTAACATCTCAAGAAGATTTCGTGGATATCTCCTCATAGGTGATACTTCTTTCACGTGGTATTAATGCAGCTTGTAGATATTGAAAATGAATGTTTTATGAATTTGCTAGTCATTGGATTCTTAGTTGGAAACAGGAATCATTCAGCTTATTTCAAAAGGTCAACTTTTGAATTAAGTTTTTATGCTTCATTGTCAGAATTTTAATATTATAACCAATGACAATAATATAATAATATTGTTTAAATCTGGTTAAAGAAAGTTGTTTGAAGGGATTAGTCCTCTTGTCAGCTTTTTGGACTATAACCTGGGGGGAGCGGGCGGGGAATCATCTTATCTGTGACTATTGACCTAGTTGGGGTTTGCTTTTTTTTTTTTTAAATTCTAAAAGTAAAGCCTTTATGATAGCCTGCATTATATTTCCCCTCTTGGTGATATATTTTCTGAGTTTTGAAATTTAATTTTTCAAAAATTGAAAAATGGGGTTTAGTTTTCATTTGGTTCTTCCAGGAGTCATGTCTTTGAAAGTTGTGGCATTTTTTTTTGCCTAATTCTTTAGTGGAGGGAGTCTTAACACATAGGGAAGGGTTAATACATTGGCCCTCAACTCTGATTACACAACAGAATCACTTGGGGGAATTTAAAAAAAATACTGATGCCTGGGTCCCACTCCCAGAGACTGATTAATTGGTCTGATTGGGACCTGGGCAAATATATATTTTAAAAGCACTGTAGGTAAATTGAAAACCACTGAGTTATTGTCCTTATTGAGCTTTAAAGTAGACAAATACGATGGATTTTTTTTTTTCTCAATTATTTTCGGTTATTCGCTAAATTGTCATTTATTGAGAATTTTTTTATGTGCCAGCATTATGTTAAACATTTTCCGCTTATTACCTTATGTATAGATGGTATTATTTTCAGTATACAGATGAGGAACTGAGGTCTGTAAGGCTCAACCAGTGGTGCTTCAGCTACTGTGCTGTTAATGAAATGGTACTGATTATTATTTTTTAAAAACGGTTTAGAACTTTGGTTTGCTTCCTGTACTTAGTAGTTTTCGATCAGAATATTAAAAATATGACACTAGTCTGCAATTTGGGGAATATCTTGGTTTCCCAAGAAAGGTGCTGCAGCAAATAGCTGCTGAATCTGCAGCAAATAGGTTCTTCTCATCATGTGTCTCCCAACATATTCAGGATGATAGTTCAGCCAGTGTTTGTGTTAAGCTTAAAATAATGTTAGGTAACTTAACCTTCTAGGCATTTCTTTACCAATTATTTAAATCACCAAAAATGAACACATAATGTCGTGGACTTCTATAGAAGTATCTAAATTTGAGAATTCTGGGTTTTATTTAGCTTAGAGTCAGTTTAATTTTCAAAAAATCTTTTAAAACCCTTCAAAATTAAGGGTTTCATTTGGCATTGTATTGATTACTTTTATGGAATGAGGGAACTGGTAATACCTTTATTTAATGTATTAATGCCAGTGTAAAATCTGAGAAATCTTAATTTGGCACAAGATTTATCAAAGATTTTTCTGTTAAATTGTATCATAGAAAATAGGACTATACTGTCCTTGAGGGGGAAAAAAGACGTAAAATATTTGATAATGTGCATATTGTAGTTTGAATTTATTATTCAATTATTACTGTTGGATATAGTAATAACCAATATAATGCACTTCTAAGGAGTAAAGTGTGAAAAAGTATACAGTTGAGATATTTTTCCTAAATGTATTCTAATGTACCTGTGCCGGTCTAACAGACTTCAGTATACATGTATTTGGCAACAACTGTCTTTCTATTTTTCAGTTATTGTCTAACAGTGATTTTCTACCTCAGTTGTATGTCAGGATCACTTGTGGACCTTTTTGAAAATGTATTTGCCTAGGTCCTTGTTCTCTGGAGATTATAAGTGAGCAGGTTTGGAGAGGGAACTGGGCATTTATAAACTCAGAAGATGATTCTGTGCAGTTTAAGAGAGTTTTGCAATTCCTTGTAGCGAAAGAGGGGATTGAGACTTCTTGAGTTTTGTGCCCTATTTTGGGGCAGTAATCTTGAATTTAGTTTTGTCAGTCACACTGCCAAAAAATCCAGACACAAACGTAGTGAAAAGTTCAGATACCAGATTAATAGTTGTGAGAGACTGAGATTTCTTGTAAAATTTTATGTATACACACAATATATCCATTATCACTTAGAACTTTTTTAGAGTTATGGTTCTGGCTCTAATAACATTAGCTGTTAGGATGTTTCCTTTTTAACAAATCAACAAATATTTGTTGGCCATCTATTGTGCTTAGAGATTACTACTGACCGGAAGTTTATGTTGTGTGAGGCGTGAGGGACATCGGACTGATTGCTTTGCCATTCCTAGCTCTAATTTCATATTTATTGTGCCTTACAGGGCACTGAATTGAGTTGTTACAGAAAATATACCTTCTTACAGTATTGTAAGCCATTGGAATTTTTGCCTTTCAGTTTCTTTAAGTAAAATAGAACTTCATTCTGAACTCCAGCCTCCTGCAGTGACTCCAAATGTCAGTACAGTAGAAATGAATTCTTTTGTAATTTTTGCATATTGGCTTTAGGAATTCCTGTAAGTTACGGTTTTCATTTTGGGTCAGAAATTATATATTCTGGTGTTACCCCTTCCTCATCATTCTTTTTTGTATTGATGCTCTGTAGGTTATAGCTCTACATTGTCTGCATAGTTTTCTTTTTGTTTTACTTATTTTGTTTAGATGCTTTGACTGATTTTGCTCTTCAAACTCTATCTTTTTCATTGATGACATTCATCTGGTCAGATTCGAATTCTAAGTTACTGATATATCCCTAGATAATATATAGAAAATGACTGGCACATAGAGACAATCAGATAACTATTGGATGATTAATTTGGTATGTCTTCAGTGTTTCTTTGCTAATTTCTTCTTGATTAGTTGGAGTTACTTGATTTCGCCTTATTCCTTTTATGATGAGTGCTTCTGGAAGGGGGGGGGTCGTCTCAGATGTACTTAAACTCATACTTCAGATGAGCTATGTGGCTCAGAAGCAAAGTAACTTGAACAAGGTAGCTTATCTAGACTACCTTCTGCATGAAGCTATTTCCATATCTAATGTCATATTAATTAAATTTTGGAATTCCATTATCTTTATAGTTGCTTTCATAGAAGTCACACTTAAATCTACCTGGTAATGGATAATAAGGTCAGGGATTTGGGCTTTTGCCTCTGCATTACAGAGGACTGCTTATTGATTGCCTAAATGCAAAATCTGGGGGAATATTTGACTCTGGTTACTAGAACTGCTTGTTCATTACCTAGAACTGCTTGTACAAAATTGATGTATCATTTTATGGCTTCTTTCATTTTATCATTTCTTCAGTTATGTAAACTTTGAATACTTTTGGATCCATATTGTCCAATTATTATCGAAGGAATTGATTTGGATCATTTTGAGCTGGTTGTCTTGGGTCCCAACCTCATCTAGAATCTGTGATATGGGAAGAGAAGGGGGAAAAGAGTAGGAGAAGGTTCCCTTTCCTATCCCGTTGATGCCCGTTTCCTTCCTGTTGACTTTGGTGGTTATTGAGAATTACAAGTTTAGGTTGTTGATTACATCTGTCTTTTCTCTTAGCTAGTTACTTAGAACTTGTAAGGAAGTCCTACTTAGTTAACTTGGACACCAGAGAGCATGGAAATTGTTATATGGCATCAAACCCAAGGTCTACCTAACAGTATTTTGTCTCTGATCTAATAATGTACAGTTAGAAAGATTTGATAGCTCTCTTAGGTAACACCTGAGTTCAGAGAGGACTCGGCAAACTTTTTTGTAAAGGACCAAGACAATATTTTCGCCTTTGCATTCTGAAGCAAAATTGATGATACTAGATAAATTTTCTACTGATGAAATATGATAGTTGAGTACAATAATTTCTAATTCAGGTCTAAAGAGCAGAGTAGAATTTGGAAGGAGGGGGCTAATATATAGTATTTTGCCTAATTGGGGTTGAAAGTTAGTGTTATCAAATTGATTGTAATTTCCTGTTTGAAATTCATTCTTGTTGGCTGTGCATAAAACTGGAGATTCGATTTGGTGAATGATCATAGTTTGCCAGTCATAATTTAGAGTAGTGGTTCTCAAACATGGAGGCTTGTTAAATGAGATTGGTGGGCCCTGACATCATACTTCAATTCAGTACGGCTCAAATGGGGCCCAAGAATATGCATTTCTAACAAGTTCCCAAGTATAGAAACAACCACCCGTGTAGAATGACTGGTTTTGGAGATAAATTCCAGTTTAATCTACTTTTCTTTGGGTTTAGCACTGTCTAATGTTTTTGACTCTTTTGTGCTTTATTTTAAATTCAACAATTACATGTTTAAATGCCTCTTACATGCTGGGTGTTGAGCCAGGTAATGGTGCTACAAGGTGAGCAAAACAATTGTCCCTGTCATGTGCTGGACAAGGTGAGTTTAAAATCATTTTCCACAAGTACTTTAGAGCTAGAGCCTGTGAGACAAAGAGCACCATTTTGAGAGCAAGGCAGTGGTGTTTGTCATGTTGAAGGAAAGAGGTAAATTGGAAAGCATTATTAAAATATTTAATTTGGTGTCTTAGGGAATAATGTTCTGTGTAAATGAATTTTTCAGAATACCCGAGCTTTTAAACACTAAGCCAGTTTGATAGAAAGCTTTCTAAAGATGTTTTACATTTTATAATTTTTATCTGATTATGAAATTACATTTGAGTAGCATAAGGGAATAAAAGCAAAACGCACAAACCCCAGCACTGATAATTCCGTCATGTAAAAACAACCATATTATTAGATGTGTGTTCAAAGATTTGCATCAGTTACATAATCAGTTCACTAAGTCATGTTTCCTCTTGTCCTCTGCCTCTGCTTATTTCTGCCTCAGGACCTGAGTATATATATCATTTGTTCATCCTGTTTAGGAAACACTGTTTTCATGTCCTTTTGCTGCCACCTTCCCACCCCCTTTTAAAGATAATGCTTTTTTAAATACTATTTTGTAAATACCCTGAGTTGATTTTAATACAACTAACTTTTTAAGTTTTTTCTTTTTCATTCCTACACCCTCCCCCATTTACTTGACTCTCGAGAATCTCCACACACTCCCTATGATTTTCCACATTGTAATTTTTTTTTCAATTTGCTAGTGTCAGTCATATGAACATAATTTTTCTAAGGCCTGTTTCATTTTATGCATCTGTTGATTTTCATCTGTTGTGATCTTTGAGGTTTACAGGATGGTCCCTATATACACCAAAAAGCTTCAGGCTTTTTTTGAAATAATTTTTTTAAGCTACCTTTCTCATTTACTAGATAGACTTTCACTGTTGTCAGTTGTGGTTCCACTGTTTTTTTTTTTTTTTTTTCCTTTTTAATGTGCTGTGGAATGGGAAATGAGATAACTATGTAAATTACAATTGTGTATATAAAGAATGAGCATCTCTTACAAGAACTCCATCTTCTTCCTGTTTCTACATCTTTTCCCATTGGAAAATGTTGGCTAGTCCTCAGCTGTGATACATTTCACTTTTTACGTAGTCTTCATTTTAACTTCAATATGTTAACCCTATATACCTCCAGTCTTTAAGTTCAGGCTTCTGTACTGTGGTTGGTAAAAGGGATTTCTTTTTACTGCAGGATGGTACCAGCTGCGTGAGAGTAGTTCTGTTTCAGTAGCTTTGCTGTATATGTATAGCAGTGTCTTAAATCTACAGAAGTTTTTAGTTTTATTTTGTCCTCTTCTAAAAATGATTGGAAAACAAAAGTGTATTACCTGGGGGTGTCTCAGTCATCTTTGAGATAGAGAACTGATTAAGGACATGAATCTTTAACCTTACTGGGTTAGAGTATTGACTATGTTGGTTGACTTTGCTGAATGAAGCACAGCAGGTCTTCCCAGGTGTCATTTCCTCAGGTAATCCTGGCCTGCGGTGAACAAAACAAAATGTTATATGAGGACCTGTTTCATTATATATCCTTTTGCTTAAAGTTGCATTTTCCAAGAATCTGTGAGGGCATTAAGTGAGAACTTTAATTAGAATGAAACAGGAGGTAAAGTATGACAAATATGTAATAAAGTTATTTCGTGAAAGGTGAGGGATTTTTTTGTACTTTCCTGTACTCTGACTCTTGAAACGTGGGGGGGAAAGCTGTAAAAAAAAATGTGAATCTATTGTTTGGCTTTAAAATGCAGTCTATGTGAAAGGAGGGTACTGCCTATGCATAGTGCTTGCCTAGTCTCATGGAAATGAGTACAGGAAATTATGTATTTACTGCATTCTTTGTAGAGATATATTAATCATTTATCCAAGGTTCTAAAGAGTTTGACTCAGCTTGCTGAACTGGGGTGAGGGATTCTGGGTCTAGACTGAGATTTGGAGAAAGAATTTAATGTATTACCTGCAGGTGTATTTCTTGTTTGATAGTGGATGTCATTATCTGAGCCATTTAATGTCAACTGTCTCATATTGCTCAAGGATTACCTTAGCTATCTTCAGTGCATCATGGAAAGAGGAATTATGACAGGAGAATCAGGAAAATATTCTTTGGCTTTTGTTCATCTACACAGCCACAAGTGTCACGTTCTTTAAGTGTATCTCCTTATTTAATTTCTGCTCTCTCCCCAGATACTGCTTACAAACTCTTAACATGTCAGTTCTACCCAAATGAGGTCATTTTATGTAATTCCAATCTGCTTTTCTGAGGTTATTTATTTTCCCACCTAATCAAACTGTCTGTCATTGATAAAGATGGTGTTCCATATTCCCTTTATGGCTAGCCTACGATGCCTAGCTCACGTGCCGTCTTCATGATGAAGTATTTTGATTCTCTCCAGTTGTAACTGGTTTTTACTTTTCTCTGAACTCTGGTAGAATTTTTTCCTCTGTGCTTTTGACCTTAACTCATTCTGCTAATTTGTTTTCTTGGTGTTTCTTCGAAACAGCCCCTGTGTTGGTAACTGAGAAGTTTTCTGAGGCTTTGTTCACAGTTTCTAGGTCTGTCCTTTGTGGGTGGTCAAAAAGTCCCTTTGCCTTGACAGAGCAAATGTAGTAGGTAGTAAAGAGCTCTAATCTTCGTCAAAAGACTTGGTTCACAATTTTAACTATTCTACCAACTAGTGAGTAAGTTATTTAACCTTGATGAAATTATAAAATGAAGGATTTTGACCAGGGATTGCTATCTTAAAACAATTGAATTAAATTCATTCATTAATACTATTCTGGCACAGGGGATGTAAGATGATTAATCCTTTTTACGGTCTCATGTCTAGTGGGACATAGTGTGATAAGTGCTGTATAAAAGAGTTATGAAAAATGGGGTGGTAGTAGAGATGAAGAAATTCTAGTTAGAGGTTGAAGTTTGCTGGTCATCAAAGGTGTGTTATTTTGGCAGCTCTTTGAATTAGAGCAGGGACTTCTGCCCAGAAGTCCTTCTGGGCAGCAGGAGCGGCTTGAGATCAGGGATTTTAACCTCAACACTTGGACAGTTTGGGCCAAATAGTTATTTTTTGTGGGGTACTGTATTATTCCTGGTATTAACCCACAAGATGTCAGTAATACCCCTTCTCAGTTGTGACAACTAAAATTGTCTCCACATATTGCCAAATGTGTGTGTGTATGCACACGCAAAATTGAGAACCTCTGCTTAAAATGGAGGAATGTAAGTATATGTATATGACAGTGTGGTGTTTTTAGAGAAAAACTAGTAGTAGAATGTAGAAGGAACTCGAGGTTTTGGGAGGGAAGAAATTATGGGAGGTGAGATTAGAAAGGAGGATTGATTGAGGCTAGATCACAAGGGATGAACTTGAGTGCTACATTAGGGCATTTCGCGGGAGGGTGAGAGAATTCACTAGAGCCAGAGCCGGGAGCAGAGCAGGCAGAAGGACGGAAGTACACACTGCTGAGGGGAGCAGCGGGCGGCAGGAGAGGTCTACACGCCACCGGGGAGACCCTTTTAAAGGTAATTTTGATGGTGTCATGAAATGACATGTTGGAGAATTCGATAACAGGGGAATTGACAGTATTTTTTTAAACATATCCTTTGAGATAAGAGGATGGTTTTAGGGACTGGGTTAAAGGAACGAGAGTCGCAGAACTCCTTTGTTTGAGGGAGGTGCTGCTAACTTGACTTTGGCTTTTTCTCCTTGAGTGGAGCCAAAAGGCAAAAACATCCCTTTCAGCTCTTTCTCCTCTCCCTAATTCTCCCTCCCCACTGAGAGCTTCTATCTGTTGAGATCCTTGAAAGGTCCTCTGAGAAAAGGAATCTATGTTATAAAGTAACTGTATTTTCCCATTGTTGACTCCCTTACAAATTTAAACATTGGGTTATCAAGTGTTATCAAAACACATTGCCAGTCTTAACTACCCACCTTCCCCAAAATGTAGGGGAGTGGAATCTGACATCCAAAGTGTGTTGTAGTCTATCCATGAATTTTTTTACAGGCTTTATTTTACAACTTTTGAAATAATATAATACACAAAAATAGATGAATAATTTTATTGTTTAAATAGTTGCAGTAATTCCATTGGCACTTATTTTTGAGGGTTTTAAAATACTAAAAGCTAATTTTTAATATTAATTTTTGTGTTAATTTTTGAGGCCCTAAAATTTGTTTTCAGATAATGTTCATATTTTAAGTGAAGATGGTATAAATCAGTGAATAGGTACTGTACTCACAGTCAAAAGCAATGTGTTTAATTCCAGTTGTCTTGCTTTTTGTGTTAAGTCATCAAACTAACCTCTTGTTAAGTCACCTGACTACTGAGTTAACTCACTATTATCTGTAAAACCAAGATGTTGCACAAAAGATTTTACTTAAGCTACTTTTTTTGTGTGAATACATGTTAAGAAATGTTGTATTTATCTCTAGAGATGTGAAAAAACAAGTCTAGAGAAAAGAAATTTTCAAGCAAGGGAAAGTAGAAAAGGTAAAAAAAGAAAAGGTTAATATGTTTAGGAGTTGTTGGATTGACAGGTACAGGAGGGATAATATAATACTTTGAGTGTTTCCTCTCGTTTCTCCTTTGTGTGTGTGTCTGTCTGGAGAACTTTATTTTATTTAGAATCATGTGGGTTAATTGTGCTTGGCTAACAACTTGAATTTAGGAACCACAGACTTGGTAGCCATGGGTATAATTTCTTTGCTGGCAAAGCAGCTTAAAGTTGGGTTAAATTTTCATCTGAAGTTTAGCTTAAGCTTTATAAACATTACTGCTGTTAAAAAATAGTGTTGCCCGCTATGGGAGATAATAGGGAAATTTTTTTTTTCTGAATTGAGGATGAAAGTATTCAGATAAATATAGTAGCAGTGATTTTTGTCTGGCACAGATGGTTTCAAAGAAAATGTTGATATCTCATTTTCATCACTGTAAGAGAAGTTGCAAAAAAAAAAAGCTTATTTTCCTTATATATCAGTAGGCCTGTCATTCTCAAATTTATTAGTCTTAGGACTCCAAAGAGCTTTTGTTAATATGGGGTTATATCCATTGGCATTTAGTATAAAAGAAAATTTAAAAGAGCAATTTTTGCATTTTAAAAATAATGATACTGCACATTAATGTAATATTTTTATGAAAAGTAGCTTTCCAAAACACAAAAATTAGTAAGAAGAGTGGCCTTGTTCTGTGTTTTTTCAGTTATGTCTGGCTTACTAGGAAAAAGGTGGATTCTGTGTCAGCTTCTACTGTCAGTGTGTTATATATATATATCGGTAGATATCTCTATAGCTCATCCATCCTCTGGAAGAACTTTTTCTGTATATCTGAGAGGGTGACAATGAAAATGGCAAATGACATCTTCTGGAACACCTGACAGGGTCTCAGTGGACCATACTTTTGAGAATCAGTGCCTTAGATTACCAAGGGAAGTTGGCATATCTTTGGGGTGGCTTACCACCTATAAGCTTTTTAATTGAGGTATAACTTACATAGTCAAGTGCAGCTTTATAACGGTTTATGAATCTATATGTCTGTATGACTCCCATTCAGATCAGAATATGGAATATTTCCAATATTCCAGATGGCTCCCTCCTATCTACTACCACCTCCTCCCCCTATTAAAACCCAATATTCTGACCACTGTTTTTTTTTTTTTAAAGATTTATTTTTATTTATTTTATTTTATTTATTTATGCAAGCACTGGATACCGTCAGAAGCGTGGGAGAGGAGTAGTGGACGGCAGGAGAGGTCTGCGCGCCATGTGGGACCCTCCTCCGGTGGCTGGGGAGCAGCCGGGGATCGAACCGGTGCTGCAGAGGCTGCGGGCAGCTTCGCAACCCAGCGCTCAACCGCTGCTCCACCAGGGAGGCCCCTGACCACTGTCTTTCAATGAATTAGTTATGCCATTTTTAAACTTAAAATATATAAGCGTAATACAGCATGCACTCTTCTGTCTGGCTTCTCCTGTTCAACATATGATTGAATAATTTCTTTTTCGTCATTGTGTAGTATTCCATTATATGAACTATACCATAGTTTATTTTTTTTTATTTCTACAACTGGTGGATATTTGGATTGTTTACAGCATTTTTACTAATTATAAATAGTATTGCCATGAGCATTTTAGTATATGCCTTTTGGTACGTACCCAGAGAGTGGGATTACTGGATCATAAGGGTATTCGTGTGTTTAGCTTTTGTAGGTAAAGCCAAGCAGATTTCCAAAGTACAGTCTTGGTCCCTTAGTTATGGGGATATGTTCTGAAAAATGCTTCATTAGGTAATTTTGTGGTTGTGCGAATGTCATAGAGTGCTATTACACAAACTTAGATGGTAGAGCTTAGTGTACAACTAGGCTTTATGATGCAGCCTATAGGGACATAAACTATCATATACGTGGTCCTTTAATCAATAAAACTAAGCAACATGTTTCTAGTTGGTTGTTCCAGCTTAGAATCTCACAAGCAAAGTGTGTAATTCATGTTCTCCTTAACGACACTTGGTATTGTCAGTCCTTTTAATTTTAGCCATTTTGGTGATAGAAATATCAAATTGTGGCTTAATTATTCCTTTACCTGTGTCTAATGATGTTTGGAATCCTTTTTGTACTTACTGGTCTTTCTGCTGTTTAACTCTCACTTACCTATAAAGTCTGAAACTTGCCACTCGGCAGCTTGAAGTCCCTTGTAGCTCATAATCACTGAGTGAATTCCCTGAAATAGATATTTTTTAAATGAACTTAATCTATTAGTGACAAGGGAGTTACACATTCCTGATAATTAAACTCTTACTCATATTTGGCTTTAGAATATGTTTGGAAAGATCTTTGCTCTTGATTGCTTAAACACTTAAGATAGGGCCTCCCTGGTGGCACAAGGGGTTAAGTCTCAGTACAATGAAGCTGTGGGCAGCCACTGCAGCAGGAATTTGATTCCTGGCCAAGGAGCTAACCCACATGGCACAGCAGACCCTCTTGTCTCGCCCCCCCCCCCCTCCCCTCAGCAGTGTATTTCAGTGGATCTGCCTGTTCTGTTCCCCACTCTGTCTCTGGTGAATCCTCTCACCACCCACACCTCTGGCCTACACCCCAGTTCTTGGATGCATAAATAAAATAAATCTTTAAAGAAAAAAAATAATTAAGATAAAACTTTGGCCTTTAGAAACTTAACTCATTTGGTCTTTGTTCCAGGACTTTTTTATGTGTCCTTATGGCTGCTTAGCTGTTACTCTTTTTTTTTTTTTTTTTTTTTTTGTGAAATTCACACCTGTGAAATGCATTTTAAAGAACTTACTTGCTATCCTGCTGCTGGGGTGAGGCTTGATTGGTAAATTCCTTAATGTAGAAACTGAGTCTTGTTTATTATTCAGGGTCTGGTAGGTATTCAAAATGTCACCAAGTCAGCAAGTTGCCTTTTACCCCCTCTCCTACTACCCCCCCCCCCAAAATTCTTTCACCAGATTCCACCTGTAGAAATGTATTTTAAGGAATAGACAAAGATACCTCTGAATATTTCTTTTAATACAATTGCACGTTTTCATCTCCTGTGAACTTTATGTATATGCAATTTTCTTAAACTTTAATATCCAATGCTAGAGATAATGAAAAACCAAGGTTATACATGCATGTCCCTCAGTGGTACTTGCATTGATTGGTGCTGGTGTTCTAATATAGCTGTTTTGAATTATTGTTACATTGACTGCATTAGGCTATTCCATGCTGTTTCTCATGCCTTTTCCATTCCCACACACATTTACTTGGCATCTTTTAAAATGAAGCATTTTGTTCTTCTGAGGAACTCCTATAGGTGTTTTCCACCTTAACAGATGTTTAATAATGTCTGTTAAACTCCCATCAACTAATTTCAACTCATGGCTATTCTTTTATGTACCCCCCTCCATTCAGAGGCAAATTCCAGACATCATAAATTTCATCATAAATGTTTCAGTATATCCCAGTCTAATGTAGATGTTTTCTGTGGTGCTCATATTGCCATTCTCTGTTGTAAGTTTTATGTTTTTGATTTAGTTCTTAAGACGGGGCCTTCTTGGTGGCCTAGGGCTCAAGTCTCAGCGCTATCACTACTGCAGCTTTAGTTCGATCCCCAGCCAGGAAGCTAACCCACATAGGGTGCAGCAGATCTCTTCTGTCTTCCCCACTACTCCCCTCATACACTGCTGAGGGGAGCAGTGGGCAAGACAGGAGAGGTCTGCTGTGCCATGTGGGTTAGCTCCTTGGCCAGGGAGCTCAGTGGCTGACTATAGCTTGATAGGGTTCTGAGACTTTAACCCCTGCACCGCCAGGGAGGGATCGCTTAGTAGAATATTCAGAAACAAAGCAAATGTCCATCATCAAATGAACATATAAATAAAGTACTATCATACAATGGACTGTTTTTTGACAATAAGAAAGGAAATAGCGGCGCCGGTTCAATCCCCGGCTGCTCCCCGGCCACCGGAGGAGGGTCCCACATGGCGCGCAGACCTCTCCTGCCGCCCACTGCTCCCCTCAGCAGTGTACTTCAGTCCTTCTGCCTGTTCTGCTCCCTGCTCTGGCTCTGGTGAATTCTCTCACCCTCCTGCGCTTCTGACTGTACCCAGTGCATGTATAAACAAAACAAACAAACAAACAAACAAATAAAAACATGCCTCTATTAAAAAAAAAATCTTTAAAAAAAAAAAAGAAAGGAAATACTGATAATAAGCTATGGCTTAGATAAACATTGAAAACAGTTATGCTAAGTGAAAGAAGCCAGTCACAAGATTCCATATGGTAATGATGCCATGAATGTGAATTGTCCAGATAGGCAAAACTATAAAGACAAAAGTAGATTCACTTGGGGCTGGGGGGTGGGAGGGTTGGAGGAGGGAATAATGGGGAATGACTACAAGCAGGAATGGGGTTTATTTCTGGGGTGACAAATGCTCTAAAATTGATTTTGGTTTTGTACAACTCTGAGTAAACTAAAAACCATTGAGTTGTACACTGAATGAGTCACTTCGTATGGTATGGGATTACATCAAGACTGTTAAATGTTCACTTAAAATATAGTGAGGATAATTCACCAATTTAAAGGAATTTCAAATTCTTTGATCTCTTTTTCAAATTCTTTTATGATTTAAATCTAGTTGAAGATTCAGGCTGAAAATACCCACTGGGTGCACAATGAAAAATTGCCTTGCTTTATTACAACATTGACTAAATGAAATGAGTGTTGGATCAGCATTTCATGATTATCTTCACAAAGTGTAAAATAGGGGCCTCCCTGGTGGCGCAGCAGACTTCTCCTGGCTCACCTGCTCCTCCCCTCAACAGTGTATTTCAGTCATTCCACCTGTTCTGCTCTCCACTCTGTCTCTGATGAATCCTCTCACCCCTCCATACCTCTGTCCTGTACCCCAGTTCTTGTATGCATAAATTAAAAAAACTTTTATAATAAATATAAAATAATTTTGATAGATTGGTTAAAAAAAGCTATTAATAGTTATTTTAACCTGTTATTAAAGCAAATATACTGTTAAATTGGCATTCTATCTGTGATACTTGGCATGTGACTGTGTCTAACGTATAAAGTCAAGCTCACTTGCTCTTTGTTTAATAGGTTGGTTTAGGTCCTGGAATATATTGGAAACTCATACCATTTGTAAGGAATTAGTACATAAAGGAATATTTAAATTACATCTTTCTTTTGAAAAGCAGTCTAGGAGTATATCACTATGAATCTCAGTATTTTCAAGGCTTATAATGTGGAAAATGGTATTAACCTTTTGTTTTAGTGAGCAGAACTATAACCAATAGGTACCAGTGACAAGGAAATAGACTTGACTTAACAGAAAATGACCTTCCTTACTGACAGCAATGGACTTTCCAGTGTTGTAACAAAATCTTCAGAGAGAGAGAGATTAGATGTAGGATTTCCTGCATTGGGAGCAGTTATTTTAAAAATCTTAATAGTCTTTGACCACCTCTTAGCCATTTCCTGCAGGTTCTAACCTTTCAAGTTATCTCTTTGGTGCCCTTTTTTTGCTCTAGTTAAAATAAGTGATGTAGTAATTGAAGTAGGAGTGCTGAGTACCACATGGCATATGATGGTGGTAGTATAGCCACACAAAACTCATGCCTTAGCAGTCAGTAATGGGCTACCATCTGTCATACTATATTAATATTCATAGTTTTGCATTTAGTTTGTAAATTTGTTTTTATAAGATCTTTAATCGTAATTGTAATTTCATTTTTGCGTATATTTAGCAGCATTAAAATAGAAAGTAATATAAATTCGTTTTTTTTAAATTCTGAAAGGTAGAACCAGAATCAACAAACTTGAGCCAGCTTTTAGTATTGTTGCTAGAAACCTGGTGTTTAGAGTCAGATGACTTCAAGTCCCTTCTTACTAGGTTATTTCCCTGTTATATGAAAATAAAGTTAGATTTCTAAAAAGGGTGGTTCATTCTTTTAACATCCCCCCCCTCCCCCCAGATTAGTAAATTATGTAGCACTGCATACTTTTGATGTGTTATTACTGGTTTCTATAGTCTCCTATTTTTCACATTTTCTTTAGTGCCAGCACAAATTCTGATAGAAATACTGTGCTATGAATTGTCGCACAGATGGTGAGATGTCTTGGATTTGAAACTTACCTTTTAAAAAGTAGGACAAAGTTTTGAAATACGGTAGGATTCTGTGTTTATGCAGTTGAACAGTAGGCTGTTCACTTACAAGGTTAAACGAGCAGTAGTGCTAATGTATATCAGGAGCAAGACAATCCAGGTAATTTATAGTTGGATGGATATTTTCCCCTGGCCTGATCTAGAAATTATATTCTTAGGGAGCTTGGGAAGGTTAAAAAGGAGGCTTGTCAGGAGTAGATAATGTCAATAACATTTCACGGGAGAAATAACCAACATTTGTTAAAATATGTATCATTTATTGAACCCCTGTATTAGTCCATTAAAGCCTTCCAACTATCAGGCCTCCCCGGTGGCCCAGCGGTTGAGCGCTGGGTTGTGAAGCTGCCTGCGGCCTCTGAGGCGCCGGTTCGATCCCCTGCTGCTCCCCAGCCACCGGAGGAGGGTCCCACATGGCGCGCAGACCTCTCCTGCCGCCCGCTGCTCCCCTCAGCCTTGTACTTCGGTCCTTCTGCCTGCTCTGCTCCCCGCTCTGGCTCTGGTGAATTCTCTCACCCTCCCACGCTTCTGACTGTACCCAGTGCATGTATAAACAAACAAACAAACAAACAAATTAATAAAATGCCTCTATTAAAAAAAAAGCCTTCCAACTATCAGCCATCTCAACACCTTGAGACAGGCAAAAAATAACACATGGTGATTAAGCATTATCTTTATAGGCATATCTGTTATATTGTAGTTGCTGCAAAATCATACACCAAAATGTAATGGGATTTATGGGGAAAAACAGTAATTAATAGCAAACTGATCACACAGAAATGGTGTAACTTTGTAATTGGAGTACTAACAGAAATAGTAAACATTCTAATAAAATGAACAGACCAGCTTGAAAGATTATATATTCCTGACAAACTATGTAAATATAGGACTTTAAGGGGGGGGGGAACAGATGAGAGGGGGCCAGGGTTGTATAGGGAAGGGATGAGGTTACTGAGTTAGGGACACAAGTCTTGAATAAAAAGCACAAAGATCAGGGAGAACTGCATTAAGTACTTACAAGTATGTGGCCAGACTGAGCTAAGAAGAATGCGGGGTGATGGCCATCTGGTCCAGACTGTGTCTTCCCCCATCCCCATGATCTGCTATTACTTGGTGCAAAGCAGTGTGTTGATGGTGGGGGGGGGGGGAGTTGCTTATGAATTAATGTGACTTGCAGGTGTGTTTACTGGCATTTGCCAGTGAGTCAAATTCCATTACAAAACTACATTGTTGTAGCAGAATAGACTTCAAATTGACTGAGTCTTTTTTTCACTCTAAAAACCTGCACTGGTGTTCCATCCTCAGTTGTAAATTACAACTAGTTGTCTTTCATTTCCCCTCCATTGGAATGTTATTTAAGAAGAAAGGGACTGATATTTAACTGGATACCATCTGACATTTAAAGATAATCATCACAATCCATAACCTTGTTATTCTCAAGAGAGGAAATGGAATCCTAAAGAGGTTTGGGGGCTTTGCCTGAAATGACACAATAAGTGCCAGAGTAGAAATTTAAATTTGTACATATCTGATTTCAAAGCTTTTGTATACCACATTGCTCCTGGCAAATCATTTTATGAGGCCTTTAACAAGAGTGGTTGATTAATGCCCACTAGGATTGGTGAGGACCTTGTATTTCTCACCTCTGTAATTTCTCCTATAACACTGATACAGATAAAAATAGTGCTGTAGCATAGAAAATGATGAACAGAACTGTTGATACCATTGTGTCTAGATTTGAAATCTAGATTTGCTAGTTTTGTCCTTATTATTATGTCCTAGTCAGTTACTTCTGTGTACCTCAGTTTTTTCCTGTCTGTTAAATGGTACTAATGAGTACTTATCTCTTAAGGTTATTGTATTTTAATAAAGCATTTAAAATGCTTTAATTGATACATGGCACATGGTAAGTACTTGGTAAATGTTTACTGTTATTTGTCACTCCTACCCTATTGCTTCTCTCACTTCCCTTTTGATTGCTTATTTTTTACAGTTCTAATTTCTTCCCTGCCTTCTTCTCCATCTCTTCATATCATTGATTTGAAATTAAATGTGGATAATACTTACTGAATATTGATTTTTTTAACATTTCATTGATGTATATATATGTTTGGATGCCTGTTTGCAGGGCTGAACAATTTTAAAATAGTGGTTTAGAGTACTTGTAATGTTTTCTGTCTTAAGGTAAGTGCTGTGGAGCTGAGTACATAAGTATAACCATTTTAGTTTCATCTTTCCGTGTGCCTAAATTTCTTGTACTTTATATACACATTTTAAAAAAATAGTATATATCAGAGACAAGGTCTATTTTTAATTTTATATTTGGAAGAGAATTCAGCATTTTTATTATTTGTAGACAGCAGGATTTTATATCATGAAAATCAACTGAGGAAGCAGTAAGTGGTTTGGATATAATTACTACCAAAATAAATTCTGATTTTCACATATTTGTGAATTTCCCAAATTTCCTTCCATTGAATTTTAATTTTATTCCACTGTTCAGAGAACATCCTTAACTTTCTGTTCTTTAAATCTGTTGAGACTTGATATATAGCCTAGCATAGGTATGTCCTAGAGAATGTTCATGTGTACCCAAGAATGTATATTCTGTTGTTGGGTATTCTATAGGCTTTATATGAGCTATTTGACTTATAGTGTTATTAGCTTTCTCTTTTGCTTAGTTCTAGCCATTAGTGAGTGAGTATTATTATTGAATTGCGTATTTTCTTTTCCATTTTTATCTTTTTTTAAACTTTATATATCTTGAAGCTCTATTAGGAAGCACATACATTTATTATAATTGTTATATCGTCATGATAAATGGACCCTTTATTAAAAAATGTTCCCTTCCCCCCATTTCTTAGCAGCATTATTTATAAGAACCAAGTCATGGAAACAGTCTAAGTATCTGGTGATGGATGAATGGATAAAGAAAATTAAGCATATCTATACACACAAAATGGAATATTATTCAGCCATGAAAAGGGAAATAACATTTGTGACAACAGTGGATGGACCTTGAAGGCATTATGTTATGTGAAAAATGTCAGAGAAAGGACATACTCCATCTCACTTACATGGGGAGCCTAAAATGAAAAGATCCGAAACTCAGGAAAGGAGATCTGATTTGTGCCCAGAGACAGGTGTTGGTAGGAGGGGGAATTAAAGGAAGGCAGTCAGAAGATACAAAACAAGGCATATTTAGTGTATTCACATGACTGTCATTTAACATTGCTGTGTGATGTATTGCTAGGTTAAGAGTAAATCCTGAGTTCTCATCGTAAGGAAGTTTTTCTTTATGTCTTTTTATTATATGCAGACGAGAAGATGGACCGTTAGTTGAACCTATTGTGATAATCAAGTCACAATACAACCATGGGTGGTTTAACCTTTTAGTCAGTGGCAGACCACATACATGATAGTGATTTCAGTCGTTTGTACCACATGCCCTAGTTGTGTGGTAGACTGTACTCTAGGTTTGTGTAATTACACTCTGTGGCCGTCACACAATGTCACATCACCTAATCATTGCCCATGGGTTGTCTTTTTATTGAGTTGTATGAATTCTTGTTTATTCTGGATTTAGGGCATCTTATTAATGATATGTAAAGTCTCACCCCCTCCAATTCTGTAGGTTCTCTTTTCACTATTGATAGTGTTCTTTGAAGCACAAAGGACTTTTCATTGGTTTTGAGTTAGTTATTGGAAAGTATATTTCTATATATAATAGACCCAATTATGCATTGCATTGTTTCATACAATGCATTTTATTTTATTTTTTTATTTTTATTTTTTTAATAGAGGCATGTTTTCTTTCTTTCTTTATTTGTTTGTTTGTTTGTTTATACATGCACTGGGTACAGCCAGAAGCGCGGGAGGGTGAGAGAATTCACCAGAGCCAGAGCGGGGAGCAGAGCAGGCAGCAGAGCAGGCAGAAGGACCGAAGTACACTGCTGAGGGGAGCAGCGGGCGGCAGGAGAGGTCTGCGCGCCATGCGGGACCCTCCTCCAGTGGCCGGGGAGCAGCCGGGGATCGAACCGGCGCCGCAGAGGCCGCGGGCAGCTTCACAACCCAGCGCTCAACCGCTGTGCCACCGGGGAGGCCCCATACAATGCATTTTAAATCAGAAGAAATGAATTAATACCTACTTTCAAAAAAAAGATTTATTTATTTATTTATACAAGCACTGGGTACAGTCAGAAGCGCGGGAGGGTGAGAGAATTCACCAGAGCCAGAGCAGGGAGCAGAGCAGGCAGAAGGACTGAAGTACACTGCTGAGGGGAGCAGCGGGCGGCAGGAGAGGTCTGCGCGCCATGCGGGACCCTCCTCCGGTGGCCAGGGAGCAGCCGGGGATCGAACCAGCGCTGCAGAGGCTGCGGGCAGCTTCGCAACCCAGCGCTCAACCGCTGCACCACTGGGGAGGCCCAGAATTAATACCTATTTTTAAGTAACATGTTGACTGAAATAATCACTGTGAATTCAGAGTTTAGTAAGAGAGAAGTTGATTAAGAAAGTTAATCAGAGCCAAACTGAGGACGTAAGCCTGAGAGACCACCTTTGTATTTCTGAGTGACTGGTGCCTGTCTTTTGGGCTCAGTTTATAGAGGTAAGTTGTATGCACGGAAAGAATACATAATTGTTCTTTAAGAAGACATGTAGCTAAATATCTAACTTTGATTTAACCAAAAGAGGTTGATTTAACATTCTTCATTAATAATAAAGGAGAAACACTCCTAATTACTTCATAGTGATACCTTTTTCTTATAAAGTCAACTCAATCAGTGTATATGGGTCGAGGTAAGGACCAAAGAATATCTTATCCCACAGAATACCTGTGTAGGGTTAAAGTAAGGCCATTACTTTGTGCTCTTCCAGCAACAGCTAAACACAATAGTAGAGGACTTGGTATATGGACTTTCCAGACATCACATCACCACAGGCCTTCTTTACACCAAATAGAGATTGTTTTGCTGACTGCAGCCTCTGAGGTGACCCTGACATGCAGTCAGGGTGGAGGATATATTTCCAGTAGAATGTAAAATCCACAAATACACAAAATGTTTTGTGATTATATTTACCAGTTAGTACTCTTTACTGGGGATTGGCCTCCCAAGTGCCTTAGGCTATTATGTTGGAAGCCAGTCTCTGGTTTCAGTTGACAGGTGTTTTTTCCTTGTGGTACTTTTGGGTATGTCATCCCAGTGCCTTCTGGCCCCCACGTTTTTCTGATGAGAAATCACCTGATCGTCTCAATGAGTATCCTTTTGTGTGATGGTTTGATTCTTGTAGCTTTTAAGATTCTCTGTAGTGGCTTCCCCCCTCCCCCTTGACTTTTGACATTTTGAGTATGAAATTTCCCATTCTGATCTCCTTGCTGCATTTGTCCTACTTGGAGTTGTTGATTTTCTTGGATGTGTAGCTGTCGTTGAATTTGAGGGGAATTTTGACCATAATTTTTTCAAATATCCTTTCTGCTTTTCTCTGAGACTTCATTATACATGTGTTGATATGCTTAATTGTGTCCTACATTTCTCTGAAACTTCCCTCTGTTCTTCAGATTGTTTAATCTAATGATCTGCTTTTCTTTGTTCTACAGCTCATATCTTTTGTTGAACTACTTCACTGAATTTTTCATTTCAGTTATTGTATTTTTTTCCTCCAGAATTTTCATTTTCATTTTTTTAAACTCATTTCTTTGATGGTCTCTTTTTTAAACATTGTCAACCTGTTTTCCCTTGCTACTTTTTAAACATCTTTTCCTTTAGTTCTTTGAAACTCGTGTTTTTGCAGTCTTTGCTAAGTGCGACTGGTGGGCCTTCTCGAAGCCAGTTTCTTTTAACCTGCTCTCCCCTCCCTCCCCCAAGTTGGTCACACTTCTCCTGTTTCTTTGCATGTTTTGGGGTTTATTTTTTCTTTTTTAGAGGATAATGGGAACTGTTATACTAGCAGCTAGAATACAGATTCCCTACTACTCCCAGCCTCAGGGGCTGTTTGCTTGCTTATTTGTCTGTTGACTACCGGGCATTTTATGAAGTCAGTTTTCCTCATAACGTGCAGCCTGTGATTTTGCTCTTCAGAGGGCGCACATGTCCTAGACATACACACAGTCTCCCTGGTATGACTGAATTTTAGCAAGGCATTCATTGACTGTGTGATCTCTCTGTTAACTGTCTCCCTCTGTTGGTAACATATGCGAATGTTAGTTTCCAGTAACTGTAGTTTCCAGTAACTGTTGGATGATGGCTCTGTTGTTTTAGGTGATATCCTGGGATTTAATTGCCTCATAGTCCCATTCAGTTCTCTCTTCCAGGCAGAAGTCTTTGAGGTTTGTTCTCACCCCATGGAGCCTCTTAGCTGCCTGCCTCTTTGTTTCTTTCTAGTCAACTACTAGCTGGTTTAAAATTTAGCTTCTTGTTCTCATGGAACAGTCAGCCTCTAAATTGCTTATTGCCTGTTTCCATTTGTTTTTTTGTGTACACTCAGGTGAACTTCAGTGTTCCCTTATTGCCTGCCTCTCCCCTGGGCAAAACCTTTATACCATTGCTTTAGAAATGTGGTGGAATGGTGACCCATTTCTGTGAGTGATACCTCTGCTTCATGAGCAGGGTGCTGGGAGCAGCAGCCTATGGTTTTTGTTTCACCTTTCCTGTCCTGGTATGGAACTTTGGTCTTACAAATGAGATGAAGTGAGGGCTATTTGCCCACGTTGTCTTTGGGCTACTGAACCTGGGGTTGAGCTTTTGCCTTACAAGTGAGTCCTGGGTAGAAGATAATATCTCCATACCTCTTGGCTGCTCTTGCCTACAATAGAGGAAGTGTGGCTGTGCAGGCTCAAAATGCCATGGACTGTTCTTTCTGAGATGTAGTACATTTTCTTGAATAAATGTTTCTTCATTTGCTATATACCCTTAGGACAATTTAATATTTAATTTTTTATTTATTTATTTATTTTTTTTACATTCTCACCAGTTATTGTAGCTTCTTCACTGGATAGTCCTCACATAGCTTCTGATGCCACCATTCCAGAAGTGATTTTTAATTTAAAATTACTCATTGCCTACAGCCACTTAAAAAATTAATGTTTGAGGGCCTCCCTGGTGGCACAAGGGGTTAACATGCAACCTATGAAGCTATCCCACAGCCTCTGCAGCACAAGTTTGATCTCTGGCCAGGGACCTACCCACATGGCGCAGCAGACCTCTCCTGACTTGCCCGCTGCTCCCCTCAGCAGTGTATTTCAGTCAGCCTGCCTGTTCTGTTCCCCACTCTGTCTTCTGGTGAATCCTCTCACTCCCCACACCTCTGGCCTGTACCCCAGCTCTTGTATGCATAAATGAATAAATCTTTAAAAAAAATTAATGTTTGAAAATGCCTTGTAAAAAATGCTGGAGTTTGTTGAAGTTTTTATATACACAAAAGCTTCCAGTACCCTAATTATGTACATACAACTTTACAGATGCTTTGCATGAAGACAATGTCTGTTTTCCACCTGTTCTTAGCAGTTTTTCAAATTTGTGTGTCTTATTGGTAGTGGACCCCATGAACTCACCACACTTCTGTGACTTGTAACTGTAAATTTGTACCTCTTGAGCCTCCTTCCCCCACTTTCCCTACCACTCAATACCTTTTATTCTGGCAACCCCCAATCTGTATCTGTTAGTTTTATTTCATGTCTTAGAGTCCTCATGTAAGTGAAGTCTTTGTCTTTCCCTGTCTTAGCATAATGCCCTTCCATCTTGCAAATGGCAAGCTTTATTAATTAATTTTTGTACAGTTGTGCAGTTGTAATCATGCATGTCTTAGAGATGGGAATTTATTCTGAGAGATGTATTCTTAGGTGATTTTGTTCTTGTACAAATATCAGAGTGTAATAAACAAACCTAGATGGTATAGACTACTATACCCTATGGCACATGGTTTAGCTTACTAAAACCACTGTTGTATACACAGTTCCTCATTGACTGAAGTGTAGGAAATTCAATGACTGTGTACCACATTTTCATCCACTTAGCAGTTGGCACTTAGGTTGTTTCCATATCTTTTATTTGAATTGATGTTTTCTTTGGAAATACCCAGAAGAAGAATTGCTGGGTCGTATTGTAGTTCTAATGTTTTGGTGAACCTCCATACTGTTTTCCTTAATGGCTCTATTAGTTTACATTCCCACCAGCAGTGCAGAAGGGTTCCCTTTTCTTCATATCCTCACCAACACTTGTGATGTCTTCTTATTTATTTTTTCTGATGGTGATTCTGACAGGTATGAGGCCATACCTCTTTGTGGCTTTGATTTGCATTTCTTAATCTGATGAATAGTGGTGGTAAGCATCTGTTCAGTTACCCTTTGGCCATCTGTATGTCTTTTTGAGGGGAAAAAAAAATCATATTCTTTACCCATTATTTAATCAGGTTGATTTTTCTGTTGTCTGAGTTATAGGCATTTGAAGTTTTGGGTAAGAGTGACCAATTTCTAACTGAGTAAATTTTTTGCTGCCACAAAAAATTTAGAATGTAGAATACAGTTCTGTTGTGATGACTTCCACAAGTTATCTTTAGAAAGTAGCAGTGGATGGACATAATGGTTTAGTGACCAAACATTAGGGGTATGTGTGTTTAATAGTGGTGGTAATAGGATATGGGCATTTAGCTCAGTTGATATGTTTGAATTTAACAAAGATTAATTAGACATTCTTCATTTGCACTAGCCTGAGTTAGTGATTGAATGTGAAGCTGTCTGGAACTAACATTTTTACACTTGCGTGTGTTGGGGGTTGTGGCTTAATATAGCTGTCTTGATTGGTTTTGTGTATAATTTAATGTATGATAAGAAGGTTGAGGCCTATGCTAAAAATACTGGCAATGCTGATGGAGCTAGGAAAAGGAAGGCCTTTATTTACTCTTGAACAAAAGCTACTTCTAAAATTGCTTAGATATTTAGGTTTATAGATGTGGACTGAACTGTTGAAAATAACTTGCTACTTTTCAACTCCTTAACATAAATTCTCATCTCCCCATTAAACAATAGTTTTAATAACATGGTACTTGAGTATACTTACTTCTTAGGAATATAGCTATTGTATTTTAGAAAATTATACAGTGTATAGCCGTTGAGGATGTAGAAGAATACTGAACATGGGAAAATGATAAGTGAAAAATTCAGTTTTATAAAATGAGTTTCTGCATTAAAAGCATTTTGATAATTTACCTTGGAGGTGGTGGGGATGCCATGGGATTAATGATAGTTTTTCCCCTTATTTTCCAGCATTACTAATGTATGGCATGGTAGTTGAAACTGTAGAACCCAGATCTTGTACTGCCTGGGTTAGAATCCTGGCTCTAACACTTTGTATTCACTCTGCCCCAGTTTCTTTACTCCTGAAAGGGGGCTAATTATAGACCTGTTCTGAGGATTAATTTTATAAATACAACTTAGAATAGTGCCTAAAATAAAATTCATACACCTTTTGCACTTATGGAGTTTTCACAATTTGGTAGGGAGTCATCACACAGATGATTTGAAAGAAAAGTGTGTCCAGCTCTGATAGCCTCAGTTAACAGTACTTGATGAAGTGAACCAGTGGAATTGAGAGCTCCTGAATCAGTACGGGCAAAACTAAGACTGCTTGTACAAATAAATGCCCCAGAGGCGGCAGGAAGGAATACATTTTGAGGGAACCAGAAGGCCACTTGAATTATAGTTAGAACAAGTTTCAAGTTGAGGCTGAGTTTGGGCATTTGATGGCCTTGTAGACCACAGTGAGAAATATTTTTGTCCTTATTCTTTGAAGGTTTTGTAACAGAGTCATGGCACGATATGTTTTGTTTTTTAGTTAAGACACAGTTATAATTTCTAATGCCAAAAAGATAAAATATATAATAATTAGGTGGTTACTCTGCTTGTAAGAGAAATACCAGTCCTTTTTCCTTACACACACACACACACACACACATACACACACCACCCCACCCCACCCCACCCCCACCCCCAGTATTTCCCTCTTTCTATCAGAGAACATCAATATCTTGGGAACTCTAGAGAACCTTCATGGTATTATGGAAGAGCCAATGGCTTTGTAGTCTAATGGATGTTTCTGCTACCTTGGACAAGCTTAAGTTACTTAATCTGGATAGCTGTTAAATTGGACCAGTGTCGTTTTGCACAGGTATCCTGATGATAAAATGAGGTTATAAAAATAAAGAACCTTCTCTTTTGCCAGATACATAAGTGCTCATAACTTTTCTGCAGTAATGTACAAGTTAAAATGGAACTGGAAAGAGGCGTGTATGATAGTGTGATTGTAATAAATATTTGGTCTTCATCCCAGTTGCTGGCTGGGCACAGAGCTCCTAAAATCCTCAGAATTTCCTAAGGGTAGAGGTCCTTAAGGTATCTTTTGTTATGTTAAAAGAAGTGAATTTTGGAAGTCCCTCTACATCACCTGAGGAAGGGGATGGTTGCCTTTGGAATTAAGAATGTGATTTGAAGTTTGGAACTTTAAATCTCCCCCATCCCCTTACCCATCCGCCTCCAGAGAAAGAGTGGGGGGCACTAGAGATTGTGCTCAGTCATTAACAGCCAGTGATTCCATCATTTCCATGTAATGAAATCTACATAAAAATCCAAAAGGATGGGATTTGGAGAGCTGGGTTGGTAAAGCACATAGACATTCAGGGAGAATGGTGGGTCTGGAGAGAGCATGGAAGTACCATGTCATTTGCCCACACCTTGCCCTATGCACCTCTTGCATTGGGCTGTTTCTGGGTTATAGCCTTTTTGCAAACTCTTAAGCAAGTAAAATGTTTGGGCAAATGAATGGAACCTCCAAAATATGCCTGTTAAGTAAGATGTATAGGAAACCTGTGTTTTCTATCTGTGTCTGAAGTGTGTGGAGGGGTCACTTTTTTTTAAGATTTATTTTTATTTATGCATACAAGAACCGGGGTGTAGGCCAGAGGTGCAAGGGGTTGTGTGAGGATTCAGCAGAAACAGAGCAGAACAGGCAGAGCTACTGAAATACACTGCTAAAGGGAGCAGTGGGCAAGATAGGAGAGGCCTGCTATGTCATGTGGGTTAGCTCCTTGGCCAGGGATCAAACTCAGGCTGCAGTGGCTGATGATAGCTTCATAGCACCACAAGGGAGACCCCTAGAGGGGTCACTCTTATAAGACTGAGCCCTCAACGTGTGTAATCTGATGCTATGTTCACATGGATGGTATCAGAATTGAGCTGAATTACATGACACCCAGCTGGTATCCAAAAATTACTTGATGTGTTTGTGTGTTGGGGGGAACGACTGGTGGAAGGAAGCCCACACATTGCAGAAGCCTAGAACCACAGAGAAACTTTGAATGGAATGGAACCAGTAAGTCCACAATAGAGAAAATTCCTTGGATGTTTTAATAGAACTATCCATGGATTTTCCATTACCCACTAGAGTGTTATGGATCATAGTGTCTGCCTGTAATTGTAAGGTGCGTCACAAGTATTAAGTAGTTAAATACAATAATGGTGTATGCAAATGAAGTTACCTAAAACTAGAGTCTTATTTTACCTTCCAATAATTAACATTCACTCAACATTTCAGTGTTTTCTTAGGAGAGATGATTGAAAACCTTAGCAGTCTAGCTGTTGTATAGACAATTAACTGTACATAACCATTATTTTTATTTTCTATTCTTCATACACAAAGACAGTTTTGGAGTTTGGCAGTTTTTCTGTTGTGCAAGTGTGTCAAACCTCTCTGTGTCTCATTGCTCATGTTGTGGTAGAAAAACTGCTATGTGGAATAGGATGCTTTTTCTTCCAGACACCAATGTATAAAAAGCTTCTCTTTAAGCATATTGAATCTGTCATAGCAAAAGAATTTCTAGCTTAGGATTGAAAAAAAGTCCATGGAATACTGACTTTTAAAAGTTTTTCAGGGACCTCCCTGGTGATGCAAGGGGCTTAGTGTCAGCACAATGAAGTTATCACCCACTGCAACACTGCAACATAAATTTGATGCCCAGCCAGGGAGGTGTGACCCACATGGTGAAGCAGACCTCTCTTGTCTGGCCCGCTGCTCCCCTCAGCAGTGTATTTCAGTAGATCTGCCTGTTCTGTTCCCCACTCTCTGATGAATCCATTCAGTTCCCCCACACCTCTGGACTGCACTCCAGCTCTTGTATGCATAAATAAATAAATATTTAAAAAAATAAAAGTTTTAAAAGCTCCGTTATTTTGTTCTTTTTTATTTTTTAATTTAAATTTTATTTTTATATTCCCCTTATAATTACAACCGCCTTATTTTGACCCCAAGCCCTCCTTTCCCCGTCCCCCATCCCCCATAGAGTGTCTCTGGTTCATAGTTGTTTGTTGATTTGATATTTTCTTTGTTATAGTTATTTTTCCTGTTCCCTTATTTAAGTTTTCTAGATTCCTGCTATGAGTGAGACCATCCAGTATTTTTCTTTTTCTTTCTGGCTTATTTCGCTGAGCATGATCCCTTCTAGCTCCATCCATGTTGCTGCAAATTACATGTGTATATCTTTTTTGAAGGCTGAGTAATATTCCATGGTGTATATGGACCACATCTTCTTGATCCAGTCATCTATTTTTGGGCATTTGGGTTGTTTCCAAAGCTTAGCTATTGTAAACAGTGCTGCTATAAACATAGGGGTGCAGGTGCTCTTTGGAATTGATGTTTCTGTGTCCTTTGGGTAAATACCTAGGAGTGGAATTGCTGGATCATATGGAAGCTCTATGTTTAGTAGGTCCAGAAATCTCCACACAGCTCTCTATAGTGGTTGGACCAGTTTGCACTCCCACCGGCAGTCCAGGAGAGTTCCTTTTTCTCCACATCCTCGCCAACATTTGTTGTTGCTAGATTGTTTAATATGTGCCATTCTCACTGGTGTAAGATGGTATCTCAATGTAGTTTTGATTTGCATTTCCCTGATTACAAGTGATGTTGAACATTTTTTCATATGCCTGTTGGCCATTTGCATTTCCTTTTCAGAGAAGTTTCTTTTTAGCTCTTCTGCCCATTTTTGACAGGATTATTTTCTTTGTTTTTGTTGAGTCTCATCAGCTCTTTGTAGATTTTTGTGATCAGTCCTTTATCATTAGTGTTGTGTGCAAAAATGTTCTCCCAGTCAGTGGGGTTTCTCTTAGTTTTTGTTATTGTCTCTTTTGCTGTGCAGAAACTCTTTAATTTGATGTAGTCCCAGCTGTTTATCTTTGCCTTCACTATCACTGCTTTGGGTGATGTGTCTGTAAAGATGTCTTTGATGTGAATATCACGTAGTGTTTCGCCTATATTTCCTTCTATGTATTTTATGGTTTCAGGTCTTATGTCTAGTTCTTTAATCCATTTTGAGTTGGTTTTTGTGCATGGTGTTAGGTAATAGTCAAGCTTCATTCTTTTGCATGTAGTGACCCAGTTTTCCCAGCACCATTTATTGAACAAACTTTCTTTGCTCCAATGCATGTTCTTTGCTCCTTTGTCAAAGATTAGTTGACCATAAATCTGTGGGTTTATTTCTGGATTTTCTATTTGATTCCATTGGTCTGTGTGTCTTCTTGTTCCAATACCATGCAGTTTTGATGATTATGGCTTTGTAGTATAGTTTGAAGTCTGGGCGTGTGATGCCTCCATTCCCTTCTTTTTTTTTTTTTTCAGGAGAGCTTTGGCTATTCGGGGTTTTTGGTGATTATAGATGAATTTCATCAATAATTGTTCTATTTCTTTGAAGAATGACATTGAAATTTTTATTGGAATAGCATTGAATCTGTATATTGCTTTTGGTAGGATGGCCATTTTTTTTTTTAAAGTCTTTTTTTTTTTTTTTAATAGAGGCATGTTTTATTTATTTATTTTGTTTGTTTGTTTTTTTTTTTATTCAGGCACTGGGTGTAGTCAGAAGCGCGGGAGGGTGAGAGAATTCACCAGAGCCAGAGCGGGGAGCAGAAGAGGCAGAAGGACCAAGGACACTGCTGAGGGGAGCAGCGGGGGGCAGGAGAGGTCTGGGCGCTATGTGGGACCCTCCTCCGGTGGCCGGGGAGCAGCCGGGGATCGAACCGGCGCCGCAGAGGCCGCAGGCAGCTTCGCAACCCAGCGCTCAACCGCTGCGCCACCGGGGAGGCCCAGGATGGCCATTTTAATAATGTTTATTCTTCCAATCCATGAGCAGGGGATGTCTTTCCATTTCTTTGTGTCTTCTATTTCTTTTAACAGTGAAAAAACTCAGTTATTTTGAAATAAAGCTTAGTACTTAGAAGATGCTTCGATAAAGAGAATAATTTATTTTAAATAAGTTTTAAATCAATATAATTTCTGCGTTTCCTCTGTGCTACTTTGCTAATTGCAAAGTAATTTGTCTATGACAGTTGTAACAAATCAAAGTTTTCATTTTAGTGGTCACAAAAGTAGTGAGGTCTTGTGCCTGGGGAAGGCTGAGTACAGCTTGTGTTTCATAGTGATGTCTTCTGTCTTTGGTTAGTCAAGTATTTTAAGAAAGGAAAAAAGGGCTTTGAATGTCACTTAAACTTGGGAAGAAAAAGGAGTAATTTTTCCCTTTGCTTTTTGGTGCAGAAAACCAGAATAGGTAAAATTCACAAAGTAAGATAATTTTATTTTCTAAGAAACTCAAATCATTTTGATGTTCAGTGAAGAAAATAATTTGTTGGAGTGTTGAGCTTGGCTGCTGCTTGTTTATTCTCTGTATCCTAAGTTAATATTAATTCCACAAGAGCAGAGATTTCCTTGCTGTGCAACCTTTTCTACACTTAGAACAATGTGTGGCCCATTATGGATCTTCAGACATTTCTTGAATGACAAAGCTTTGTATTTTTACTTAAACATCTTTTATTCTTTTCATGAAAAGAGAAGTTAGAAAGTAAAGGGAACTCTTAAATGTGTGTGTGTATATATATATAGAGAGAGAGAGGGGGGGGGGAGAGAGAGAGTGAGTGCGCGAGTTATTCCACAGAGGATTTCAGTGTATTAAGAGGATAGATTCTGGAATAAAAGGATAGTTTAAGTGGAGATGGGCTGATGACTGGGTAGAGAAAGGCCATTCTTTGTACTTTTTCCTGAGGGTTTCTTTGGTATCGAGGCTCTCCCAGTTGAAAGCACTAATTTTATTTCACAAAGTTTAAAATAAATATAAAGGGGTTGAAGCCTATGGACCACTAGGTTATTTAGTAAAGCATACTGTGAACCTTTATCCTAGGTAAAGCTGATGCTTTTTCCCAACTTGTAAGATGTTGAGATGCTGCTTGCATATGGAAAAATGCTGTGTGTTCTACAGGCATTTGAATAATTCCAGTTTGGTTACATTTTTGCATTGTAGAAAATCTAAGATGCATTTTGGTAAAAGCTTGAATGGAGGCAGGAGGGAGAACATAACCCTTTACAGTACATTGTAAGATAAAACTTGAAGCTTTATGTAAAACTTAAACTCTTAATACAGTAAATTTTCATATTGCAATTTGTTGAATTGGACCATTCCTATAGTTAGGATTGCAGTGTGTCAAATTCTAAATGATTTGAATGATTATTGAGTTGCCCAGTTCTATGCAGAATATTGTTGCTTGTACTTCGTTAGAAGGCTTGTTCTAGCCCTGCTGCAGGTATGCCTGAATCTCTATGAGCTGGAAAATAAGCTTGGTCAGAGCCTTGAAATTGCTACTTGAAATTGAGTAAAGCGATTTGATTCCCACCTGTTGAATGGGAATTATTAAGAAAATTGTAGTGCGTCTTTGGTAAGTTTATTTCTTTACTCTAGCCTTTCTAAATTATATTTGAAAATGTTACTTTCAAATTTTTCCTCCAATATTCAAGAATCCTACACAGCACCTTTACACAGTACCTTTTAGATAGGAAGATAAAATGAGAGTTTCAGGGATTATACTGTGTGCTTGATATTTATGAAACACTGTTAATAAAATAATAGGACGTTTTAGTGGGTAGCATTATCTCAGTTTTTAAAGACCTGGAATAATAGAGTGGTTGTTTGTGCCCTTTAAGATAGGCAACTTGTAAGTGGCAGAGATGAGATTTTGAACAAGAGTTATGTTCAAATTCAGAAGTTATTTCTAATTGCTTCATTTGTATTTTTTGCTCTTAATCTCACAAGATAGCATACTGAGGAAAAGGTATTCTGTTTTCAGGTAGTGGTGGAGAGATGACTTAAAAACAGCAGAATAGAGCAGTAGAGACTCCCCAGCAGTATTGGAAATCCTAGGAATGTTGAGAACTTGACAGAAGTAGACAAAGAAACCAAGAGATAGAAAGATGACACTGAAAGATTGGAATGGCAAGCAGCTTGAGTAATTGCTGATGGCATATTATGCAGAAGATGATCTAGTTCTATCATCTGAGAAAAAAAGTATTTTGTTTGGGGTAGAGGTTACATACTGCCGCCTTTTCTACTTACCTTAAACTTTTGTTTAAAGAGGTAGTAGTCCCTTAGCTACAGAATATCTTTGTTTAGGATAATTTATCCCCTGAACTTTGTCAGATACTTCTGATTGTCTCTAGTAGGAGGGTTTTTGGGGTACAAACAGATGGACGAGTGTTGAGTATAAACAAAACACGAATATGTAATTCCAGATATTTTAGCACAAATGATCTCCAAGTGTTTAAGGAGAATTAGTGAGGTGTATAATTTTGTTACGGGAAAACACATATAAAACTTACCAATTTACCATTCACATTGTGTACATTCACATTGTGTAACGACTACTCATCTCTGGAACTTTTTTCATCTTCCCAAATGGAAATTCCATACCCATTAAAAACTAACTGCCCATTACTCCTCCCTACAGCCCCTTAACCACACCATTTTACTGTGTCTCTGGGTGTAGGTGCCTCATTAGATGGAATCAGAATATTTGTCTCTACATGAATGGCTTATTTCACTTAGTGTAGCATATTTCACTCAAGGACACTCTTTTGTAATTTTATCTTCCTTAAGTATATGGTAGTGTAAGTTTCTTGAATCTTGGGGTAAGAAAGTTGAAAATAATGTTTTCTGATTTTATCCATGTTGTAGCATGTGTCAGAATTTCCTTTTTAACACTGATAGACCTTATTTTGTTTATCCATTCGTTCATCCTTGGCTTATTTCCTGGAAATTTTTTTTTTTTTTAATTTTCTAGAGGCATGTCTTATTTATTTATCTATTTGTTTGTTTGTTTGTTTGGTTTATACATGCACTGGGTACAGTCAGAAGCCAGGAGGGTGAGAGAATTCACCAGAGCCAGAGCGGGGAGCAGAGCAGGCAGAAGGACCGAAGTACACTGCTGAGGGGAGCAGCGGGTGGCAGGAGAGGTCTGCTCACCATGTGGGACCCTCCTCCGGTGGCTGGGGAGCAGCCGGGGATCGAACTGGCACCGCAGAGGCCGCGGGCAGCTTTGCAACCCAGCACTCAACCGCTGCGCCACCTGGGAGGCCCTGGAAATTCTTTTTAGATAGTATTGGTTTAGTGAACAAGAATAATAGAATTTTAGACTTGGAAATTTTGTGCCTGTGCTTTGCGGAAGTCATTTAGAGCCTCAGTTTTCTAACTTACAGGAAAATACTCTAAATTTTGTGTAAACTGTAAAAATACCACTTTAATTTTAGTGTGCCTCAGGGTTTGTCCCCTACTTGCCCCATACTTGGGACTATATTATGCTGTTTCTTTCCACACCCCACCCCCCCTCAAGTTTGGGACCTATCAGAAGGATTTGGAAGGTGGTACAGGTTGTGTTTATTTTGCAGTCAAATGCTCTACCACTGAGCTATACCCCCTAGGTTGTGTTTATTTTGGGGATGGAGAGCCCAGGGGATAGTAATAAATCCATCCCCTCCCCCCGTTTTTTGATAATTCCCCCAAGCTTTGCTTCCATTCCAGACTTGTATAGTCAACTATCTAGTGTGTGCTTTCACCTCTTCTGTAAAACTTTGCTCATCACTGACATCATTACTATGTGCTACCTTTCCCCTGCCCTTTGAAAAGAAGTAGAAAGAGAAGGAAATGTGGAGTTCAGGTATAAACCAAAGAAGTTTAGAGGTTCAAGAAGGGAGGGTAGGGTAGTGGCATTCAGTTTTATTTAATGCTGAGAAGAGAGGGCAAACAGGATGAGGAGAAGTGGTCATTTGATTAATCAAATAGTGGTACACTGATGATCGGTAGATCACATCTTCACCCCCTGCCACTTGTTCATACTCACAAAGCTCTGCATGTAATTTGGGGGAGTTAACCTTCAAACCTACTCGTAGACATTGATTAAGACCTGGCTTAAAGCAATTTTGGTAGCTGAGAAATATAGCCAGATGATGAAAAAATGGAAGGGGAAGCAGAGACTTTGTTTTCAAGATTTTTGGAGAAAGGGAAGGGCAGAGATTGGTGACTTTTCAGTAAGGAAGATCTACATATATTTGTAGTCTGAGAAAAAGGCATTGAGGAGTAAAGATTGAGGGGATGATGACTGGAGCAGCACCTTTTGGGGATAATATACAATGGGATCATTAGCCTAGGTTGGGAGACAAAAGAATGAAATTGGAGCCAGTTTGGAGAAGAGTGAATTGTTAAGTTGCTATTTTGAGTGGTAAGAGAAAGAATTATTGAAATAATTTGCCGGAACACCCAAAATGACTAAGGAAAATGATGGGGAAGTTTCTCCAGGTTTTTAAAATTGTCTACTTCACATAAAACTTTTTGTAGTATAGGGTGTATGTAAATGGAAAACAAAAGTAAGAGACTGCTTTAATCATGTTATCTTTTCATTGTTTTTCCACTTTCCATTAAAGATTTTTTTCTGTCTGTTTTTAATCTTCATCGGTGCTATTATTAGTCTTGAACTTTTTTTGGTTACGCTAGTCATATCTGCGTGAAGTGGTTATATTTACATTTGTGGCAAATGTGGACTGTTCTGGACTAAATGGGAAGAAATGATAAGTGTGGTTGGTTCCCTTACTTATGACCAGATACCTGTAGACAGCTAGGGTACTCAATCTGATGGTATTAGAATCCATCACCAGTGGAGATTTTTGAAAAATACTGATGCTTAGGCTTCACTCCCAAATACTGTAAATTATTCAATACAGCAAAGGGATTTGGACTGCAGTGTTTTTAAAAGCACCTAAGATGATTTCACTGTGTAAGGGTGAGGTCCATTGGTCTAATGAATGTAGAATTAACAATTTGTTGGCATTCCTCTTTGCTCCTCAGGTGGCAAAGAATTCCATTGTTAAACATTAGTGGTATGTAGTCCTCTCATGCATGACTCTGGGAGTTTTTGTGGCCAAAACCTTGCCAAAAGTGGAAAGTCACGGTCATCTGACAAATAATGTTATAGTGGGGTGTCAGTATATTGATTGAACCCCCTCTGAAGAAAAATTCCTCCAAAGTTTTGAAGTTTCTATTAAAGCCACTTGTAATGCTGTAGTACCAGTGATAAATGTTAGTTGTACAGTCCTTCCTGAAATGTGTTTAAAAATATTTTATTGACTGATTTGTGTTGAGTATACACATTTTTACAGTGTATTTAAGCTGTTAGTAAATTGAATACAACATTTGCATTCCACAATTTAATAACAAAGATGGCTAAAGGGCCGCCCTGGTGGCACAAGGGGATAAGTCTCAGCACTATGAAGCTGCAGCAGGTGTTCAAACCCCAGCCAGGGAGGTAACCCATATGGTGCAGCAGACCTCTCCTGGCTTACCCGCTGCTCCCCTCAGCAGTGTATATCAGTCATTCCGCCTGTTCTGTGCCCCACTCTGTCTCTGGTGAATCCTTTCCCCGCCCCCCCCCCACCTGAATCCCAGTTCTTGTATGCATAAATGAATAAATAATAATAAAAGACAGCTAGTAAATGCCTTAATCATGTCTTTGGAATCTAAGGACAAAACTGAAACACTAAATAATAAGGCTATCATGATTTTTTTTTTTTTGATGGAATATCTGGTATAGAGTTACAGTTTATTAACTTGAATATTGTGTTAATGACATTTCAGCTTTTCTGTTTGCCCTCTGATTTATATAGCTATGTTGTCCTGATGAGATTCACTGGTAATAATAAATTTGAACAGTCTCTTCAATTCATGTTTTTAATATCTAAAAGAAATGTACTTTTTTTCTTTCAGGTTATGCAATGGTCTCTGCAAGATGGCTTATTCTTGAATTGGAGCTTTTTAAGACTGACAAATGCTGGTACTTCATCTTCTATAAGTGGACTATAATTTCTTTCCTCAAGACAACTACATAAGCAGACAAAATTGCAAAGATTTGCCCTGTGTCGAGTATGACAGCCACGACTCGTGGCTCTCCAGTAGGAGGGAATGACAACCAGGGCCAGGCTCCCGATGGACAGTCTCAGCCCCCCCTCCAACAGAATCAGGTACGACCTTTAATATATTAGTTAAACCACTGCCGCAGGGACTAAATGATGAAGCATGGAGTATGTTGGAATAACCTGTGTGAAGTAGCCATAAGACTGTTACTGTAATTTTTCAGAAAAATAAGCAGGTCTCACAGTAACAAGAAAGCTAAAACATTGTAGATAATGATGCTTGAGTATATAGTCCTGTTTTTTGGTGTCATACTGTCAGTCATAAATATTTTAGCACTTTGTCAATTCGGGAGCAAAGCATTAAATCATTCAGTGGATGGAACATAGACTCAAGTCATATTGCTTGTGTTCAGATTTCAGCTTTGCATCATGCTTGCTTTATAACTGGTAAATTATTTAATCTCTAGGTCTATTTTTCATCTATAAAATAAAGATAATATACGATTGTTAAGAGGATCAAGTGAAGTAATGTTTACGAAGAACTTAAAGTAGATTTTGGTATCAAGATTTGCCAACCTCAAAACTCATATAGTAATTTCCTTTATTCTCTGGATGAATTAGTGTAAGATTTTTGTTATTAATTATTTGGAAGAGTTTACTGGTAAAATTTAGATAGGTGTTTTATTGTGGAAAGGATTTATAGATCCAGCTTTCTTTTAATATGAGAATTTCTTGGTGTCTATGTCTTTGTAAGTTGTGGGTTTTTTTTTTTTTTTTTTTTTTGAGGAATTTGGCCATGTCTACTTTGGTCAGATTTATTTGAGGTAAAGTTGTCTATAGTATCATTTTTAATGTTTTTGGGTTTATGGTAATACCCCTCTTTTATTTTGACACTGCTCATAATGTGTTCTATCTCCTGATCACTCTTTCCTAGGGATTTAACTATTTCATTGAAACTTCCCCCAGATCAACTTCTGGCATTCATTCTTATGCAACCCTCAACTTGTTTGCTGTTATTCATAGTTCTTTGTTCTTTTACTTTGCATTTATTTAACTGTTCTTTTTCTCATTTCTTGAAATAGGAATAGTTGATTTTCAGCCTCCTTTTTATTTTTTTATTCTTTTAAAAAGATTTATTTATGCATACAAGAGCTGGAGTATAGGCCAGAGATGCAGGGGGTGAGAGACTCCACCAGAGACAGTGGGGAACAGAACAGGCAGATTGACTGAAATACACTGCTGAGGGGAGCAGCAGGCGAGACAGGAGAGGTCTGCCTCGCCATATGGGTTTCTCCCTGGCCAGCCAGGGATCGAACTCGTGCTGCAGAGGCTGTGGATTGCTTCGTAGTGCGGTGCTTAATCCCTTGAGCTACCAGGGAGGCCCACAGCCTCCATTTTAAAGCCATACAATTTTATATTGGGAAATAGTATACCAAATAACACACATATTAAAACTTGTGATAAGTTTGTGAAATCGTGCTAAGAGTTGAATTTATGGCTAAGTTACATGCATGTGAATCACAAACATGCAGCTTCATTCAGTAGTATGTTTATCTAGAACTCTGTATGCGTTCGTTTTAGACAAAAATATTATATAGTCATTTGGATTCGTTTTTGTCTAGTTATTATAGAGTAGGTAATCTCTCACAGGTATGATATAGAGAAGAGCTGCTTTCTCCTTCTCCCTCTTTTTTCTCCCCTTCCCCTATCTTTTGCTTCTCTGTAATTTTAGAAAAGTAGGCAAGTTAGGTTTTAAATTTTTCCAAGTAAATGTTTCTATGTCATTCCTTTCCCTGTCTGGTTTCTACCTTTAAGCATGAAATAAACACTTGAAATAAGTTTATCGCCACAGGTCTTGGACAGATTCATTAAGCCTTTCTTGTTTCATAGATTTGTTAGTCAGTATTCAGGTTTCTTTATCCATAGTCAGAGGTTTGTGTTGGATGCCAAAGATTTCTATTTTTAAACTGGGAGCTGGTAGTTTAGAGTTCAGGTATCTTCTCTCTCTTTCCTATTTTATAAATGCATTGTGCTTGAACTCTTAACTTTTGTATTGTTAGCAACTTGCCTGACAATAGGAAAAAATTAAACCTATACTTTAAACGTAGCTGATACAATTCTTAGAGCTCTTGAGTTTGTCATATTCAACATTCTGTTCTTGTCTACATTTTTGAAGATGACAGCAAATTAAAACAACAAAGGAACAAAACACTGTATTCTTAACTATTTGTAGAGTTCCCCACACTTTACTTTTTCTCTACATTTCAATGTTAGGATTTCAGTAATTTCACAAGATTTGACACTATTGGACCAAGAAAAAAACAATCATAACAATCAATGCTCAACTTAAGGTTCATTTTTGGCACATCCTTTTTACATGTTGGCATAAAGGGGATTTCTAAAATCAATCAGATATTTTACATAACATGCTATTTTTAAAAATGTGTTCCTATAGGAGAGAATTGCAGGTACTAGTAAGTAGTAAAACTCATGATAAAAGCGACAGCCTTGGCAAAGGCACTGTGGGAATGAGAACTCTATGTGTTACTGCTGGTAGGTGCAAATACTCTGGAATGGAATTTGGCAATATAGGTGTCAGTAACCTTAAAAGAGATTGTTTATACTGTTATAATAATTATATTTCCAGAATCCATGTGAAACGCAGCACCAAGATCTACATATAGAAAGATTCATTAGCGTTCTGTTTATGTTGGTAATAAAAATTGTAAAATACAAAGTGTCGAGCAGGTCAGTAGTTCTCTAGATTACAGTTTCTTGGCTTACACAGTATTGGGTCTAGCTTACATAATCATTAGAATTGTAGCAACGAAAGAGTCTTAAGATTCTTAAGCAATGAATAGAATTTGAACAGTTGGAGATTTGAGAACAGACTTAAAAATGAGGAAAAGCATATTTTATGTTGATGAAAGTAAAGAGAGAACAGTTCCTTAGTAGAAGGGAGGAAGAAAATAGTGGGAGAAATGGAAAATCTTCAACCAGATTATTTTACAGGGCAAAAGATGCAGACCTAACATTTACATTATAAACAAAAATGTAAGGCAGAGTGAGAACAGGATGTACTGCTTAAGTCAGTTCTAGTTTTCTGATACTTTTAATAAACAATACCTTACCCCCAAAATTGTAAAATAGCAAACTGTCCCTTAATTTTAATTCATTTATTATATGTGGCCAACTTTCACAAAAAGAATCTGAATGATTTAGGAAAAAATATTCAAATGTTGAACCAGAAATGACATAGACTACAGCAGGTATAGTCCTCATCTTACTGAATATCCAGAGACAAAATTTTTTTGGCTCATAGAATAAAGATTGTAAAAAATAACTGAAAATGTAGTTTTTGAAAATTAGCCTTTTTGTTATGTTGGACTTATAGGTTGCCATTATTTTAGTCTTTTATGTTTTATAGGAGCGTGTATATATAATACATATCTACCGGGGAAGGATTTAAAAATATATATATATATATATGTTACAAATTTCAAACACAGAAACTTCTATTGAGCATCTTATACATCTCTGTTATACAATTGTTTAACCGGTGCTAAAAAGATAGGGGCTTCCCCGGTGTCGCAGTGGTTGAGTGCTGGGTTGCGAAGCTGCTTGCAGCCTCTGCAGCGCCAGTTCGATCCCCGGCCGCCGGGCGAGAGTCCCACATGGCACGTAGACCTCTCTTGCCACCCACTACTCCCCTCAGCAGCGTACTTCGTCCCTCTGCCTGCTCTGCTCTCCCCTCTGGCTGTGGTGAATTCTCTCACCCTTCCGCAGTGCTCGTATGTATAAATCAATCAATCAATCAATCAATCTTTAAACAAACAAACAAAAAAATGATAGGGAGAGGGGAGTCTTCTAAAAGGGCCATCAGCCTGCAGTGGGTAGAAAACTTGAATAAAAGCTTAAAATTTAGGGGCTTCCCTGATGGCGCAAGGGGTTAAGACGCAACCTATGAGGCTATCTGCAGCCACTGCAGCATGAGTTCGATCCCCAGCCAGAGAGCTACCCAAATGGTGCAGAAGACCTCTCCTGTCTTCCCGCTGCTCCCCTCAGCAGTGTATTTCAGTAGATCCCCCTGTTCTCTGGTGAATCCTCTTATCCCCCGCACCTCTGGCCTGTGCCCCAGTTTTTGTATACATTAATAAATCTTAAAAAACCTTAAAATTTATAGTTAATTTGGAAAAGAAAATAACTCCAGTTTCTAAATTAAGAACAAGGATCATAAAAATTCCCTCAGTTGTGAAAATATTATGCATAGCTAAAGTGATTGAGAGAAAGGTATGCTAAGTAAAAAAGAATTGTTAGAGGGAAAAAAAGTAGCTTTATTAGTTGACAGGACTTATTTAGAAACCACAATTATGAAATTTTAAATAATTGTTTGGGTAATAGTTTGAGACTAGGGAAATTACAAAAAAATTATATCCTCTTCAAATTAAAAAGTTATATCAGAAATATTAATTTATAAAATGTGCATTTCACATTTGTACAATAATTTCTATCATGCCAGGGCTCATTTTATGGCAAATGTAAGCAGAGAGAGGTTAAGAACACATACTTTAGTATATGTGCTGCCGAAGCGAGCACAAGAACACATACTTTAGAATTAGACCACGATTCAGATCCTGACCACAAAGTTTGAGCTGTTTGACCTTGAGCCAATAACTTTTGTCTTGAGTTTATTTTTTCATCTATTAAATGACAGCAGAATATGTTTTTAGGCTGTAGGAGGAATAAATAAAATTATTTTAAAGTACATTAGCACAGAGACTTCCCAAAACAATGTTCATATCTCTTTTAAAATTTTACATTACTTTCCCCTAATCTGTGTTGGTGTTTGAATGTTTCATATATTTTATAGAAACCTAAATCTAGAATATTTAATTTTTAATTAAGACTTCATCGCCTGATTCTTCCAATGAAAACTCCCCGGCAACTCCCCCTGATGAACAAGGTCAAGGTGATGCTCCACCACAACTTGAAGATGAGGAACCTGCATTTCCACATACTGATCTGGCTAAGTTGGATGACATGATCAATAGGTGAGCTGATTTGTTTTGTATAGTTTTGTTTTTTAGTTTGTGTAATACAGAGAAAAACAAATGAGTTTCTCAGGAATGTGATTCGTAGTGGGTAAGAAAAGAGAAAGCAGAGACAGAAATATCACATGAGCCACATTGCTTCCTTAATAGCCTTAACATCTTATTCATTGCCAAGTACTTTGTAAGCTATCATTCTTAATGGACTTAAAAGATGAAAGTAAAAGTGTCAATTAAGTTCTCAGATTAATAATGATAGCCCTAGCTAATGTGTTTCTGAAGTAGAAATGTATGTTTGATTTCCCTGTTTAGTTTATGAGGATTTTTTTCTTACTGATTTGTTGATTGCTAGGTTGCTGCTGCATGACTTTAAAAATTTTTGGATGGCCCTGAGGGTTTCAGGTCATAAGGAGATTGAGTTCCTCAGAGCCTGCCCCTTGTGAACTGTTGACTAGTCTGAGGTATTTAACAGTCTTAGCTATTTATTTCTCTTGATCTTCATGTTGGCACAGTTCAAAGCATAATTTTTCATACTTCTAGTACAAACATATTCCCCCTTACCACACCACCACCATTAATACACACTGATTACTTGAAGGAAGACACCCAGAGAGTGAAAGTTTAATCTTGTGTGCAGGGAAAAAAGAGGTTTAAGAAGATTTGGGAATAACATTTCAAGGAACCCCACATGACTTTGGTCTTCACCAGGCTGTGGGCTCAAGTGAGGGCTAGGGAAAGGTGAAACATCCCTCTCCACCATCCAAAAATAAAAGGGAAACGTATATTTTTATAGGCACTTGCCTCACTAAGTTTTCTTGTTACATTTCACTTTCTAAAAGTCATTTTGTTGGGGGTCAAGGATGTCCTGAACAGACTACTCAAACAGGTTTTATGGACCCCACCCCTACCCAGACCAAAGAAATCCAAGACACCAAGGATTACAAATCCCATAATGTCATCACCACTGAAAGGAGGAATGCTGGGAACTGAGGGTGGAGTTAAGCAACCAGGCTTGGTATATTAGCAGATGTGTGGGCCTTGGGGGTCCTTGGATTTTTGCTGGCTTTTAGCGTGCTCTTGATGTCCCCACTCAGCAAAAATGGTAGGACACATTCACCAATTTATCTCTTTCTTTCTCCCAAGTTAGTCCTTTCTTCATTTCCCCTTTTTGTAAATAAACCCCTTTTTTTCTTTTTAAAGATTGGTTTAATGCATACAGAACTGGGGTGTAGACCAGGGGCAGGGGTAAGGATTCACCAGAAAGAGAGGGGGGCAGAACAGACAGATCTACTGAAATACTGAAATACACTGCTGAGGGGAGCAGCAGGCGAGACAGGGAAGGTCTGCTGCACCATGTGGGTCAGCTCCCTGGCCAGGGATCGAACTCATACTGCAGTGGCTGATGAAGCTTGATGGTGCTATGTCTTTAACCCATGCTCCACTAGGGAGGCTGTATATAAACCCTGTATTAACCTTTTTGTGTGTGCCTGCAGTTAAGTCTTACTATAAGTCCCTTTTAAGTGCATGGGTGAGGACCCACAGTCAGGCCAATCCATTTCACATTGGGGTTGCCCTGTAACAACACTATCATGTATATAATGGTAAGGGAAATACAAACGGAAATCCTTTGTGTGTGTTTTTTAAATTTTGATTATATAAATATGCATTGTTAAATATGGAACTGAATTATGTCAAATTGAGACTACCAGTGTGGAGTGGAGGGGAAACCAGTGGACTGTGGTAGAGCTAATAGTGGGTGTGGTATGGTGACATAAATCATATACAGTGTTGTAAACCAATGTTCTTGCAATAGGAAACAATACAACTTAGTAAAGAAAAAAGTAAAATAATTTGTCAGTAAAATTTCTCTATAATTTCCGCCTTATGTATGTATATCCCCAACAAAAATTACCATCAAGTGTTGAGAGTACGTAATTCCAGATTATTTTTTGCGTTTGCTATTTTTCCAATACAAGCTCTTATGCATTGTTTGTTAACTTGTTTTTCTTTCTTAATTTATATTGAATATTTTTCCTGTTAATAAATTTATATTTGAGACATTGTTTTTAATGGTATATTTGAAAGAAGAATCAAATGTGATTAACAGTAAACATGTGAATTACAGTCAAACAAAAAGGTTAAGAAGTTGTTTGTAATATCCCTGACCAATCTTTGTAGCAGAGATGTCATAGCAAAAGTTTGTAGTACTGTTGCTTTTTGACTTTTATCTGGTACTTGATGGTTGTTAGTGTCGTATACTTGTGGAGGATGAAGTCACATATTAGCAAATACTGAGGGAAAAAGAAATAGAAATTTTTTATGTAAATCTGATAAAGCTAGTAGATACTTGTTTCTAGTAGATTACCTGGTATTGGAATACTTTTTACTAAAATAGATGTTTTTTGAGCAGTAGATAAGTTGGATGATGGCAAAGAGGGAAGAGCTGGGAAAACATTAGGCTGCCTTAGGGACTAGAGAAAGTACCACCATGGCAGTTTACCCTCTTGTTCCTGTGAAGGCACAGAGATTTGGAGACCAGGGCTTCAGGAAAAGCTGACGAATTGAGGCAGAAACCATTCAGTTGCCACCTAAATTTTTCTTCTTTGTGAAAAAATTGAACACATCTAAGGGGGTCATCATAATGCCTTCTCTAATCTGAATCCTGAAAGAGAGCTTTTCTATGAGCGCTAACATTAAGTATTCTTTTAATTGACACTTGATTACTACAGTTGTTTTATATTATTATTAAGAATAATTTCCCCCTCGTTGCTATATCTTTTTTTTTGTTGTTGCTATATCTTTTAACAGTTTAAAAAGTTCTGTTTGTAGAGACAACAGATGGTGCTTAGTCTCATAAAAGTCTGTCAAATGTGTTTTAATATTTCAATGCTATTTTAATATTTTTATAGTGAGGTAAGTGATTATAATAAGTAACTCACTTAAGTTCCTCTTTTATTGTATAACCAGTAAGCATTTTTTTATTTTATTAAATCTTTTAGGCCTCGATGGGTGGTTCCAGTTTTGCCGAAAGGGGAATTAGAAGTACTTTTAGAAGCTGCTATTGATCTTAGTAAAAAAGGTAAGTATAGACTAAACTGTTGTGCTTTCCATAATCTATGCCAGTACATACATTTTCATTTCATCCCTGAGGACTTTGTTTTTTTACCTGTTATAAACACTATATAATCATGGGATGCAACATTTTACTAAATGTTCTTGCTATGGCTTACAAAATATACCTAGAGTTAAAGGGTTCATGCATATCCTTGGACACATTTCCTTGGATGTTTATGAGCTCTGAATTTACATGTGAAATTTGTGTGTATCCACATTTCAAGTAAACTTATTTAGCTTAGATGTTTGTTATTTTTCAATATACAGAAAAGGGTTGAAATTTTTTTTTTTTTAAGATAAAGACTTGAAAGAGCCTGTGTTTTGTTGTTGTTGTTTTTAACAAATAAGCCAATTAAAAGGAATACGGTGTTTTTTACTCCTTTGTCTAGAAATAAAAGCTTAATGTTGCAATTATTCTCCCTTCCCCGCCAGCAACTTCCATGTATTTGAGGTACAGTTGATTTCTCTTAGCAAAAGACAGCTATTATAATATTCTATATTCATTTTTAAGGCATTGGAGATAAAAATAAATGGTAGTAACAGTTCCATTTTCTTATATTGGGTAACTATGAATAGATCACTATTGAAATTACTATAAAAATTAATATATTTAGTACCTTGCTTAATTCTATCTCACTCCATAGCAGGGGTGAAATAACCTTTGTTAGTAAACTATCCCTATCCCTTCTTTTTTTAAAGAATGTGTGGTTATACCTTGTTAATCTTGTAAAAATCCATCCAATAAACTATGAAATTGCATTATTAGATTTTAATTATTCTAAAAGTTTTTTAGTTCATTTATACATCAATTCAACAAATTATTTTGAGGACTTCTGTGCTAGGCTCATCTGAGGTATTTTGACTATCCAGTGATAGGTAAAACCATCTCTTTTGTAAAATGAAAATCGAATAATTATACAAATTGAATAACTTTCCTTTTTATCAGAATTTAAGAGCTTTATGTTGGGTGCACGTGGTTCTGTTTTCTTCCTAAAATTAGATGAAATTAAGCAAAAATGTAAAAAAACAGATGCTGAGGCAATAAAAGAGACTAATAGGAAGTAAAGGCAACTTATCATACTTGATGAGACACTTAAATTGAATAGTGTATATAAGGGCTTTTTGCCCAATCCCCGCCACTCCAGCTCACCACAGTAGCTCCAAGTTCCAAGCTCGAGGCTTCTGCTTAGTTAGTGCTGCTTCTGCCATGATGATTGTATCGGGACTTTATCACCCATGATGAGATGTTCTCTACCATCTACAAGAGCTGGGAGATCTCCAACAGGAAGTACATCAACGATTGCATGAAAAATCTCCTAAAGGCAAACTCACAGAGAAATCAGAGAGAGTAAAACCTTTTATTGGTGACTGCACCAATAAAAGCACATTGTTGCTAATTTCAAAAACTATAGTTTTTTATTGGTGAAAACATTAATCCAAATGGTATGGTTTCTCTAGCTGGACTACCATGAGGATGATTTGACCCCATGTATATTTTTCTTTAAGGGTGTTTTAGGAGTGGAAAATTGTTACCAAATTTGACAGTTATTTTGTACCTATCACTTGTTATTATCTGCTGGTATTTAACCACAGAACACCAGGAAAGACAAAAGAGGCTGATGTTATCTTGAACTCTTACTTATTTTGACTTTCATTTATTTGGAGTGGAGGCATTGCTTAAAGAAAACATGTCTTGTAGGTTGTCTAAACATGAAGTGCATTCAAACTTAAAAAAAAAGTATAGGGATATTGCTGTGAAATGAGTTATTTGCAACCAAAACTCTAAAACACGATTTTAAGGTTTATTTTCAGAATAAAGTGTGAATTATTTGGATTCCCTATAAACATTTTTTAAGGTACAGTGTCATAACTTGAAATATTTTCTTTTAATTTGATTTTTTAAATAAGATTTTATTTTTGCATTAGAAGAACTGGATTGTAGGCCAGAGGTTGGAGGTAGGGGGTAGAAATGAGAGGAGTCAACCAGACACAGAGTGAGGAGAAAAACAGGCAAATCTACTGAAATGCACTGCTAAGGGGAACAGCAGTAGGCGAAACAGAAGAGGTCTGCTTGGCCATGTGGACTAGCTCCCTGGTTGGGTATTGAACTGTTGAGGTGGGCTGTCACTGTGGTAGCTCTTGAGACTTAACCCCTAGGCCACCAGGGAGGCCCCTGAAATATTTTCAGTTTGTCTTACTATTATTTGACATCAGTGTATTTTTATATAGTTATATATTTTAAAAATATTTTTTTAATATTTATTTATTTATACAAGCACTGGGTACAATCAGAAGCGTGGGAGGGTGAGAGAATTCACCAAAGCATGGAACAGAACAGGCAGACTGATGAAATAACACTGCTGAGGAGAGCAGCGGTTGCGGCAGGAGAGGTCTGCGCGCCATGTGGGACTCTCGCCAGCGGCCAGGGATCGAACCAGTGCTGCAGAGGCTGTGGGCAGCTTCGCAGCCCAGCACTAAACTGCTGTGCCACTAGGGGAGGCCCTATTTTAAAAATTTTTGAAGATTATTTTTGTTTCTGTATCGGTTACCTTTTTTGACACATAAAAACTTCCATAATAACTTGCAGTATTGTTTACCTTTTTTGACCTTTTGTGGTAATACTTTGAATTTTTTTTTCCAAAGGTAGTCTGCATTTGGTTGCAGTCAGCAAATCGTTTACAATTACTTGCTACCTTTTAATCATACAGTTGGACATTGTAAAACAACCAGAGAGGGCCTCCCCGGTGGCGCAGCGGTTGAGCGCTGGGTTGCGAAGCTGCCTGCGGCCTCTGCGGCACCGGTTCAATCCCCGGCTGCTCCCCGGCCACCGGAGGAGGGTCCCACATGGCGCGCAGACCTCTCCTGCCGCCCACTGCTCCCCTCAGCAGTGTACTTCGGTCCTTCTGCCTGCTCTGCTCCCTGCTCTGGCTCTGGTGAATTCTCTCACCCTCCCGTGCTTCTGACTGTACCCAGTGCATGTATAAACAAAAACAAAACAAACCAGCAAACAAATAAATAAAGCATGCCTCTAAAAAAAAAAAAAAACAACCAGAGAAATATTTTGTTTATATTAATTTTTCTCCTCTCTACTTAGGTCTTGACGTTAAAAGTGAAGCATGTCAGCGATTTTTTCGAGATGGGCTAACAATATCATTCACTAAGATACTTACAGATGAAGCAGTGAGTGGCTGGAAGTTTGAAATTCATGTAAGTCTTGCATTTACTTTTAAAACATCAGATTTATATAGTGATGCCTAGGAATGTTTTCATAACTATTTATAAAATGTATATTTGGTAATATTTGATCTATAAAGGGTCTGAAAATGAGAAACCTTAATCTTTATAATGTATAGTTTCTATTGAAAGCAGAACAACCATTTAGAATGAGTATGAAATTTTGAGTTAGAAAATTTTGGTTTAATCTGTTTCCTGGATTCTTTTGACCTTAGACAAGTCTCACCACTTTTTATTGAAAATACAATGCTCTAATTTGTGAAGATCACCACTGTCTTAATTACTGCAAAGAAAAACACCCAGGGTTAATGCAGAGAAATACAGTTTTCACAGAGAGAGACAGCAAAGAAATATGCATGTCTTGGCATCTGATAGAGTGAGAAAGAAAATAAATTTACTGAAAATTTAAATGAAATGCCAGTATTCAGTGTTTTAGTCTGAATTCAAATTATACATGTGATACCCAAAAATCCTCAGATGGAGAAATTAAAGTGGTCTCAGGTTGTTGGTGATCTCAAATGACTGGCAGAAGCAAATAAATCTTCCAAACATTCAGTCTAAGAATATATGTTAGACTTTGATTTTAAGATACAGTCATATTCCAGAGATCTGGAATGTAGAAAATGTACAGACTAGATTGACAAAATTTTATCATTATTTCAAGTCTCAGTTCCTAGTTTATATTATGAAAATGGTCATAGATTGTGAAGTAGATATTTCTGTGTACCATGAGCCATTTTGCAAATGTAATTATAGTATAAAATTCCAACATTGTCTGATTTAGCAAGCAAAACTAAATTTAGAAATGGAAACTTTCAAAAGTTGTGTCAGACTTATGCATTGAGGCTTTGATAACAATTGATAACAATTGATACATTATTCAGATTTTAGAATTGCTGTCTCTAGTGTACATACTCCAAAGAGAAAACAATGATAGTTTTAGTTTGCATCTTGTCTGTGGATATAGAGCAGAACCTGCATTATTTTGTGAACCATTGCAAATGTCTTTTGAAAGTAGGTATTATATAAATAAGTAGAGTAAATGCTGATTTCTCTTTTTTGATGTCAGTACAAATGACTTTTGAAAGTAGGCAATACATAAATAAGTAGAGAAATGCTGATTTGTCTTTTTTGATGTCAGTTTGATCTTAGTTTTAGTGAGATTACACATAATTGAAATGACCAGTATGGTGGAACGGGAAAATTATTACTAATACATAATTAATGGGAAGATATTTCTCTTTGGAGTTGCAATATTTTGATCTTAAAATTCACCTTTCCCCCCTTATATAACAGAGGTGTATTATCAACAATACTCATCGCCTGGTGGAGCTGTGTGTGGCCAAGTTGTCCCAGGACTGGTTTCCACTTCTAGAACTTCTTTCCATGGCCTTAAATCCTCATTGCAAATTCCATATCTACAATGGTACACGTCCATGCGAATCTGTTTCTTCAAGTGTTCAGTTGCCTGAAGATGAACTGTTTGCTCGTTCGCCAGACCCGCGATCACCAAAAGTATGTTGGTTTATTTTCAAAATTAAATATTACAATTGTTTTGCTCTACTGCATGATTTTAGACGATATCCTGTCAACATGGGGAAGAGTAATTTCATTTTTTTTTTTTTAAAGATTTATTTATTTATTTATACAAGCACTGGGTACAGTCAGAAGCACGGGAGGGTGAGAGAATTCACCAGAGCCAGAGCAGGGAGCAGAGCAGGCAGAAGGACTGAAGTACACTGCTGCGGGGAGCAGCGGGCGGCAGGAGAGGTCTGCGCTCCATGTGGGGCCCTCCTCCGGTGGCTGGGGAGCAGCCGGGGATCGAACCTGTGCTGCAGAGGCCGCGGGCAGCCTCGCAATCCAGTGCTCAACCGCTGCGCCACCAAGGAGGCCTCATTTATTTATTAAAGATTTATTTATTCATTTATTTATACAAGCACTAGGTACAGTCAGAAGCGTGAGAGGGTGAGAGAATTCACCAGAGCCAGAGTGGGGAACAGAACAGGCAGACCTGATGAAATACACTGCTGAGGGGAGCAGCGGGCGCGGCAGGAGAGGTCTGTCACGCCATGTGGGACCCTTGCTGGAGGCAGGGATCGAACTGGTGCTGCAGAGGCTGTGCACAGCTTCGCAGCCCAGCGCTCGACCGCTGTGCCACCAGGGGAGGCCCAGCCTCATTTTATTCTTAAGGGGATGCTCCATTATTTTTTGTTGTAGATTTTGTTTAGCTCTGTTGAAGTTTAATTAACAAAAAAATTTTTTTAAAGCTTTCTCCATGTGTAGTTAGTCCTCATTGCCTTTTGAGAAATAGTCATAATTTAGGGCCTCCCCTAGTGGCCTAGCGGTTGAGCGCTGGGCTGGGAAGCTTCCCGCAGCCTCTGCAGCGCCGGTTCGATCCCCGGCCACCAGCGAGGGTCCCACATGGCGCGCAGACCTCTCCTGCTGCCTGCTGTTCCCCCCTCAGCAATATATTTCGTCTGTCTGCCTGTTCTGTTCCCCGCTCTGGCTCTGGTGAATTCTCTCACTCTCCCGCGCTTCTGACTGTACCCAGTGCTTGTATAAATAAATAAATCATCTTTAAAAAAAAAGGAAATAGTCATAATTTAATTTAGTGTGAAACCATTTTTTCCTTTTAAATAAGAGTGGATTAGGAGATTCCTTCTTTGACCAAAGCCATGATAGTTTTAGACATTCTAAGACTTTCACATAAAAATCCAGTATATCCTATAAATAATAAGTCATAAAAGTAAAATTATAAAAATTATAAATGAAAGCAGAATAGTAAATTTAGAAAATTAAGTCTGTATATTTTATATATGTGTAAAAGTTCTCCAGAGTAAATTTCCTAAAACATTGTAAACAGAGTATACACTTTTAAAAATGTATCCCTAAAGTATACTTTTCATAAATAATAATTAACAATACAGGTTTTAAAACTTAGAATTTTGAGAGATCCTTTTAATATTGTAGCCCTTCTAAAAAGATAGGGCCAGCCAGGAAACTTTGAATTTATGCACATAATGAATGCTTGGTTTATTCTGTTAAAAGCTAAAGTTATTAAAATGTGGGCCTCCCTGGTGGCGCAAGGGGTTAAGCACCGCACGGTGAAGCTGTCTGCAGCCTCTGCAGCTCAGTTCGATCCCGCACTGGCCAGGGAACTAACCCACATGGCCCAGCAGACCTCTCCTGTCTCGCCTGCTACTCCCCTCAGCAGTGTATTTCAGTCAGTCTGCCTGTTCTGCTCCCCACTCTGTCTCTGGTGAATCCTCTCAACCCCCACACCTCTGTGCACCCCAGGTCTTGTATGCATAAATAAATCTTAAAAAAAAAATGTGTTGAACTTATATTAAAACTGAGATTTTCTAGGGTTTGTATTGTTGCCACTTAACAGCTTATTTTTGCTTACATAAATCAAATTTATATCTAAATAATGGAAACCTAAGTTTTTTATATATATGTATATTTTATTTATTTTTGCTCTAGAGCTCAATCTGTAAGCGGCTCTGAGGGAACAACTTGATTTAAGATGCCTTCTGTTGAAGACATTTATATATCTTTCTTTGAAGCCTAGTTCTTCTTGAATATTACTAGTTATCGAGTATTCCTGATTGCTTAAATGTATATTGCAACTAAAAACATGGGAGATTAGCTTTAGCCTAATTCTTTACTTTTTGCACATATACAATTTTTCAATATATTGTATATAACTTGAATACACCAGCCTCTAATAGTCTCATTCCAGTTATTGGAAAAATAAAAATATACAATAAGTAAGTACTTTCCTATGGTTACTGGAAAGGCAAAAGGGAGGGACCAGGTGAACAAAGTATTCAGGTTTTTAAATATTTTGAATTTACTTTGTCAGACCAAATAAAAAGGAAGGAAAGTGCTATAATGGACTCATATAATATAGTAGTTGATTTATTTGAATAATTAATTTAGATTCTTATAAAATTATATCACCCTTAGTTAGCATGTTGTCTCTTTAAGGCAGTTACCTTTTATTTAGTATTTTTCCTTTGTCTATGACATGCTTTTTATTTTCAAATAACTGTAGAAGTTATTTTTGCTTAAGGCTTAGAGAAGTCCCTCCCCCACCCCCCCTCATTCTTTTTCTTGATGGCTTCTAAAGTGTAGACTTTTAAAAGGAGGTAAGGTATTAATATTTAAATACATTGTATCCTTACAGCAAATAACTTCAATTTATTTCAAGTTATGGCATATAGGCATGGTTTTAACTACACAAACCATTGCCTGTTCCAACTACACTGTATTTTGAGTTACTGCTATCCTTTGGGGAATAGTTTAAATAATCTCTACTATCGTTATTGAGATACTTTTTGGATCAGAACTGGTTGTATTCATATACCTCTGCAAAAGTATCCACCATAATATTCTAGTTAGGGCATAACAGATATTAATACCTGGAATTAGTTTTTAATTGATAGCTCACTCTCAGGCTTTAAGATTATTGTATTTGTAGAGATTATTTAGTTATTTGCAACTATAGCAAAAGATGAATTCAAAGTGTCTTAGGTTACCAAATGTCTTCAAAAGCATGTCTCCTCTCCCCCCCCCCCCATTTTTTTAAAATGTATTTTAAAATGTATTTTCGATAGCAAGGTATTCTCATGACGGTGGTGATCTTTGAAATAGAAACATGGCTTCTAATTTCTGTTCACCAGCTGTGTTGGAACAAACGGTGATTTGCTAGTGATTTGTACTGCTACTTGAGTCTTTTTTTTATTTCTCCAATGGGATTGCTATGAGGAGTGCAGTAGTTTAAGGTTTTTTAAAAGGTGGTTTGCCATAGTTTTGTTACGTTTCCTATTTAAAATACGTTTGAACGAGAAATGACCTCAGTGTTATTTTTCTCTAGGAAGTTAATTTTTTCATTTACTGTTTTACAGGGATGGCTGGTGGATCTTCTCAACAAATTTGGCGCATTAACTGGGTTCCAGATTTTGCATGATCGTTTTATTAGTGGAACAGCATTAAATGTTCAAATCATTGCAGCCCTTATTAAGTAAGTTATGTTATAAAAAGGATATTAAGTGCACTATTGATTTTGCTGTTTTATTGCTTGATACAAATTGAGGGTTTATTCAGATTGGTTTCCTCTTAAAGTGGTAACCTGAATTTTTTTCTTTAATTACATATTCTGAGTTCAGTTCTAGGTGATAGTAAGAAATTATTACAAGAATTTTTGTTTTATTTCAGACCATTTGGACAGTGCTATGAATTTCTTACTCTCCACACGGTGAAGAAGTACTTTCTTCCAGTGATAGAAATGGTTCCTCAGTTTTTAGAAAATTTAACTGATGAAGAACTGAAAAAAGAAGCAAAGAATGAAGCCAAAAATGATGCCCTTTCGATGATTATTAAGTCTTTGAAGAATTTAGCTTCAAGGGTTCCGGGACAAGAAGAAACTGTAAAAAATTTAGAAATATTTAGGTTAAAAATGATACTTAGGTAAGATATTTACCTCTTTAAGCAAGCATTTCTATGAATGTTTAAAAGCATACTTAATACTGAATTTCTCTTATAGATTATTGCAGATTTCTTCTTTCAATGGAAAGATGAATGCACTGAATGAAGTTAATAAGGTGATATCTAGTGTATCATACTATACCCATCGTCATGGTAACCCTGAGGAGGAAGAGTGGCTCACAGCTGAACGAATGGCAGTAAGTTTGTTGATTATTCAACGAAAAAAAATTCACCGAAAGCGAAAATTAGAATACTGCTATGGATAGTTAGTAATATTGACATTTTAATAAAGATCTTGAAATTGGGAGGTGTTTGGATTGATTCATGACTGGTCATTGTGTGAACTTTTGTAATTACAATTTATTTGGTAGTGAGAAGCCCATCAAAATTGCTATATTAAATACTAATGTTTGAATAAATGCTGGAGTAGAGTCTTATTAATGAATGCATTATTTCTTATTCATGAAAACATTTCTGTATATTCAAAAATTGAGTTCCATCAAATTGTTCTGATTTTTCATAAGAATATATTACATTAGTATTTTACATTTTAACTCCATCAGTACTGTTTAACATTGTGAACAATACTTTATTTTATATATGTATTTTCAAGAACTTCTTTTAATTTCTGCTTTGAAACAAATGTTTGAATTTAGGAATGGATACAGCAAAACAATATTTTATCCATAGTCCTGAGAGATAGCCTTCATCAACCACAGTATGTAGAAAAGCTAGAGAAGATTCTTCGTTTTGTCATCAAAGAAAAGGCTCTGACCTTACAAGATCTTGACAATATCTGGGCAGCACAGGTAAGGAATTTAAGATGTGACTATTCAGTTTTTTAAAAGAAAGATACTAACAAAGAAATAGACTAGTTACCATGAAACCCAGAGCCTAAATTGATTCACACTTAGTATGTTTAAATGCTAGTTATTTACAGAAATCTGTCAGGAATCTTTTCGAAATAGCCAGTAATATTTTTGGAACAATTCTATCATTTGGGGAAGGTGGGCATTTTGTTTGTAATTTTCTTTGATGTTCAACACTGTACTTGATTTAGGGGAGTAGGTTCACATTCAGTGTGAACACCACCCCTACCTTCAGTCACCCATGGGATCCATCTTCCCTTTCTTCCCACTGCTACCCTCCCATTTGAACAGCCTTAATTCTGTAGTCATATTTTGGTTTACTTTTGTTGGTTCCTTTGTTTTTTTTACCCCTTTTCTCTTTAGTCCACAAATAAGTGAATCATCCTGAATTTGTCTTTGTCCTTCTGATTTATTTCATTTAGCACAATCTCTACCAATTCCATCCATGCTATCACAAGTGGCCAGAACTCATCTTTTTTTTTTAATAGCTGGGTGGTATTCCATTGTGTGTATTAACACATCTTAATCCACTGCTCTGTTGATGCGCATTGAGGTTGTTTCCATAACTTGGCTGTTAATAGTGCTGTATCAAACACAAGCTTGCGTATATCCCTTTGAATTAGTGATTTAGTGTTCTTCAGGTAGATAACTAGAAGTGGAGTTGCTGTATTATATAGTAGATCTATTTTTACTGATTTTTGAGAAACCCGCATATAGTTTTCCATAGGGGCTGGTCCAGTCTACTTTCCCACCAGCTGTGTACGTGCGTTGTTTTTCTCCACACCCTCACTAACATTTGTTTCTGGGTTTTTTTTTTTTTGGGCGGATGGGGGTCGTTCAATTTTTCATGTGAGCCATTCTCACTGGAGTGAGAAGGCGATGGTATCTCTTTCTGGTTTTAATTTGCATTTCCCTGAGTTGGTAATTTTAAATAAGAAGTATACTGTAAAGTAATAAGGAATGTCTACTGAAAGAGTTAAATACCTATAATGTTTTCTTTATAAAATTAATAAAGAAATCCCCAGTGTAAGGAGGTTCATGTGATTATAAATAATGAGATTATGTATAAGGGCCTGTAATAATCCAAAGGATTTATAGCTTTTCAGAAGATAAAAGTAAGTTTTTTCATTTCAGAGCTATAACCTATAATGATTCCTTCAATTTATCTTTATGACAAGTTTATACTCATGGATCATATGGAAAGTATTGTTGAATTCTAGAATATGTAGTGCTTTTTTTTGTGTGTGTGTGTCTAAAAACCAAGAATGGGTTCAGTTTTTGCATTTGAGTGCGTACAGTTCTGATTTTTGAAAAACAAATCCATTAGTGCGCCTTAATTTTTCTCCTACTTGCAATGTTAAAATGGGTACGTAAAATTCAAAAAACTGTAATAGTCTTTTTTTTTTTAAGATTTATTTTTATTTATTTATACAAGCACTGGGTATAGTCAGAAGTGCAGGAGGGTGAGAGAATTCACCAGAGCCAGAGCGGGGAGCAGAGCAGGCAGAAGGACGGAAGCACAGTGCTGAGGGGAGCAGCGGGTGGCAGGAGGGGTCTGCGTGCCATGTGGGACCCTCCTCCGGTGGCCGGGGAGCAGCCTCGGATAAAACCGGTGCTGCGGAGGCTGCTGGCAGCTTCGCAACCCAGCTCTCAACTGCTCTGCCACCTGGGAGGCCCAACTGTAATAAAGTGTCTTACATGAATTCCTAAAGTGGTCATTAACCATGTATATCAAGTTTAGTTGTCAACTTTTACGTGATACTTGAAAAGCACTTAAAAGATGGAGAAGAGAATATTTTATTATTGTCATCAGGCAGTATTCAGTAGTTATCTGCTGTTCAAATTTCAGGATGCTATGATGTTCTTTGTTTTTGTTTGGTTTTTCAACAGGCAGGGAAACATGAAGCCATTGTGAAGAATGTACATGACCTACTGGCAAAGTTGGCGTGGGATTTTTCTCCTGAACAACTTGATCATCTTTTTGATTGCTTTAAGGTAATAGATTCCAGTAAAGTATTTCTATTTCATTTTAAATGGCATTAATTCATTACATGTTAGTTCCTCTTAGCCAGTAATACTTAATAGAAATTATTAAACATTGTTTTTGTTTGAAGGAATTTGCCATTGTTTTCTTTTCCAATGAGAACTTGATGTCCATTTTTAGAATAACCCTCATAAAGGGATTTTTCCCCCCCAAAATTCATGTTGTTACTCTTCGAGTTTCTTATACCTAGCTGTTTTATTTTTATTACAGATTCAAGTAAACTGTAGGGACACAGCTAAGATGAGTAAGACTCCAATTAAAACTAAGGGTCCATACATAGCAAGGGAATGCCAATACCTTGGTATCCTGGGGGGTGGTATGCACAGGCAAAATGGAAATATCCATAAGGTAACCCGTGAGCCCCTACAATCATCTGCATAGGTGCCATTATTATTTTTTAGACACAGGGATCTCTCTCCAGTTGCTAGCATCAGGTTTATAAAAGCTAAATAATGGGTAAATTTGTATATAAAGGACATAAAACCATATGGCATTGCTTACAAGTTAGCATTCTGTTAAATGGCATTACATCATGAAGGTAATCTTACTGGAAAAAAAAAAGCAAAACAATGTGCTGCCTAGTAGTGGGAACATAAGTTACTACAACCACTTTGAAAAACAGTTCGGTATTTCTAGAAAATGGTAAGATTCTCATGCCTCATCAGTTTTACTTCTGAATATATTCTGCAAAGAAACTCATGCATGTGTATACCAGGAAACATTTTCAACAGTATTAGCACAATTATTAGTAATAGAAAAAGTGCTATATGGATTGCATTAGTATAATCTTCAGAAATAGGCCCAACTATTTTCTGAAGTGCTGCTCACCATGTGTTATTTTCAACTGAATAGTCCAGACAGGTATTTTCATTATGTACTGTAGTAATGGTATGTATTTGGACCTTTCTTCATGTGTATATCACAACATTCAAAATTTTAAAATACTAATTACTTCTACCCTAAAATTCGTGTGAATTTTGCGCACATTAAAGTTGTATGTACATCACTGCTTTACAGAAAATTTCAATTGAGAGGAACAAAGCTTTGAGTGACTTTTATGTTTTGTTTTTTATTTTATACATAAAAACTTTTTTTTCCATTTGTCTATTGAAGTGCATCAAAAGCAGTTGAGGAAATAATAGTTTGTTATCATGGGGACTCTAAGGTTATTTGCCATTACTTTATAATCTGGAGATGACTTCTTAAATGCTGTTGCGGGACCAATGATGGGAGAAAGCAAGCGAGGCCATTTGTTGTCCTCTTCTAAGGATGGTCAAAATACAATAGTCTATAAAAATCCATTATCTAACCATCCTTTGTTCTCCTTTGTCTTAGTTGATGGGTTTTGAGCACTTGTCACTTGGTTACAAGCACTATATTTGAAAGTGTTGATAAATCTAGCAATTCTTAGGGAATGTATTCTAACTGTCTACCAAAGGTGATTCAGAGGAAACATCAAATCCAGGTCACTTTGGTGTTTTTTTATATAGACTACAATCAAATGATTGCAACTTTATTAAACGTTTTTTAATGTTACTTGCTTCATCTGATTTTAAATGTTTGAGTCTTTATTCTTCAAAGTGGTTATACCAATTTACAGTCCCATCAAGAGTTACACATCCTTGCCATCACTTGCTTTTGTTAGAATTCTGGATTTTTGACAATCTGTGTGTGTAAAATGGGACCCATTGTGGTATTGGTTTTTATTTCTTTTTTTTTTTTTCTTCTTTTCTCTCTCTCTTTTTTTTTTTAAGATTTATTTATTTATTTATACAAGCACTGGGTACAGTCAGAAGCGCGGGAGGGTGAGAGAATTCACCAGAGCCAGAGCGGGGAGCAGAGCAGGCAGAAGGACCAAAGTACACTGCTGAGGGGAGCAGCAGGCGGCAGGAGAGGTCTGGGCGCCATGTGGGACCCTCCTCTGGTGGCCGGGGAGCAGCCGGGGATCGAACTGGAGCTGCAGAGGCCGCGGGCAGCCTCGCAACCCAGCGCTCAACCGCTGGGCCACCGGGGAGGCCCGGTTTTTATTTCTTTGATCACTAATGAGGTTTAATGTCTTTTCATATTAATCAGTTCAAGGGTTGCAGATTCTTGTCGTTTGTGGTTGTCCTTTTACTTTGTGGTGGCTTTGGAAGAACTTTTTTTTTTTTAAAGATTAATACTGTACACGCTGTAAAGAAGTATTTACATGTGCATATAAAGTAAATTTAAAACTATTGTAGAGAGATCAAATACTTAAGTGTTAAAAAAAAAAAAGAACAATAAAAACCTTGCAAGAAAATGTAGGTGATCACTGCATGTGCAGTCTAGGGCAGATACTCTTAGTTGACTTCCCCCTTTCATATGTACAGTTAACCGTTGCACAACATAGGTTTGAACTATGTGAGTGCACTTATGTAGATTTCCACATTCAGGGATTCAGGCAATTTGATATGTATATGGAACTAGAATATGAATTACACTCAGATTTTTGACTATATGGGATCAGTACATCTAACCTCCAAGTTAATCAAGGAAAAACTCTTAATTATTATAGTAAATATCCCTTAAAATATGAATATGAAAAAAAAAATTCACAGCCTCATTATGAGACCTTAGAGTTACAGTTCCTTATTTTCCTTCAAATAGTGTTAAAAATTCCAATTATTTCAGATTATGTTATTTTTGAAGTTTGATGAAATCAGAACCACACTTCACAATTTGTTGCATGTATCTTTTATATCTCATTGAATCTATAATTTTTCCCCTTTTTCTGTCCTTAGAATTTGTTGGAGAAGCTGGATTCATTATTGCTTTGGTATATAGATCAATAGTGTAATTGAGGCTTGGTCTTTCTCCCCCCCCCCCCCCCCCTTCCTTAGAATGCATCATGGGTGCTAATGTATGCCCTTCTCTTGGGAGGCAAATAATGCCTGGTTGTCTCTTACTATGATCTTAGCCAGATGTTTTTAATTACATTATAATCTGCAATATCTTTCCAGTCTTATATCCTTAGCCATTTCCGTATTCCTTTCATAATTTCCAAGGAGGAATTAGAAATACGCACTCCTGTTGTCTTCCAAGACACCCCATGTTCATCACATAATAAATGTTTGTAGATCATCATTCTTTAATCATTCTTACATTGCTTGCTATTAGGTTCATTTTACCATTTCCATTTTAGAGTTTTTAGATGAGTAGTCTGTTTTCTAAATTAAAATAGCATTGTATCATTTCTGTATAAGTTAGAAATTATTCCTAGTTGCTAACAGACTTTGTTACAGTTTTGTTTTCAAATTATATAATACCCAGTGCTCTATAAGTGTGTTTTGTTCTTCATTCTGGAAATCTTTGTTCAGTTGTCCTTCCCATCTTTTAATACAAATTTAAAATTACAAATAGACTAAATCTAAGGTGGTTGTTCTTAGCCACTTGGGGGTTGGGGATTATAGTGCCAATATTTGGAGACATTTTACACTGTCAAAGCAGGGGAGAGGAGTTGCTATTAGCTTCTATTGGGTAAGAGAAGAAATTCAAACGAATTTTCCAGCCCAGAATGTCAGTACTGAGGTTTAAAAATCCTGATCTGTGGTATTAATTGTAAAGAGAGGTGTATGTCTATTTTTTTTTTTTAATTCTGGAGTTTATTTGCTCTATAAATAATGTTTTCTTTCTTGGATATCACTTGAATAATTTTGTGCTATGTTGTTTCTGATGAATGTAGTTAAATTCAATGACAGTTTGAGCAATGACAACTAAATGGATGTTGTTTTCATGCTATTTAAAATGCTTTTTCTAGGCTAGCTGGACAAATGCAAGTAAAAAGCAACGTGAAAAGCTACTTGAGCTGATACGTCGTCTTGCAGAAGATGATAAAGATGGCGTGATGGCACACAAAGTGTTGAACCTCCTGTGGAATCTAGCCCACAGTGATGATGTGCCTGTAGACATCATGGACCTGGCACTCAGTGCCCACATAAAAATACTTGATTATAGTTGCTCCCAGGTAAGGGCTTACTGGTGCTCATGTTTTCTTGACCCTTTGTTTCACTGAAGCTGACTTAATTACAAGGTGGTTTCAGGTTATTCTGACACTTAATTTTTAAGAGATTTTCAAGAATTGACTTTATTAATATGTCTGCTTAGCTCTCTAAGTGAAAGTTTTGTGTATCTGCAAAGCATTTCAGTCTTTATGAAAGACAATATTAAAGAAATAGATTATATACTGGTAAAACTAGCAAATGCATGGCAGTATAAGACCAGTTTCACATACTTCATGAAATAATATAGCCATTAGGGCATTAGAGGTGAGAAATTAGATAGGGTTTTGTTTCCTCATAGAGAAGTTAACAAAAATTAATAGAATTTACTACACAGTAAAACATTGGGTGCCTTCACTATGCCTGAATCACACAACTTCCCTGTATTCTAATTTTTGTAGCATAAGTTTCTTTTAACATATGGGGAAATGAATATCATTATGTAATTGCCTACTAGTTAAAACTATTTCCTACCCATAAACTGAAACTTAGGTAACAACTGAAAAAAAAATAAGATCAAATAGGTTTATCTGATTCAGGTGTTGACTCAGTTTTTGACTATAATTGTGACAGTTCTGTAAATTCATTCACTTTATCAAATAGTTTTAAGAACTTTAAAATTATTCCATTGAAAGGAGACACAGAATCATTTGAATTTAAAAATTCATTAGGTACAAAAACCTGCATTTCTGATTACTATTGATTTTAGGGGAAAGGGGCTTAGTAAAAAATACAGAAGAAAAATACCATATTTGAAATGCTGTTGAGTTTGTAACATTCTTAATTTTTAACTTCTTCTGTCTGTTACTATCCCTTTCTTTGTGTAAGTGTTTCACTTTTTTGACTTTTGGTAGTAATTGTGAAATAAAAACATAAAGCAGAGTTTTTATTTTTTATTTTTTTGCATTTTCTTTTATTTTTAATTTTCTTACATCGTTGTTTATTTTTGTACAGTATTGGATTTCTCCCCAATGTAGTCCCTGTAAATCCCTCACCACCACATCACTTGTGAATGATCACCATGGTCCCTTGCACTCTTTCCACCCCTATTTTGATCCCTTTTCTTCCTCCTCCTCTGTCTTAAGCCTCAGATTTCTAGTTGCCTACAACTTTTGTCTTTTTTAAAAAAAAATCCTTTCTTTGGTTTCCCTATATTCCTTCTATAGGTGATATATCTGATATTTTTCTTTTTCCTTCTTACTTATGTCACTAAGCATAATCCCTTCTAGCTCCATCCATGTTGCTGTGAATGGCATGAGTTCATCTTTTTTAATTGCAGAGTAGTAGTATTCCTTTTTGTATATATACACCACATCTTCTTGATCCACTCATCTGTTTTTGTGCATTTAGATTATTTCCATATCTTACCTATTGTAAATAGTGCTGTAATGAATATATGAGTGCAGGTTTCCTTTTGAATTAATGTTTTTGTGTCCTTTGGGTAGATTCTAGGAGTGGAATTGCTGGGTCATATACGGTAGATCTATTTTTAATAATTTGATGGTCCTCCACACAACTTTCCTTCCATAGTGGTTGGACCAATTTGCATTCCCACCAGCAATGTAAGAGGGTTCTTATCACTTTTTTTTAAAAATTAAACTCTTTACTGCAGTTAAACATAATGTTTGTAATGCTTATCTTACAACAAAAGCTCTATTTTGTAATTTTGAAAACATTTGACGTAGAATTCTCCTGAGTATTGACCTATATAAAACATTGACGTTGTTTGTTTAAGGACCGTGATACACAAAAGATCCAGTGGATAGATCGCTTTATAGAAGAACTTCGCACAAATGACAAATGGGTAATTCCTGCTCTGAAACAAATTAGAGAAATTTGTAGTTTGTTTGGTGAAGCACCTCAAAATTTGAGGTAAGGTTTTTCACAGAAAACTTCAGTATTTATTCATGTATTTTGTTAAAAAGAAATAACATATCAGTTGGTAAAAACAAATTACAAAATAATAATGGAGTGAAAGGATAGTAAGGGTTTAATTTGAAACAAAAGGTTCCTTTGTCATATCCACCTCCTTGATATTATTGATGAGGAAGCAAATCAGAATTAAGAAATAGGTATCACCACCAAGTTGGTAATACTGCCTTTAGATTTCTTGATTTACACTTGTCTATTATTTCCAGTTAATATGCCAGCCAATTTCATGGCATATATTGTATTTATTAATTTTAGGCTTCCTTACATTTTATGTTTCCTAGTTTATTTCCATCTTTGCCCAATATCTACCTTTATCCCTATTATATATTTTTTATAGAACTTACTGTTTCCTTAATTAGTTCGTTTTGAAATAGTTAATGTTTTCCTGCCTTTGAAGTCATACTACATTTTGTTTTCAAAGGAAAATAGGCTTATTGTCTGGTTAATTTTTAAATTTTGTTTTTAAGATTATACTGATAATGTTCAGATGGTAGTAGATGACAAGATACAGTTTTAAAATTTTTTCTGATTTTAGGTAAATAACTATCTTTATATTATCCTACACGCCAGATTCTAGTTACTGGAATAATTTGTCCTTGTGTTTTCTGATTGTAAGAGTTGGAACTGATAATCTATAAAGGAAGAATATTGTGGACAGAATGAGTGCTGACTGTAGTTTAAAGAATAATCACAATGGAATCAGGATTCCTAAATGTGATGAACCTTATTCCTATAGATTCTCTTACTAGAGAAATGTGTGTGTGTGTGTGTGTGTGTGTGTGTGTGTGTGTGTGTTAAATCCAATGATTGCCAAGATTTTTGAAGTTTAAATTATTATGGTTATGGGTAAGACAAAGTAGAAATGGCCTTGTATATTTTCATTATTGACAGACTTTGTCTCTTTCACTTCAAAATCTAGAAAAATAATACGAAATTCAAAAAGCTATAGAAGTTAATGGTGAAGTAAAATACAGCTTGTTAACAGTAAAATTTTTTGAGGGGACATATTAATTGTTTGGCTCACTGTACATTTAATGCCTTTTGGCCTTTCTCAAATGAATTCTGTTGTCTGTTGCAGAAAAACAAAAGTTTACATATTCTCCCAAGTGATAGTGGTTTCATCTCTATTAGAATAGTAATGGCTACTATAGTTTATAGGTTTTAACAAAGGTGACAAAGTAGGTTGAAAAGGAACTGAATTTGTCTTTCTGGTGATACCCATGGGCAAAGTTGGCTACAGACTTAGTGTTCCAGAGTATACCTTGAATGGCTACTAAATATTTTATTTGGTTATTTTTTTTTAAATTATAATTACAGATTAATATGTGGTGCTTATCTTGAAAGGAATGTTTCTTAAAATTCTGGAAATGATCATGTAAACCTTAGTACTTTGGTAGTGCTAAAATATAATAGTAGAAATCGGTCACTTAAGGAGACTCGCATGGTGTGAAATTGTAGAATAGTAGTGCATACGTTTTATGTAAAATACTAAAAATGGAATTCATGTCTTCCATAGTGGTTCTCCCTTTATCTATGGTGGTGGGGTTGGTTATGATCCCCAGTAAATGCCTGAAACTGCTGATAGTACCTGAGGCCTTTATACACTGTTTTTTTTCCTATACATATATTTGATAAAGTTTAATTCATAAATCATGCACAGTAAAAGATTAACAACACCAAATAATAATATAGAACATTTGTAACAATATACTGTAATAAAAATTAATGTGACTTGTCTCTCAAAGTATCTTGTATGTTGATTGTGAAAAGTGAGTGGGGACTACTATTATTTTTTGAGGTATTGATGATTATCTTTGAACTTGCTTGATACTGTCATTAAAGGAAGTAAATATCCAGAAGTTGAATTCTATTAAGAAGAAAACAGTTAAAGATTTTTAAGTTAGTAGCTATGAATTTAGATTGTTATGAACGCTTTTGATTATTGCAGAGTTTAATTTCCTAATTATATTGTTAAGTTCTTCTCGTTTCAGTCAAACTCAGCGAAGTCCCCATGTATTTTACCGCCATGATTTAATCAATCAACTTCAGCACAATCATGCCCTAGTTACTTTGGTAGCAGAAAACCTTGCGACATATATGGAAAGCATGAGACTGTATGCTAGAGGTATGTATCCTAAGCTAGCAGAATTATGAGAAATAAGAGCAACTTTTCTTCCTAGCATTTTTTAAAATTTTATATTAATTTCCTTAGATATAACAGCATTTGTATTTTAAAAGTTGCAAGATAATGGGTTTTGTAAATTGTGTTCCTTTATGGACTTCAGATTTATTCTCAACTCTATTGCACCCAAAACTCCAGGCCAGCATTTCAAGGAAGGCTCTTAGTGCTTGCCTTCCCCACTCTCCTTGTTATATTGATTTCTTTTTCTTTCTGCCTGGGAACTCTGCCTACCTGTTCTACAGTTGATTGTTACTTTTTTGGGTATGTACTTGACTCATTTTCAATCTTTGTTGCCTTGTCACCATCATCTTTATCTTTTCAAGATAATTTTTTTGTCTGTTGATAATGTAGTTATAACAACTACATTCTAGTTTTATAATCTAAGTCCATGTTTCATTAAGTGCTTCAGACTTTATGGAAGTTTCCTGTGGCTTCAACAGCCAGTTTTTAAGTGCCTGTATCTGTGGTGCTCTACTAATGCTCTTTTGACCTCTGACAGTTGTGTCTGAGCATATGTTAAAGTACAGATGGGTTCGTAGTATAAAACTGCTGTCTTTTGCCAAATTCATAATCCCTCCACATCCCAAAAGCCACCTTGTAGGCTCAAGTTTGTTCCTATAGCTACAGACTAAAAATTTTAGACTGTATTACTAAGTGTTAAAGATAGAATTGAACTTAATGGTTTTTGAACATACTCCTCGTTTAGCATGGTAGAGTCCCATAGTATATATTGAAATTGAAGCTATTTCTAATACTCACTAAGATAAGGATTAGACTTTTGGAATTGTTGAATAAAGTTTCATGTTTCTAAAAATCACTAGATTTTTGCTGAACACACTTATAGACATACTTGAACAGTCAAGCAGTTCTTCAGATATCCCTACAGTTTATTGACTTTTAGCTCTTCCACTTACCATACCCTCTGGGCTAGCTTCTCCTACTTAAGCTGTAGATAGTAGAACTAGATAAACACCAGTCAATTAATAGGCACCCAGCATTGATCTTGCATCATTCAGCCCCAAGTTCCTTCTAATAACAGGGTGGGCAAACAGGGCAATATAAGTATGTGGCCATGTCTTTATGTTCTATACCAAATACAACCAAAATCTGAGAGAGACACACTAGAGATTTAGGTTCAGTTTAACATAACTCAGATTCTTTGTTATGAACTCATATTACTATTTCAAAGCCATCACAGATAGCCAGTTCAGGCTTTCCTCCCAAAATGGAGCCCTGTAAATCATATGTGCTTCATTGCCTATGTTTATTTTCTTAACCTGTATTTGGTATTTGATTTATTTCACTGTCATAGGCTAGAACCCTGCTATCTGAGCAGTCAGGAAATTGTGCCTATGTAGCTCCAGTTCCGTAGTGTTTGCTTCTGTTTCATTGTAGTCAAATTCTACATGAGTTACTGCATTATCTCAATTTCATGGTCACAAGAAATATTTTAGCCTTTAATTTCCCCTCACTGCTTTGTATCTCAACAAAGTAAAGGTGTGAATCTGCATAGATTGCCTAGATTCAAACACGTTAGTTATGTGACCTTGGGCAAGTTACTTATGGTAGTATAATGCCCAACACATTGTATGCTTGTGATTATTTATTACTATTGATACGTTCCCTTGCATTCATTGACACTGTACTTTTGGTTCCTCCTAACTTTGATACCTTTTCTTTCTCTATTACAGTTCTTTTCTTATTAATACTCATCAGTCGCAGATAATTAAATATAATGGGAAAGTAATTTTTTAAAGCTAAATTCTATTAGTATAAGTTTTACATAGCATTATCTAACTTCTGGTAATATAAACTACTGATTTTTAAAAATATCCACTTCTGAAATAAATTTTTTTTGCCTATGTGTAATAAGTATTTACATGGAAACCATTAGGTATAAAACATATTCAGCAGGGCCTCCCTTGGTGGCGCAGCGGTTGAGCGCTGGGCTGCGAGGCTGCCCACAGCCTCTGCAGCGCCGGTTCATTCCCCTGGCCGCCGGCGAGGGTCCCACCAAAAAAAAAAAAAAAAAAAAAAAAAAAATCAGAATAATGTCAGGCTTCCACAGCTACTGATGTTCTCGATTTCTGACAAGTATTTAACAAATATTATTTGTCCTGCCCATCATTATATCCACTAGCATCTTCAGCTTTGGGAAAACATTTCCTCAATACTGTGGTAAGGTCATTCCACCTCCTGTGTTAACACTATTTAGATAAAGTCATGAACTTGCTAAAATTTTATCCAGCATTTACTCAGTTGTTCTTAACTAGTAGTGCCTTCAGGCACAGATGCTTACAAAATCATTCATTTTACGTTTTTAAGTATAAACAACAGAGTTTAAGGCTTTCCTGTTTTCATTCAAGTTTTAGCTCATTAGTAGTGAGTATAGTCATTGACTTTGAACACTTAGTGAAAGTTTTGATTACTATTTTCCCTGGTTTCTAGATAAAATTGGATAACCTGTGTTCATTGTAGATCACATTTTTGCATTGTTCTCTAAAGAGTAACATTTCAAATTAGTCTCATGTCCAGAACAAGTAGATGTTAGGAACTTTTTTTTCCCCAAAAAATTTCTTCTGGAGTGTCATTCACCAACAGTGCTCCATTAGGATATCGATCTGGCCTAGACTTCCTCAGTATCTATGGTGTAATGGCTGTTTTCAAACCTGGCACAGGAAAGTGCAAGATGATCCTTGAAGATCTTATTCAAGAAAGTGCTCAAAGAATCACTTTCACATGTCAGAAAGACACAGAAAGTTGTATTTCACTGGCCAAAAGTCAGTCAAAATAAATAATGAAAATAAGCCTATTAAATAAAGTGCAAGCTCTTTAAGTATACACTGAAAGAAAGGAAAATACTAAGTAAAACATGTAGAACTCTCTTTACGCAATAAACAAAGAGATGAAGGTTTTAACTTCTGTGATGATTGGGAATAAGATGTATAGGAGAACTTTTCTGTTACAAAACAATCAACCATTTAAGTGGAGAAAATTACTTAGAAAAATAATCACTTCCAGTGTCTGGGAATTGTCTTAAGGGGTTACCACCAAAGGGAAATATTTATGCAAGGAAATCTATTAAACAGCAAGAGCATATGAGTTGCAACCTGTTCCCTCTCCTCACAGCTTGTGGTATAAGACTATAGTTCCTCCACTCCAGGAGTGATTGGAAATAGACCATTCATGCTACTTACTCCCTGGCTGAATGTGGGACAAAAACTCCTTGAACTGAAGGTAGCCTCCAGGCCATATACACATCCTATGGAACCTACTGGCATATCTTCCCCAATGGCAGAAGCTTTACTGCAGGCATGGCAGACTGAGAATACTGGTTCCCTGATTATCTCCATCCCAGCTTGCTCATAGGGTGAAGTTTATGTTGAGTGGCAATCTGAGAAAATCAAGAATATCACTCTTCACCAGCATCATTTGAGCAAGGGGTATCAGTCTCAAGAAACTCCCTGGTATGCTAATTCTAGTTCCTGAACAGAGAGGCAAGGGAAGAGTCAAACTGATTTTAAAAAAAAGATCGGCAGTTAGGCTTAAAGCAACTGATTTTATTTGGAACTGGAGCGTGCCATTCCTATCTTATCAAAACTGTTGGTTGGCTGTAGCTCCATGTAGTCGTCAACAAGTGAAACAACAGAGCAAACATGTTTAAAATCTAGAAAAGACAAACCCTCCTGGGATGACAACAGTGCATTAGGCTGCACCCATGCAGAAGCACTTAGAGCGAGATGTGCGACAAATTGAAAACATTCCTGGGAATACACTAAAACCCATCAACAAAAGCTAAAAACTTCACTGGCACAGGGCCTGAAAGCCAACTTCTGGTGCAACACGGGATGAACAATAGGCTACTCTGACCCAAGGGCAATTCCAAGGTAGCCAGTCTTAAAAACTGCATGAATATCTGGTAGTCTAGAAGACAGTATGCATGTCCAAGTCTGCGTCCTCTCTGGAGTGATTGGATCTTGAGAGCTTGTTTGGAGGTTCTAGCAGGGGAGCGCAGCTACTCGTATACCCTCGACTGAAGACTGGTCCGTCCCTATTCGGGGAAGGCCGTCCTCTTCGACCGAGCATGCAGCTTCGGGAGGGACGCACATGGAGCGGTGCGGGAGGAAGGGGACACCCGCCTAGCCAGCCAGATCAGCCGAATCAACCCTGGCGATCAATGGGGTGACAGATGTCGCAGCCAGATCGCCCTCATATCCACTCTCTGGAGTGATTGGAAAGAGAAAGGGAAAAATGTAGCCACAGGGCTAAAGCACAAACCTTTGGAACATTGTCCTTGACACAACCCATACGTAGCTATGCTAAAAGATAGAACCAGTGCATTTGACAGTAAATCAATAGAGATTATACATTCTGAAAAAGAATAAAGGATGGAGAAAAATGAGCAAAATCGTAGGCAAATACAGGACCCACAGCTAGTATTTAATGATGAGAGACTTGTTGTTTTCCTGCTAGAATCAGGAATGAGACCTGATAATCACTCATACTTGATATCCTACTGGAAAGTGTATCAAGGGCAACTAAGCAAGAAAAGGAAATAAAAGCCACACAAATCGGCAAAGGAATAAAACTACTCCATCACAGATAATACCATCTCTTATACAGAATGTCATGATGTCTCCAGTAAAATCTTTTAAAACTAAAAGTAACAATGAGTCAAGCTAGATTACAGGAATTTATAGTACAAAAAATAATTTGTATTGCAGATTAGCAGCGAACACATTGGAAATGAAGATTTTTCCATTTACAATAGCATTAAAAAAGATAAAAACACCTCAGAATAACTTTAACAAAAATACAAAGATAATACACTGAAAATTGTTGAAGTTAAGGATTTAAATCAGTGGAAAGAACCCATGTTCTTGGAAGAGAAGACTTAATACTGTTAAGATGGCGTTCGCAAGTTGAACACAGAGTTGCCAGTCTTTTTAAAATTCCTTTTTTTAAAATAGAAATTGACATGGTGATCCTGAAAATCATGGAAAGGCAAGAGACCTTACTAGCCAAAACAATCTTCATTAAAAAACAAGGTTGACTCACTCATAGTTACTGATTTCCAAACATTGTACAAAATAACACTAAATCAGGCAGTGTATAGTACAGACATAAGGATAGATTTATGTATCAGTGCATTATAATTACAGTGCAGAAATAAGCCGCCCTTTATCATTGATTTTTATAAGGGTGCCAAGACTATTGAATGGAGAAGAAATATTCTTTCATAAATATTGCTGGATATCCACATCTAAAAGAATGTACTTAGATCCCCCGCCTCACAACATTCATAAAGATTAAGAATGTACTTTAGATCCCCCGCCTCACAACATTCATAAGGATTAATTTAGAGTGGGGCCTCCCCGGCGGCGCAGTAGTTGAGCACTGGGCTGTGAAACTGCCCGCAACCTCGGCAGCACCGGTTCGATCCCTGGCCACTGGGTGAGGGTCCCACGTGGCGCGCAGACCTCTCCTGCCGTGCCCGCTGCTCCCCTCAGCAGTGTACTTCATCAATCTGCCTGTTCTGATCTCTGCTCTGGCTCTGGTGAATTCTCTCACCCTCCCCCGCTTCTGACTGTACTCAGTGCTTGTATAAATAAATAAATCTTAGAAAAAAGATTAACTTAGAGTGAATCATGAATGTAAAGATATAAGTAACATTCTTAAAAGAAGCATAAATACACGATGCCTTGGGTTAAGCAAAGCACAATTGTCGGGAACAAAAAAAGTTGTATATTATAAGACTAAATCAAAATTAAAAATTGAACTGCTGCAAACGATACCATCAAGAAAGTAAAAGAGCAGCCTTTTATCGGGAGAAAATACCTGCAAGTCATGTATCTGCTAAGGGACCTGTCCCCAAAAAATATAAAGAACTCTTGGAACTCAACAATGTAACAAGCCATTAAGAAATAGAGGATCTGAATAGACATTTTCCCCAAAGATACACACACGCTAATAGGTACATGAAAAGATTATCAATGGCATTGGTGTTACCAGGGAAATGGAAAGCAAGACTACACTGAGATAATACTTCACATTTACTAGGATGACAAAAAAATACTTCACATTTACTAGGATGACATTTACTAGGATGACAGTTCACACAACAGTTATCCAACCCAAAATGTCAATAGTGTGCTATTGAGAAACTTTGAGTTAGATAATTGTATTGTGTTTAATTTTATAACTTTCGTTAATATAAGTGTCCTTGTTATTTGGAAATATTCATTGAAGTATTTAGGGGTAGAGGAACTTGTCTCCAACTATGAAATAGAAAAAACATATGTGTGGCAACTAATGAAGAAAATGGGCTAAAGTGTAAACAACTGGTGAAGATGAGTAAAAGTTATAAAATGATCCATATATTATTTTTGAAGCTTGTCCTAAATTTGAAAAATGTTTAAATTTCCCCTAAGAACCTGTCAAGTAAATAAAGCTGTTCACAAATTCCTTATTAAAAATAGACAGCTGAAGGGCCTCCCCTGGTGGCGCAGCAGTTGAGCGCTGGGTTGTGAGGCTGCGCTCAGCCTCTGCAGTGCCAGTTCGATCCCCAGCCACCGGTGAGGGTCCCACCAATATATATATATATATATATAGACAGCTGAAATCCATTGTTTATTCAGAAAACTTCAAGACTAGTGCTTTGAAAAAGAAAATTACTACATAGAATTAAATATTCTTTCCAGTTTCTTAAGGAAACCTGAGAAGTAATGTTTCAAGTCTTGAGCCCTGGTGAAATTAACTTACATGGAAGTACATAATATATGTTTAGGTCCTTTTTTGTTGACTAAGAAAGAAGTTAGTCATAATATGTACAGGTTTTCCCTTCTTTCCAAAAGCAGAAGGTGCCTATTTGGTAGATTATTTGGGGGTGGGGGGTGGGGGGGGGACTCAGAATGATATTACATAAATTTATCTGGAAAAATATTTTTAAATGGAATTTCAAAGAAACCAACTCCCCCCCACCCCCAAAGGAATCCAACTTAAGCTGGGCCTACCAGAATGACATCTTGTGTTATTCTTAACATCCTAGGTAGAAATTAGTAATACAATTTATTTATTTTTTTTTTATTTTTTTTTTAATAGAGGCATGTTATTTTTATTTATTTGTTTGTTTGTTTGTTTTGTTTATACATGCACTGGGTACAGTCAGAAGCGCGGGAGGGTGAGAGAATTCACCAGAGCCAGAGCAGGGATCAGAGCAGGCAGAAGGACTGAAGCACACTGCTGAGGGGAGCAGCGGGCGGCAGGAGAGGTCTGCGCGCCATGTGGGACCCTCCTCCCGTGGCCGGGGAACAGCCGGGGATCGAACCGGCGCCACTGAGGCCGCGGGCAGCTTTGCAACCCAGCGCTCAACCGCTGCGCCACCGGGGAGGCCCAATACAATTTATTTTTTATAGCAAAGTGTTTTTGTTCTCCATGAAGATAGTTTTTAGTATAACAGCAGAAAGTTGAAAACATTTTGGTGATGTACCTTCACAGACCACTCAGGTTAGTCTTAAGCTGTAGTCACATATTACAACATTGAGTATGAAGACTAGGCAAAGGTGTTGTGATGAAAAGTTACTTTGATACCACATTTAGTGGACCATTTTCTTTTTGTTATATAAAAGAAAAAGTTTATTTTTGTGCAGAAATTAAGTATTGCATAGGCCTAGAAAGCAATAATTAGTAGATGTGGGTTGATTTTCAGTGATAAGGAATTGACTTTTTAATGAATTCCTTTGGCTAAAGTGAACAGTGATATGGGTGTCCATGTGTATAATGCATGATTTTTCTTAATTTGCAGACCATGAAGACTATGACCCGCAAACTGTGAGGCTGGGAAGTAGATACAGTCATGTTCAAGAAGTCCAAGAACGGCTTAACTTCCTTAGGTTTGTTTTTAACAATTAGTGTTGCTCTGTTTCAGACACAGTTAATATGGTGTATAGCTAGGTCATTGTTAGGTGAAATTTTCCCTTTGTCATTTTTTATTTTTCTACATGGAAATCATTAATTGCAAAAGTTACAGGACATTTCCCTATGTGCTCACTATTAAATATTGTTTGACTACTGGCTGAGTTACCATTTTTGTTATTTGAAGAGAACACATTTTTAGCTCTTTATATAGATTTCTGTTCTTTGTATTTGTTTATACTGCAAAGAGGTTTGCTTTTAAAGAACAAATTTTCATGTTTTTGACACAAACAGCTAGAGAACCATGCTGACCCTCATGATACCGTAAACACAAGGAAAATGGGAGCAAAGGGCTGTTGGACCAGGACTTTGAAAGACTGCTTAGAGTCCTCTGGGATGCTGTTTTCTAGCAGTGACTGAGAGGATCATATGAAGTCCTGTGTTAGCAGTCTGATAGGATGATCAGGAAAAGAAGTCTATTCTCTTAAAAGCTAGTAGTAGTCCAAAGCTGATTTTCTCTATGATATTTAGTGTTTAATGATTTTATACACATACAGATTTGAAATTGATGAGTGGTCTCTCGTGAATTTAGAGACCACATCATGTAGCCTCCCTGGTGGCACAAGGGGTTAAGCACCGTATTGTGAGGCAATCCGCAGCCTCTGCAGCACGAATTCTGGACAGGGAGAAACCCATATGGTGAGACAGACCCCTTCTGTCTCACCTGCTGGTCGCCTGTACCCCAGCTCTTGTATGCATAAATAAATTAAAAAAAAAAAACCCACATCATGTAGTGAAAGAGCATGTTGACATCATAAGTGTACTTAGAGAAATAACCAGGTTGTTAGCGCTTAAGAAAATCTGTTGCATTTATTTTTTTTTTAATATAGTGAGGGGGTTTATTTACATGGTTTTGATGTCAGAAGAAACTAGCCATCAGATTTCAAGAAATTTGCCATTTGTTTAAAGTGAACTGTTTTGTGTATGTGTTTTATTTTTCAAACACCTGGATTAAAGGCCTGCTTCCTCAGTGCCAGAGTGAGCAATTGTTATTATGTCTATGCCTTAAATTTCCTAGTACAGAAAAAGTAATTATGAGCATTTTTGCTTTATTAAAGCCTTTTCTAGTCCCTGCTCTTATTAGTATATAGTGACAAACAGCAAATCATTTGAGAAAAGGGAACTTAACTTTATCCAGTGTTTATGTGGCCTGTGTTACGCACTTTAATCCTCAGCAGAGGCAGGTGTTAATCACATTTGATTAAAAAAAATAGTTTTAAGGTAGCTTGTTGAAGTCACACATCCAAGTAAGTAGTAATGTTGCACTACTGTGATGTATCTGACTTAAAAGTCTGTGCTCTTTCTATTAGACCCAAGTGATTTTATTCAAACTTAACCTTGGAGCCTTAGAGCTTTTGAGGTGCTTCCTCCAAGGTTTTTAAAAAAAGTAGAAAGTTTTATCTCTCTCCTTTCTTTCTACCTCCTCCCAACAACTGGAACAACTCTGCTTTTATTTTATACATTGTGCTTCCAACTGGAATTTTTACTAGCATGCTCTCTACTGTTGTCTTTTAAAAAAGAAAAACTTTGAAAACAACTTCTTTTTGTCACGTTGAACCTCAGTTTCATATCTATAAATTAAAGGACAGAGTTAGTTGTAGGACTAGTTGTTAGAGGCCCTTAAGCTCTGCAATCTTATGAAATTATCAAAGACCCTAGAATTAAGATCCCAAGATGTTTTGAAATGTAGAGGGAACCTACCTGACATTAAATACTTGTTCCTTACTCTGTCAACAGGAATGGAACCAACATTTTGCTCACTGAAAATTAGGTGATATAATCAAATGAGGTGTTCTCTTTGTCTACCATTCATAGCTGTGTTAGACAGGAAGATTGAATGAATGCTCAGAGAAATAGAAAGGTAGCTGAAGGAAGAGACTGTAGTTCTAACAGAATTCACCTTTCTTATTTTAATGACCACCCATCACAAAACTAAAACGCCACCAGAGAACATCACTCAATAATTGCAAAGCATCCTGTTTAATGTGAACAGTTACTAATGATATTAGGTCATCAGAAAGTATTAAAAATTTAAGCATTTTTAACTCTTAAAAATGAGTTGGTTATCTGAAAGTCACTTAGTGTAATACCTCATTCTCTAGTGGCATCATATAGACAGAATGCTGAATCTTGTATTCTTTTTTTATAAAAGATTTGTTTATTTATGCATAGAAGAACTGGGGTTTAGGCCAGAGGTGTGAAAGTGAGAGGATTCACCGAGAAACAGTGGGGAGCAGAGCAGGCATATCTACTGAAATATACTGCTGAGGCGAGGAGTGGGCGAGACAGGAGAAGTCTGCTGCAGCTTAGGTATTTTAGCTCCCTGTTGGGGGATTGAACTCGGGTCACAGTGGTGATAGTTTGATAGCACTGACACTTAACCCATACACCACCAAGTAGGCCCAAATCTTTTATGGTAAACTCGACCTATTAAACATACTTTCAGAATGGCCTGTTTAAGTTAGGGAACAAATATTTTTATTCAGTTTGAGTCCAGTCACCTAGCAGATTTTCCAACACTTTGTAAGTTCCTGATAACTGCTTGCTGAATGAGTGAATGAATGAGGAATACCTGTATTTTTTAATACCAGGTGAAAGCTTAAAAGTAATTTCTTTTGAAAGCCTTAACAACTTTTGCCTGTAGTTAAAATATAATTGTCATAAATGGATCATTTAATCATATACTGCTCTATTGCCCTTCAAGATAAAACTTACATCTAATTGCTAATTTTTTATGTTTTCCCAAGATTTTTACTGAAGGATGGTCAACTTTGGCTATGTGCTCCTCAGGCAAAACAAATCTGGAAATGTTTAGCAGAGAATGCAGTTTACCTTTGTGATCGTGAAGCCTGTTTTAAGTGGTATTCCAAATTAATGGGGGATGAACCAGACTTGGATCCTGATATTAATAAGGACTTCTTTGAAAGTAATGTTCTTCAGCTTGATCCTTCCCTATTAACTGAAAATGGAATGAAATGTTTTGAGCGATTCTTCAAAGCTGTGAATTGTCGAGAAGGAAAATTAGTAGCAAAAAGGAGGGCATATATGATGGATGATTTGGAGTTAATAGGATTAGACTACCTTTGGAGGGTAAGTGAAAAGTAGGAATTTTGTAAACATATCCTCTGATATAGTTCTTGAAATAGGTTAAGGAGCTGTAATTTTGCATTTAAATTATATGTAAATTAATTTTGCATTAGCAGCATATGTATGCTGCTCTGATGCTTGTCCCAGGAGGTAATGAGTGATAGTTCATCTTTATCCATTATGTCATTTGTCATTGGGTTTTTTGCATCTCTCCCTTCCCTACTCCTTCTGCCACTAGCATTCCATTGTTCTTTTCTCTTGACTCAGACTCTGTCCCCAAGTATGTTTAGAAGTGCACTAATGATACAGATTTTTTCATGCCCACCCCACCACAATGGAAGAATTGTTCTCCCCTTTTACTGTTCAATGTAGATGCATTTCTTCCCCTTTCAGTGTTAATTTTAGGTTATTATACATTTAATACTAAAATAGACAACAGAAAAGAAGACTATTTTAGAAGGGCTTATAAATGTATACTTTATTGGCACTGTTTAACTCAAGAAATTTTTAAATACCCAAGGAATAAAGTATTACCTCCAGGACTACTATCTCTACTTTTAGAAAGAGAGAATGCATGCGTGTGTGCATGTGTGTGTGTGTGTATGTGTATATATAGAGAGAATTGACATTAGTTTCAGGTATAGAACTTAATGACTTGATAAATACATGTTGTGAATTGATCACAATAAATCTAACATCCATCATCACACAGTTGCAGAGTTTTTTTTTCTTGTGATGAGAACTTGTAAGATGTATTCTTAGCAACTTTGAAATATACAATGCACTGTTTTCACTGTAGTCACCATACTGTACATGATGTCTCCATGACTTAGTTATAACTACAAGTCTGTATCTTTGAACCACTTCACCATTATCACTCACCCTCCATGACCCTACCTCTGATAACCACCAATCTGTTCTCCATATCTATGATATCAGTTATTTAAGATTCCACATACAGAGAATTCATAAGGTATTTGTCTTTCTTTGCCTTAATTCACTTAGCATAATGCCCTCAAGGACAATTTATATTGTTTTTATACTAATATTACTGTCTTTAGAAATCTGACCTGATTTTAGTAGTTTATACTTTCATGGGTATAAAATATTTCTATGCAAGATTTGGGTACACTTTTAAAAAGCAGAAAGCCTTTTCAAAAATCAATTTACATAGTACTTCAAAATGTAACACTTGTTTTTTTCTGCTCATTCACTTGTGCTCCATCCTCCCCCCGCCTATTAACAGGGATCAGCCCTAAAACATTTCCTCAGAGTCCCTTAGAGTTCTGCACATAACTTGAAAACCAGTAACACAAATGAATGGATGTTGAAGATTTATGGAAATGGGCTTGGTTGTATAACCATTTACGCTAATCTGTATCTTATATAATCTTTATTCGCTTTTCACTGATTTGAATTGCCTGTTACTGTTTCTCAATTTGTGATTAACAAGTTGTTGAATGGGCAGGGTTAAAATACTTGTCTCAATGCATATTTTATTGTTAGTAAAATGTGTCTTCCATTTGTAAATCCCCCTATTCAGAGAGTTGAATTTTGCTTTTATTATTTTTTGTGTTGTCTCACATAATTTATTTGATTACCAAAATACCCTTAAATCTGAATACTATATTTAAAATAGCTGAGCATATGGTTTGGATTTAAATGCCAAACTGAAAATATTTTTTGAAAGGTATTGACACTTGAATCTTTTGAACCTAGGTCGTGATTCAGAGTAATGATGATATTGCCAGCAGAGCTATAGATCTCCTTAAAGAGATATATACAAACCTTGGTCCGAGGCTCCAAGTCAATCAGGTGAGGATTGATATTCATTAAAATGTCTACAAATTAGAATACTGATTGAACAACTACTGTTTATGTTTTTCTATAGAGTTAACTAAGAATTGTTTTAATTCATAAAAAAGATCTAAAATGTTTACTCATATTTCTCTCATATAGAAAATTCTCTAAATGAATCTTGTCTTGATAATTATCTTGAAGTGATTGGGGTTGTTTTGAGGATAATTATGGCAAGAGATTTCTGAGGAATTTATTTTGATTGTACCACCTAATGTTGAAAGTTCATTTTCTGAATATATAGTTTCTACTTGTTGAATTGCATAACTAGCTTCCTATGACAAAATACAGTGTGTTTTATTATCAGTGTGGACTCTTTAGGAATCTCGTTAGATATGATAGCTACCTTTATATTGGTTGTTGCTATCTTTCTTTGGATTATTGTTTGTATATATAAAATTTTAACTTTCCAAAGCAACCTGAACTGTTTTTATTGGGCCCTTTTTTGTTAGGTGGTGATCCATGAAGACTTCATTCAGTCTTGCTTTGATCGTTTGAAAGCCTCCTATGACACGTTGTGTGTTTTGGATGGTGACAAAGACAGTATTAATTGTGCAAGACAGGAAGCTGTTCGAATGGTTCGAGTATTAACTGTTTTAAGGGAATATATAAATGAATGTGACAGCGATTATCATGAGGAAAGAACTATTCTGCCTATGTCAAGGTTTGTGTATAACTTATCCACCAGTGCCACTTCTAAATTACTTGATATCCTTCTTGGTTTTTAAGTTATGATGTACACAAGAGTGAGGAAAGTTGTCATTTTTGAAAATGTATGTGTCTTGCCCATTGGAAACATTATTTGAGTCTTAAAGAATCTTTTTTTAATAGATCTTTTTTCCCCAGTTTTGTTTCCTATTTTTGGTAGGACATTCTCTTTTACTAAATGTAGGGTTTTTTTTTCTTTTTTAAATATTTCTGGAAATGAGTACCATCAATATTCTTAACTTCTCTTAAAACAGGAAACTATAGAAAGTTATTCTTGAATATGACTTAATATTTTGTGTCAGACCTGTAAGAAGATAATATACCAAATGTAAATATTTGGGGGGGAATAAATTTTGGTATTAAGAGTTTTGGGAAAAAATGTACATCTTAGTATTTTTGTTGATAACTCAAACTTTTCCTAATACTCTCAAGTTTATCTTCTAATGATCTTTGTGAGTTTGGGCTTTTACACCATAAAAATAGTTGTGTTCCTCATTTCTTACAACTAGACACATCATTTTTTGTGACCCTAGGTATGTTGTGTTCCTCATTTCTTACAACTAGACACATCATTTTTTGTGACCCTAGGTACAAGAGTAACAACAATGAAATATGATTATTTTGTTTTGAAGATTACTTAAGATGTTTAAAGTTAAACAATAAGTTATTTTCAAGATCCTAAAAATAATAAGTATCCTAAACTTGCTTAATTTTCTTTGCAACAGATATGAAACATTGCTCAATAGGATGTTTTAACTCTTTTCTTTCCCTCCAGAGCTTTTCGTGGTAAACACCTCTCTTTTATAGTTCGATTTCCAAACCAGGGCAGACAGGTTGATGATTTGGATGTATGGTCTCATACAAATGATACAATTGGCTCTGTACGACGATGTATCCTAAATCGTATTAAAGCCAATGTAGCCCATACAAAAATTGAGCTTTTTGTGGGCGGTGAACTGATAGATCCTGCAGACGACAGAAAGTTGATTGGACAATTAAACTTAAAAGATAAGTCGGTAAGTATCTATAATTACTATGTTGTTGAAGAAGATCAAAACTAGAACTTTTCAGTAGTCAGCATTTCATTCCATAAGTGTTAATTGAGCATCTTTTATGTGTAAGGCTCTATATTAAGTGTTTGGATTATAACATTAATAAGACAGGCATCGGGCCTCCCTGGTGGCGCAGCGGTTGAGCTCTGGGTTGCGGGGCTGTCCGCAGCCTCTCAGCGCCGGTTCAATCCCCAGTGGCCGGGCGTGGGTCCTGCATGGAGCGCAGACCTCTCCTGCCGCGCCCACTGCTCCCCTCAGCAGTATACTTCGTCAGTCTGCCTGTTCTGTTCCCCGCTCTGACTCTGGTGAATTCTCTCACTCACCCTCCCGCACTTCTGACTGTACCCAGTGCTTGTTTGTATAAAGAAAGAAATAAATCTTTAAAAAAAAAAAAAAAAAAGACAGACATCATGGTACCTACAAGATAGTAAAGAATTTCTGAAAATGAAACTAAGTAGTTATGACTTAGACATGACTTTTTAAATTATGTTTCTGAAAGTACAGCATATAGATTTTTTATTTGGCAATATATTAGTGTTTTGTGTAATTTTCCTTAAGTTTGATAATAATGTATTCTACCATTTTCAGCTAATTACAGCCAAACTTACACAAATAAGTTCCAATATGCCTTCAAGTCCTGATAGCTCTTCCGATTCCTCAACTGGATCTCCTGGAAACCATGGTAATCATTACAGTGATGGTCCCAACCCAGAAGTGGAAAGCTGTTTGCCTGGGGTGGTGAGTAAATAGTTTTTGACCTATTGTATTCAAGGCATGGTAGGTTCTTTGAGAAAAAAAGTACTAAATAGAATAGTACATTTTTTTCCTTGCGGAACATTATCAAATAATCAAATTAGAGGCAAAACATAAAATGGCTACATAGTAAATCATTAACTTCATAATAAATTGAAAGGCGATTGTAACTTGGTTGACATTTAAAACATTTCCCTGTAGATTTTAGGTTTATACAGAAATGGTCTATTTATTATACATTATAATTACAATGAATATGTAAATTTAGAAAGATAGAACAGTATTTTGTATTTGTACCACAAAAATGAATCCTTTCTGCAGAACTGTTTTTCTAGGAAAGAATCAGTAGTCTAGCTCAGATTGTTAGTAACATGTCTTGTATCTAAGGAGAATAGTGACTTCTCCCTTTATTAACCTCTCCTTCCACACCTCCCCAGAAGAATTTTAATGTCTGCGATAATAGTAGCTTCTTCAGTGTCAGAATTATTTGGTTCCCTATAGAAATTGAATTAATAACTTACCTGTTAGTGCGCATGGCAGACTTTTGTATGTACAGAGTCCAATTTGTGTGTATGATGAAAAAGTTTAGCAAAATGGCAAAAGAGTTGTAACACCGAATTAGTCGAGGTGGCTTGGATGTTGTATTTCATTTTCATCATGAAGGATTTATAAAGGTGAGAAGATAGGGAAGGCAGAGGATTTCATAAAGTAAAAATGACATAAATAAAAGTATGGAGATTAAATTTATCTAGGGACTTTTCCTTTGGGGGAAGTATATTTTACAGGTTAATATTTTGTGTATTTTGTATTCTAGATAATGTCACTGCATCCCAGATACATCTCTTTCCTTTGGCAAGTTGCAGACTTAGGTAGCAGCCTGAATATGCCACCTCTTAGAGATGGAGCAAGAGTACTTATGAAACTTATGCCACCAGGTAAGAATTAAAAAATAATGACAACAGTAATAATAGTGTTGATAAAATATGTGTTGGACAATAGCAGAGTATATTAGGAAATTTTTTTTAGATGGAATATGGTTTATAGTATAAACTACAATAGGATTTGGCAAACTACAGCCCAAAGGACAAATCCACCCACAGCCTGTTTTTGTAAAGACTGAGAAATAATGATTAGTTTTAAATTTTTAAATGACTGATAAATCCAAGGAATAATATTTCGCGGCTCATGAAAATCATATAAAATTTATGTTTTAGTGTCTAAAGCAAAGTTTTATTGACATACAGTCATGCTCATTTATATACATACTGTCTATGGCTGTTTATGTGTTAAACCAACAGAGCTCAACAGTTGTAGCAGACACCATTTGGCTCCCAAAACCTTGCATTTTTTTATTTCTTAGAAACAACTTTTTTTTTTTAATTGAACTTACTAATTTTCTTACATTGTTGTTCATTTTTGTACAATATTTGATTTCTCCTCTGTGGTGTACTCCCCATAAAACTCCTACCACCACATCACCTGTGAACCATCACCATAGTCCCTGTGCTCTTCCCTCTTTTTTGACCCTTCTCCCTCCCCTACCGTATGCCTCAGATCTATAGATTGCCTGCAAGTTTTGTCTTTTCTTTTGTACAGTTTCCCTATATTCCTCCTATAAGTGAAACTAGCCGATATTTTTCTTTTTCCCTCTGACTTACTTCACTGAGCATAATCCTTTCTAGTTATAACCATATTGCTGGGAATGGCATGAGTTTGTCTTTTCTGATTGCTGAATTGTATTCCAGAGTGTGTGTGTGTCCATGTGTATGTACATACCACATCTTGATCCTGTCAAATCATTATTTTGGGGCATTTAAGTCATTTCTATATATTGGCTGTTGGATTGGATTGTCAGGAAAGTCATGACATTTTTTTCTATGGTTTTCAAGCAAAAATGCATCATGGCTTTTCCGACAACCCAATAAATAGTGCTGCAATGAACATGGGAGTGCAGGTTTCCTTTCAAACTCAAGTTTTTGTGTCCTTTGGGTTGATCCCTAGGAATAGTCACTGGGTCATATGGTATGTCCATTTTTAGTAATTTGAGGAGCCACCACACAGTTTTCTATAGTGGTTGGACCAGTTTGCATTCCCACCAGCAGTGGAAACAACCACTTTTAATTTGTAGCTTTTATTCTTGTATATTTCTATACTTTTAGGTATGTAAATAATACACAATTGTTTCTTTGTCATTTTAGTCATTATTGTTGGTAGATATCTAGTGGTTTTTTCTATTATGTAGATGAAAATTTGAGTTTAATCCCACATCCCCCCAAATTTTGCTTAAATTCATATTAAGAATTTATATTTTCAAGAGTATATCAAGCATAGTTAGATGGATTACTGACATCCTTTTCCCTGGACTTAATAATGTCTCCATTTTCTTGTTTTTTTCTATACAACTTATCTCTCATTCTTCACATATATCCTTTAATTCTCAAAGTAATTTCCCCTTTTAATGTTCAGCTTCACTGTTGTCCTGGAACTTTTCTACTTCTCCTCTCATCTGGTTCTTTGTGTACTACGTAGTTACTGCTTGGGAGTTTTTGTTTTTTGTTAAAGATTTATTTATGCATACAAGAGCTGGGGTATAGGTCAGAGGTGCGAGGGGGTGGGGGTGTGAGAGGATTCACCAGAGACAGAGTGGGGAGCAGAACAGGCAGACTGACTGAAATACACTACTGAGGGGAGCAGCGGGTGAGACTTGTCTGCTGGGCCATGCGGGTTGCCCCCTGGCCTGCTGGGGATGGAACTCAGGCCACAGTGGCTTCATAGCACTGTCTTTAACCCCTGCGCCACCAGGGAGGCCCCGGTTAGAACTTTGTTCTTCAACTTTTCTATGAGTCTGTTCACTGGCTCCCATATCATCGGCCATTCTTGAGGTGTCCTCTCGCTAACCCTAACCCTTCTTGTGGTTATCTCAGAAAGGAAGACATGGAAGGCAGTTTTATTTGTTACGAGGCGTTGCTTAGCTGAATACAACCAAACCCTCTCACATTTGATTGGTAGTTTGGGCATAGAATTCTAAGTTGAAAATTTGTGCTGTCTACCTGATAATGTTGCAGGTAGGAAGAGCAAAGTCCCCCTGATTCCTGTTCTTTACATGTCATCTTTGTTTTGGGAAACTGTTTTCATCCTTGAGTTTTGAAATTTCATGGTGAAATGCTTTGAAGTTTTTTTTGTTTATGTTGGGTACTCAGTCAGCCTGCGAGATTCCTAGTTTGTGAGAGATTTGTATTCTTTCTTGCTCATGTATTACTCAATGTTTTTGTGTGTCTTTGAAATGTCTGTGACTATGGTATTGAATTTACTGAATCTTTTTTCATTTTATTCCAGCTTTGGGAGTGTTTCCTTAACTTTTTCCAGTTCTTCTGTTGACCTTTTACCCCAAATTTAGTCTATTACTAAATTTTCAAGACTGCTTCGAAGTGACCTTTTCCATAAGATTTTGTTTTTCATGAACACATTTTAGTGTTTTGTTCCCTAATAACGTGTTTTCTTCAAAATCCTAATGTTCTGCAAAATTATGTGCTAAAAATAGTGGGACTTGTGGGGAAACGTAACTGGGGCAGATCATTTAGTCCTGAACAACTGAAAAACAGTTGTGGTTGGGGGATATTTAAACCTTATAATAAAGTTGGATGTACAAATCAAGAACTTTTTAGAGAATCATTTGATTGTAATTTCTGGCATGATTTTTCATGACCCTTAAATTCTTGTGTTAAACATGGATATTTGTATACATAACTGCAGAGATGAATAGATTGATTAGTGTAGGTATTAAAATACCATGGGGTCATACCATATTCTCCAGTTGCAGTCTGATCTCACAAGATTTGTTTTAGTTTTTCCTCTTTTAACATATTTTCATATTTAATTCTTAATCAGTCAACCTGATCACCACCCATTTTTTCTTTTTTTTTTTTCTTTTTTTTTTTCTTTTTTTTTTTTATTTTAAAGATTTATTTATATAAGCACTGGGTACGGTCAGAAGCAGGGGAGGGTGAGAGAATTCACCAGAGCCAGAGTGGGGAACAGAACAGGCAGACTGACGAAACACACTGCTGAGGGGAGCAGCGGGCATGGCAAGAGAGGTCTATGTGCCATGTGGGAACCTTGCCGGCAGCTAGGGATCGAACCGGTGCTGCAGAGGCTGTGGGCAGCTTCGCAACCCAGCGCTCAACTGCTGCGCCACCGGGGAGGCCCCATTTTTTCTTTTTTCTTTTAACATTTATCAGTTTTTAATTTTTTTGACAATATTTGCTTCCCCCCACCCCCTCAGATTGAGTCCCCATAGAATTTCCTTCCCCGAGGCACCTGTGCACCATCACCACCTTCCCCTGTTCTGCTCCCTCCCTCCTTCTGATCCCTCTCCCTCCTCCTCCCCTGCAGTATGTCTCTGGTTTATAATTATCTGTTTTTGCTTTGTGTTTTGTCCTGTTGTTGTTATTTTTATGCTGATGTCTTACTTGGTTCCCCTATATTCCTGTTATAGTGAAACCATCCGATATTTTTCTTTTTCCTTCTGGCTTATTTCACTGAGCATAATTCCTTCTAGCTCCATCCACGTTGCTGCAAACAGCATGAGTTTATCTTTTTTGATTGCTGAATTATATTCCATTGTGTATATATACCATATCTTCTTGATCCAGTCATCTGTTTTTGGGCATTGGGTTGTTTCCAGGTTTTACCTATTGTAAATAGTGCTGCTATAAACATAGGGGTACAGGTGTTCTTTTGAATCAGTGTTTTTGTGTCCTTTGAGTAGATCCCTAGGAGTGGAATTGCCGGGTCGTATGGTAGCTCCATTTTTAGTAGACTGAGGAACCTCCAGACAGCTTTCCACAGTGGTTTGGACCAGTTTGCACTCCCACCAGCAGTGTAGGAGGGTTCCTTTTTCACCGCATCCTCGCCAACATTTGTTGTTGCTTGTTTCTTTGATGTGTGCCATTCTTACTGGTCTATGTAGTAGGCATAGACCCATTTTTCTATGTAGTAGGACTCTGGCTCTCAATATATGTATTCCTTTATATTTATGATGGGCCTCACTTCAACCAGTAGATACCCTCCTTACTCTGAATGAATCTTCATGTTGAGCTACCCATAGTTTGGACTTTACCTTCTGATTGATCTCTAAGTCCTTACCTAGGACTCCCTCTCCCCTCCCACTGGGATGTCCTCCTCCCTTTGTTTGGGGCTGTAATGTCCTAGGCTAGTAAGCCTTTTCACATAGCTTAAGCAGAGCACTAATAAAAATGGTGTCTTTGGAGATAATGTGGACAGCCCACACAGGTAGTTTGGTATGGCTGAAGGCTGCCTCAGGGCAATAATAAAAGACAAAACCAATAGAAAGAAAGTAGCTGGCTTGAGAGTGCTATAATTTTACAAATGGAAGTGGTGCGCTGGAACAGATGGGTTACCTTAAGTTGGTAGTGACAAGGAAAATCTGCCAAAGGTCATGAAAGAACTGGGAACATAACTTCCAGGATGAGCCCTGGGTGCATGTGCTCATTTTCAGTTTTCCTGAAAGAGTTAGTAAAGGGTATCTGCCTGTGCAGCTGCCAGGCCAGTGAACTTTGGTTGGTTTGGGATTTTGTTATTCACAGTTTTGTGCTGACTACAATTGCTTGGGAGAACTGACATAAACAGACCCACCTTTCTCATTGTAGCCATTGTAATAATTGTGTGGATGTTCAGTTGTCCCATATATTATGGTCAGTGAGTAGATGAACCCAGTGCCTTTTTCATATATCCTCATTTTTTCCCAGTACTTTAATACTTTTCTTTTACAAGATGTTTAAAGCTCATCTAGTATTTTCTAAATCCCAGCCCTGGAATCAGCCATATCTCCTTTAAGTTAGGTATTTAGAACAAAATTTAAAGACTAAATTCTATGCATTACTGCTGTATGTCTTTATTTTTAGGCCTTTTCATTTGGACTGAGGAAGGAATAGATACCTATATCAATTTCTGTATCTCTATTAGGAAATAAACATCTATTTGTACTGGTACCAAGGTACCAGTCCACCTTCTTAGTCTTCCTGCATTCCATATTTCTGTCTCTACATAAGTGAGAAATCTGCTTGCTGGCCTCATTGCTCTATTGGGATTAGGCAGGATTAGAAACTTGATTCTTACACAGACTTCAGCCACTCTGTAGTTAGGCCTTTGATTCATCTGAACTTTCCAAACATACCTGTTGTCTTCATATCCTTGGCTTTTCTAGGATTCAGTGGGGGCACTAACTTATAGGTACCCACTTTTCTTCCTCCTTACTTCCTGCATTTGCTCCTTGGTTCAGCTATCTTCTGTCCTCCTATATACCTTCAGTCATTTGCTGGCCTCTCTTTAATGTTCCTTCAACTATTTTTATGTCCTTTTGATTTTATGTATTTTATAATTTACTCTTATTTCAGTGGGCTTGTGGTTGCATTACTGATAAATACAGTTCAGTGCACCGTGTTTAATTGGCCCAGGTGATTTTTAGTGCCTTGTTCTGTTACCATTACCACTTTTTTTTTTTTTAGAAAACGTTGTTGACCTTACTCCTCTTTCTAATTACTGTGATAAAGAATAAGTTTAAATATTAGATTCTTAGCTGAGGCTTCTTTCAAAAAGTTCATTTAATCTTTATCTCTTATGTGTTGTATTGTTTAGATTTTTTATTTACCAGTATCTAGCTAATGGTAGTATCTAGCAGAATCATAGTATAGTAGTAATAGTAGTCTAGCAGAATCAACTTTCATAATGATATTTTTAAACCCACTTCAGAATCCTTGATTTTATAATTTGAGCATAATGCCACAAGATGGCAAGAGTGAGCTTGCCAGGCAGTCCAAGCAGCAAAATTACTATGATGCTTAACTCATATGTCATTAAATCATAGTATAGTAACTAAATTTAAAACAGCCAACTTTAATAAAGGTAATAACAATTGCATTATTGTAGATGAATCAAAGGCTTAGACTTCAAATCTTGAGTTCAATTCTTCCTTGTTGCTACTCTGACCCTAGACAAATTTTTGTGATTTTTTTTTTCAAAACTTTTTTTTTTTTTTTCCAAAACTTCATCTGTGAAACTGGGTAATACCTATCTCTAGAATACCACAAAGCAGTCCAGTTAATGTATATTGTTATAAAGGCGAATATTAGAGAAATTGGAGGGAGGAACTTGTTATTTTTTTTCCTTTGTTATTTTCAATTGGAAGTGAATTATTTTCCCGTATCCACTGGCTAAGGAAAACATGTTGATTTGAGGTTTCTGATGAGTTGACTGCCTTCTTTGTCTTTGGGTTGACTGATTAAAGAACCCTGGTTGATTTTAATCCATATGAGGTCATGTAAAGTTAGCCTGAAGTTTTATTGCATTCATTGTTATTTAATACTGAATTAGTCTTTGAAATATTAAAAGTGAAATGTTGTGAACACATGGGTTATGTTTTGTTTTAGACTGCGTCTCTTTTTTCCTTACAGATAGCACAACAATAGAAAAATTAAGAGCTATTTGTTTAGACCATGCCAAACTTGGAGAGAGCAGCCTTAGTCCATCTCTTGACTCACTTTTCTTTGGCCCTTCAGCCTCACAAGTGCTATACCTAACAGAGGTTGGTTTTTTCCTTTTGAGTTTATGACATGTTCTTTATATTTTGCCTTGCAGTGCAAAAACATGAATAATATTGTAATGAAATATTTTTTAAAATGGTCAAGAATTTCTTAGTAGTGATCACAAGGAAAATAGAAGCTGTCTTCTTAAGACCTATTAATACACTCTTCTTTTTTTTTTTTCCTTCCTAGGTTGTCTATGCCTTGTTAATGCCCGCTGGTGCACCTCTTGCTGATGATTCCTCTGATTTTCAGTTTCACTTCTTGAAAAGTGGTGGCCTACCCCTTGTCTTGAGTATGCTAACCAGAAATAACTTCCTGCCAAATGCAGATATGGAAACTCGAAGGGGTGCCTACCTCAATGCTCTCAAAATAGCCAAACTGTTGTTAACTGCCATTGGTTATGGCCATGTTCGAGCTGTTGCAGAAGCTTGTCAGCCAGGTGTAGAAGGCGTGAATCCTATGACATCGGTAATAGAGACTTTAAAAAATCTTTTGATAATAGTAATTTTTAAAGTTCATCTCAGCAACTCTTGAAGTACAGAGCTCATATTAATTCAGGGTGTTTAAAGTTTCTCTTCAGTGTTACCTCCTTTTTGAGGTTTTCTGCTGTTTATATTAAAAGTACAAATACTCTTGATTCACTATACTACTAATTTGAGAGTACAATTTCTCTCTGCCCCCTTATATCCTGTTTGAGATTCAATTATTTTAAATCTAATAAAAACTATTTGAATCTTACTAATTCATATTTGGCAGATATATAAAGACAGAAAGAGCTGTAATAACCATATTATGGTGAGGTGAGATTCTGATTAAAATTATACTGAGGTGAGAAGGGATATGGAAAGAGGGTTTGCCCAAGAGCATGAATAGAAAAGATGTGCTCTAGTACTTTACTGACTCTCTCTTGGGATGTTGGGTTCAGCTGGTTCAGTTTATCATTTATCCCCTGTAAGTTATCTGAGCCCAAATATAGACACAAATTGAACTAATCTAGAATGGGGGTTTGCAGAGCAGTATCTGGCACTCCAGCATACCTGAAAAAGAGAAAAAAATGCCCACATTGTTGCAATATCAAGTGCTTTTTTTGTACATCAGGATGGGTTCTACAGTCTATATATGGGAGGAAGTTAACTGGAGGAAATGGTTCATATTAAAATTATTTACTCCAAGTAAAATAGTAACTTTTTTTTTTTTCAGGTTAACCAAGTTACTCATGATCAAGCAGTGGTGCTACAAAGTGCCCTTCAGAGCATTCCTAATCCATCATCTGAGTGTATGCTTAGAAATATGTCCATTCGTCTTGCTCAGCAAATATCTGATGAGGTTAGTATCGAACTGCTAAAGCTCTGAAATAGATCATTTCTTTATATTTTTGATCCTCTGATAATTTAGAAATAATCCTTATCACAATTAGGGGCTTAATTTTCCTGGTATTAACATTAGACATTTCTGGTTTTAATCAGCTTTATGTAAACAACATCCTTTTTAATCTATAATTTATAATTCAATCAATTTAGAAAAACACATCTGAAATTACCACGTCAGCCAATACCCAGAACATTTCCATTACTTTACATATGCCTTTAGCAGTCCATTCTTTGCTCCACCCCTGGTCTCAGGTAACCACTAATCTTTAGTCACTATATAGTAATTTTCATTCTCTAGAATGTTTTCTACAAGTGACATCATACAGTGTGTTCTTTTATGTCTGGCTTCCTTCACTCAGAATATTATCTCTGAGAATTACCTGTGTTGTGTGGATTAGTTGTACTCCATACTTTTGGTTGCTCAGTAGTATCCCGTCATTACTATTTCACATTGTGTTTATAAATATACTTGGTGGACATTTGGATTTTTTACCCTTTTGACTCTGTAAAGCTGCTGTGGACTATCCCAAGTGTTTGTGGGGTCACATGAGTTTATTCTCTCTTGGGTAAAAAACCAGCAGTGGAACAGTTGGGTCACTTTTATAGTCTTTTTAAGATTATTCTGAAAATAATACAGGGCTAGATAATAGCTCTGAAAGAATATATTCTGTGGCATTTCTATTAAAGAAAAAAAAATGGGATGACGTTTATTTGGGTGGGAACCTAAATAATGGTACATCTTCATGGCCATTCCTATTTTCTTTAAGTGATTATTCCACCCAAGTACTGTTATCAATAGTCTCAATTATTCATTATCTTGCAGGCTTCAAGATATATGCCTGATATTTGTGTAATTAGAGCTATACAAAAAATTATCTGGGCATCCGGATGTGGGGCATTACAACTAGTATTTAGCCCAAATGAAGAGATCACTAAAATTTATGAAAAGGTAAGAATTAGCACAGAAAATACTCATGTTAGATAAATGTTGTTTAATTATACATGTCTACTATCTTTAAAAACCCAACCAGTTGCTTTCTAAAGGCTGAAAATTAACTGGTAGCTATAGTTAAGATGATTAACACAGTAAAATTTTGTTTTGAAAATAAAGAATTTCAGAGTCCTGCCACAGAACTTACTTAAAATTAAAAACTACTTTTATTATGAAACTGTCTTTATACTTCATGCTGCCTGGAGTCAGATATAATTGTCTCATACTGGATTTGCTTGCTCCCATTCTCTTTATTCTTCTTGCCTCATCTTTCTGTCCTATACAAATTTTGTTAAGGTAATTCAGTTATGTTATTGTGCCATTTAAATGTTTTTATTTGATTTCGTTAAAGCAGTCAAAAGTAGAAAGTGTCAGTTATCATCCCTAACCTATTATTAAATTGAGCAAATTATTTATGTAAGAAAGGATGTGTTGGGTTCTGATTTCTGGTTTTTTGTAACCACCCTTGTTAGCCACTACTGCTTATTTAGAAGGGGAAGCTAAGTTATAGGAACTTGCCCCGCGCAGTAGAGCTTTCCTTTCATAGCCAAGATACATGCTAGTATCCTATAGTATCTGTCTGGTATGGTGCTGAATATTCGCATAGCTACTTTTTTTTTTTTTTTTTTTTTTTTGCCTTTTTTAGGCATATACTATAATAGATGCTTTCTTACAAAGTAAGATTAGAATTTACTAGCTACCCACTAGAGCATATTTTAGGTTATAAAACCTTCAAAACCTTCCTTTGACCATGATAATTGCTTTTGAGTAGCTGTCTAATAGAAGTAGCCAGAAATATCTATCTTCAGTGCAGAAGTGCTTCTCAAGAAAGGAGTGATTGTTGGTGCAGAGGTATACAATTCAGAAGATCTCTAGGAACCTGAAGAAGCAGCAGCTAGTATCCTACTTCAGCCCTCCTTGGGATGTAGTTAAATACTGGAATTAGACTTCACTTTCTATTTTAGTCCTTTCCATACTATTAAAAAGAGATGTGAAAAGTCGTAGGTAAAGAACCTAAGACCACAGATGGTGTCAGTGAGTAGTTAGGTTGTAAGCTCTAACTTGAAGCTGCATGAGATTTCTTTCCAATGCATCGCTGGGTAATTTGCCCCTGGTTATAATTTTACAGACCAATGCAGGCAATGAGCCAGACTTGGAAGACGAACAGGTTTGCTGTGAAGCATTGGAAGTGATGACGTTGTGTTTTGCCTTGATTCCGACAGCTTTAGATGCTCTTAGCAAAGAAAAGGCTTGGCAGACATTCATTATTGACTTACTGTTGCACTGTCACAGCAAGTAAGTGTCTTTTAATTGTAAGGAACTTGATCTTATTTTTGTAAGAGAAATGAGTTTGTTTATGCTGGCGAATAATTTATCCCAGAAACAAAATACTGTTAATCTCTATCACACATAAGTTTTGCTTAGACCTATATTTGGCTTTGCCTCTGCAAAATGCTGACATTAATTCCTACAGTACTAGTTAATTTGCAAAGTTCACTTTCCCCTGAGAGGTATATACTTTAGCAAACCATTTTAAAAATCTGGTTTACAAGATTTAAATTAAACATATTAATCTCTTAAATTTGATACTTTGATGTCAGGTATTTATTAGTGAAGTTGTTAATTCATGGTGATATTCCTGAGGCAGGCTTATGGTAAGAACTTTTGCATTTTACAAGGAGAATAAAGACCAACTATAAAATCCTCACTTTCATCTTAAAACTTTTAGTCAATGACAGTAATTTTATTTTGGACTTTTTTTTGGCAGGTCAATCTGATTTGCAGAAAATGTTGGTTTCCTTCCTATTTGTCAATTTAATCTTGCCCATCATATGATAATTTTATGAATTCTGGGTTCTTATATCACTATTTAGTATACTTAATCTGTTTTATGTACATTTGTGAAGACACGTGCCATTCAACAGTGACAGAAATCACTGATGAACAGTTATAATCAAAATATACATGTTGCTGACATGAACCATAGTGTTAAAGCTCTTGTTTTTTAAAAAAAACTTGCATGGTGTAATGGAGTAGGTTCAGCTCACTCACTTGAGAGGATGCACTCAGGTGACTTAATGAATCTCAAGTGGGAATGAGTGTTTACTATTTTAGGAAGTTCTTTGGTAAGATAACAGGTCTAGCCTATTCAAAAAGTCCTTTGATAGAATCCCCCAAATAAGATTGAGTTTGCTCTTTCCTTGAGAAGTCTTTATCATCATTGGATAATTCTATGTTGAGAAAGATAAATAGGTTCAATAAGTCTAGTTCTATTTATAATGCCTTGGGTGGAAGGAGGAGTGGTAAGATGATTAGCCAATATTTTTAATAAAGTCAAACCTAAAGGTTGCAAGTTTCTTAATCTCCGTTGACTTTTTTTGAATCTCAAACTAAATTATTTCAGTTCTTAGGCTTACGTGGTAAGGAACTTGGTTTAATGGGATTTCTGCCCTACGTTATTTATTAAAATTCCCCTTATAGAAAGTTAGGACCATTTCATCTTCCTCATTCCTGAAAGTTAGACACAATGAGGTAAGTTACTGTAGAAAACATTCATCTTATTATGCCTCTGTTAACTTGTCTTCAACAATAAAGGGGTTTTTCTAAGATTAAGATCTCTGAGCTTTAGGTAATCTGATTTTCTTCTCTAGTACTGATTTCACCCTGTCCTTTTTTTGTAAATATCTTGAGTATCTATTGCAGATTCAAAATCTCTCGTTTTCAGTTTGTAAGAATTTGACAGCAAACCTGACCTGAACATTATTCGTTGGCATTATATTTCTATAATCGGAATCACCAAATACATCTCGCCCCAAGGGTTTCATATTAGGGACTCATAACATGCATATGTTAGAGTTTATACTTAAATAGTTGTAACCAATGTAACTATTTACAAAGGATTCCCTGTATATATTTTCTCACACTTATAGCAACTGAGAAGTAGATTTTGCTGATTGAGGGACTGAAATTGAAGTTAATGACAAGGTCATACCTCTGAAGTTCAGACTTATTTCTACTACAGTTTGTATAGTTACAACCCAACAGATAATTATGTGAATCCCTACTCTGTGCTTTGGCAATCAAAGTCAAAAGTTAAGTAAGATAGTTCTTGTTCTCACAGAGCTTTAAGACAGAAGTTACGATAGGGCAAAGTAGTTAGGGAATTGGAAGAGAAATAAGCTACTTCGTAACTGGAACAGAAATGAAAGTTCCATGTAGAACAGAGCATATGAGTTTATGTTGGGGCAAGATTTATATGAAAAGGAATATGGGCATTGGCAGTGTGTTCTCCTCATTTTGATTCCCCATTATGTTGCTTTTACTTCTGTATTTTCAGACTCGGCGTTTCCTCCTCTTTATTAGCTTTAAATTGTTGAGTTTTGTGTTTCTTTTTTTGTTTTTGTTTTTTAAATGAAATTGTTTCACATCCTTGTTAATGTAACTTTTCTCCTTACACTGCTTCTACCCTTATCTAAGCAACCAGCACCCATTGCTTGGACAGCTGCAGTTATCTCCCCAATCATAATGTTCCCACTCCTAGTGTTGTGCCCCTCTAATTTATTGACCACATCGCCAACACGAGTCATCTTTGCAAAATGTTCTTTCTTCCTTAAAAATCTTTCCATGTCTTCCCCATTGCCTTTGAATTAAATTCAAACATTTTAGTTTGGTTTATCTGTACTCTATATTTTGACCTTTGCTTCTAGTCATAAGTTTCAGTTCAACTACCACATTTTCCAGTAATTTGTCCACCCCAGAACAGAAAAAGTTGCCCAGACCTCTGTTGCTATTAGATGGTCTGCTTCTACATCATAATGCTGTTCTTATTTTATTGTAATCACTTGTGATTGAATTTGAATTCCTTTAGGTTGGGTATTTTTTTTTTGGCCCTACCAGCAATTGTTGCTTTTTAACCCTGCCTGTTTAACCCTCTGTATGATAACCTCTCTGGTTCAAAGAAGCATTTGGGCTTGCCACTTCTGGGATAGTGCTTTCAGGGCAGAGCTGAGTAGTCTGGTTTAATGTGTGGAAAAGTAGTAAAAGATACTGCCTAAAGGAGATTAGTAGGAGTCAGATTACCGAAGGCCTTTGATGCTGACATCTAAGTAGTATTAGATTTTAATGCTGTAGGCAGTCTCATTGGTAAACAATGTATCAAGTACCTATTATGCACCAGGTACTGTTCTAACTACTAGGGGTGTAGCAATAAACAAAGCAGTCAGCCTTCTCGGAATCTACTAATGGGAAATGGCATTGGGAAGGGAAGGCATACAGGAAAATATATAGTACAGTGTAATGTTACATTATAACAAATGGTATAAAGAGAAATAAAAGAGGAAAAGGGATAAGGAGTTGGGATGTCCATTACATTTCAGTTTTTTATAGTATAGTCAGAAGGTTCACCTAAGAAGGGGCCCTGTATATAAAGCTCAGATAGAGTATGTTTTTGATACATGTAGATAATGGGGAAGTGCTTTAACTTTAAGCAGAAGGGTCAGCAGATGTAAATGTCTTGAAGCAGTAACATGCCTGACATGTTTAAGAAGAATAAGGAGACTAGTGTGACTAGGCAAAGAGGATAGAGGGGGTGCAGGGGGAGGGGTAGATGGGGATAATTAGTTATAGGAGGTGATGTCAGGGAAGTAACAAGCAGTCTACAGGGATTTTATACATCATTTTTTAAGGACATTTTCTTTTACCCTAAGTGTGATAGGAATATGTTGGAGGGTTCTGAGTAGATAAGTAATGTGTTCTGAGTTAACATTTTAAGTTTCTTTGGTTTATAGAGTAGAAGAAAAAAAGCAGTTAGACTGTTTTACTGATCCAAATAAAAGATGACTGGCTAAAAGTATGGTAGTGGGTCTCCCCTTGTGGCGCAGGCAGTTGAGTGCAGCGCTGTGAAGCTGTCCGCAGTCTCTGCAGCGCTAGTTCGATCCCAGCCGGCCGGCAAGGGTCCCACATGGTGTGCCAGACCTATCCTGACTTGCCCGCTGCTCCCCTCAGCAGTGTATTTCAGGCAGTCTGCCTGTTCTGTTCCCCGCTTTGTCTCTGGTGAATCCTCTCACCCTCCCGCGAATCTGGCCTGTACCGCGAATCTGGCCTGTACCCCGGTTCTTGTGTAAATAAATAAATAAAAGCATGGTGGTGGTAGTAGAAATGGTAAGAAATTATCAGATTCTGAGTATGTTGTGAAGATTGTAAGCACCAGAATCTGTTGACAGACAAGACACATTTAGTTTGAAGTATTACAGAAATCTGCATATGTGAGAGAGTTCATCAGGAATTGATAGGGCCAAATCTTGATAGAACCCCCACTCTATTTGAACTGCATAGCTAACTTTAAAAAACAATAATAATAACCATAGGGCAGTGTGAATGATAGATAACTGAAAATCTGACAACTGTTATGTACCTTGTCCACAGGCAGTTAGTACTCTTGACTAGATTTTACTTCATTTTTCCCAAACTCAACCCACAAAACTTCTAAAGTCTCAGGATTATAGGACTATGAATGGGTTTTAAAAACCTGAAAAATGACCAGGAGGGAGGATAGTACACAGAATGAATGCTGGCAAATCCTTTACTGAACTATAAACTTTGGTTCTAGCGCACTGTCAGTGCAAAGAGAGAAATATGGTGATAAACTTGAAATGTAGTTTGTAATGTCTGTACAGTTCACAAATGCTTAGCAAATATTTGTTGGGCATCTTCCTGATGGTTTTGTTGTAGATGCTAGGAACTCTGGTATCAACAAAGCAAACACATGGAACCACAAAAGACCCCCAAATAGCCAAAGCAGCCCTGACCACAATAAAAGGATGAATGGTGGTGTCATACTTTCAGACTTCAGACTATACTACAAAGCTGTAATAATGCAAACAATATGGGACTGGAACAAAAACAGACACAGACCAATTCAATACAATTGAGAGCCCGGAAATAAACCTACACCTACATGGACAATTAGTCTGTGAAAAAGGGGCCAAGAGTATACATTGGAGAAAGGAAAGTCTTTCATCAAATGATGCTGGAAAAACTGAACAGCCACATGCAAGAGTGAAACTAGACCACTGTCTCAAAACATACACAAAAATTAACTCAAAATGGATAATAGACTTGGATGTAAGACCTGAAACTATAAAATAGTTAAATAGAGAACAGGTAAAACACTCCGTAACATAGGCTCCAGAACTTTTAATAGAGATATAGCACCATCTTGTAAACAAATAGTATTTATACATTTGGTAACTGGTTCTTAGCACCTACTGTATGCCAGATACTACTCTAGGTTGTAGTAGTAAACTAAATAAATGATGTCTCTTCCTCTTGGAGCATTTATTCTAGTAAGAGCTTTATAATGTGTGTGCTGTATGTTCGTTCTTAAGATTAGGAAAAATTCCCAGTACTGGGGCCAAAAAACTTAAATTTTTCCCTTGGGTCATCATAGAAATAATAGTGTATGATAAATTGGTTCTAACTCATCAGTGTTACATAAAGGATTGGGGGGGGTGTATTTTGGCATGGAAGGCCTTATTAAAAAAAATAGGTTGCTGGCCTACCCTTTAGTATTTCTGATTCAAGTTGAGGTTCTAGCCTGAAAATTTGCATTTCTAGCAATTTCCCACATGATACCTATGCTGGTGATCTGGGAACCATGCCTTGGGAACCATTAGTATAAGGGACATTTGTGGTAGTATCCTTATTGTAATTGCAACAGTATTCCTACAGAGTTGTTTGCACCATAGCATGGATTAAGAAATTCTGTGGGGCCTCCCCTGGTGGCCCAGCAGTTGAGCTCTGGGTTGTGAGGCTGCCTGCAGTCTCCTCAGCGCCAGTTTGATCCCTGGCCACCGGCAAGGGTCCCAGAAAAAAAAAAAGGAAAAAAAATTCTATGGAAGGGCAAAAAGATGATGCATTAGGCTCATTTGTAGAGCATTTTGTATGTAGAGGAGCATTTCCAGCCTATTCCAAGAAAGGGATGTTTAGAAAGATATTTCTCAAACTCTCCAATGACAATTTGAAGTTATAATTCATCTGTTACATGTTGCTGGCTTAAGGGGATGTTAACCTTGTATCCTTGTATTTTTTAATTTACCTATACTTTCCTCACCCCCAGAAAGACCAGTGTTAGAATCTTTTTCCTTCATGAAAATAATATGTTAAATGTGAAATATTTTTATTTCAGAACTGTTCGCCAGGTGGCACAGGAGCAGTTCTTTTTAATGTGCACCAGATGTTGCATGGGACACAGGCCTCTACTTTTCTTCATTACTCTGCTCTTTACCGTTTTGGGGGTGAGACATTTTTTAATGTGCTTATCAGTGTAATTCTTTAAACAAGGAACATTCAGGAATTTACGGTTTTAGCTTGCATTAAAATTAGAACAGTCTACTTTTATGTAATTTTTTTAGTATTTATAGTATATATACTTACAGTAATGACTATTTTAGTCATTTCTCTAGTTGACTGTAGGTTTTTTTTAAGTAGGTTCTCAGTATAGACATGTAAATTAACAATATTATGCTTTATTGTTTCAGAGTACAGCCAGAGAGAGAGCTAAACATTCAGGCGACTACTTCACTCTTTTAAGGCACCTTCTTAATTATGCTTATAATAGTAATATTAATATACCCAATGCTGAAGTTCTTCTGAATAATGAAATTGATTGGCTTAAAAGAATTAGGGTAAGTGGCATTTAATGTGTTTAACATATCAATGTTTTTTTTTTTTAGTTTTCAGCATATTTTGGTCAAATGGAAAATGCCAAAGAGTAATAATGACCAGACTATATTCTGCATTGGTGGATATTAGTGACTCATGATTCACAGAATAAACGCATAACTAGTTTTGTAAAATGCTGTGTTAATATTTGAGACTTGGAATAAGCAATGGTTAAATAATTTTCATCAAAATGAATGATCAATTATGGCACTTAATTCAACTCTTGATCTTAACACCTGATTCTTTTTACTTAAAATTGCATGAGAATTTCTGAAGAGATTTGTGACTTGTAACCTTCAGATTGTATTCTAGTAGTTCATAAAACCTACTTCTAGAAAGTTCTGATGAGAACATAAAATTGGTTAGACTGGAAAGTTTGGGGAAATTGCCTCATGTCTCTCCAGCTCTCTCTTGTTCTGCCTCCTCCCTCTCTACCTTCCTTTTGTGAATTAGGCATTTGATCTTTTTTCTTTGGCAGGATGATGTGAAAAGAACAGGTGAAACAGGCGTTGAAGAGACGATTTTGGAAGGCCACCTTGGGGTAACAAAAGAGTTACTAGCCTTTCAAACTCCTGAGAAGAAGTATCACATTGGTTGTGAAAAAGGAGGTGCTAATCTCATTAAAGTAAGTTCTATTGTTTTGGTTCTAAAATAGACATTATAACCTGTTTCCTACCAAATCTAGTAGAGGGTATCAAGTCTTTGGTGTATTATCTTGACCTTTTTCTTTCTTTCGAAAACTCTTTATAAGAGGTTACAGTGGGCCTCCCCAGTGGCATAGCAGTTGCGCGCTGGGTTGTGAAGCTGCCCGCAGCCTCTGCAGCGCCGGTTCGATCCCCGGCCGCCAGGAGAGGGTCCCACATGGCATGCAGACCTCTCATGCCGCCCACTGCTCCCCACAGCAGTCTGCCTGCTCTGCTCTCCCCTCTGGCTCTGGTGAATTCTCTCACCCTCCCACGCTTCTGACTGTATCTAGTGCTTGTATAAATAAATAAATCTTTTTTAAAAAAAGGTTACAGTAATTTTTAAAATAAAGTTTCTAAATTTTGCATATAAATAAAATATCAGTACTATATATTTAAATAAGGACTGATTAACTTTTCTGTTTAGAACACCCAAAGTTATCGTTTCATTAGACTGTTTAAAATATGACAAACTATTTTGTAAAATTTCATCTTGATATCCTATATCTTTAGTTTCTTCATGTCTGGCAACTCGGGGCGGGGATTATTTTAGCACATTTTTATTCAGAATGAGTTTTGGTAGACGTGATTAAAGGAATAAACTATTTAAAATGTAAATTTTGTTAAGTGTTACAATAAGCTTGCTCTTGATACATAAAAAATAAAATTAACCTGGTAAATTGGGTATGTTTCTTAATTATAGTAAAAATAGTATTTTGAAGTGAGAGCTTATGTTCAAAAATCCAAGTAACTTTTCTGAGATATAATGTGATCCTGAATTCTGACAAGTAAATTTTGTATTATTTCCTCCCAAGAGACATTCCTATCTTTTAAAAAAAAATGCATATATATATATATATATAATATGTGTAAAGTATATATTTGTATATGTATAATATGTATAAAGTATATATTTGTATGTATATATATATATACCTACATACTATATTGATACATATCATTGTTAATACATAATCCTTTTTTCAACTCTTTTAGGAATTAATTGATGATTTCATCTTTCCTGCATCCAATGTTTACCTGCAATATATGAGAAATGGAGAACTACCAGCTGAACAGGCTATTCCAGTGTGTAGTTCACCGGCTACCATTAATGCTGGTTTTGAGTTACTTGTAGCATTAGCTGTTGGCTGTGTGAGGAATCTCAAACAGATAGTAGATTCTTTGACTGAAATGTATTACATTGGCACAGCAATAACTAGTAAGTATTTTAAAATACAAAATTGTAATTACAGGTAATTCTCTAATGTTTCAAAGTTTCTTTCAGTAAGTATCTTTAGCTCAAGTTTTGCTTTCTTTCTGCAATGAGTTTAACGTTTCTAGCAAATCGAAGTATAATTCAAGGCCATTTCACGAGATTATTAGTATTGAAAAATACCCTATGTTAAATGTCTTTCTATAAGTGGTACAAGTATTTAGCAAAATTAATTCCAGTCTCAGGCAAATCTGAAATGAAACCCATACTCCAGAATAATAAGTATTCAAAATAATAGCCAGAGTTCAAACTTAAAAAGCAAATTGCATGCATTAATAGACCTTCCAGTCCCTCACAAGCTTTTGTAGTTTTATTTTCATATGAACTCTAAGAAAACCTGGTGTTGAAGACTAGCATGTGTGTTTTCATAAAGCCGGTGAAATAGATTGTAGACTCCAGATCTTAACTGAAGCTTAAAAGGATAAGGACAGGGTAAAATGACTAAAAAGCCAAAAATAAGAACTACCATAGAGGCTGTTCATTTTGGGTGGGGGGGACACTATACAGAGCCAAGAATACAATAGATAATAAATCTTTCAAACATGTGACATTTTTTGTTATTTTGTATATTGGAATTTAATGATGTTTTAAATAACATTTTAGGAGTTTTTGATTAAACCTTCAACTGTTCTACCAACTTTATATATACTAAGGAGGGATTTTTGTTTGTTTCTTAAAGTGGGTTTGTGTTTGTTTCTTAAGCAAATACACTCTTAGTTTTCAGTAGATTTAAACTCTCAAGGATTGTAGCATCACACAGATTGTGTGTCCTGTGACCTAGCAGGAAGATTATTTCTGTGTTTCCATGATCATCAGTTAATCTTTCCTCCAATTCCTCTAATTTTGTTGTTTGCTGCCAGGAATTGTGGTATTCTTTTGCTTTGTGTCTGTAAGCACATCACTTACTCAAATAGAACTGTTTCATCTCAGGCATGAACACCTTAAGTTTTGAAAAGGGAAATTGTATGCTTCCTTGGTTTTGGATGATCCCACTTTTAGCCAGTGAAACATGGCCTTGGAACACAGCCTTCCAGACATATTTTCCATTTTATAAATTTTGTTCCCAGCAGGCTTCCAAACACTCCAAAATGGCTGAAAGAGAAAGGTCACTGTTTTAAGTACTATGTTTGCATGTTCAAATTTTCATGAGTTGAAAGAGGCTATTTATTAAAAAAAATTGTCTTGGCAGCTCTCTTCCCAAGACTGCCCATCTGTGTCTATGCAGACATCTCTTAACAAACCTGTCCCTGTCGGCGGCAGCTCGTCTGCCTGCCTGCGACTATGCAAGTGTCTTTCTCTTTCCTAAATTAACCTGTCCTTTTAAAATGTACAACTAAGTAAATAGTATGTTTCTTATCCATTCTAGCCACCCAGTCCTGTTTGGTAGCTGTAACCATTATCATCAGTTAAGCATCTCTGTACATGCAAAACCCACATACAAAATTTTTGTTGTTGAGTTTTTAAACACAGATTGGTATACAGTACACACAATGTTCTTCACTTTGTTTTATCTATTAACACATATTTACCTAATTTATTTTTTGGCTATATACCTTATAGCTCAATGCACTAATTTAGTTAACTAGTGCCATAGACAGTAGTTAATGTTGCCGGATTTATACTAGGTGAAGGGATATGTGCAATGTACAAGTCTCATTTGCCCTCAAAATAACATTGTTCATTATAGGCAAAGCAAGTGTTATTCTTGTATTGCATTTATTTGGAAGGCAACAGTTGCTTACCTGAAGATGAAAGAATTGGTAAGTGTCAGGAGCAGGATGTAAACCCAGGTGGTCTGAGGATTATTTAAAATCAACAAACTACATGTTTGACTGGATTTGAAGATTTTTTTTTTTAAACTCACAGACGTACAAATTATTAAAACTCATGACTAAACAAAGCTAAAGGTAAAGTTAGCAGAGAGAAATTCATATTGTACCATCTTATGACTTTTTGAGATTGCTATAGTAGTGGGTTCACAGATTATATAACCATTCATGTTGCTGTATATCTTTGGTTTTGTGAGCGTGAAATGCAAATTTAGAGTTTGGGTGACTAGCAGTGGTGGAATTTTTGTTAATCTAATTGACTAGTTCACTAGAGCTAAAAGTAGACAAAATACTTATATCCATGCTTATAAGAATCTTTTATCTTCTCACAGCTTGTGAAGCACTTACTGAGTGGGAGTATCTGCCACCTGTGGGGCCCCGCCCACCAAAAGGATTTGTGGGACTGAAAAATGCTGGTGCTACTTGCTACATGAATTCTGTGATTCAGCAGCTCTACATGATTCCCTCCATCAGGAACGGTATTCTTGCAATTGAAGGCACAGGTAGTGATGTAGATGATGATATGTCTGGTGATGAGAAGCAAGACAATGAGGTAAATTATAGTGTCTGTTTTCTGTGTTTGAAATTAATGATACCAGATACTTACACATTCTCTCCTACAGAGTGTTGTGTTTTGTTTTTTTTTTTAACCTTTTTTTTAAAAAAATATTTATGCATACAAGAGCTGGGGCACAGGGCAGAAATGCGGGGGGTGAGAGGATCCACCAGAGAGAGCGGGGAACAGAACAGGCAGATTGACCGAAGTACACTGCTGAGGGGAGCAGCAGGCAAGACAGGAGAGGTCTGCCTCGCCATATGGGTTTCTCCCTGGCCGAGGATTGAACTCATGCTGCAGAAGCTGTGAATTGCTTCATGGTGCGGTGCTTAACTCCTTGCGCCACCCGGGAGGCCTGACTTTGCATCCTTTTTTAAGCTTGAATGATACTATCATCTGAATAGGTTACATATTGTGACTACTGTTATGAACATGGGTGTACAGATATCTCTTTGAGACTTTTTCACTCTTTGATATGTAGCCAAAAGTACAATTGCTGAATCATGTCATAATTCTAGTTTTAAGATTTTGAGTCACTGTTTTCCAGTGAGCCACCATTTTACATTCCCAATAGTGCACAAGGTTTCCAGTTTCTTTGCCCCCGGTAGTTTTTAATCTTCATGAGTATGTCTTTTTTCCCTGCTCATTGTTTGTGCTTTGGAGTCATATCCAGTAAATTATCACCAGATCCAATATCATGATTTTTTTTTTTAAGATTATTTATGCATACAAGAACTGGGGTACAGACCAGAGGTGTGGGGGAGGTGAGTGGATTCACCAGAGACAGAGTGGGGAACAGAACAGGCAGATTGACTGGAATACACTGCTGAGGGGAGCAGCGGGCAAGTCAGGAGAGTCTGCTGCTTCATGTGTGTAGTTCTGTGGCCTGGGATTGAACTCTTGCTGCAGTGGCTGCGGATAACAACTTCATGGGTTGCATCTTAACCCCTTGCGCCACCAGGGAGACCCTGCCCTGTGTTTTCTTTCAAGAGTGTCATAGTCTTAGCTCTTACATTCAGGTCTTCGATCCATGTTGAGTTAATTTTTGTATATGGTGTTGGGGAAAAGTTCAACTTCATATTGATATGATTATCTCTGCACTATATGTCGAAGAGTACTGTTACTCTATTTATATTTTTCTGAATGTTTATACAGTTTTGAGCTCTTTGTATATATTGTCTCAACAAGAACATTTTCTCCCCATTTACACATGAGGAAATTGAAGCTAAGACTTGGTAAAACTTATAAGTGGTAGAGCCTGCATTTTTGTTCAATTCAGTTCATTGACTACACTTTGCTCTATTATCCACATAGGGTTACTCATTTATGACGACTCTTAATGTGTTGTAGGGATAAACACTAATATTGGAAATTAAAATTTACAAATTGTAAATTGAGTGCTTTACAAGTAAAAGTATGGATTATTTGTTGACTGCATTTGTTTCATCATTTTACTGTAAAGTCAAGTTATCTCATAATGATATTTTGTTTGGTTTCTAGAGCAATGTTGATCCCAGAGATGATGTATTTGGATATCCTCAACAATTTGAAGACAAACCAGCATTAAGTAAAACAGAAGATAGGAAAGAGTACAATATTGGTGTTCTAAGACACCTTCAGGTCATCTTTGGTCATTTAGCTGCTTCTCGACTACAGTACTACGTACCCAGAGGATTTTGGAAACAGTTCAGGTAAACTATGGATTAATAGTAATAGGGATACTACTTAAACCTGTATGTTAACATTAAACTTGTAAAATATATGTCGGAAGGCATGTTTATGCTTAATATTTAAGCCATAGTGATAATCAAATTTTCCTTCTTGGTTGGGTTTATTTTCCACATTGTCCCCAAAGGAAGAGTTATAGAAAGCTTTGTAATAAGAAGCAGCAGCATTCTTTAGTCTCTTAAGAGACTAAAAACTAAATAGTTTTTATTTAGAAAATTTCTAATATAGATAGAAGTTGAGACTATAGTGTGAACTCAACTTCCAGCAGTTTATAACTGATCTTGCTTTATCTACACATTCCCACTAGATTGTTTCAAAGCATAGCTCAAATGCAGTTTCGTCCATAAATATTTCTAATGTCTTTTTAACTATACATAGCCATGAAACTATTATTGGCTCTTAAAAACTGCTTAATATCGGGCCTCCCCAGTGGCGCAGCGGTTGAGCGCTGGGTTGCGAAGCTGCCCGCGGCCTCTGAGGAGCTGGTTTGATCCCCGGCTGCTCCCCGGCCCACCGGAGGAGGGTCCCGCATGGCGTGCAGACCTCTCCTGCCGCCCGCTGCTCCCCTCAGCAGTGTACTTCGGTCCTTCTGCCTGCTCTGCTCCCCGCTCTGGCTCTGGTGAATTCTCTCACCCTCCCGCGCTTCTGACTGTACCCAGTGCTTGTATAAACAAAACAAACAAACAAACAAAATAAATAAATAAAACATGCCTCTATTAAAAAAAATTTAAAAAAAAACTGCTTAATATCAAATTTTTGTCATTTTTTTTTAACTTACCCAGTTATCTCATAATTGTTTTTACTGTGTATTTTTGGAAATCAGTATTCTAATAAAATCCATATACCACAAAGTTTCTATGATAACTCACTTGAATCTTTCAAATCTTTTTTCCCCCTTGCAATTCTGTTTCAAACATAACAGGTAATTTTCCTACTGTCTGGATTTTATTGACGAGATCACTGTGTTGTTTTGGTGTTTTCTGTTTTTCTTGATCATCTATTTCCTATAAATAGATAATGAGATCTAGAGGTTTGATCAGATTGAGGCTGCTTCTTATTATTGTTATCATCATCATTATTATTATTGGATAGGCAATACGAATTCATTGGGGGGGAAAACTTCACAGTTGGCAAATGAGAATTTTACCTCTGAAACACCCATGCACCAATAAATCTTCATAGTTAATGTTTACTGCCAAGAAGAGATATGTAATGGCTATCTCTTACATGATAACAACCGTTTTTCATCATTGCCTAAATACAGCATTTCATTGCGGTTACAAAAATGGCAAAATTCTATTTTTTTTTAATCATTTTCATTATTTGGCTAGAATTATAAAGGGAAACTTCAACAACTATTTGGCTACCCTAATGTAAAATTTTATAGGAAATATGGGATGACTCTTGACTATATGTGGAAAAGGCTATAATCCTTCACAGCATATAAATTATTCTAATTACCCTAACTAGACCCCCTACTTAATCCATACTATTGGCTTGCATGTACTACCCTCCTTCCTAGCTCTAATTTTACTCTTCCATTCCCATTTTTAGCTTTTTTCTTAAAATTTACCATTCAATGATAGTTTTCTTTCTGCATCTGTAACCCCTTACACTAATGTAGCTTGTAGTTTATGTAGACTACTGCTTTCAGATTATTTCCACTTTATTTACATCACATACACTTGATATTTGCAGGTTAATCACACCACCCAGTATTTTTTTTTTTGAAAAGTTTCAAACAAACAGGAAAGGTGAAGAGGTAATAAAATCACCTTTATACTAAAGTACCCAAAATTACCAATTACCATTTTGTCATATTTGCTTTTATGTATACTTAGTGATTTTTTTTTTAAGCAGTTAATAATGTTAATCATGATACTTTGCCCCTACTTGCCTCGATATGTATTCACTAAGGACATTTTCCTTCTTACCTATAATACATTTCTCACAAAATTGGATAATTATTAAATAATGTCTAATAGTTATCAGTGTATATTCTGATTTTCTCCCAAATAGTCTTTGTAGCTATTGAGGTAACATTGCTTAACCACACAGTTTTGGGTGTATAGGGTCACACCTCTACAAATGTATGTTATCACACTATGCCTACCACCAAGGTACCAGTAACCCTCTACCACAGTCCATTGGGCACCCTTCCCTCTGGTAGCTTCTATAACTTTGTTGCAGTCCCAATCTAGTACCCTGGAAAAAGTCACATGAATTTGATTGTTACCTCTTTCATCTTGTATGACTTTTTTTTTTTTTTAAATATTTATTTATACATACAAGGACTTGGGTACAGGCCAGAGGTGTGGGAGTGAGAGGATTCACCAGAGACAGAGTGGGGAACAGAACAGGCAGCTAGACTGAAATACACTGCTGAGGGGAGCAGCGGGTGAAACAGGAGAGGTCTGCTGTGCCATGTGGGTTAGCTCCCTGGCCTGGGAATTGAACTCTTGCTGCAGTGGTTGCGGACAGCTTCATTAGTTGCATCTTAACCCCTTGCACCACCAGGGAGGCCCCTCATTGTATGACTTTTAAAATAATCTCCCTAACTTGTTCATGACTTATGTGGCACTGAAATTTTAATAGTGTCTAGGCCAGTTTTCTACAGAATGTCTCTTATTTTTTTCATTTTTGTGATTATTTCTTCATAATTAGATTCCATTGAGCTTTGTGTGGAAAGTACACTACATAGGTGATATTATATGCTTCTCTTTACATTGCACTGCAGACATATATCAAATAAAATCAAATAAAATTAGATTTAAAATCTAAACTATAACTAGAATGAGATTGTTTACTACATAGGAAAAATGTTAACAAAAGAATTTATCAGAAGATAGTTCCTCTAACATATTTAATATACATTTGTCCTATCTCTCACTTACAATGAATACATTTATATCCTTTATGTATATTCTGTAAATAAAAATTAGATGTCATTGATAGTTTCCAGCAGTTCCTACTTTTCAGCAGTATCTGTTTTCCTTTTGTGGTACATGCATTGATAATAGTTTGTTTTCTCAAGATTCATTTGCATGACAAGTTCTAAGATTACTCAAAAAGCCATCAACTCCAAAACATGTTTTTTCACTTGGAAAAATCTAGTAAGAGTGAATAGACATAATCTTTGCACTGAATCCACAATGTGAAATTAATGCAAAATGAAAGAAATGAGATTGTAATTGTAACATCAAGTAAGAGGAATGAGATCTACCACCCGGTTGTAAAAGCATCTTCAGTTGGATTCAAAATGTATCCATATACCATATTACCTAAAGAAGCCATCTTATTTGAAACCATACTATCCATGAACCACACCAGTAGTTTGATTCTTTCTGACTGGAGTACCATACTTATGAGCCTCACTTTTTCTTTCTCTCCCTCACCCTCCACTGCATAAAAGTATTTTCTCCCCTATATCCTCATGTAGGTTGTATAAAAACCTCAGTTTCTATAGTATCATTTGTGGTTGTGGGTTTTTCCCCCCTAAAAATAGTTGTATATGTTGTTCCCGGGAGTTTCACATTATATACTTCATTCTATTCATTTTTTAGGCTTTGGGGTGAGCCTGTTAATCTGCGTGAACAACATGATGCTTTAGAATTTTTTAATTCATTGGTGGATAGTCTAGATGAAGCTTTGAAAGCTTTAGGACATCCAGCTATGCTAAGTAAAGTCTTAGGAGGCTCCTTTGCTGATCAGAAGATTTGCCAAGGATGCCCACATAGGTAAGTGCTAATTTAAAGTATACATTGTACTGTTTGTTTATTAATGGAAATTTTAATTTTTACTAGCAGTTACGTACAAATGTGGAATAGGCCACCATTAGTAAATATCCTAGGCTAAATGAATTACATACTTTGCATGTCTCAGTGCTGTGGGGTATTTTGTTTAAATTTTATTCTTTTTAATCCATCTATTAGTATTTTATACTCTTACATCCTTTTATGTATGGTCATTCCTGGACAAATAAAATGACATTTTACATGTAACTACAGATGTTATTTATAAAATTGCGCTTTATCTTAGAATTAAAATAATTATACTGTAAATATGTTAAGTTTAGAAGATGACAAACATGGATCATTATTTCCTATACAAATATTTTAATTTTAAAATAGCTTTTATTATTATCCTTATACTGTGTTTTCCACGCAACATATATAACATGAGTTGATTAAACAAATTGTGGCAGTGGAGGGGTAGTTTTTGTGTTTTTTAACTTAAAAGGGCAATTACTTAAAGGTTCGTATTGAAATGGTTAATTAACTTTGTTAAAGTTCATCACTGATAGATACATGTTTGTGCTTACTGCATGGAAATTTGAGATTTGTCTTGTAATCAATTAATGTTGGTTTGCAATTCCTTTTCACCTAAACGTCACAGTAAGGTAGTATTTTCTTCAAACCCAAACAGTATTTATTTACAAAAATATAATTGGAATGAGATTTTTTACTACATGAAAAATTGTTACAAAGTAATTTATCAGAAGATATATATAGATATAAATATATATATAGTTGTGGGTTGTGTATGCATTGGTTGGGGGTGTCTTTTTGTTTTTGAAATTGTAGGGAAATGATTGGGGGGTTAATATTTTATAAATGAGAAATTGCCATCAGGTTAAAATACTTATTCAGGACAGAAGACAGAAAAAAATAAAAGAAAATGTCTATTGGACGACCTTTTGTATTAGGTGGACCATAAAATTACTTTAACCTCTTCTTTGTAATTACTAATAAAATATCCAACTTTTGGCCGCCTATTTTTATCAGTCCTTTTTGGTTTGTTTGACTCTTGAAAATTATTTGGAAACTACTGGTTTTCTGTGCTAAGTGAAAATGTTTGGAGTACATGATCTAAGTACCTGCTCCACAACTAGACTTAGCCTATTTATATACGAAAAGCTTATAGAGTCCCAAGTGTGTTTTTAGGAAATTACTTGTCTAGAGCAGGGGTTAACAAACTATGGACCATAGACTAAATCCAGCCAGGCTTCTATTTTTTTTTTTTTTTTAAGTTTTATTGGAACATCCCTTCTTCTTTATCTGCTGTGTTTAGCTGCTTTTACTCTTAACAGCAGAATTGAGTAGTTGCTATAGAGACCTCATGGCCCGAAAAAGCCTGTGATGTTTACTACCTGGCTTTGCTGGTTTCTTGTTTAGAATGTCCTATATTTTAACTAGAGTCATAAGATCTAACTTTGCTAAGGGCTATTCCCTCATTATAATAGCAATTCGCTTAATATTTACTTAATATTCTATTCGTGTCACTAACAAATACCTTTGTATGCCTATCATTTTTTCCCTAACTAAATTTAAAGTGCAGTAAATAAAGGGACTGCCTTAAGTATTGAATAGTCTACATACAGAAAGTACTCTGAGGATATTTGTTGAATGAATGACTATGATAATTGAGAATATATTCCTCACATCCCATTTTCTGAATGTATGGGTATGTCTCATCAGAAAATCTCAGATTTCTTTAGTAGAAAATTGCCACAGTGTAGAATTCTAGCTCGTACTCATATTGCTTATCCCCTGTTCATTTCTGTTCAAATTTTTGCTTTAGTAAGGTTTCCATTACGGAAAAGAAGGAACATTTAAAAATTCAATCCAAGAGTGATTTAAAAGAACTTGAATTCATGCTTTGGGTTTAGCACAAATTGCTGTCTAATCACATAATACTGGAGGAAGCTTGGTAGGCTTATAAAGACAAACTTGGCTTTAAAATACTATTTCACCTAGTAATTTGACCACGTTAACCTTTCTGGACGCTAGTTCCCACATTGTTAAAATGGAGATGGTGATGTCTTTTCTAGGTTTGTTGTGAAGACAAACAATCTGGTATATATAATGTATAAACAACCTAATGTAGTGCCCAGTATTGGATAAATTATTCATGGGCAACGTTCTATAATTTATGGGTTTCGTATAAATATCACAAATGTAGTTTTCATATTTAGTCCATAACTTAATAGAACGTTTAGAAAACTAAGGAATAAATCCTTATTGGTTATTTCTTAAATATTACCTTTAGATACGAGTGTGAAGAATCTTTTACGACATTGAATGTAGACATTAGAAATCACCAAAATCTTCTTGATTCTTTGGAACAATATGTCAAAGGAGATTTATTAGAAGGTGCAAATGCCTATCATTGTGAAAAATGCAATAAAAAGGTATGGATTGTCCCACTTTGTTTAAGATAATTATGGCTTCATTTAATGGATCTTGAAGAAACTTTTGTTTGTCATCAAAATTCACTCTTTATTCCCCGCTCTGTTGTGTTATAGTAGACAGGTGGTTAAGATGATGAGTGATTTAAAGATCTGTCAGGGAGAAAAGATTGTGAGAAAATCGTGCTAGAGGACTAGGAAAAAAGGTGAATATTCCATCCAGATCCAGAACCAAAATGCTCTTGGACTCCTCAAAGCTACAAAGCTGATAGAGGAAAACATTTTGTCTCTCATATCCAGAGTTGCTTGTTAAGACCAAGCAGTTTGCTAAGACCTTTAGTTATTTAGCACATTTGAATTAAAAGTCTAGAGGTTGAGAGCTTAAGCTCTAAAGGCATGTATTGCCTGCCACCTACTATAGCTGAGACTTGAGGCAAGTTTTTTAACCTCTCTGATTAATCCTCACCCTTAAGGTTCAGTAGTAACTATCTGAGAGAGTTCAATAGGTCCCTGCTTAAGCAGTGCTTAGTATATTACCTGCCACCTAATTGCCTGATAATTATTAGCTGTTGTTCCAGTTGCTTGAATTAATTCCCTCCTTCATTAGAATAACAGTAACTATCAAACAAGTAATGAAGGTTAGATAGCAATGACAACATAGAAAACAGTTATCAAATAATATCTCTATCACCAGTTTCAGCAGTTTGTAACAAAGGGAATAAGTCATTTCCATAGTAATAGCTTTAGTTAATATTTTTTAAAATATCAACTGTGAAAGTTACCTTGATTGTGTTAATTATCTTGTAATTGCTACACTTGTGATTTCAGATTAGTCTTTAGAGAGTATTATACTACAACTTTAAAATTTGTTGAAGTGTATGAGAGAACATACAGTAACTTGCTCTGTTTATTTTAGGTTGATACTGTAAAACGCTTGCTAATTAAAAAATTACCTCCTGTTCTTGCTATCCAATTAAAACGATTTGACTACGATTGGGAAAGAGAATGTGCAATCAAGTTCAATGATTATTTTGAATTTCCTCGGGAGCTGGACATGGAACCTTACACGGTTGCAGGTGTTGCAAAGCTGGAAGGAGATAATGTAAACCCAGAGAGTCAGTTGATACAACAGAATGAGCAGTCTGAAAGTGAGACAGCAGGAAGCACAAAATATAGACTTGTGGGTGTCCTTGTACACAGTGGTCAAGCAAGTGGGGGTCATTATTATTCTTACATCATTCAGAGGAATGGTGGAGATGGTGAAAGAAATCGCTGGTATAAATTTGATGATGGAGATGTAACTGAGTGTAAAATGGATGACGATGAAGAAATGAAAAACCAGTGTTTTGGTGGAGAGTACATGGGAGAAGTATTTGATCACATGATGAAGCGCATGTCATACAGGCGCCAGAAAAGGTGGTGGAATGCTTATATTCTTTTTTATGAAAGATTGGACACAATAGACCAAGGTGATGAGTTGATAAGATATATATCAGAGCTTGCTATCACCACAAGACCCCATCAGATTGTGATGCCATCAGCCATTGAGAGAAGTGTGCGGAAACAGAACGTGCAATTCATGCATAACCGAATGCAGTACAGTTTGGAATATTTTCAGTTTATGAAAAAGCTACTTACATGTAATGGTGTTTACTTAAATCCTCCTCCAGGTAAGTAACAAGTTAGTGTCTTAGTTACAAAGTATGGTTCTTAATTTACTTGCCGAATTTATTAGCAGGCATCAATCCTTTTTTAAACTTTTGGTTGTTTTATAGTCATATTTCAGATGACTTTGAGCAATATATATTGTTTTATTGTTTGGAAACAAGAACTCTTTATTAATAGTTTTGGATTCACGCATTAGTTTAAAATGTGCTTTAGTGAACCACTTAGTAGCTATGAAATTACTTCATAGTGAAGTTACAAAGTAATTACTATGTCATAAGTAGCCGCAGAGGAATTTTAGCAATAGACATCTGAAATGTAGTGGATGTGTCGCCTTGTTTGAAAGTGGAGCTTAGATATAGAAATTTGTTTGATTTCCTTTTTTATCTGCATTTTATTTATAGGGCAGGATCACCTATTGCCTGAAGCAGAAGAAATCACTATGATTAGTATTCAGCTTGCTGCTAGGTTCCTCTTTACCACAGGATTTCACACCAAGAAAATAGTCCGTGGTTCTGCCAGTGATTGGTACATTGCTTTGAATTTTCATTCCTATAATAGCTAACGTTTGGTTTATGTAATATACTTTTTTTTTTTTAAACTATGATCTAGTTTTAGATTTGGAATGCAGAATAAAATTCTCTTGGTGACAATAGTGAGAGAAATCATATTAAAATATTTACTTAGATTTAAAATGGCCTATTATTCAAAAGCTGGCTTCTGCGTCTGTTTCCTTGCATCATATCTTTGACATCCATGTACGGAAGATTGCAAAATGATCTAAGTTATTTAATCATGAAATTTACTAGGTCTTAGCTTTCTTAAAGTAAATCCTGCCATAGATTATAAAGATAGGTTTAAATGAGTTTCTCAAGTTCCTAATTCTGAAAGTGTAGAGGCCATTATAATGCTTTGATTTAACAATTTTCACTTACACACTAGTAATAAATTAAGGGAAAATTGGGGGGTGGTAAAGTATTGTTTTATCATTGCACCTTTGGATGCCTTTGTTTATAGACTTTGTTAATAGATTTTTGTCACACTGTGAGAATAGACCAAGGCATAGTTTTCATCTATCATTTTAATATTAATACTAGAAGTAGCCAGGACTGGTTTCCCCCTCTAGTAGTAAAAGACCTTTGATTTTTATTTGGTTCATAGAGACCCATTCCTGTACCCAAACATGTTACTGAATTGATATTCATAGTTTTTTTTGTTTTGTTTTGCCTCAGGTATGATGCACTGTGTATCCTCCTTCGTCATAGCAAGAATGTACGTTTTTGGTTTGCTCACAATGTTCTTTTTAATGTTTCAAACCGCTTCTCTGAATACCTTCTGGAGTGCCCTAGTGCAGAAGTAAGGGGTGCGTTTGCTAAACTTATAGTTTTCATTGCACATTTTTCCTTGCAAGATGGGCCATGTCCTTCACCTTTTGCATCTCCTGGACCTTCCAGTCAGGTAATTTATACAGCTTTCTTTTTTTCTTTTTCTTTCTTTCTTTTTTTTTTTTTTTTTTTTTTTTTAAGATTTATTTATGCATATAAGTACTGGGGTGGAGACCCGAGGTGCAGGGGGGTGAGCGGATTCACCAAAGACAGAGTAGGGAGCAGAACAGGCAGATCAACTGAAATACACTGCTGAGGGGAGCAGTGGGTGAGACAGGTGAGGTCTGCTGCGCCTTGTGGGTCTCCTCCCTGGCCAGGAATAGAACTCAGGCCATTAAATCTGTATGTAGTGCTGAGACTTAACCCTTATGCCACCAGGGAGGCCCCTGTGCGTGCAGCTTTCTTTCTAATGATTGAATGCTTACAAATAAATTCCTGAAAGCTGAAGTCACAAATATATTTATATGTTTGCTATGTTTACTTGATGTGTGTGTGCATGCATGGTATACACCACACATTCTTATGTCTATGGGTTCCATTTAAAGTACTTCATTGCAATGAAGTTACCTCTTCAAAAACATAATAGAATTGTTTCTGTTAATTCAGTTACTTAATTGCACAGTTTTATAGAATGTTTTTAAAATTGATGTTGGTTTTTTTTTTTTTTTTTTTTTTTTGAATGGACTAACATTTTTTAAAAATTAGCAACAGTGTGAAGGCTCTATAGTGAAATCTACCTCACATCTTCATTCCCTTTTCTAAAAAGCAACCCTTTTCTTGGGTGATCAGTCCTTCCAGAAATTTCTGCCTGTACTCAACTTATATGTGTATGTCCCTATAAATCTGTATGTCCCTTTTTGACACAAATGAATTATACCTGCACCTTGTTGCTGAAAAACAGGCAATGTTTTATCATTTACAGGCTTATGACAACCTAAGCCTGAGTGATCACTTACTAAGAGCAGTACTAAATCTCTTGAGAAGGGAAGTTTCAGAGCATGGGCGTCATTTACAGCAGTATTTCAACCTGTTTGTAATGTATGCCAACTTAGGTAAGAATTTGTTTTCATAATTCTATTTCAATGTATTAAATAGTGAAATCATTAAAGTCAAGTGATGGCATATAACCTGGTCCAAAGTAGAAGCTGTATTCTGTAAAGTCTATTGTGAATTTTTTCTGAGCCTTTACTACAATTTTCACCTTGTACTTTATGGTTCTTTATCATGTGTAATACTGCAGTAGACACAGGTCAGAATCTGCATCTTAATTGTGTTTTTATCCCCTAGAGTATTGATTCCAGGTCTCTAGTTTTCTTTGAAAATATTGATTGCTAGGCCTCATTGAATCAGAATTCTCAAAGCGTAGTACAAGGAGTCCATATTTTCAAAATATCCCAGATGATTGTAATACTAAATTTGGGCAAAGGACTTATTGTATGTATCGTTTTTTTGTTAAAGTGAGCTAAAATTACTCAAATTCACTTAAAGTACCTTCTTACTGATTTGTTACTACTTCTATAAATTCTTCTCAGAGTAACCCGCTCCTTCTAAGATCACCTGATCATTTCAGTGATTCCTTAACACTTAACTTTGAAATACACTATGCTGTCTTATACTTATTCTGTTGTTTTTGATAGCTTTCAAATTTTTGGTTTGCCTCCCTGGCTAATTTGTAAAGATAAGAGTTTTGCACAGTAGCCCTCAAAAAATGTTGATTGAATAGATGCGTAGTAGGTAATATCATCAAGAATCCTTTCATTGTCATTTTGGTGTTTGGTTTGGGGAGGGTAAGTTTCATAATTGAAATTATAAGAAATATATATCAGTTAATCAGGTGTTCTTACTTAATCCCAAAATGACAGTCAGTCAGTCTAGTTAGAATTAATTTGGCCAAATTGGGAGACTTTAGCAGATAGTTTTGAATAAAAAGATTTTTTTTAAAATACCTTGCCCAAAATTAAGTTATATCCCCGTCATTTCAGGGATTTTTTTGCGTGTGAACCTTCACTAATGAATTACCAATTGATCTGTGGCCCTTTTAACATAAGCAACATTCTACTTTCCCTCTGTAGTTTGTCTTTTTTCCCCTTAGTTTTCTATTCTGGAGATGCTTGAATGTTTGTGCTTGAGAAGAGAAGTTTTATTACACACAAACATAAGTGGAATGTGTATTTCAAACTTTGAAATACCAAATTTCAGCATTCAGGAAATTCCTATTTTGTTCAACTACCTTTTCAGAGATTGCCTGTCCGCAAAGCATACATCATGGTCCATAATGAAATCTAACAAATTTTTCTGTTAAAAACAAACTTGAATCTATGTTTTAATATGAAATCCTTAGCATCAGAGATGTTTGGGAGTTCAGAATTGTTGAATTTAGGAAAGGTAAGGCATTGCATATATCATGCATTATGTAATATCCCTATAGCAGGGTTTAAGACAGCACTTTGAAATCATAAACATTAATATTTCCATTAATTAGGGATGTATAGCCTCTTTGTCAGTTGTGGCCAAATTTTCCCACCAACCAAACACAGTTTGACTCCAGTATTTATGATTAGAGCTTTTTGAATCTCAGGATTTCACATACAGGATTGTAGGGCCTGCATAATTATATTTCTTAAACCGTAGCAATAATTAAGACAATCTACTCTCTAGAGGGGTATAGAAACAAAGAGGTAATTGCCATAAAAAATATGTTAATGGCAATAATAAGGTAAATATAAAATGTTATGAAAGTATATCGTAGGGATGCCTGACCAGATAGACTTAATAGAGAAGTAGATATGAGTTAACCAGACTTAATAGAGAAGTAGATATGAGAATTGGTTGCTTGAGTTTCCCATCAAGAATGATAACAGATGCAAACAATTGCAATAATTTTTTTTTTAAGATTTATTTATGTATAAAGAGTTGGGGTGTAGGCCAGAGGTGCGGGGGAGTGAGAGAATTAACCAGAGACAGAGTGGGGAGCAGAACAGGCGGGTCTACTGAAATACACTGCTGTGGGGAACAGCAGGCGAGACAGGAGAGGTCTGCTGCACCATGTGTAGTGCAGCTCTCTGGCCAGGGATTGAACTCATGCCGCAGTGTCTGTGGATAGCTTCATAGTGCTGACTTAATCCCTTGTGCCACCAGGGAGGCCCAGACTTGGAATAAATTACAGTGACTCTTACAGGAAATGAAGTTATTCAGTCTGACTGGAACTGATGTAAGATGGAAATGACAGGATTGATGAGCAGGATTCTCTGATCTCCTGATCTCCTGATCAGAGAATCCTAGTGAAGGATTCTGGGTTTTATCCTAAGGGCATTTGATGATAGACTTTTGTAGCATTTCAGAAGACATACCTTTTGAAAAGACCACTGAGCTAGGACTAGAGATTGTTAAAATGATCTGTAGATAGAAGATTGTTGTGGCCTGTACATGGGAAATGGCAGTGAGGGGGATACAAGTAGACAAGTTCTGGCACTATTTATTAGAAGTAGAGTCTATGGAATTTGGTGATTGGATATTCAAGGGAGGGGAACATGGAAGAGATGTTAAGAATGATACCCAGGATTCTGTCTTGATGAACTGATCAGATAGTAGTGCCAGGCAGCAAGAGGGGAAATGCATGAAAAGAACATGAGTGAGGAGGAAAATCCGAGTTCATTTTGGGCAAACTGAACTCAAATAGAAATGTGTGTAAAACAGTAAGATATTTGTCTGGAATTTTTTTTTTGAATTATCTGAATGAAAATAGCTGAAACTTAAAGCCATTAGAGTGGGTTTGACCATCTAGGGAAAGCATACAGTGTGAGAAGATAGCTTGGCATGGGAACTTTTGAAAATCATCAATTTTTCAGAGACAGGAAGGAGAAAAGACTCACAAATGAGACCAAGTAAAAAGAGAAGAGGTAGAAAGAAAATGAGAGGAATAAAAAAATGAGGAAGTAGTTGTGGTTTGAGAATTATTCCTTACCTTTACACCAGGGAATGAAGGGGCAGAAAACAAATGGGCATGGGTTGATAGGGAAAGTGAGAAAGTAGACATCTTTTTCAAGAAGCTGGCTGTGCAAGAAAGAAAAGTGACAAGCTATTCATGAAAGAATTCTTCTCAGTTTAGTTTTGTCATTCTACCTAACAATAAGAATTGTAGTCTAGACTTTGCCCCCCCCCCAACTGTAGAACATGTTTACCTTCCTGTGCCCAATATGATTGCAATGCCATAGTCATCATCACTATTTAACTCTTTTAATACTTAAATCTAATTATACTAGCTCGGTAAATTTTCTGTTCTGATTATATAATACTCTGAATGCTAAGTAAAGATAATCTGCTCCTGATCATAAAAATGATAGGAAAATGTTATAGATAACTAAATAATTATGTATAAATGATTAATTATGAATAGAATTTGTGTGAATAATTATGTGCTTAATTTAGCCCTCACCATCCTAATTATTTTCCTCATTATTCTCGCTTTCTTCCCATTTCTCCCTTCCATTTGTAGGTGTGGCAGAAAAGACACAGCTTCTAAAATTGAGTGTACCTGCTACCTTTATGCTTGTGTCTTTAGATGAAGGTCCAGGTCCTCCAATCAAATATCAGTACGCAGAATTAGGCAAATTATACTCGGTAGTGTCACAGCTGATCCGCTGTTGTAATGTCTCCTCAAGAATGCAGTCTTCAATCAATGGTAATTATAATACTCCATTCTTTAAAATGATTTTCAAATACAACTGGGCATATGTACTACTTTGTTTAAATGTAAAACAAAAGTCCATACTTAGGAATATTTTATTCTTTTTATAGTATTTTGTGTCCTATACCTTTTTCACATGTTTGAAGAGGACTTTTTTCTATCTACTTGATACTGAGATGGATGATCTTATTTATGAAGTAATTTACCAGTGTTGGCATTTAAATTTGGGATTTTATTATCTTGGTATACCAATGATCAGTGATGCCTTCTTTATTATACTTAGGAAATTTGACTTAAAATGTTATTTTTCTAAAATTAAAACAATCATAAGCTGTTTTTCTATGGTGAAAGCCTGTACATTATTATAGAGAAGTCTTAGTTTTTCACTAATGGCAAATCTGATTTCTAGGTAATCCTCCTCTTCCCAATCCTTTTGGTGATCCTAATTTATCACAACCTATAATGCCAATTCAGCAGAATGTGGCAGACATTTTATTTGTAAGAACAAGTTATGTGAAGAAAATCATTGAGGACTGCAGTAACTCAGAGGAAACAGTCAAGTTGCTTCGTTTTTGCTGCTGGGAGAATCCTCAGTTCTCATCTACTGTCCTCAGTGAACTACTCTGGCAGGTTAAAGAAAAATAAACATTCATCCGTCTCTAATTTGATTTGTTATCTCTTGAAAAAGTTCTTCACCATTTCTTGCCTGTTTTTAGGTTGCGTATTCCTACACTTACGAACTCCGGCCCTATTTGGATCTGCTTTTGCAAATCTTACTTATTGAGGACTCTTGGCAGACTCACAGGTAGATACCCTTTTTCCTTATTTGGCCGAGTTTTAGGCATAACTAAAGTTGCCAGTCAGAACACAATTTTTACCTCTCAGGTAGCTAATGTTTTAAACAAAAACAAAAATGAGTAAAAGGTTTACCCATTTCCTCATAATTTTATTTCATTTTTTTTATTCTCTCATGGCCCAAGTTTCATACATAGTATGCTTTTAAGTTTCATTAATTACGCTCTAGGGTTATTTTTGTATTAAATTTTAGATTTACTCATATGAGATAACATTTGATTATCTAAAAATATTATGTAAAAAATCCTCATTATTTGTGGTAGCTGTGTTCTGTAAACACAGCAAGAGTGCATACTGAACATACAAGTATCTGGTTACATTCTTACCAGCCGGTCAACACATAACCTTTATGTCTCTGTTTAATGACACCTTATTTAATATTACTCAATGTTGAATTCATGATAACTGGTGTGGAACAAAGCTTATATAACACGTACTTTACAAGGAATGTCACAGCCTTTTTGTATTTAGTAACTCTTAGACAGTACTTAAAGCACTACATATTGGGCATTTTGAACAGTGAAAGAAACAAAGCACACAGGTAGAAAAAGGGCACTAAATAAATAGCAAAAAGGACACTTATTTACAGTATGCCTGAAACAAGGCAGTGTCACTTGTTTCAGTTTGGAACATGAGTATTGATTGGGTGACTGAAATCTTTTGCCGCTGTGTGTGACCATGAAGGCACTTTGAGTATTGATTTTTGCTGTTAGAAATAAAGTTCAGGGCCTCTCTGGTGGCTCAAGGCGTTAAGCACAGCACTGTGAAGCTATCCACAGCCTCTGCAGCATGAATTTGATTACTGGCCGGCCAGGGAGCTACCCACATGGCACAGCAGACCTCTCCTGTCTCGCTTGCTGCTCCCCTCAGCAATGTATTTCAGTCTGCCTGTTCTGTTCCCCACTGTCTCTGGTGAATCCTCTCGCCCCCGCCCCCGCCCTGTACCCAGTTCTTGTATGCATAAATAAATCTTTAAAAAAAAAGTTCAAGTAGGCAAATTTGCATTATTTGATATGATTTGTTTTAATTTATGAGGAGTTTGGAGCGGGTTTTTTTTATTTTAATATTTATGCATACAAGAGCTGGGGTACAGGCCATAGATGTGGGGGGTGAGAAGGATCCACCAGAGACAGAGTGGAGAACAGAACAGGCAGATAGACTGAAATACACTCCTGAGGGGAGCAGCGGGCGAGTCAGAAGAGGTCTTCTGCGCTGTGTGGGTTGCTCCCTGGCCGGCCAGGGATTGAACACGTGCTGCAGAGGCTTTGGATTGCTTCATAGTGCTGTGCTTAACCAGGGAGGCCTTGGAGCGGGTTTTTAAGAACTAAAGTTATCTGGCTTAATTCAAGCTTTCTCCAGAATTCCTTTGGGGGGACGGGAGGCAGTAAGAGCAGTAAGTACAGTATAATTAATCCCTAGAGTTACATAGTAGATTATGAATTGTAGTTGACAACACTGACAAATTTTATAACACCCCTTTACACATGGAGGATAGTGTAACAGCTTATTTTGGGAAACTGTTCAAAATCTATATAACAGATTACCACCTATCTGTCAATATAATGATTAAAGTAGAAACTTGAAAAGTTCTATAACAACAAAATGCTTAAAAAGTCTTAGTAGGGGCCTCCCCGGTGGCGCAGCGGTTGAGCGCTGGGTTGCGAAGCTGCCCGCGGCCTCTGCAGCGCCGGTTCGATCCCCGGCTGCTCCCCGGCCACCTGAGGAGGGTCCCACATGGCGCAGACCTCGCCTGCCGCCCGCTGCTCCCCTCAGCGGTGTACTTCGCTTCTGCCTGCTCTGCTCCCCGCTCTGGCTCTGGTGAATTCTCTCACCCTCCCGCGCTTCTGACTGTACCCAGTGCATGTATAAACAAGCAAACAAACAAACAAATAAATAAATAAAACATGCCTCTATTAAAAAAAAAAAGTCTTAGTAGGGGTTACAAGTGCTAGAATTCATGAATTTTTTCAAATTATCTCTAAAATTGCCATCATGGATTTCAAGCAATTGAAGGAATATTGTAAAAATAGCATTAAGCCAAAAACCCATTTTCATGAGCCAAAACTCAGTACTGAACTGTAGTCATTTATTTTGAGCACTATGTAGTACCCTGCTAAGTATCATCAAAGGGTTTGAAATGTTTTGAGTAGTTTTAATGGAATCTTAATTTTTAAATGCTAGGTTTTTAAATATTGTAAGCATTTATAGCTTTAGACCAATTGTGACCCATATTAGCTATTCGTGTTCATTAAAGCAAGTGGTAGTAGTGAAAACACATGATGCATTCTATATGAGAGTTTTGTCTAATGAGATTAGTATGGTATTGTTACACATCACTAGCCCAAGCTTGAAAGATAACGTTCTCATAGCAAGCTTTTATTTACTCAGTAAACAGTGTTTCAAATATTTATGGAGCATCTTGCATGTGTCCAGCAGTGCTAGGTATTAGCATGAAAGGCAAAGATGATAATGATAAACTGACTTGAAAGCAGGTGATACTAATAGGGAAAAAAACATGATGTGGCAGAAACAGTAGTGTCCCACCTTAATATCATTTTAGTAAATGAAGGTATAAACAGAAAATGATTATACTTCAGTGTTTCAGATTAAACAACAAAAAGCCTATATACAAGGTTTATTGGTCTGAAATGATTGAACTTTACATAACTTGCCGAAGTAGTGATTTCCAAACAAAACATAATGCAGGGGGAAAGACTTCCATTTTGAATTGGAACCTTCTATTAAGCAAAAATATGTACCTAAGTGTTTACTGACTATATAGGTAATGTTTCTTTATTGGGGTAAAATTCACCATTTTAGCCTTTTTAAAGTATACAATTCTATGGCTTTTAGTACATTTAGAAAGTTGTGCAACCATGGCCCCTACCTATAATACTAGAACATTTTTGTCACCACAAAAGGAAATCCTATACCCAGTCCAAATAGTTATTCCCGGGCCTCCCTGGTGGCGCAGCAGTTGAGCGCTGGGTTGCAAAGCTGCCCGCAGCCTCTGCAGCGCCGGTTCGATCCCCGGCTGCTTAGCGGTGTACTTCGGTCCTTCTGCCTGCTCTGCTCCCCGCTCTGGTGAATTCTCTCACCCTCCCGAGCTTCTGACTGTACCCAGTGCTTGTATAAATAAATAAATAAATCTTAAAAAACAAAACAAAAAAAAAACAGTTATTCCCTATTCCACCCACCCCCTCACAATCATTAATTGGCTTTCTCTCTAAATTTGCCTATCCATAGGCAAAATGCCCAGAACTTACCTGGCTATTGCATATAAACAGAATCATACACTATGTGTCAGGTTCGTTTGACTTAGCATGATGTTTTCAAGTTCATCCAAGTTAACACTGCATTCCTTTTTATGACTCAGTAGTATTATTTATCAAGTCATCATTGATGGACATTGAGAGTAGAATTGCCCTCTTTTTTTCTTAAAAGTTTTTTAAATTGTAAAATATGACAAAATTTACCCTTTTTAAGTGTACAGTTCAGTGATATTAAGTATATATACAGTGCTTTGCTACCATCACCACTATCCATCTCCAGGACTTACCCAAACTGAAACTGTATATGCATTAAATAATTCTCATTCCCCTTTCCCCCAGCCCCTTGGTAGCCACTATTCTTTCTGGGATTTTTGCCTAAACTAGGCACCTCAAATAGGTGAAATCATATATTTTTCCTTTCAAGGCTGGCTTACTTCATTTAACATTAATATCTTCAAGGCTCATCTATATTGTGGCTTATCTCAGAATGGCATTCCCTTTTTAAGGCTGAATGAATAATGTTCCTCTGTATGTGTAAGGCTTTCACATTTTGTTTACTGGCATGTGATGTTTTTAAAACAAATAGGGTTCATTTTTTTTTTTTTTTTTTTTAAAGATTAGGAATGTCCTTGATCTTTTTTTTTTTTTTTTTTTTATAGAGGCATGCTTTATTTATTTGTTTGCTGGTTTGTTTGTTTGTTTGTTTTTACATGCACTGGGTACAGTCAGAAGCGCGGGAGGGTGAGAGAATTCACCAGAGCCAGAGCGGGGAGCAGAGCAGGCAGAAGGTCCGAAGTACACTGCTGAGGGGAGCAGCGGGCGGCAGGAGAGGTCTGCACGCCATGTGGGACCCTCCTCTGGTGGCCGGGGAGCAGCCGGGGATCGAACCGGCGCCGCAGAGGCCGCGCGCAGTTTCGCCACCCAGCGCTCAACCGCTGCGCCACCGGGGAGGCCCAGGGTTCATTTTTGTCTTTAAAATAATTTTTTGAACTGGCTATCATGGGAAGAACAGGAAACAGCTGATTGTATATTGTTCTGTCATACTTCAGCAGGCGCTAAAGTGAAAGCCTTTGTTGGCAAAGCAGCCAGATTGTACTGTTGCTGGTGAAAATTGCTTTGACTACCATATATTCTCATTATTCGAATTTAATTCTGTACTTCCAAATTAAGTCACTGTTTCAAAGTCATTGAATCCTAACTTCACAAATGCAATTTTATTTTTCCTTTATTAAGGTAACATTGGTTTACAGCACTGTATATGATTTAGGGGGATAGGTTCATACCTCCTCAGATGTATGTTACCACCCTACCCATTTAATCACCCATAGTCAGTTACCATAGACCATTGTGCACCCTCCCTACTTTCTAGGACCAATTCTGCACAAAAAATGGAGTTGTGGGGTTTTTTTTGTGTTTTTTTTTTGTTTTGTTTTTAATATGAACTGACTTGAAGCAAAATCTTAAGCATAGCAGTCATAACCTTAATTTTTGTGTTAAAAGTTTGTGTTACTCTTAGGGACCTGAATAGCAAAATTATTCTGTATTAGTAATGTTGATAAAAACACAGACGCGACAGATCGCAATGCAGCTATATGACCTTGGACAACCGATTTACCCTCTCTGTAACTATTTTCTCCTCTGTATGAAGGTTTAATAATCATATTATCTAACATTAGATTGATTACATCAAACCTATTTATTGAGTGGCATATAGTATTAGCTGCCATTTGATTTTAGAAGTCTTTATTTTGTGTCTGATTCTCTTTCAGAATTCATAATGCACTTAAAGGAATCCCAGATGACCGAGATGGGCTATTTGACACAATCCAGCGTTCAAAAAATCACTATCAAAAAAGAGCATATCAGTGTATAAAATGTATGGTAGCTCTATTTAGCAATTGTCCTGTTGCTTACCAAATTCTGCAGGTGAGTTTTTTATAATTTTGTAGAAATTAAGGATTCTGTTTCAAAATAAGAGACATCAGAATTGAGTTCTCATTTTAAGTTAACTTTGAAAAGTATTCTGAATCCTTTTATTTTTATATATATATAAATATATATATTATATATATATATTGTTTTCTTTTGAAGGGCAATGGAGATCTTAAAAGAAAGTGGACATGGGCAGTGGAGTGGCTTGGAGATGAACTTGAGAGACGACCATACACTGGCAATCCTCAGTACACTTACAACAATTGGTCTCCTCCTGTGCAAAGCAATGAGACGTCAAATGGTTATTTCCTGGAGAGATCACATAGTGCTAGGATGACACTTGCAAAAGCTTGTGAACTCTGTCCAGAGGAGGTAAAAAAAAAAAAAAAAATACTGGTGTGTAACACATAGAAATGGAAGAGAACAGTCTACTTTATAGGCCAGCATTTATGTATTAATGATAATGTCTCAAAAAGCTATGTTAAAGTTTTATTTGCCTTATTGTTTACTCTGTATGATTTTAAGTTAATGAGGAAGCCTTCTTTTAGAGAAATTTCTGTGAAATATCCTAAAATGTAATATTTCTAAGAGAATCCAAGTGATTTTTTTTTTGTGTGGGGGGGTTCTCTTCAGTAAAAGTTAGTGGGTTTGATTTCTTAGGCTTTTAAAAATTTATTTCAAATACAAAAAAATTCAAAATAATCTTGGATTCACTTATGTAATATTTTATCTTTAAAATGTTTAAAATTAGGAGCCAGATGACCAAGATGCTCCAGATGAGCATGAGTCTCCTCCACCTGAAGATGCCCCATTATACCCCCATTCTCCTGGATCTCAGTATCAACAGGTTAGTAGGGGTGTGTTTGTCTTTCTATCCCTTAGAACCAATTTTCACTCTGTGATTGTGTGTGTAAAGAATGACTGGAGAGTGTGTGTGTGACTGCAAAGTAGTAGAGGGATTACGTAGACTAGTTTTGGGGGCATGATGAAAAGGAATGGTTGGAATAGGGTCATGGTATGTGTTTGAATGTGTTCATTCATGTGAACATTAAATGATGGTAACTAGTAGAAAGGATTATGATGACATTTCTGCAAATAGACTCTGAAGACCATAATATGTGGTCATGAAGGAGAACACTCCTTGTTATTTCACCCAACCAAGATTTCAGTGGCAGTAAGAAATGGTTGGGAAAAGCCAAATATTTTGACAGATTTCCATAAAATTTCCTGTAATATGAATAAGTAGGTAAATAAAATACAATTTAGGTGAACTTTCTAAATGAGAACTTCATTTCTGAAACCTAGATTTGAGTGATACCAAGCTTTTGAGGCAGGGATACTAAAAGTTAGAGGAGCATCAAAATTCCCCTTATGGGCTTGTTTTAGCAGAGTACAAGCTTCCACTCCGTAGTTCTTAACTCCAGTTCTCAAGTGGTGCTGCTGCTTAGTCTGGGAACCATAGTTTTTTTAGGATTGATTTATTTATGCATACAAGAACTGGGGTACAGGCCAGAGGTGCAGGGAGTGAGAGGATTCACCAGAGGGAGTGGGTTGCAGAACAGGTGAATTGACTGAAATACACTGCTGAAGGCATCAGCAGGCAAGACAGGAGAGGTCTGCCTCGCCATGTGGGTTGCTCCCTGGCCGCGGATCCAACTTATGCTGCAGTGGCTGCCCATAGCTTCATAGTGCTGAGACCTTAACCCCTGCGCCACCAGGGAGACCCCTGGGAACTATACTTTGAGAACTGCTGTTCAAGGCATTATTTCTTATATCTACGGGTGGATAAAGAAGCATGCTGAGTAGCTAGAAAATGCATAATCAACATTTCTTTTCATAATGCAAATTAAAGCCTAAAATAGTCTGGACTGGGCTGGCACATATGCATAGAAAATTGAGGGTTCAGGGGTTTAAAAGGTTGAAGAACTGAATCCACAAAAAGGAAAGTTACTTTCATGAGCCATGATATAGCTCATATATGAATCATGCCATTATCGTAAACATTGTTTTGTTTTCGTTAACATTCTGTATTCATGGTTATTGTCCATATAGATCTCATGATCATTTAATCCCATTTTATGATAGGAAAGTTTCAAGTAGCTTGGAAGAGTCAGAATAGATGTGTTCTACCTACCTCACAAGTCATTTTGTGAAGTTTTTTGACCACAAGCAGTGATGGACTAAACCCTTATTTGTCAGATTTTAGTCTAAATGATTTTTTTGGCACTTAAGCACTCTGGCCAAAGATACACACAGACCTGCACCACTCTTCTTTTGTGCTTTGGAGTTTGCATCTAAGCTAGGTTTTTCAAATCAATTTTTTCCCCTACCATTAGGCCAAGTATATAAGGTTAACTCATGAAAAGTTTTAACATGCAAGTCTCTTCTCTCCTCCCAGAATAACCATGTGCATGGACAGCCATACACAGGCCCAGCAGCACATCACATGAACAACCCTCAAAGAACTGGCCAACGAGCACAAGAAAGTTACGAAGGCAGTGACGAAGTGTCCCCACCTCAGACGAAGGATCAGTGAAATGCACATAATTATTAACTGGTTCCATCAAGACTGTGCACCCAGGCCTTACAGTCCAACCTTTTTCTGTGTCTGGCTAATATTTAAAACTAGAAAAACTATTCCTAATCAACATGGAGTGGAGAGTTTATTCACTGTCTTATCTGCAGAAATTTGCTGTCAATATATAACCCGCCTGCAGTGGAAAGTGTATAGTGTTTTGTAATAAATGGCCTGATGCTAATGTGTAAATGGCAAAGGTGTATATAGTATATTAATGTTTGACTGTTAATTCTTAAGCAAGAAACTTTTTTCTTGATGAGACTCACAGATCTACAAAAACTACAAAAGTTAATTTTCTTGTTACACCCATTGCACTCTGCAGCCAGTGTTGCCTGCCTCATGGCAGTTGGATCAACTCCTTTACAATACAAAAACAAAACCAACAGCAACAAAACAGAGCCTGTCCATGTCAACCGCACCAATAGTTTCATGTTAATTCTTTGCCACTGGAGACAGTTTTACTTATGAGCAATGTAAGGCTGGTAACCTTTAAATTATTTGGTTGATGTGGAAGGTTGGTGATGTAACATTGTTTCTAGATCTTTTTCATTGCCTTTTTATTCTGATATTAGGTTAATCACATTGAAGCTATAGTTATGCTGTAACATTTAGCATGGCTTCACACCAAGTTAGTGTAGCCAATGAAGAAAAACAATACCATAATGACAGCAGTTGTCCCAGTGTGACAGCTGTGTTGCTCAAAGCTTTTCCTTCTTAAACCTAGAATATAAAATATAAAACAAGGGGAGAAATGTGGCAAACAGTTACACATATGTTGCTTACATCTAATGTTTGACAGTTGAATCTCTGGGTGGGATAAAGAAACAAGTATCAGTAATCGGGATTTTAAAAGATTTAAAAGAAATATGCAAAAATTTGCTATGCCAGGATGCTTAGAGCATAATAGAAGACTGTATTTGGTGTACTTGTTTTGTTTATTTGGTAGCGCTTATTAGGTGAATCTTCTAAAACTTTCCTTCTGCTGGATCCCAGTGAAGTGGAAGTCACCAGAATTTCACAGTACTTGGAGTACCACTGCACCAAGAGTGAGCAGTTTCTGCTCAGTCACTATTTTACTTGAAAGCAAGAATTATCCTAGCTCCTTTTCCATTATTCTAAAAATTTTAACCTACAAAGCAGGGTTTAATTAAAAAGAAACTACTGGTTAGTCATAATATAATTGAGGTATCATAATTTCAGAATAATCATTTAAAGATAAGGAATTCATCAGTTAATACTGTATTTTAAAGAGAATTGGTAACTTGAATGTGTGTAATTTTTTGGAATCTGTCAAAAAACCAAATACCCCTGCAAACAGATACAGTCCACCCTATTTAAATATTTTGCTGTTTTATTTTATAGAAATTATTTTGCTGAATTCACAAATAGAATTTGATTTAAGAAGAAATTTTTGTCTTGTGGTGTTTTTGGTTTTTGGTTTTGTTTTTTTTATTACCTTTTTGTCCTCCCCCCCCCCTTTTTCCTTTTTTTTTTTTTTTTTTTTTTGGACTGCACATCAAAATTAATTCTGTGCACAGCATGCCTAGGCATGACACTGAATTCAGGAGTTCAGTCACGTTGAGTTTTTGTGCACAAAAAGATTTGACCTTTGGCCCTTTACTAAAGATTTAGAGAAACAGGATGTTGACACTGTATAAGTTTCCTATCATAATCAATTTTGTACTTTTTGTATGTTTTTTATATACATGTATATTTAATGAGCACAAGCTTGGTTGTATTTTTTACAATTCAGTTAATAGGAAAATGTTTTGTCAAAAAGGCTATAGTTGGAACTGAACAAAGCGGAAGCAAAATTGAGAATTGCATTATTTTGTGATTAAAAGGGGCAGGTATTTAAGATAAAGCTTTGGGTATCTTATTTGCAGTACTCTATAGTCAAGATCTATGCTTCTAGTTTTTCTGTATTTTTAGGAAATTTGACACCAGATAGATCCTGATTTTACTTTAAGCATATTACATCTGAATTTGTTAAGTTTGAGCAAAAGTCATACAGTGTTTTCAATTCCAACTGGTAATTTTAAAAGCTCCTCAATTGCAACCTTCCTCAACAGTCAGCAAGATTGGTTAACTTTATTTAGATACATTACTATTGTTAAATGTACCACCTCACCATCTGAGGGGTGATTTTGTATTTCCTGCTCCTTAACAAAAGTATGTAATGTACTTAATTTAAAAACTTTAATGACTTCCTAGATATGAAAAACTTGACATTTTTAAAGGCTGTGAATTTTTCTCCTTGGAGGGAGAATCCCACTTTCGTTGCTTTGAATTTACAAGTCCCCTTGTGCTAGGAGGTGGCTTGTGAATTATTTTCCCCTCCATTTGAGGAAGAGTGGTCTGTGTTGTGACCAGGAGGAAGGGAAGGTGAATGGAGAGTTATTTTTGTTCGTGCAAATTATTTTCTATATTTAACTCTTAAGCAAGCATTTAATGTATAACCAGAAATTTTAAGATGCATGTTATTGTAAGAGCAACATATAGTGGTGATTTTGAGGTCTTTTTCTGAACATAAATGGCACATTTTAAACTAAAAGTCTTCAAAGTGCCTAAAGATTATTTAATTCTCCCTCAGCTGATTTCTTGAGCCATATATATTTCCTACTTTAAATGTCTGTTGCGGAATCACTGGTCTTCCTTTGAAAGAAGCACCCCCAGAATTCTAAGTGGCATGATTACTTTATAGAAGACAGTAGAATCTGTTAAGAAAGACTGAAGATATTTTCGTCGTTAATCCATGTGAACAGGGGCTTTACCCTGTTGGATCTAAGTATTTCAGTGCATAACTTGGTAAAAACCATATTGCTGCTGTTTTATCTAAGCCCTCCACCAACAAAATTTTCATGTTCAGCATTGTAGAGGCAGAAATAAGAACATAATCATACTTGGAGATTTTGTCATTGATTTTTCTCTCAATGATAATTTCCCAACTTGTGTCTTTTAGCTGTTATGTATACAAGTTTAGAAATATTAAAATGTTTTATATTTTTTTCATGATTAATTTTTATTAGTGAATGATAACAACTTGAGTATTTAATCTTAGTAGTGATTAAAAAGATGAGCCTTTTTTATTTGAATTACATTTGTAATGAGAGCAACAGTGACTATTCAGATGACTACTCCAAAATAGTTCCTTTAGTTTTTTATTAGTATTTTTCCAGCTTATGTTCTCCCATGAACTCTTACTTTGCTGAATTTTGTGATTAATTTGGTGGATATATCCTGCCTTATTTAGAATTATAACTGGATAAGAAAATTGCCTTTTCATTATAAGTGCCCAATTTTGGTCTCTAGTTGGAAGGTACTGCCGAGAAAGTAAAACAATACTCCCCACCCCCCCACCCCGGTTTTGTGTTACCCATTCAGTACTGATTTCATAGTAGGGCTCAACCAAAATTGGTCCTGCCACCTACATGAGTGTTTAGTGTTTAAAAATAAGGTTTTGGGTGTGATAAAACACTACAGAAGTGCTAAATGTATTAAGAACTTGCTGCCGATTGTATTTATAACGATTATTTTACATTTGGAGAAATGTAGCACTTTCCCTCCAAATTTACAGGTGTAAGAGAAAAGGGGGAAAGGTGCACCATGTTTTAAACTTGCAAATGAGTGAAAATTTCTTTTGAAATTCAGATTCCCTAAAGGAAATTTCACCACCCAGATCACACACTTCTCAGCCTTTTACAAGACAACAGACTGAAGATTGTCCACAGTTCCTAAGATTTAGCACATATACAAAAATAAAACTTGATAAATTAAATTTCGGTATCCCTTTTGTTTGTTAAAATAAGATGTCTAAGCAAAAGGTAAATTAGAGTAAAGGTGTAATAAATTTGAAGGGAACTTTAAAAGGGAGATGTTTGCAAGTAGTTTTGCCCACATTTGTGTATCTAAAGTATATGTACATCTAAGCAGCTCAAAAACAAGTTAACTACTTGCTGGCTTAATTTCTAAAACCAAGATTTGGTGAACACTTTGGTGTTCATCACGTTGGTGTTTCAAAGTCCTTTTAAATCTAAAGCAAGCACATGTTTGGAGATGAGTTATAAGTCAGTTCCCTAGCAAACTGCATGTGTTTCACAGTATTTGAAAGGTTAATTTGCTGTCATATTGCAAAGAAATACAATTTCCATTAAAGCCTCTAAAGTTGGGTTACTTAAGAACTAATGCTAAAGAGCTTAGAATTTATCTCATTTTTTAAAAATAGAAGACTAAATAAGTCGTCTGCGGTTTGAGAAGCCCCAGTTGAATTTTAAACCATCTGAATTTCAAGAGGCACCCAACTGAAGGAAAATTAACAGCCATCAATATTTTGAATTTCATTATAATCTGGTAATTTGCAGGTAGGAAAAAATGACGGTTGAAATTTTTATCTGTATACTTTTAAGATTAGAGTTGGACTTGCATAAGCGATTTTAATGACTCCTTTGAGGGATATAAACTCAAGGGAGGGTTTTTTGTTTGTTTGTTTGTTTTTGTGTGTGTGTAAAAGACCTGTGGTGTAGGCCAGAGATGTGAGGGGTGTGTGTGTGTGTGAGAGGTTTCACCGGAGACGGTGGGGAGTTGAACAGGTGGATCTATTGAAATAACGTTGCTGAGGGGAGCAGTGGGGGAAGACAGGCCTGCTGTGCCATGTGGGTCATTACCCTGGTTGGGTATCGAACTCATGCTACAGTGGCTGGCGATAGCTTGATAGCGCTGAGACCTTAACCCCTGAGCCACCAGGGAGGCCCTGAAGGGAGATGTTCTTAAGTCACAATAAGGAACACCATGAAACAAATTTCAAACCCACATAAATCAGTTTATTTTTTTAAAAAGATTTATTTATACAAGCACTGGGTACAGTCAGAAGCGCGGGAGGATGAGAGAATTCACCAGAGCGGGGAACAGAGCAGGCAGAAGGACCGAAGTACACTGCTGAGGGGAGCAGCGGGCGGCAGGAGAGGTCTGCGCACCATGTGGGACCCTCTGGTGGCCGGGGAGCAGCCGGGGATCGAACCGGCGCTGCAGAGGCCGCAGGCAGCTTCGCAACCCAGCGCTCAACCACTGCGCCACCAGGGAGGCCCCAGTTTATTATTTTAAAGACATACCATTTAAATCTATGAATTCAAGTAAATGAGAATGTTAGCGGCCCCCTGTAAACAAGCAGGTCATTTCATTCCAGCCCGTCAACATTAGGATGTAATGCATTTCATCAAAAGTGCCATCAATTTATAAGTTACACTAGCAAACAAAAATCATTGAATTGACTTTTCAAGAATATTAGAATGTGGGGGGATTCCATTTAGGAGTAACCCATATGGCCAATACCTTTTTTATATCTGGAAATGGTTTTTCTTTGTGGGCTTTTCACATTTTTTCATTAACCTAGAGGAATTTAGAGACCCTGTTTTTATGTGTAATTGGTAACAAAGCCAATTGTCAAGTTTGTGAAGAAAAAGCTTGGTAGAAATAAACCTTTGAGGAGTCATCAAACTGTTAGTGGAATGCCTCATGTAAGCGGTCCTCATGGCCTCTAGTTTTCACATGCTTTATGGTTAAGAAACTTAAGCGGACCCTCCAGCTGCTCCTGGGTTCATGTGTTCATCACAGCACACTCCCTGCTGCAGAAAACATAGCAACTGACTTCTTCCCCTTACCACTACAACCCTCCCTCACCGAGGGTTGCCTAGTGGGGGGCCACCTTGCCAAATAGAATTTTATTTTTTCTGTTTTCAATTGGATGGATGTGAAATGTATTCAAAATAGTTGCTTTGGACACGAATTTTTGCAGCAAGTCCTTTCAGGAGATTCACTTGCATAAAAATTAGGAAAGTATTCTTTTTTTTTTTTTTTTAATAGAGGCATGTTTATTTATTTATTTGTTTGTTTGTTTGTTTTGTTTATACATGCACTGGGTACAGTCAGAAGCGCGGGAGGGTGAGAGAATTCACCAGAGCCAGAGCGGGGAGCAGAGCAGGCAGAAGGACCGAATGACACTGCTGAGGGGAGCAGCGGGCGGCAGGAGAGGTCTGCGCACCATGTGGGACCCTCCTCCGGTAGCCGGGGAGCAGCCGGGGAACGAACCGGCGCCGCAGAGGCCGTGGGCAGCTTCGCAACCCAGCGCTCAACCGCTGCGCCACCGGGGAGGCCCCAGGAAAGTATTCTTAAGAGTGTTGCTGTAAATAGTTAAACGAGGTTCTCATCTAATTCTTCCCCATCCATCAGAACACTGGGTACACCTTTGGGATTCAGATGTAAAGATAATTTTGACTGGATTTTAAATCTGATGTTTGGGTGGAACCAGAGGAAAGGAACATTTGTATCATAAAGGTTCACAATCGTCTTTTCCTTGTGTGGTTTTTTTTTTTTTTTAAGATTTATTTATGCATACAAGAACTGAGGTACAGGCCAGAGGCGTGGGGGGGTGGAAGGATTCACCAGAGAGTGGGGAACAGGACGGGCAGATTGACTGAAATTCACTGCTGAGGGGAGCAGCGGGCAAGTCAGGAGAGGTTTGCTGCGCCATGTGTAGCTCCCTGGCTAGGGATCAAACTCTTGCTGCAGAGGCTGCAGACAGCTTCATAGGTTTTGTCTTAATCCCTTGCACCACCAGGGAGGCCCCACAACCGTCTTTTCTTTGGATCTGTCTAAATATTTGCTGCACTGCAAGAAAAAGCATTATAAGCTGCCAAGGAGACAGGTCAACACAAGGCTCAGTGTATATTGAGAAAAAGCCCTTTGTCGCACATTTTCCCAAGGCTGCTATATATGTGGAGGATGTGTCCCTGATGTAGTTCTTGATGGAAATTAGTGTGTCCTACTCAATGAATAGAAAAACAGCTTTTTCAGGCTGTGCATTTAAAATCAAGTCTAGATGGTGACTTTGAATTTGGTGAGTTAGTACCTTCCCTTACTGAACATGGTGGTGGTACTAGTAATTAGTTCTTTCAGCCATATGCTTGGACAATGTCATCTTAAACATTTAATATAAAACCTTTCTTAGCAAAACAGGCCTTATGCAGATTTCCCAAAAAGCTGTGTGCATCTTTAGGAAGTTTGACTGAGACCAGGAATGTTCTGATGAGTTTTGGTTTTTTTTTGTTTTTTTTTGTTTTTTTTTTTTAGGATTTGTTTATGCATACAAGAGCTGGGGTGTAGGCCAGAGGTGCAGGGGGCGGGGTGAGAGGATTCACCAGAAACAGAATGGGGAGCAGAACAGCCGGATCTAATGAAATACACTGCGGAGGGGGAGCAGCCGGTAAGACAGGTCTGCTGTGCCATGTGGGTTAGCTCCCTGGGTGCAGATAGCTTCATAGTGCTGAGACTTAACCCCTTGCACCACCAGGGAGGCCCTGTTCTGATGAATTTTAAAAGCTAAAGCCACTAAGTCTGTTTAAAATACCAGCCTCAGGTTGTGGTTAACCTCTGTTGCACAATGGTGGGAATTTTTAGCAAAAAACAAGAACAAAAAAATTCATTTTTGCAGTAAAATGTGAACAGATTCACATAATAGCCACAAAACTTTGGATTAGAAACTCACTAATAACATAAGTACTAGTTAAATGATACAGACACTTGAAATCGCCTTCTTATACTGAGGTTAGCAGATACTATATTCTCTTATTTTTTTAAGATTTATTTATTGATGCATACAAGAGCTGGGGTACAGGCTGGAGGGTTGGGGGGGTGAGAGGATTCACCAGAGTGGGGAACAGAACAGGCAGACTGACCGAAGTACACTGCTGTGGGGAGCAGCGGGAGAGACAGGAGAGGTCTGCTGCACCATGTGGGTAGCTCCCTGGCCGGCCGGGATCAAATTCATGCTGCAGAGGCTGCGGACAGTTTCATAGATTGTGTCTCAACCCATTGCGCCACCAGGGAGGCCCCAGCAAATAAGATGTTCTTACAGGGAAAAATTCTGTATTGTTTTGGAAGGGAGTGCAGGCTGGAAAAGAATATAGTGTTAGAAAAACATTACCACTTGTGATAAAATGGAAATGGCTACAGAATGTCCCTCTTGTGTTTTTTGTCTCTAGAAAGGAACAGCGCAAAGTAACTAAGGGCAGAGGTGATATTTTCAGGTGCTTTTGAACAGTAATGATTTATCAATATGTAATTCACATTTACGTTCTTAAATCCCATCCAAATATGTGATGGGCAGTAGTCACCGCAGAGTCTTTGAGACTGAAAAGTAAAAAAATTATATCATGAGGAAACTGGTTGAACTCTAAAATGTTTACATTTAAATGCTTTTTTTTTCCCCCAAGAATGAGCTGAAAATATAAGGCCATTGCCAAAGAAAGACAATGTCACACCCAAATCTACTAAATACTGGTTTGGGCTGTTAGGTTAGTTTAAAAGAGGTTAAAATTTGGCTAGTGAATAAGGAAGAAGATAAGTAAGGTTTGTTTTGGTGTTCTGAATTTGTCGATATACCTATTAAACCTGAAATGCAGTGTTCATTTTGTGTCTGGATTAAAAAAGGAAATACAGCTGCCAAAAGGAATACATGGGCCCACATTTTAAAGTGTGCCATGCATTTCAGTGCAGTAGTTCTTTGCCAGGTAGTTAGTATGAGTGCCCATTGAGGAGCAGCTTTTATGAATTGAAAGTGGGGTTACAACTCTGAAAACTGAAACATGTCTGCTTTTTCTTGGCTCTGATTTTACCTCATGGAAATTAAATACATTGAAAAGTGATTTTAGGTTATTCTGACACATTTCTGATAGCTCAGATGAGGGGTTTCTTGTAGTTGGTATGAAAAGGAAAAGCGCTAACAAGCTCTTTGAAAAACATTAGGTCTGTGGGGGAGAAGAAAATGGCAGCTCATATTTTCAAGCAATAGCGGGATGTACTCTGACCTGGCACCGATCCATGCAGTTTCCTCAGCACCTTTCAAGGAGGGACGTCGCCTGTCCCAGTGGCGACTTTAGTGCACACCAGCCACCGAGAGGAGGCCTGTCACAGAGAGCAGGCCTGCCACTAAAAAGTCAGACTTCGTGTATGGTTCTTGAGTTTGAGTTCAGCTGTGACTGTTTTTGCCCCATTACAAAATAAAAAGCTGTTTGTTCATAGTAAACCCTACCATGGTAATTTTGCTTAGAGATGCACCTCTTTATAAAGCTTTCTGAAATGATCTGCATATTAGTAGCCATCCGTGAAGCCCTCAGGGCAGGAATTTTTCTCATTTGCCTTTCCCTTTGATCTTGGTTAAAATGAGTTTCCTCAGAAGTTAATTTTGTGTAACAATCACTGGATTTATCACAAGAATATCACCGGAATAAAAGTACTGCAAACATGTGAAGGGGGCTGAAATTGTGTAAAGAAAGGAGATGAGGGCCTCCCCTGGTGGCGCAGCGGTTGAGCGCTGGGCTGCAAAGCAGCCTGCAGCCTCTGCAGCACTGGTTCGATCCCCGGCCGCCAGCGAGGGTCCCACATGGCGCGCAGACCTCTCCTGCCGCCCGCTGCTCCCCTCAGCAGTGTAATTTCGTCAGTCTGCCTGTCCTGTTCCCCGCTCTGGCTCTGGTGAATTCTCTCACCCTCCCGCGCTTCTGACTGTACCCAGTGCTTGTATAAATAACCTTTAAAAAAAAAAGAAGAAGAAGAAGAAGAAGAAATAATCCTTTAAAAAAAAAAAACTGGGGTATAGGCCAGAGGTATGGGGGGTGAGAGAATTCACCAGAGACAGAGTGGGGAATAAAGCAGGCAGATTGACTGAAATACACTGCTGAGGGGAGCAGCAGGCGAGTCAGGAGAGGTCTGCTGTCCCATGTGGGTCACCTCCCTGGCCAGGGATCGAACTTGTACTGTAGTGGCTACGGTGAGCTTCATAGGTTGCATCCTAATCCCTTGCGCCACCAGGGAGGCCCCCCCAATCTTAAATTTTAAAAGAAAAAATATACAGCCCAGGACCTCCCTGGTGGCGCAAGGGGTTAAGACGCAGCACTATGAAGCAGCCACTGCAGCACGAGTTCCATCCCCAGCCAGGGAGGTGACCCACATGGTGCAGCAGACCTCTCCTGACTCTCCCGCTGCTCCCCTCAGCAGTGTATTTCAGTCAGTCTGCCTGTTTTGGCTGCACCACTCTGTCTCTGGCCAATCCTCTCACGCCCCACACCTCTGGCCTGTACCCCAGTTCTTGTATGCATAAATAAATCTTAAAAAAAAAAACAACAAAAAAATATACAGCCCATTCTTAGCTGTCATGATGGAAACAAGCTATAAAATATGCTTGATAGCAAACCATAGGTGGCTAAAACAATTTCTTGGGTTTTATTAGATTTTAGCTACTTGGTACCAAGCTGTTGTAAACAAGACTCTTCAATTTCACTTCCTTGTCTTGCTGTTCATCAACTGACGGAGAAAGGAGGTAATGGCAAAATAAGAAGCAAGAAGTGAGTGAGTTCAAGTGTACAGTGGGGTCATGAGTCCCAGCGGGTGACTTCCTGTGTGGGTGTAAATGTCAGTACATGTAAGGTCGGTGACCTTACATTCATTACCTTCAAAACAAACTATTTTGAGTGGTCATGAAAGAAGAAACACAGCTAAAAATGAGGACAATCAGAAGAAAATCTTGTGTACAATTCTATAATTTCCCATCCTGCCATCAAAACAAGATGCAGTTGTCAAGTTGAACTGCCCTAATGCTTGCAAGAATGAAAGCTCCAGACTGTCTGAAAAGGAAATTCCATTTATATAAAATGCCAGTTACAGATTGTGTCGTATAAGCTGTGAAAATCTAAAATTCTAGCTTTAAAACTGCATGAGGGTCCTAGTATGTATGTTATCAAATGAGTTTTGACCCAGTTTTCACATACAGAGGCCTGAAGAAATTTTTTTGTTGTCAGAGTAACCATTTATGCTATATTAAACGGATCGAGTCTCCATGAGGTCAGATACACTCCGGGTGCTTTAAATTTATAAGTTAACAGTTTAGGGCGTTGTATAGGGGGAATTAGAATTTCACAGAGATGACGTCTGCAGGGCAGTGGTGCTTCAAACCTGGTCCCAGTTCTGTGCTGGACTGGATAAACGATGAACATCTGGGGAACTTTTTAAACACAATTTCTGGGTCCCATAATCATAATGCACTGTTATTTTTTAAAAGGATTTTATTTATTTATGTAAACAAGAGCTGGGGTACAGGCCAGAGGTGCGGGGGGTGAGAGGATTCACCAGAGACAGAGTGGGGAGCAGAAAAGGTGGATCTACTGAAAGACACTGCTGAGGGGAGCAGCAGGCGAGACAGGAGAGGTCTGCTGCGCTATGTGGGTCACCTCTCTGGCTGGGGATCAAACTCGTGCTGTAGTGGCTGCCCATAGCTTCATAGTGCTGAGACTTAACCCCTTGTGCCACCACGGAGGACCCCCGCACTGTTAAACATGAAGTGGGGGAGGGTGACCAAACTTTAAAAGCATAGAGACGTATACAAACACAGCACTCATACGCCTCTTACCAGGAACTGCCTCAAGTATTATTTTCACTAAAAAAACCCAGGTATTAAAATGAAGGTCTCTTTGCCACCTCCCCCACACCTCAGTCCCACCCTTTTGCCAGCCTCAGAAGCCACCACAGTGGTGATTCAGTGTGTATCCTTCAGACATGTTTCGTAATGGTGCCCACCATCGCAGGCAGATGGCCAGTTCAGGATGCTGCAGCAGCCCTCGGCTGGGGATTTCACAGGGAAAGCTGGAAGCTGTGTTTCTCCAGAGAAGGACCAGGAGAATCTTACTTAAAGAGTTCCAAGAAAAAAGAAAACAATTTGGTAAATTCAGGAACATCAGAAACATTTTGTGCGAGCAAAAGCACCATAGCAATTTGGTATTTTCTAGGTGAAAGTGTCAAGGTCCACAGGAATTGGTGGTGTTCCTCCAGAAGTGATAAGGGGACCCAGAGTTAGGCATGCTGTCTGTGCTCCGTGGAGATATGACATAACTGCCTTCCCCTATTTGCCCAAACAAGATTCCTAGTCATCCAATCTTTCTCACCTGTGCTGAGAGTCCCATGAGCAAAAGAGGATGGTGTCTGTCCCATTTTCCTTTTAAAAAAGTACTAAGCGGGGGGCCTCCCTGGTGGCGCAAGGGGTTAAGACACAACCCACGAAGCTATCCTCAGCCACTGCAGCACAAGTTCGATCCCTGGCCAGGGAGCTACCCACGCAGCAGACCTCTCCTCTCTGCCCGCTGCACCCCTCAGCAGTGTATTTCAGTCACTCTGCCTATTCTACTTCCCACTCTGTCTCTGGTGAGTCCTCTCACCCCCCACACCTCTGGCCTGTACCCCAGTTCTTTTTTTTATTTTTCATTTTTTTAAAGATTTATTTATTCATGCATTTAAGAACCGGGTACAGGCCAGATGTGTGGAGGGTGAGAGGATTCACCAGAGACAGAGCGGGGAACAGAACAGGCAGACTGACGGAAATACACTGCTGAGGGGAGCAGCGGGCGAGACAGGAGAGGTCTGCTGTGACATGTGGGATTCTTGCTGGCCGGCCGGGATCTAACTGGTGCTGCAGAGACTGCGGACAGCTTCACAACGCTGCACTCAGCTGCCTGCGCCACCAGGGAGCCTAGTTCTTGTATGTATAAATAAATAAATCTTTTTTTTTTTTTTTAAAGAAAAGTACTAAAACCCAGATTTGCAACTTAGGGGGCTTTGATTCTGCTCAAGACAATCCCTCTAGATTTAGGCTTGCCATCCCGGCAACCCAACTTTGTGATATTCCCTGAACAAATAATGACGAGTGAAGCAGCACTTTCAGCCATCTGCTCAAGTTGGAGCATTTTGCCTTTGGTGTTTATAAACCTGCTTCAATAAAAAGCAAAAACAAAGCCCAGAGTTTAGCGAAAAGCATGGCTGGGTGAGCAGCCAAAAGCAATTTTCATTTCAGAAAGAAACAATTTATTTTTATCCAAGATGTTTTGGTAACGTGTGATTTGCTTTAGAGCAACAGATGTGGTGTGCTCTGGTATTGCTGAGACACTGCTCCTTTTTGAAGAAAAGCAAAGAAAATGTGGGAGTGTCACAACTTCGAAGTTGTGTTTCATGTTTAAATTTGGCTTTGTTGCTGAAATTAGCAACAAGAAGCTTCTGGAACAGAGGCCCCAAGAAGTTCACCAAGATTCTTGGTCATGCTTGAGGCATGACTTTCATGGATGACCAATGGCAGTTAGCTTTGCTTTTTGTTGGTTTTAGGAAATTCCAATGGGAATTTTTCCTACTGATTTACTAAATGATATCACAAGATAGTATTATACTGACTGTCTTTTCTATAGAATAGGGCTACATGAAAAAAACTGGATTATTTGGTTATTAGCAAGCTGTAAGACAGCTTTAATCCTCATCCTCCTATGAGATAGGTGAAATGGCCTCATCTTATACAGGAAGAAATTTCAGCTCAAAGAATTTAAATGATTTCCCTGGGATTGCTCAGCAGGGAGAGCGCGAAATGAAACTGTTTTCTTTATATTAAACTATTAGTCAAAGAAATAAAATAAAGGAGAGGTAGCATTTTGAAAATCCTCCATGGTGTATGAATGGTGCTGATGGCTGGGATGGGGTATCATGCTTTTTTTTGACTGTGCAATCTGTCAGCATTTAATAATAAGATGTTTCATTGCAGCACTGAGGACAAAAATATATGGGTTTGCTTCTTTGAAGAGATGATTGGCATTTCACAGCCATGTGGATACTATTCGTTAATCATGATAACCGCCACATATCCTCAGAGGAGAGAATACGGAAGATGTTTTTGTCCAGAAACAGGTGACATTTTTAAAGATTTATTTATTTATGCATACAAGAACTGGGGTGTAGGCCAGAGGTGTGATGGGGGGGTGACAGAGTGGGGAGCAGAACAGCAGATCTTCTGAAATACACTGCTGAGGAGGGCAGCGGGAGAGACAGGAGAGGTCTGCTGCGCCATGTGTGTAGCTCCCTGACCTGGGATCAAACTCGTGCTGCAGTGGCTGTAATAGCTTCATAGAGCTGAGACTTAACCTCTTGCGCCACCAGGGAGGCTCTACATTATCTTTCAAAGAAAACAAAAGAAAGGATTAAAATTATCACCAGTATTAGTGAATAATTTTTAAATATGTGATCTTTTTTCTTCTGTTTTCTGAATTTAATGCCAAAGGAGAAAATCTAATGAAATCCCCTAAAATTGGACATGCAGGCATCAGTGAAGCGCAACTAGCTTCTGTGGCCAGTAATGAACGTTGAGATGGACCACGTGGCAGGTTCCAGAGAAAGCTCTGTTTCCAGGATTTCTTAAATCATTTTTTTTAAGATTTCTTTTTTATTCATTTATGCATACAAGAACAGGGGTACAGGCCAGATATGCGGGAGGGTGAGAAGATTCACTGGAGACAGAGTGGGGAACAGAATAGGCAGACTGAAGAAATACACTGCTGAGGGGAGCAGCGGACGAGACAGGAGATATCTGCTGTGCCATGTGTTAGCTACCTGGGTGGGGATCGAACTCTTGCCACAGTGGCTGATGATAGCTTGATAGTGCTGAGGCTTTACTTTAACCACTGAGCCACCAGGGAGGAAAACAAAGTACAGTCTATCCACACAAGGGAGTATCACGCAGCCCTAAAAAGGGACAAAGTACAGACATACGCCACACCGGTGACCGGGAGAGCATGATGCTGAGTGAAAGCAGCCAGGCACAAAGGGCCACATATTGCAGGATCCCATCTATATGAAATGCTCAAAAGGGGCAAATCCATAGAGATAGAAAGTGGATGCGTGGGAGAACAGTGGGGAGTGACTGCTTAATAGGCATGGGGTTTCTTTTTAGAAATATTTTTTAAAGATTTATTTATTAATGCATACAACAACTGGGGTACAGGCCAGAGGTGTGGGGGGTGAGAGGATTCACCAAAGACAGAGTGGGGAACAAAACAGGCAGACCGACCAAAACACACTGCTGAGGGGAGCAGCGGGTGAGACAGGAAAGGTCTGCTGCGCCATGTGGGTTGCTCCCTCCATCTCCTGCTGCGGTGGCTGGCCATAGCTTGATCGGGCTGTCTTTAACCCTGTGCCACCAGGCCCTAGGCATGGGGTTTCTTTTTGGGATGATGAAATTGTTCTGGATCGAGACAGTGGGGCAGTTGTACAACATCATGAATGTACTAAATGCTACTAGTACAAGTTAAAATGGTGACTGTTAATGTGTATTTTATCTCAATAAAGAAAAAATATGTTCTCCACAAGTGGCTATTAGGAGCTCTCTCCACACTTACACAGTTTCACATGCTGTACCCTTCCTGGACCCTTCCTTCTCTGTGTGGTCAAATTCTCCTGCCATCTATTTACTTCCTGGGAGATCAGAAGCTATTTAAATTGAGCATTGTGCTAGGCCACTGAGGGTGAGGCCCAGCCGCACCAGGCTCTCCCAGGGTTCCCCTGGGGGGACTGACAATTGTCATATTCATGAAAGTGATTTTCTCATCTACACCCTTGCTTCTGCCTCCTTCTACGCAGGCTGTGGGAGGGGAGCTCTGCACCATCTCCCAGGACCCCCTCCCACTCTCCTCACTCTTCCCCCCGCTCCCGACCTAGGGTTCAAAAGATAAGCTTTAGTGAAAAACATTTATTCTCACAGCTTCCTATAAGGGGGCCAAGAGGCCGATGGGCCCTCCTCCGGGTCATGGTTTGACTCAGGAACCATGAGTTTCTGCCCAGGGTCAGGGGCGTTGCCACCAGCACAGACCCTCCAGGATCAGAGCACGGCGCGCAGCCGCTGGGAGACCCAGCACCAGTTCACAAGCTGCTGTGCCCACCTGGGCCCCTGGTCTCACCCCCGTCACAAGCACCCCGGATCACCAACCGAGCCCTCACAGACACCCCAAATCAAGATCAGACGTGTCCGGTGCGTTTCAGGAGCCTGAGAGGTGGCAAAGTCCCCAGGGAAGGCCTCGAGGCCGGGTGGGTCTTTCACAGACCTTTAAAGGTCCATGAGGAGTGGCGGGTGGGAAAATTTTTCCGTGTGCCCGAAATGGCTCCTGGATCTTCAGTGGGGAAGCCGGCTCACTCTGACAGTCCTGCCCCATCACGATCACTCGTTCAAAAACAAGCTGGACCAGCGCGAGGCCCCGCCTGGTTCATCAGTTCTCTGACGGCGTGGACGCATGGCGTGGAGCATCATCACGCAAAACACAGCGCATCCCAGGGAAAAACGAGCCGGGCGGGGAGACGACGTCGTTCCCTTGGCAACCCAACCGCGCCGCCCCGGCTTGGGTGGAGGTCTGGCGCCCTCTAGCGGTCATGGGGACTACAGGGCCGGCCACGGGGTGGGCGCTAGGGGGCCCCTGCGCGCGAGGATGGGAGGTGGAGAGCCTGGGTGGACTGAGGAGGAAGTGATTTGTTCAAGGTCAAGGGGAGACACCGAGCCAAGCCTTCCCGAGTGGGTCTTTCGGTATCCCGCTGTCGCTTGTTGATTTAAAGAAAAAAAAAAAACCCCACAAAAATCCCTCCCGCTCTCATACCTACACAGAACTAACGAAACTTAAGTGGCAGGGTCCTCATTTGGGGAAGACCCTTGGCAGGACCCCACAAATGTATTCACACGGTCAGATGTCTTTGTGAAATTTGCAGACGTGAACTGCGCATTGGCTAAAAATCTGTATTGGATCGGAGTGGGTTGAGATCACTTTCTTCCCACCCTGAATGTCTGCACACTTCCCTTCAGGAAGAGGCTGAGGGCCTTTGGGAACTGCCTAAGGGGAAGTTGACTTGGGGATACACTTAGTGTGACCTTCATGGAGTCTTGTTTACATATTGTTGGGCAGGAAGCTAATTTCCCTCTCCCCTTCTGGTCCATAGGCTGGAAAATAATGAAATTGACACAAGAGATTAACAAGAGAAAAGACAAACTTTAATTATCATTCCATGTGCAAGGTAGACCTGACCCCACCTTCTGTTCATTCCAGTGAAGTAATGCAACCTCTAGAAGGGGGACAAAATTTAGGAGGTAAAAACAAAACCAAGAATGGTTTTGCGATTTAAAGAAAAAGGAATTTTACAGGGTTCATCTACATAGGCATGGAAACAGACCTTGCAAGTCCTAGCCTGGGTGATTAAGGCTGTGAGGCTGTCTCCTCCTTCTGGGACCTCCAGAGATTTCCTGCCTTTAGGGAGATCATTAGGCAACATCTCATTCTTGGATTTTCTGTCTCTTAATCAGCAGGCCACTTAATCACATCCTGGGACAGCTTGTCTTCGATCCCAGGAATATATAGTTATTACTGGCCGACCCAGGATAGGAATGACTTCCAGGAATAAGCCCACTGCCCACCTGGCACTACAGCAGCTGGCATGGGGGAGGAGGAGGAGGAAGAACAAGGTCTGAAATGTGCAGAGCCAGAAGCTAAGCTGTGGAAAATTCTTCCAATCATCAAATGTGTAAACTTCCGAGAAGATCAAAACAGTTTCTTCTGTCAAGAATATCACCGATAATGCAATGAAACTAGTTGCAAACTTCCTCTAAAAATAAATTATTTTTCAAATTTGTCCATATGTAGCCAAGAAACTATTCTGGCATGGAGAAATAAATTGCGACAGAACTTTTTTTCAGATTGTACCTTAAGAGGAAGAGCTACAGGGGCCTCTCTGATGGCGCAGGGGTTAAAGTCTCAGTGCTATCAAGCTATCACCAGCCACTGAGGCATGAGTTAGATCCCCCCACCAGGGAGCTGACCCACATAGCACAGCAGACCTCTCCTGTCTCGCCTGCTGCTCCCCTCAGCAGTGTATTTCAGTAGATCCATCTGTTCTGCTCCCCACTATCTCTGGTGAATCCTCTCACCACTACACCTCTGTCCTATACCCCAGTTCCTGTATGCATGAATAAATAAAAACAAATCTTAAAAAAAAGAGAAAGATACATTTTGAATAAGGGTAATATGAACTCTTGATTATTTAATAATCTACATAATAAAGAGAAATAAAGGATATGAAGACATAAGGGGAAATTTTTTAAAAGATTTATTTATTTATGCATACAGGAACTGGGGTACAGGCCAGAGGTGAGGGGGGTGAGAGGATTCACCAGAGACAGAGCGGGGAACAGAACAGGCAGATCGACTGAAATACACTGCTGAGGGGAGCAGCCAGCGAGACAGGAGAGGTCTGCTGCGCCATGTGGGCAGCAACCTGACCGGGGATTGAACTCGTGCTGCAGTGGCTGCGGATAGCTTCATAGTGCTGCAACTTTACCCCTTGCACCACCGGGAGGGGAAATTTAAATTTCTTTTTGATCTGACCCAAATACTAACATTGAAAGATAACATAAATCTAAGTCTTAGCGCTTATCACCGCTATGGCCTGAGCTCAATCCCGGCCAGAGAGTTAACCCATATATGAACAGCAGACTTCTCCTATCTCGCCTACCTAGTGTATTTCAGTAAATCTGTCTGTTCTGCCCCCCACTCTGTGTTTGATGAATCCTTTCACCTCCTGCACCTCTGGCCTACACCCCAGTGCTCCTACACACACACACACACACACACACACACAAATAATAATAAAAATAATAATAATAATAACATAAATCTCATAATAGACCTCTATGAGACTTTGAGGTCAAGCTGACTGATGAGTATTGTCAAGTTAGAGTATTTAAGATTGATCCCTGGGCATGAAACCTTGATATGCCTTGAAAATACACAGCTTTTCTATGAAAAAGAAACTTGATAGAGGTTTTCTCAAATTTGACAGCAGTCCGAAAAATGTGCACAGCATCACTGGTAATAAATTGTGAAGTTGAAAGTTTTCTCAACTATCAATAACAAAAACTAAACTGCTATCAACCATGCTGGAAGAAAACCGAATGAATGATCCTTCTATCCTCCTGCTAGAAAATATCACAATGTTATATATTGAGGTTTCTTTCTGATTCCAAGTCACATTCCTTTCCTACTTCATTCTGTAGTAATAACTTCCTATTTTGTCTTAAAGGATTCCTCCAGGGCCTCCCTGGTGGCACAGTGGTTGAGCGCTGGGTTGCGAAGCTGCCCGCAGCCTCTGCAGCGCCGGTTCGATCCCCGGCCGCCAGGCAAGGGTCCCACATGGCGCGCAGACCTCTCCTGCCGCCCGCTGCTCCCCTCAGCAGTGTACTTCGTCAGTTTGCCTGTTCTGCTCCCCGCTCTGGCTCTGGTGAATTCTCTCACCCTCCCGCGCTTCTGACTGTACCCAGTGCTTGTATAAATAAATAAATAAACAAACAAACAAACAAATAAATAAATAAATCTTAAAAAAAAAGGATTCCTCCAAATTACATAACCTTTAAAAACCCACAAAACCTGGAGCCACCCCGCACCAGTATGCGCACCCCCCCCACCCCGCGCCCGCGCCCGCGCCCGCGCCCGCGCCCGCCCCCGCCCCCGCCCCCCGCTCCCATCTCACTGTACAAGAACCGAGAAGGGCAGGCTCACTGAGGGAAAAAGACGCACAAGACCCCTTCGGTGGAGACCGCATGTCTCTTTACCAGTAAAAAGGTGCTAGTGAACACAAGGCCAAAACAGGCTTCTATTACAGGAAATTCAGACGCACAGAATTGTCACAGATTTATTAAAAGCTGGAGCCAATGAGAAATATCCTTTCTAATGAAGCTAATTTTATTAATTAAGCTAATTTTCCTGTTGGTTCCCCCAGTGGTTTCCATTCCTCTAGTGTCACCCCTACAGAAATTGCAGTGGACAGCTTTGGGCTGTTATTTCACTATTCCCTCAAACAGAAGGGGAGGTTTTTCTTCCTTTAGTCTTCTGGGTATTTTAAGATTATCATCTGTTATGCAAAAAAAAAAAAAAAAAAAACACAAAAAAACACAAATTTTTTTTTTTTACCTTAAACTTCTTTTATCTTGTTCTTTTGACATTTGTAGAAAGAGTTTTGTTTCTAAGTCTGTTGCTCAGAGTTAAGCAACTGCCACCTGCAGAGAGGCACCTTGTCCCTGGGAGGATGGTGCAGTAATATCCTCGGTGGTCTGAAGCTTCTAGTTGCACGATGGTTTTTTCCTGTCAGGCTGTACTAGAAGAAAAAACAGAAGAGGCATAAGGGGATGCCAGATGGTGAAAAATAGGTTTATAGCACCAAAATAGCGTTGTTTTTATTTTTTAAAAAACTAGGCTAGAATGGAAGGCCAGAAGGCATGACACCCAGCTGTGTGAGAACCTCCACATTTAGCCTTTATCTTGGCCTGAGTGAACCTCCCACCACACAAAGCAGGGGGGCCCAGCAGGCTGCCTGGGGGCGTTGTTGTGGGGCTGCCCACACGGAATCCTGGGGGTCCCTGGGAGAATCAGTGGGCCTGCTTCTTGGAGGGGCAGCCTGGGTCCCCAACCCTTCCTCTACCTAATCTCCCACCACTGTCCGGCCAGAAGTGCTCTGTCAGACACCTTTGGATTCACGCAGATGGCCTGCGCATTGGATTCTGATGTCCAAGAACCAGAAAGGCGGGTCAGAACCTGACATTTTCAGAAGGCTGAGGCTTCTTCACCATCACTTAAGGCAACGGCTATCTCCAGAAGTTTCCCCCAAACCACTAGCTACCTGTGCCACTTGAACTTTTCAGCTCTAGGGAAACACACATATCAGGGGTGAGGATCATTATCAGGAAAGTCCTTATTTACCTTCTGGCTACACTCTGAGTCAGTTAGCTTTTGCTGCAAAACAAAGCACCACAAAGCCCAGTGCCTTAAGAGATCAAGTGTTGATGTAGCATCTGCTACGTTGGCTGGGGACTGACTGGTCTGGGGTGGCCCTGGCTGGTCCAATGGTCTTTCTTTCATGTGATCTCACTCTCCACACAGACTGGCTAGGCTTTGTTCATAGGGAGGCGGTTGGGTTGCAGGAGAGCTTGCAGAAACAGCAAAAACACTCAAGGCCTTCTGACATGCACCTGAATCGGGCATGGCATCTTGGAAGCCAGTGGGTCAGAGCAAGACCAGCCTCGTTCTAAGGCCACACCTCTGGGTGGGAGGAGCTACTCTGCACTGAAAAAGGGTGCAGATTCAGAGGCCATCTTTTTTTCTTAAAAGATGTTATTGTGGGGCCTCCCCGGTGGTGCAGAGGGTTGAGCGCAGCGCTGTGAAGCTGTCCGAAGCCCCTGCAGTGTGGGTTCGATTCCTGGCCGGCCAGGGAGATACCCACATGGCGTGGCAGACCTCTCCTGTCTCACCCGCTGCTCCCCTCAACAGCGCTTTCGGTCCATTTGCCTGTTCTGCTCCCTGCTCTGTCTCTGGTGTATCCTCTCACCCTCCCATGCCTCTGGCCTGTACCCCAGCTAGTGTATAAATAAAATAAATATTTTTTTAAAAAGATGTTATTGTATAAAATACCCACAAAAAGATTCACCATTTTAACCATTTTTAGGTCTACAATTCAGTGGCATCCATCACGTTCACACTGTTGTGCAACCATCACCACCACCCATTACCAGACTTTTTCCCTTTAATAGACTTTTTTTTAAAAAAAAAGAAAAGAAAAGCTATCTTTCATTCTTTCAACACTTTTACAGTTAGTCCAAGACCATTTCTTTTCTTTTTTTTTTTTTAAAGTGTTTCACTCCTGAAACAATTCTTTTTTTTTTTTTGTTAACATTTATTTATTTATTTATACAAGCACTGGGTACAGTCAGAGGCGCAGGAGGGTGAGAGAATTCACCAGAACCAGAGCGGGGAGCAGAGCAGGCAGAAGGACCCAAGTACACTGCTGAGGGGAGCAGCGGGCGGCAGGAGAGGTCTGCGCGCCATGTGGGATCCTCCTCAGGTGGCCGGGGAGCAGCCTGGGAATTGAACTAGCGCTGCAGAGGCTGCGGGCGGCTTTGCAACCCAGCGCTCAACCGCTGTGCCACCGGGGAGGCCCGAGAGACCATTTCTTTTTATTGGCCTGAAAATCCTCGGTGCACCTATTCATTCCTCCTTCCTCCCTAACCACTGGCAACCACTTATTTTTTTCACTGTTTTCATATTTTTGCCTTCTGCAGAATTTCTTATAGTTGGAAACATACAGGGGCATCCCCTGGTGGCACAAGGAGTTAAGTGAAGTGTCAGCACTATGAAGCTATCAGCAGTCACTGCAGCACAAGTTCGCTTCTCGGCCAGGGAGGTGACTCACATGGCACAGCAGACCTCTCATGTCTCCCCCGCTGCTCCCCTCAGCAGTGTATTTCAGTCAGTCTGCCTGTTCTGTTTCCCACTCTATCTCTGGTGAATCCTCTCAAGCCCCCAGCCCCCACATTTCTGGCCTGCACCTTAGCTCTTGTATGCATAAATAAATAAATCTTTTTTTTTAAATAATAAATTTTATTTTTATATTCCCCCATACAATTGCAAATGCCCCATTCTGACCCCAATCCTTCCCCTCCCGCCCCCCACCCCCCAAAAAGTGTCTCTGGTTCATAGGTTTTTGTTGATTTTGATTTTCACTTTCTTATATTCATTTTCCTGGTCCCTTATTTAAGTTTTCTAGATTCCTGCTATGAGTGAGACCATCCGGTATTTTTCTTTTTCTTTTTGGCTTATTTCGCTGAGCATGATCCCTTCCAGCGCCATCCATGTTGCTGCAAATTGCATGTGTTTATCTTTTTTGAATGCTGAGTAATATTCCATGGTATATATGTACCACATCTTCTTGATCCAGTCATCTATTTTTGGGCATTTGGGCTGTTTCCAAAGCTTAGCTATTGTAAACAGTGCTGCTATAAACATAGGGGTGCAGGTGCTCTTTGGAATTGATGTTTCTGTGTCCTTTGGGTAAATACCTAGGAGTGGAATTGCTGGATCATATGGAAGCTCTATGTTTAGTAGGTCCAGAAATCTCCACACAGCTCTCCATAGTGGTTGGACCAGTTTGCACTCCCACCAACAGTGCAGAAGTGTTCCTTTTTCTCCACACCCTCGCCAACATTTGTTGTTGCTAGTTTTTTTAATATGTGCCATTCTCACTGGTGTGAGATGGTATCTCATGGTAGTTTTGATTTGCATTTCCCTGATTACAAGTGATGCTGAACATTTTTTCATATGCCTGTTGGCCATTTGCATTTCCTCTTCAGAGAAGTTTCTTTTTAGCTCTTCTGCCCATTTTTTGACTGGATTATTTTCTTTGTTGTTGAGTCTCATCAGCTCTTTGCAGATTTTTGTGATCAGTCCTTTATCATTAGTGTTGGGTGCAAAAATGTTCTCCCAGTTGGTGGGGTTTCTCTTTGTTTTTGTTATTGTCTCTTTTGCTGTGCAGAAGCTCTTTAATTTGATGTAGTCCCAGCTGTTTATCTTTGCCTTCACTATCACTGCTTTGGGTGATGTGTCTGTAAAGATGTTTTTGATGTGCAAATCCCGTAGTGTTTCGCCTATATTTCCTTCTATGTATTTTATGGTTTCAGGTCTTATGTCTAGTTTTTTAATCCATTTTGAGTTGATTTTTGTGTATGGTGTGAGGTAGTGGTCAAGCTTCATTCTTTTGCATGTAGCGACCCAGTTTTCCCAGCACCATTTAATAAATAAATCTTTTTTAAAGAAATAGTTGGAAGGCCTCCCTGGTGGCGCAAGGAGTTAAGCACAGCACTATGAAGCTGTCTGCAACCTCTGCAGCATGAGTTCGATCCCCTGGCCGGCCAGGGAGCTACCCACATGGCACGCAGACCTCTCCTGTCTCGCCTGCTGCTCCCCTCAGCAGTGTATTTCAGTCAGTCTGCCTGTTCTGCTCCCCTACTCTGTCTCTGGTGAGTTCTCTCACCCCCGCACCTCTGCCTGTACCCCAGTTCTTGTATGCATAAATAAATAAATCTTAAAAAAATATTTGGAAACATACAACATGTAGCCTTTTCAGATTGGCTCCTTTCACTTAGGGATATGCATTTAAGGTTCCTCATGTCTTTTCACAGCCTAATAGCTCGCTTGTTCCCTCTCAGTGGTGAATAGAAGAGCCCATTGTCTGGATTGACCACTGTCATTCATCCACTCATCTACTAAAGGACAGCTTAGGTTGCTTCCAAGTTTTAGCAAATATGAAAAAGGCTTCTATAAACATCCATGTGTAGGTTTTTTCTTTTTTTAAGATTTTATTTATTTTTGTGTAGAAGAGCTGGGGTGTAGGCTAGAGGTGTAGGGGGTGAGAGGATTCACCAGAGACAGAGTGGGGAGCAGAACAGATGGATCTACTGATATATACTGCTGAGGGGAGCAGTGGAGAGACAGGAGAGGTCTGCTGTGCCATGTGGGTCAGCCCCCTTGTAGGGATCGAACTCAGGCTGTCTTTGTGATATTGCTGAGACTTAACCCCTAGGCTACTAGGGAGGTTCCCCCATGTGTGGGATTTTGTGTGAACATGTTTTCAGTTCACTTGGGTTGACACCAGAATGCACAATGGCTGGATTCTATGGCAAGAGCACATTTCATTTTGTGCGGAACCACAGTTGTGTTCCAGAACGGCGGGCAGTGCTGCAGTCCCGGCAGCGATGAGTGACCAGTCCTGTTGCTCTGCATCCTGACTGGCATCACGGTGGTCACCTCCAGAAACTTCATCATGCTGAACTGGCACTCTGCCCATTAAACACTAGCTTCCCTTTCCCCAGCCCCTGGCAGCCTCTATTCTACTCTCCAGCTCTACGAATTTAACGATTCTGGATACTTCATAGAAGTGGAATCGTGGACTTTTTTGCAAGCCATGGGTTACTTATTCTTAAGAACAGATGGGTTGATAGGGCTCCAGATTCATCCACTTCTGTCTCACATGCTGGACGCGGCCCTCCTTCCCATAGTTACATGTCACCTTTGAGATCTCCGGCCTCCTAGGGCATGGTTGGTGGAAGATCACACTCTGCCTGTAGCTCAGGGTTCAACCTGGTCTTGGAAGCGGTGGTTAGCGCCACAGGCAACTTAGCAGAGACCTGCTCAGCCTCTCCTCTCTGTGTCACTAATGGCAGTTCCCTAACTCTCCAGGAAGCCACCGACATCTCTGATGTGTCCCAGCTCGCCAGGTCGTGAGGGGATCAAGAAGCCCTTTGTAAACGCAAAGCTGTTTTTTGTATATACTGCTGGAATTTGCTTCATTGTTTGACATCAAATGATGAGGCAAAGTTCAAAAGGGGGAATAGTTTGCAGTGTTCAGTTAAAAGTGCACAGTCTGTTACAAGTTGACACATTGATTGAACCGACTGTGTGGTTTGAAGAGCTGCTGGGAGAGTGTAGCTCCAACATGCTGCCCTTGTCCTGGCAGCCCCAGAGATGGACTTGGGACCCAGCAGTTTCGAAACGTGTATATGGAGTCAGAGAAATTTATTTTCCAGGTGCAACCCCATCTAAGTTTTTTCTCAGCAGCTGAAAAAAACATAACGTGGGAGTAACAACAGGTCAAACTTTACAAAATAAAGTCCTGTTTTGGTGTGGAAGCTGTCAGGAGGCTGTGCTGAAGTGACTTGGCCGTGGGAGGTCCTAAGTGTCCATTGAGAAGGATTTGTTCAGCCAGCTACACTAATGAGCATTTAAATGCAACAGATACCACTACAGGTGACTTCAAATGACTGAATAAAAGTCAATGCTATCGTTTTTTTTTTTTAAAGAGCCCCACTAGCTGCTCAGACACATCCCTGCGTGCCATCTCCCTGAGCTCCCCTAGCAGACAGCAGTGTGACCAGCTTCTGCTACACCGGCCCCGGGCAGAAAGCGGGAGAGACCCTGGGAAGGGGACTGCTGAGGTGCCCCATTCCTTGCACTGACCTTCAACCCCCCAGTGAGAATAGTGTAACCCTCAGCCTAGGACAGAGGACAGGCAGAAGGGAAATGGATGTGGTGAAAGGGAGAAAGCAAGCATATTGGAGAGTATGCAGTACCTTGTCCAAAGAACAGCCTGGCTGTTGCCTGGCTCCGGGGAGGTGATCTCAAAGCCTTTACGTGTCTTACCTGAAGAGGGTAGCCTTGTTGACCTGGGGGTCTTGGCCAGATAGTGGGAACTTTGGGTCTCATGGTATCAGCTCAGCCTCCGGAGGGTGGGCAGCCAACCACGTCTGTGACACTGTGGCCTGGGTGAGCTTCCCCGCTTGGCCATACTCCACACGTACACAAAGTTACTGGAAGGAGTGAATGATGTTTGTGACACCCCTCGGAGAGGACAACTAGAATCTTTGCATTTGGACCTCTCCAGACTCTGGCCCTCTGGGCTTCCCTTGACTGACAGCAAAAGATACATTTGCATTTAAAATCCATTTGCATTACCACAAGAAATTTCAACATTTCATCCACAAAAGGAAGAGCCACCAGATTCTTTAAATATAATCTCGACTATTGCACTATTTAAAATGGATGATTTGGGCCTCCCTGGTGGTGCAAGGGGCTAAGCACAGCACTGTGAAGCTATCTGCAGCCTCTGCAGCACGAGTTTGATCCCCGGCAAGGGAGCTGACCCACATGGCTCAGCAGACCTCTCCTGTCTCACCCGCTGCTCCCCTCAGCAGTGTATTTCAGTCAGTCTGCCTGTTCTGCTCCCCACTCTGTCTCTGGTGAATCCTCTCACCCCCCGGAACTCTGGCCTGTACCCCCGCTCTTGTATGCATAAATAAATAAATCTTAAAAAAAAAAAAAAAACAGGTCGAGATCAGGAATTGTGAGTGGCCATTGCAAGAGAAAGCCTCAGGAAAAGTTACGTTGATGAAAGCAACCTGGTGGACGGTTCAAAACCCACCAATCCCTCCCATGCTAGTATCCACGTTTGAAGGTGGCTTTGCCCTTCTTTCTCCCTCCAGGGGTGGGTCTATTTCTCTACCCTGTTACCCCAGAGTTTGGGCTGGTCCCCTGACCTGCATGGGCCAACGGATAGGCCAGAAGCCATCTGGGACTCCCACAGTTAGTCAGGAAGCTTGAGGCTTCTGCCTTGACTCTCTTGGGAAGCTCTGGTTGCCATATAGATGCACCCAGGCTATTAGAGCATGAGAAAGAGGCAGAGAGGAGACCTGAAGGGTCCTAGCCCAAGGTCAGACACACAGGTCATGTCAACCTTCCAGCCCAATGACCCTTCCTTTTCAATCAAAACCGGCACCGGAAGTGCCCCGCCAACCACCACAATCGTGACAAATAAACTGTTGCTGTTTGGGGACACTAAGTTTTGGGGGGCTTGTTACACTGGAAAGGCTAACGAAAACAGAAACTCAATTTCATTAAAAAATGAAAAGATATACTGGGAGGGGGAGATGGGAGGGAGTGGAGACGAAAGAAATTGGCCCTCCCGTGATCATTGCTGAGGTGGGGATTCATCAGCTACTCATGTACATGTTGGAAAATTTTCACAGTAGGAAGTGAAAAGGGAGGGGTGGGAAAGATCTCCTCGGGAACATGTAGGCATAGCTGCTATTTAAGCCCTTTCTGAATAGCTTGTATTTAATTTTCTTCCATGATTGCCCAGTTCAGAGAATGAAACGCATCCCCGCCCACGAGGCCTTGCAGCGATCCCCAACTTCTCTCCAGTTCATGCCAGAAATACTAGCACATTTTCTGGATGCGTGACGAGGTGAACAAAGACGAGGAGCCTGGCTTGACCGAGCAGCGAAAACTCTCTCCCAAGGGAGCCTTCCTCCCACCGGGCAGGGCTGCCTCCCCCTTGGGCGGGCGAGGCGAGAGGAAGGCGGCCTCCGCGCTCCCTCCCGTCCCGGGCAGCGGGCACGCACGCTCGGGTTGGCGACTGCGCCAGGCGCCTGCTCCCTGCGGGCTCCGGCCTCGGGGCGGGGCTGCGGGGCGGGGCGGGCCGGAAAGGGCGGGCCAGCGGTCATTGCGAAGCGCGGCCACCCCTCCCGGGAAGGTTCGGAAGCTTCTTTGCAATGGACGAAACCATCTTTTGATCCCGGAGAGGCCATCCTTGCCAGGGGACTCGTGGCACTCGCGCCTCCGGGGGCTTCTAGGGTTTGGGGAGCGGGGACCTTCTCCCCTGAGTCATACTTTCCGGGAGCACCCCTGGGCTCCCATCGTCCGCGACTGTGACCCCTGCACTGTGGCGCCCAGCCGGCCCGCTCCCAGCCCCGAGTGAAGGGGCGCAGCACAGACGAGCGCCGGCCGCGGTCTGTCCCCAGCGGGGCGCCCAGCGGACCCGGGGAGGGGGGAGGGGCGGCGGCTCCGGTGCGCGGTGGCCGCCGGGGCCGTATAGAATCCGGGTTCCTGTCCCTGCTCCCTGCACACGTTGGCATGACTGATGAGAGTCCTCTGGCCTCGAAGCCACTTCTCAGGAAGCCGTCCTTCATTCCGAGGACGCGCAGAACCCGCGGCGGGGCGGGGGTGAGGGGTGGGGGGAGGGAGAGTGGGGGAGACGGGGGAGGGGTGGGGGAGCATGGGGGTGGGGAGAAAAGAGGGAAGAGAAACGAATTGCTCCGGCCTGTCGCATCCGCAGCGGAAGATGCTGACACCCTGGGTCCCTGCCCCCTCCCCGGCGCCCCGCGGTCGTGTTCCCCACGCCAGGATGCGCACAGATCAACACACAACATGGAACATAAACAGGGTTATTTTATTGCAGCCTTTATTTTTTTGCACACTAATTTATAAACTGCAAGAAGAAGAAAAAAACAGCAAGAAAGCAGAATGCAAATACCCTCTCCGTTGCTATTTAATTATATAAGAAGGACGAATTCAGGCTAGCTGGCGGGGAGGAATTCTACCAAGGCCACGCTCCAAATCACAGCCCCTGCACCGGCCTTAAATCGAAAGGGAAAGCGGGCACCAGCAGTAAACAAAGTGGGGCAGAGTTCTGTCAGCAGCTAACATCATATTCCTGCTCCTGGAGGAACAACTGTCGCAGCACTAGACCCAACTGCGAGCCATCAGCTTTACACACCTTCCAGTACTCTCTCCCCAACGCACATTGCGATCCCTGCAGGGATGGTTCCAGACAGCTTCCTTTGTGTGGGGTGGGGGTGGGGAGAGCACCTCCATTGCCCAGGGCCCATGTTGCTGGGGCAGGAAGCACACACCGGCCCAAGATACTGCGCCACTAGAGTCCTTTTGCCCAGGAACTGAGGATTGGCATTGGAAAAGAGAAAACAGCGTCCATGAAGAGACAGAGATGATTCTGTGTAAATAAGGGCACTGTGACCTGGGGAGGTGAGGAAGCCATCAGGGGGAAGAAAGGGAAGAGAGAGGTTAGAGAGAGAAAGGGAGAGAAAACAAGGGAGGGGAGGTGGGGTGGGGGGGGGGAGAGAGAGAGAGAGAGAGAGAGAGAGAGAGAGAGAGAGAGAAAACCAGCCACATCATCCTCTCTGGAGGCCATCCTGGAAGTTGGCTACCACAGGTATGAGGAGAAGCTAAAAAGCTATCCAAACCCTGTGCAGATATCCGTCACCAATTCCCAAGCCCTGGCCCTGTACCTGACACATTTCATCAGGTACTATGGAGAGATGGAGAGAGGTACACTGATCTAGAACATGAACTCTGAGGACAGGTTACCTTTCTTAGATGCCATATGGTTGTCAGGCTTCCGTGAATATTTTTCATTGACTGACACTGTAGAAGTAAAAGATGCACTCACTGCTCTTAGAAAGTTGACAGGTTTCGGGCCTCCCCTGGTGGCGCAGAGGTTGAGCGCTGGGCTGCGAGGCTGCCCGCAGCCTCTGCAGCGCAGGTTCGTTCCCCGGCTGCCAGCGAGGGTCCCACCAAAAAAAAAAAAAAAAAAAAAGTTAACAGATTTCACTTCTAGGAATCTACCCAAAGGACACAAAAACATTAATTCAAAAGGATACCTGCACCCCTATATTTATTGCAGCACTATTTATAATAGGTAAGATAGAGAAAATAGATGACTGGATTAAGATGTGGTGTATATACACAATGGAATACTATTTGGCAATCAAAAATATAACCTCATGCCATTTGCAGCAACATGGCTGGCGCTAGAAGGGATTATGCTCAGTGAAATAAGCCAGAAGGAAAAAGAAAAATATCAAATGGTTTTACTTCTAGGAGGAATATAGGGGAAGCAAATAAGGGATGGGGGGGTAATAATAACAAGAAAATATTTGCCAGGCAACTATAAATCAGACACATTCTGCAGGGGAGGGAGAGGGATCAGAACAGGGCGGGGAAGAACTCAAGGGATTATGGCTATGGTGCCCGGGTGAGTTGGTGGTGGGAATTCTATGGGGACTCCTCTCTGAGAGGAGAAAGCAAACATTCTACAAAAATGAACAATGATGTAAGGTATATATAAATAAATAAATTATAATTAAAAAAATTAAAAAGGGGCCTCCCTAGTGGCCCAAGGAGTTAAGCGTCAACACTACGAAGCAATCTACAGCTACTACGGCACGAGTTTGATCCCCAGCCAGGGAGGTGACCCACATGGCGCAGCAGACCTCTCCTGTCTCACCCGCTGCTCCCCTCAGCAGTGTATTTCAGTGGATCTACCTGTTCTACTCCCCACTCACCTCTGGCCTATACCCCAGCTCTTGTATGGATAAATAAATAAATCTTAAAAAAAAATTTAAAAAGAAAGTTAACGGGTTTTTTTTAAAAACCTTAGTTATATTTTATTTGCATACTTTCTGTGGTAAAATATATGTAATAAAATTTACCCTTTAAAAACCTTTCTAAATGTGTCATTTACTGGCAATAACTACATTCACAATACTGTGCAACTATCACCACAATCTATCTCTAGAACCTTTTTATCACCCCAAACTGAAACCCTGTACCCCTTAAATACTAACCCCTCATGTCCCCTCTACCAGCCCTGGGCAACCACCATTCCTTTCTGGCTCTATGAGTTTAACAACCCTAGGTTGTTAACTCTCAAACTAGTGGAACCATTCAGTATTTGTCCTTTTGGGAGTGACTTATTTCACTCGGCAAAATGTCTTTAAGGCTCATCCCTATTGTAACATGTGGCAGAATTTCTTTTTACTGCTGAATACTATTCCATGGTATGGTTATACTACATTGTGTTCATCTATTCATCTGTCAATGATTACTTGAGTTGTTTTCACCTTTCGGTGTTGTGAATAATGCTACCATGAATATGGGGGTGCAAATATCTATTTGAGCCCCTGCTTTCAATTCTTTTGGGCATATACTCAGAAGTGGAATTGCTGGATCATATGTTAAGTTTATGTTACCTTTCTTTTTTTTTTCATATATTTTTATTTATTTATTCGTTTATTTATTTGTTTGTTTGTTTATACAAGCACTGGGTACAGTCAGAAGTGTGGGAGGGTGAGAGAATTCACCAGAGCCAGAGCGGGGAGCAGAGCAGGCAGAAGGACCAAAGTACACTGCTGAGGGGAGCAGCGGGCGGCAGGAGAGGTCTGCGCGCCATGTGGGACCCTCCTCCGGTGGCCGGGGAGCAGCCGGGGATCGATCCGGCGCCACAGAGGCCACGAGGAGCTTCGCAACCCAGCGCTCAACCACTGCGCCACCGGGGAGGCCCTTATGTTACCTTTCTGAGGAATCACCATACTGTTTTCCCAAAATCTTAGTTTGTTTTTTTTTAAAGATTTATTTATTTCTGCATCCAAGAACTGGGGTGCAGGCCAGAGTTCCGGGGGCGGGGGTGAGAGGATTCACCAGAGACAGAGTGGGGAACAGAACAGGCCAACTGACTGAAATACACTGCTGAGGGGAGCAGCGGGCAAGACAGGAGAGGTCTGCTGCGCCATGTGGGTTGTTCCCTGGCTGGGCGGGGGAGGGGAGGGCGAACTTGTGCTGCAGAGTCTGTAGATAGCTGTGCTTAACCCCTTGCGCCACCAGGGAGGCCTTCAAAATCTTAGTTTTAATAATAATAATCACTGTCAGCTTCTGGACCACTGTGGTAAGCCCTTTGCACACTTTCTTTCAAAGTGCAAGGTAAATGTTGTTCTCATTTTTCAACAGATGAGTTGACTTGCTCAATATCACACAATTAGTTGGGTGGATAAAGTCAGCACAGGCAGATCACATAGAAAGGCAAATGGTTACAAGTCCAGTTTAACAAGCACAAATTCAGTTCAAGAAGTTGATGCTACAGAGCATAGTTATGAATGGAAAGTCTCCTAACAGTAAATGGTGAAGCAAAGTTTGAAGAAGATAGGCCACAATCAGGTATCGAGTGGGCAGTGGGAGAACGAGGGGGCTGCCGAGGCAGCTACACCCTCACCTTAAACTGGGCATCTGTGTGTGATTCTCTCGTCTGAGCTTGCCAGGGGCTCTGCACAGCATGCCTATTAGCCAGAGGCTTTTCAAGTATTGTTGGCTCGAATGGCAGCGTGACTTGTACTGACTTGACCACAGCGAAGCTATGTCTTGCTCTTTGCCCTCAGAACTGCCCCCTCTGGGTTACTTGGAATTGGGTCAGAGTCAGCGAAGCCAGCTAGAACAGGGCATGTGCTACCTCTAAAATCCAAAATGGCGCCAGCCTTTGTGCTGGTAGGTGGTATGAGGTGTTACAACTTGTCTTTCACTTTGGAAGTACAGCCCACAGGCAGAAATTTCTGTGAGTAGTGAATCAAATTTTTTTAAAAGATTTATTTATTTATTTATACAAGCACTGGGTACAGTCAGAAGCGTGGGAGGGTGAGAGAATTCACCAGAGCCAGAGCGGGGAGCAGAGCAGGCAGAGGGACCGAAGTACACTGCGGAGGGGAGCAGCGGGCGGCAGGAGAGGTCTGCGCGCCATGTGGGACCCTCGTCAGGCAGCCGGGGATCGAGCCAGGCTGCAGAGGCTGCGGGCAGCTTTGCAGCCCATCGCTCAACCGCTGCGCCACCAGGGGAGGCCCCTGAATTAAATTTTGAGGAAGTGATCAGAAAGGTGAGTGATGGGAGAAAATGGCATTCGAGGCAGAGTGAGGGCAGACACTGTGACACAAACAAGCGGAACCAAGGCCAGATTGACTCCATTTTCCCAGGCTACACAAACCTCATCTAACTTTTTTTTTTTTTAAAGATTTATTTATTTAGGGCCTCCCCTGGTGGCGCAGCGGTTGAGCGCTGGGCTGCGAGACTGCCAGCAGCCTCTGCAGCGCCGGTTCTTTCCCCGGCCTACAGCGAGTGTCCCACAAAAAAAAAAAAAAAAAATTATTTATGCATACAAGATCTGGGGTACAGGCCAGAGGTGCGGGGGGTGAGAGGATTCACAAGAGACGGAGCTGGGAACAGAACAGGCAGACTGACTGAAATACACTGGTGAGGAGAGACAGGAGAGGTCTGCTGCACCATGTGGGTTTCTCCCTGGCCAACCGGGGATCAAACTTGTGCCGCAGAGGCTGTGGATTACTTCATAGTGCGGTGCTTAACCCCTTGCGCCACCAAGGAGGCCTCATCTAACTTTTTTCTAAGACTTGCTGTCACAGACACTACAAAACCCTATGTGCAAATGGAACCACTGGAATACATGCAGAAGCAACTAAACTTGAACCGAATTCCAGGCTAGTCAGAGCCAAGAAACAGCAGAAGAGTGGGTACTACCCCCAGGGGAGGGCCCCACCAACGGAAATTCAGAACTCCAGTTATCCCAAGAAAAGCCTCTTCATGCTTCATGTATCAACTGCCTTGTAGCTAGCCAATGAACTTCAGACAGGTTCACCTTTCTTTGCCTTTGGCCTGCTCCTTAGCCAATAAAATATAACTCCTTTGTTCTCTCTCTCTCTTTTTTAAAGATTTATTTATTCATGCGTACAGAACGGGACACAGGCCAGAGGTGCAGGAGGGTGAGAGGACTCACCAGAGACAGTGGGGAACAGAACAGGCAGACTGACTGAAATACACTGCTGAGAGGAGCAGCGGGCGAGCCAGGAGAGTATGCCTCGCCATGTGGGCATCTCGCCAGCTGGCTGGGATCAAACCTGCACTGTAGAGGCTGTGGACAGCTTCACAGCACTGTGCTCAACCACCTGTGCCACCAGGGAGGCCGTAACTCCTTTGTTCTCAACCCCTGCCCCCACAAGACCTGTGTAGTCTCATTCTCTTTCTTTTTTTTTTAAAAAAAGATTTATTTATTTATGCATACGACAGCTGAGGTGTAGGCCAGAGTTTTGGGGGGTGAGATGATTCACCAGAGTGGGGGACAAAACAGGCAGATAGAAATACACTGCTGAGGGGAGCAGAGGGCAAGACAGGAGAGGTCTGCTGCGCCATGTGGGTCAGCTCTCTGGTGGGGGATGGAACTCCTGCTGCAGTGGCTGCGGACAGCTTCATAGTGCTGAGACTTAACCCCTTGCGCCACCCGGGGAGTCCCTCATTCTCTTTCTTTCTTTCTTTCTTTTTTGCTGGACCCTCGCCAGCGGCCCTGGAACCAACGGGCGCTGCAGAGGCTTCGGGCAGCCTCACAGCCCAGCACTCAGCCGCTGCGCCACCAGGGGAGGCCCCCTCATTCTCTTTCTTAACCAGGGAAGCAGATTCAAGTTTTTTTCCTGCCTTCTTGCCAGTCAATTTGCAATAAACCTTCTTTCTTTTCTGAAAACCTGATGTCATAGTATCAGCCTCTGTGCACATTGGGTAACGAGCCCATTTTTTGGCAACACAAGCAAATGACCTACAATTTACCAAGTTGAGGTCTGAAGAGAGAGCAAAGAGCAAAGGTCAGGGGGCAAAGGCTGGAGACAGAGGGGGAAAGGCAGGAGGTGGCAGAACAGGACTCGCGAACTACCGTCTGCATTCTCTATGACCCAGCAAGTCCCCTTCTGGGCGTGTGTGTCGGGGGAACCCAAGACCACCCCCAAGTTCGATAGTTTACTGAGGGGGCTCATGGAACTCTGCACAAGGTTGTACTTGTGGCTAAAATTTATCACAGCAACAGGAAACAAAACACAACCACACAGGGAAGAGGGACATCGGGGGAACTCCAGGAAGCACCAGGCACACGCTTCCCCCCTCCCCGTGGGGTCACACAGGACGTGCTGGCTGCCCCCAGCCCCCGTGGAGTTCTGACAACGCAGGTAAAGTGCTGTTTACCAGGGGCGCTCCTTAGAGACTCAGTGCCCTGGGGTTTTCACTGGGAGCTGGTCACATCAATTACGGAAATTCCAATTCCTAGAAGGAAAGTAGATGTTTAGCATAAACCACATTGTTTAATACCCAAAAATTATGAGTAAGGAAAATAGCGATTTGGAGTGATGACTGAATCCTCACAGTTAATGTGAGATAAATTTTCAAGGGGGCAAAGTTTTCCCCTGAGGTGACCCCCTACTTTGAGGGATGCATAGGAGTAGGGATCTGCCCTCCCGCTTACACCTAAAGACTAGACTGGTATGGGGCCTCCCTGGTGGCACAAGGGGTTAAGATACCACCTATGAAGCTATCAGCAACCACTGCAGCACGAGTTCGATCCCCAACCAGGGAGCTACCCACATGGTGCAGCGGACCTCTCCTGGCTCGCCTGCTGCTCCCCTCAGCAGTGTATTTCAGTCAGTCTGCCTGTTCTGTTCCCCGCTCTGTCTCTGGTGAATTCTCTCACCCCCCACACTTCTGACCTGTACCCCAGTTCTTGTACGCATAAATAAATCTTATATAAAAAAAAAAAAGACTAGACTGGTGTGAAGGCGGAGATGAGGTGGAGGTGGTGGCTGCTTTCTGAGGAAGTACCCAGTCTGAGACCTCACAGAGCTATTTGGGACTCCCTTGTCTTTGTTGGAAACAAAAACAAAGGAACCCCCCTCCCCCGCCTAGTTTGCAGAGTCTAGGCACAGCAACTCACCCTTGTCAGGTGGGGATGGGGACGGGTGGGAACTTTCCTGAAATCTAGGTCCTCAGCGGGCCTTTCTAACAACAGGCTATCGGGGATCAGGTTAACCTTCTGTACGACACGCGTGATGCAGAACTGCTCACGTGGCCCATGGGATGTGTGCAAGCTGCTCGTGGCAGGGCACTTGCTGGTCGCTGGGGTGCCCAGGCAATCTGGGCATCTCGAGGGGGCTGTGGATGGGTGTAGCGTGGTGGAATACCATGCAGCAGCCGAAGCCACGGATTCTATGTCTGTGTAGTAACAGGAATGGATCTGAAAAAAGTATTGAGAAAAAAGAGACAAGACGAACTACCTAACTCAGTACCATGAATGTTAATTTAAAATATACTGATACAAAAATAGGTGTGTACAGGTGCCTTTATATGAATTTCAGAACGAGGAAGCTGTGAGAAATCTGGGAGCGACTTCTCCAATCACCCTGGAAGAGGTGGTGATGGCAATGGGGCACGAGCCGCATCTGGAACACTGGTCACGATCTCTCAGAGGTTGCGCGCTGGTTGCACAGGTGTTTTCGCTGCGTGAAAATGGATCCAGCTGTGCAAGAACGATGTGTGCATGCTACATGGCTATGAAATTGACACTGAAACTAAAAATACATTCATGAAAAACAGCAATATCCATTTTGCAAGAGCATCTATTGAAATGATCATCTATGGGGGAGGGAAGTGAGAGTAGGGAACTGAGATCTCTCTCTCTCTCTCTCTCTCTCTCTCTCTCTCACACACACACACACACACACACACGCACAACAGGCCATACATGGATCAGTGTTGTTAATATGCCACCATGGGGGCCAGATCAGGCCACCTCCTGATGTGCCAAAGCAGCATGTTGATTATTTTGAATTAAAGAGTCATTGAATGAATGAGTGATAGCCTGAACGTCCCTTCTGCTAAAAGCAGTTTTTTCTGACCCTCCTCCCCTCTGTACCTCCTGAAATCAGGAAATGGGAGCGGTGTCTTCTCTTCTTTTTTATTTTTTTTAAAGATTTATTTATTTATGCATGCAAGAGCTGGGGTATAGGTCAGAGATGCTGGGGGAGTGGTGAGAGGATTCACCAGAGACAGAGTGGGGAGCAGAACAGGCAGACTGACGAAACACAGTGCTGAGGGGAGCAGCGGGTGAGACAGGAGAGGTCTGCTGAGCCATGTGGGTTGCTCCCTGGCCGGCTGGGATCAAAATCATGCTGCAGAGGCTGCAGATTGCTTCATAGTGTGGTGCTTAACCCTTGCGCCACCAGGGAGGCCCCTGTCTTCTCTTCTTGCAGTCTCTTCTTACACTGAGTTGGATACATGCTGATGGTTACAACGGGAAGGGAAAGCCGGGTTAAAAAAAAAAAAAGCTCACTCAGTTGTCTGAAACTTCCAAGAATTTCTTTGTCCTGTCTGTTCTTCACAGATTGATTCCTTCTTTGTCTAAAAGCTTTATAAACTGTTTTTGGACATTCGCTGGCTTCCATATTTTATGGGCCCTGTGTGCACAAAATTGAATTGTCTTTTTTTTAAGATTTATTTATTTATGCATACAAGATCTGGGGTACAGGCCAGAGGTGCGGGGGTGAGAGGATTCACCAGAGACAGAGTGGGGAACAGAACAGGCAGACTGACTGAAATACACTGCTGCGGGGAGCAGCCGGGAGACAGGAGAGGGCTGCTGCGCCATGTGGGTAGGGACCGGGGATTGAACTCGTGCTGCAGAGGCTGAGGATAGCTTTACAGGGCTGTGCTTAACCCCTTGCACCACCAGGGAGACCCTGAATGGTCTTTTTTCTTGCCACTCTCACTCTTGTCAATTTAATGTTGGCCCGGCCAAAGGAACCAAAGGAAGTGTGGGGGGGAGTCGTGTACCCCCCACCCCTGCAATTTTCCCCACAGTAACAGGTGTAATTTGACTTTCTGCTCCTGGGGTTAAAAGCAAAGGGCCAACATGAAAAAATATTACTGTGCTCTCTCCATTCAGCGACACCCACTGTGGAAGGTGATTCCTTTGTGGTGTTTTTGAGTCTGTATTTGTCTCTCCAGCTTTCTAAGAGGGTTGTAACCCACCCGCACACGCTTGCTTTCCAACTCAGAAGCCTCCCCCCCCCCCCAGCTTTGGTCATACAGAGGCTGCTCAGGTCTACACAGCTCGCTGAGTGCGCTAGTGAGAAGGAGAGACGAATTCTGTTCAGATGTCTGAAAAGACTATGAGAAGCTCACTCTTGGGCCTCCCTGGTGGCACAAGGGGTTAAGTCTCAGCACTATGAAGCTGTCTGCAGCATGAGTTTGCTTTCCTACCCCCCAGGGAGCAGCAGACCTCTCCTGCTTGCCGGCTGTTCCCCTCAGCAGTGTATTTTAGTAGATCTGCCTGTCCTGCTCCCTACTCTGTCTCTGGTGAATCCTCTCACCCTCCTGCACCTCTGCCCTACACCCCAGTTTCTGTATGCATAAATAAATAAATCTTTAAAAAATAAAAAAAGAGCTCACACTTAAGCTGCAGCAGAATCCACGGGAGAGCTTTTTAAAGCAGAGTGCTGGCCCCAACCGCAGAGGTCCTGACTTGGTAGAGCAGGGGTGGGGCCCAAGAATGTGCATTTCTAGCAAGTTTCCTGCTGCTGCTGCTGCTGCTGCTGCTGCTGCTGCTGCTGCTGGCCCCAGAAATTCGCCTTTAGCAGCACTGAAAGCTCCAAAGGGGGAGAAGCAGTCATTTCTGCTTAACACACTCTCCTTCCCCAGGGCTTCCTGTAGGCTTCAGAACAAACTTCAGCCCTGGCTGCTATCTAGGTGGTGTTGCCTGAGAAGGGAAGCAGATCCCACAGACAAAGGAGGAAGGTTTACAAAGAGGGAGATAAGTGCAGGGGTCAGCGCACAACTCGTGCCACAGCCCCGTCTTCCATCCAGGTGAAAGATGGGATGGTCTGAGCTTCCAGCTGAGGAAATCGAGCCATAGTCAAGTTCACCAAGGAAATGTGAGTACATGTCCAAGCAGAGACCTCTGTCACTACTTATGTGATGACCCTGCTCGAAGAAAGAATGTGTCACAGAAGGGAGTCTAGACAGGGCTTCCTAACATTTTTACACACAAAAGTCATATTTGCATTATTCATTTGAGAGTGCCTGTGAGGAGCTTAGTTAAAAAAGAAAAAAAACCTTTCCTTTATAGAGTACAATATAATGATATAAAACAAAGAATTTGTATAGCATTGTAATAAACTTACTATACAATGTACAGCCATCCTTTCTTGGGGCAGGCCTGGGGCCTATTGCCAGCAGCTAGAGACCCACAGCACTGGCTGGGAAGCTCTGCTCCAGAGCCCAGGGACCCAAAGAGAGGAACTTGGTAATGTTCCACCCGCTGGAGGGAAAGAGACAGGCCTGGCTGACTACACTGGCGGTGTATGAGTTAATGATGGCTGTGTAACAAAACTTAGCAGGATAAAAGCTTGCTGAGCACTTACTATCTTACATCATGTCTCCGAGCCTTTGCACAGGCCTAGAATGCTGTCCCCTTGGCCTCTGTGCAAAAGACTCCATCTGTTTCTTGAAAACCCAACTCAGACTATGTGACCCCTGGGAAGTTGTAGGAGACACTTTGGGAGACCCGCTCAGATCCCCTGAGATCTCTCTCTTTTTTAAAAGATTTATTTATGCATACAAGAGCTGGGGTACAGGCCAGAGGTGTGTGTGTGGGGGGTGAGAGGATTCACCAGAGACAGAGTGGGGAACAGAGCAGGCAGACTGACTGAAATACACTGCTGGGGGGAGCAGCAGGCGAGGCAGGAGAGGTCTGCTGCACCATGTGGGTTGCTCCCTGGCTGGCTGGGGATCGAGCTCGTATTGCAGAGGTTGCGGACAGCTTCATGGGTTGCGTCTTGACCCCCTGCGCCACCAGGGAGCCCCCCCCCCCCCGAGATTTCCTTAACCTGCTCCAAGAGCGTGCTGCTAATGGGCCACACCTGCAGCCTTCACCATGGCCCTTAGGTGATTGGGGCCACTTAGGGTGGAGCTTCCCAGAGTGGGGCATCTTTAAGGACTGACTGGTGTTAGGGGCAGAATGTAGGTCCTTTCCCTGTCCTGGGGCAGACGGGCTCTGAGGTAAGATGTGTGCTCCAGGGCTGCCCACCAGTTCAGGCTGAAGCTAGACTTCTGAAAGCAAGGCCTCGCTGGGCTGCTTTTCCTCTCCTCCCCTGATTCCCTCACTCCCTAAGAGTGCGACACACACACACACACACACACACACACACACCCCACACACACCCCCACCCCCCGCTCCTCACTGGAGTATCAGCTTCAGAACAGTGTAGTGGCTTATTTCTCCCCAAACATAGACCAAGTCTCACGAATATTTGTTTCCTTTGTCCAGATGGAAATGATTGAAACCCAAAAGATCCTGGCTTGAAGTACCCACTGGAGAGGATTTGCAAGTAATGAAGCTGGGGGCTACAAAGGAAGCCTTTTGACACCTTGCTCTAAGCTGTGTAGAAAAAACTCTCTCTCACACACAAAAAGACATAGCTCTTGTGGATTATCACTGCCAAGCTAAGCCACTAGAATTCAGCCCTGGGACCTCTCTGGCTGCCAGCTGCCTGCATGTTACAGTAAAATCACCAGGCTGTTTCAAAAGTGAGTGCCACATCTCTCAGTAAGTTGGGGAGAATCAACTCTTGGTGACTGGGACCACACCTGACATTAGGGTTACCACCTAGGAGACAATGTTCCAGGGCATGGGTGGGGGCTGCCTGCAGTTCAGAGGAAGGAGCTCCTAGAGGCAGGAAGGTATTAGCCAAGTGTCAAGACAGAGGAGGAAGGCAGAAGGTCATGGTAGCCAAAGTCAAACTCATAGTAGTCAGGGTCAAGTTCAGCAGAAGTTCCTGAGCTAGTTCTAAGAATTTAACTGGAGACAACAAAAGCAAAAATCAATAAGTAGGACAATATAAACTCAAAAGTTCCCACACAGCAAAAGAAACAATTAACGAAATGAAAAAAACCTACAGAATGGAAGAAAAACTTTGCGTTCCATGTATCAGGTAAGGGGTTAAAATCCAAAATATATGAAGAAAGCATACAACTTAACAAAAATAATGACAATCTGATTAATCAATGGGGAGAATTAAATATAGACATTTTCCCAAAGAAGACATGTAAGTAGCCAACCGGTACACGAAGAGATACTCAACTTAATTATCATTAAGGAAATGAAAATCAAAACCACAATGAGATATTACCTCATACCTGTCAGAATGGCCGTCATCAAGAAGAGGAGCAGGGCCTCCCTGGTGGTGCAGGAGTTGGGGACACAGTGCTATCGAGATATCGCCAGCCACTGCAACATAAGTTTGATCACTGGCCAGGGAGCTCCCCGCAGCGGTGTATTGCAGTAAATCTGCCTGTTCTGCTCCCCACTCTGTCTCTGGTGAATCCTCTTACCCCCACACCTGAGGCCTGCACCCCAGTTCTTGTATGCATAAATGAATAGATTTTTAAAAAAATAAAAAGAAGAGACATTAGGTCTTGGCAAAGACGTGCAGAAAAGTGAACCCTTGAGCACTGTTGGTGGGAATGTAAATTGGCCCAACCAGTATGAAAACCAGTATGGAAGGTTTTCGAAAAATTAAAAATAGAACTACCATATGATCCAGCAATTGCACTACTGGGTAGATACACAAAAGAAATGAAAACAGTATTTGTCAGAGATATATGCACTCCCAGGTTTATTGCAACATTGTTCACAATTGCCAAGATAGGTAAACAAACTAGATGCCCATCAAGTGATGAATGGGGGAAAATGCATATGTAGACAATGGAATATTATTCAGCCATGAGAGAGGAGTATAGTCTGCCATTCGTGACAAGATGCATGGACCTTGGGCACATTAGGCTAACTGAGAGAAGGCAGACAAAGAAAGACAAATACTGTATTAATGATATGTGAACTCTAAAGACATTAAGGCTGTGGAAAAAAAAAAACAAAGTTTAACCCCTGTGCCACCAGGGAGGCCCAAGAGGGAACTCTTTCTGCCTAACTGCCTTCAAACTGGCACATTGTTTTTCTCACTTTGGACTGAAACTGAAACACTGGCTCTTTTAGGGTCTGGAGCCTGCTGTCATTGGGACCAGATCTCTGGGTTTGCTGACAACATATCTTGGGACTTGTTAGCCTTCATAATTACATGAGCCAATTCTTTCTTTACTTTTTTTCAATTCTTTATAATAAATCTTTTCACACACATGCACACACACACACACACACACACACCATTGGTTCTTTTTCTCTGGAGAACCTTGGCTAACACACTGGATAAATAATAAATATTTCAGAGGGCCCCGTGACTTTTTGGCCCAGTCTTAGGTAATATATATCCTTATAGTCCCTCAAAGTCACACATACAGCCTCTCTTCCATAATTAGAATATCCTGTCCAAGATACTCTTCATAACACCATCCCCCGGTTCAGGCCTGCTTCCAGTTGGAATCCTCCAGCAGTAAGTAGGTGTGACTGGCTCCTTATTTCTCCACCTTGCACTTCCCTTTCCCTTCCCTCCCTGGAGTTCCTCAGGGGTAGGATGTACCAGAGTGAGAAATGGTGACCTAGTTCTCTGCCTGGGCCTGGCAGGCCTCTACAGATGGTTCTCTCTCCCCTGAGAGTTTTCATGGACGCTTCAAAGATGCTCACTGCCTGGGCCCTCTCCTGAGGTTGTGGATACAGAGACATGGGTGTCACCTCCCCTAACCCGGGGCACTGAGCAGTACCCTCCAGCTTCTTTATGCTGAAGTCTCCTCATCTTCTACCCTGGAAGTCCTCTTGGGCAGCCTCAGAGAACCGCCATGAGACTGTCTCCTTTGGGGGCCATGAAACACCCAGAAAACCTTTCTCCTAACACACCCTGGAAGGAGAGCTAATCTAATAGGGCAGTACTCCCTGTCTTGGCTACCATTACAGCCAGGCTGGGGTCACTTGCCTTCAGAACTCCTGGGTGGGAGTAGACCCCAAGTTCATAGTTCACTTTAGCTTTCTCAGGCGTGAAGCTGAAAAGGTTCCCACTGACCCAGGCAGCAGCACCTCCCTCTGCTGCACGCACACCTCTCACCCGGCCCTGGCATCTTTGTGGCTGGGTCTGGGCCTGAGGGAATCCGCTGTGGCACTGGACACATGGACAAGCACCCTGGGGGCAAGCCTTGACCTATTTGGGTTTGGCGCCTGTGTGTAAACTGTTTTCTTCCATGCCTCAGGCGGAACATTTGGAGGCACATTTCATTTGGCGCCTCAGAAAATCCCCAGTGACATCAGCCCCAGTTACCAGCAATAGTGATGTGCTCTAGCTGGCACCCCTCCTTCCCTGTCTCGCCGGTCCCTGCCCTCACTCTTGTTCCTCGGGACCACTCCACCAAACTGCACACTTTTGTGCAGACTCTGCTTTTGGGGGGTGAGGAGGAGACAGTCTCAGATGGACCCCTCATTAGCCTGGGTTAACAGGCATCACCTACCCACCTACATCCTTCCCTGTGCACCCTCTCTTTGCTGGGTGGGTGAAGTTTCAGGCACAGCAACTATTTCCCTCTATCCCCCAAATCTCTTCATCTATTTCCCCTACTCCAGTCTTCAGACTGCTGCCCTTGACTTCCAGAATGACTGGACAGGCCCACGGACCATTTCTTTTGTAAATCTCTACATGGTGGTAATATGCTAATTTGGCACCTCATTGGAAAGATCACTTTTTACTGTCACTTGATATCTCTGCAGAAGCATCATTTTCATTTCCTATTCTATACTAATCATTCAACCCAGAGGTCCTTTTCCAGAAAACAAGGACATCTAGTTTTTTTTTAGTGCCTATAACATGATTTCCAGTTTTACCATGCTGTTCACCACCTCCCCCCACAACCACCTGTCCTGGGCTAGGTTATTAACATCCGTCTGCATCTATACCTACTCCCTTCCCACTCCTGGGGCCACAGCGAGGTGCAATCCACCTAAGGCCTGCCTGGCAGCCAGTCCATGATTCCCTCTGCCTAAATACCATGCAGCTATAAATGCAGCCTACGACTGTGTTCGTTTTAGCAGCCACGTCATCGGGCTACTTGACAGTACTCCGAATCCCTACTTCCTAATGCCTGCTGGACATTTCAACCTGATGCCTGCAGGCTCCTCAGATTAATAAGTCTGCAGCAACCCATTATGTCCTCCCACTGAGCTCTGTCTCATGTATCTGTGATCTCAGTGGATGGAGTCATCCAGTGTCCTGGGCTTGCCACCCAGAGACCTTCCTAAGGCCTCGCACCCCTCCTCCCCACCCCGTCCATTCCATCCCACCCCACCTATCCCTAGGCCTCTGTGTTCTTTGGCTCAAACCTCTCCATTCCCACTGCCTCCTCAGATCTTCTGCCTCCAGATATTTTTCTCCAAGTCAACTCAGATCTCGTTTTTCTGGTTGGAAACTCTTGCAGCTTTTTATGGGCCATATGATCAGCAAGCTTTCCATTCATGAACAAGGCATGCAATCTTCACAAGCTGGGCTTCACAGCCTTCCTTAGCCTCAGCCTCTGTCCATGTACAAGGCCCACGATGAGGCCTCCCTTGAAGGTCAATACCTCAGGTCTAGGGGGACTGTGGTTTAAAGCTCTCTGGTCCTCTCCATTTCCACCACGAAGTTCTTGAATTCTGGTCCCTGACAGTAACCTGGTGACTGTGATTTTCCAGCCTTAGTCATTATTTTCTCATCATTTTATTTCTATATTGAGTCAGGTGTCAAGATGACTGGCTGCTATTAATGTTCAAAGTCTCAGGATCATCCTGACTGCATCAAAATAACAGCCATCTGAGTATATACTCCCCAATCTCCTGGGAGCATCAAGTGGCCCAGGCTCATTAAAAAGCGACACAGTGTCCTGTATACTCCATTCTTAGTACCCAGGCTTGGGTGATCGCCACCCACGCCTCTCAGCGGTTGGTGACATCCTGAGAGATTAACCTGGGGCACTTTCAAAGTACCTGCTTGGGTCCATGGTTCCATGGAGGCTGATGGGCAGGCACAGCTTGTTCAGGGAGGGACCCAGGGGATCCCTCAAGCATGTGCACAAAGTGACCGAATCCACAAGGTGGAAGGCATCAGACTGTCAGTGGCTAGTTCTCACCACGGGACCTATCAGCCCGAGGTGGTAATCCCCAGAAATGACTGGTAAAATCTGATGATGGGTATTTGCACTTCTGGGGAGAAGATTCACAATTTTTATCATGTTCTCAAAGAGGTTTGTTACCTAAAGGAGGTTCAGAAAAAGAAGAAAGCAACCTTACAGAATTACTATTTTGTTAGAACGTTTCTTTCTGATTATGTAAATAGTATATATTCATTGTGAAATTGGAAAATAAAAGAGGACAAAGACAACTCTAAAGTCACCCTGATTCCACCATCCATGTTGATGTTTGGGTGTGTATCCCTCCAATTCTGTTTCTGTGCACATTACCCCTCTAACTCTGTGCAAGATGCTCTTTCTTGATCTGCTTCTTTCTACTTGAGATATCATGGACATTCTCCCAGCTCATTAAATATCCTAGAACTGGATGACTTATATGGCTTCAGAATATTCGGTTATTTAGATACCTTATTTATCTCACATTGCTTCCTGTTTTTTTTCGTGTTATAAAAAATGTTGAGGTAAACATCCTCTTATACACATTTTTCAATATTTGTTTTCTTTTAATAGAACTTTAGATGTGGGATTTTTAAATTCAAGTTTGTAAACACTATTATTTAAGGATTTTGACATTGATAATGTATTCTCCATAAAGGTTGTTTGCAATTTATTCTTCCACAACAGCTGGTGAGAATTCTCATTCCTTTACATCTTTTTGTGATCAGTTGTCATTGGGTGTTATCTTTGGGAGGGAGCAGAGGGGATTTTTTCCAACGTGAGAGGGGAAATATCGCATCTCAGGTTTTACTGGAGTCTCATGTAGTGTCAGGTCCATGCCCACGCCGTGGTTCGCACAGTTGACATTGCCTGAGAGTTCTCTCCAGAGTTTTGGCAGCCCTGACAGGTGCTATTCAGATGACTCTGCTTTTCTTTGCCTGTTCAGGAGATCTGAGACACGGAGACAGCTTAATTTCCAGGCAGTCATTAGCTTAGAGTCCAGGAGATGGAGTGGCAGCAAATAAATAGCTGGTGGCTCTTTAAAAAGATTCCCTCCTCTTCCTCCTAAGTTAAAATTTCTATGTGCTGTGAAAGTGGAAGAATTGTGGCTCATCCCAAAGACCTCCTGATATGCCCACAATTTTCTGGAAATTAAAGAAAAATGGGCATGTTTGGATACAAACCATTCATAATTAACAAACATCTGCATAAAGGCATTTCCTACATGTTGGGGAGTCCAGAAACTAAGATTATATTTCTGACTTCTCTAGGATTGCCCAGGGTGATACACTTTGTCAAGTAAATCATAATATTTGTTGCAAATCCACATGTTGGTCTAGCTGGAGTGCTGAAAGTCAGTCAGTGAACTGGCTGAGGGGTGCCTATGCGCGAAGAATGCTGTGGTAGGAGCTGGAGAAGGATTCTGCTTTTTGGTTTTGGATCTCAGTGCTGGCCTATGGGGTGTGGCAGAATCCTTTGATTGAGGGGTGTGGAAGAATCCCATGGGCTGGGTTGACTATTGTCCCTCCTTCCTGTTGGGGCCACTGCTGCTGTCACACTGCTCCCATTGTCTTCTCAGCCTTTGGGTAGCACATCCTGTAGGGCCCTGCTGAAGGAAAGCAGATAAATTTGGAAAATGACCCCAGAGGTCAAGGCCACCAGCCCAGACAGTGGTGTTTCCAAGCTGGCCAGTGGCAGCTTCTGTTTAAGTGGGAAATTGGTTCTAAAGGGAAATTTCAGCACTTCTCTGATTTACAGTAAGGCTAAAGGTTTCAATGGATGGAGACAAGCAACTTGGTCCTGAAACAACACAGAACATTCCAAATTCCCACATCAACTTTGCTTTTTATTTATTTTTAAATTTTTTTCAACTTTGCTTTTTATTTTTTATATTTTTTAAAGATTTATTTATGCATACAAGAGCCTGGGCACAGGTCAGAAGTGTGGGGGATGAGAGGATTCACCAGAGACAGAGTGGGGAACAGAACAGGCAGATCTACTGAAATACACTGCTGAGGGGAGCAGTGGGCGAGTCAGGAGAGGTCTGCTGCATCATGCAGATTTCTCCCTGACTGGCCCAGGATCGAACACGTGCTGCAGAGGCTGTGGATTGCTTCATAGTGCGGTGCTTAATCCCTTGCGCCACCAGGGAGGCCCCCAACTTCGCTTTTTAAAAACTCAATGTCATACAACCCAATTCAAGTTCATGATATCACTCCAAGGAATGAAGCGAATGAACAGGCGAGAGTCAGATACAAAGGTGGTGTGTCCACAAAATGCCATTTTGAAGTTTGTGGCTTGGAGCGTGGAATTCTTTTTCCCATAGAAAAATAGCAATGTTTAAAACGGTTGTTAGATTCTTAGGCCAGGCCTCAAAATTCTATATAAGTCATATTATGATTGAAATACTCATCTAACTAAAAATTAGTAGGTAACAAATTTAACTTTTGCAACAACAATAAAAACAAAACAGTTTCAGAATGGAAAATAAGACAGTTTTCATTTTCTGAAGCACTAGTGCTTGCAGAAACCAGAGCTAACTGAAAGTAAAGAAAAAGCTGTTAATTTTGGATAAGGCTTTACTAGGTGCTTCTGGGAAATCTCAAAAGATTTAGGACTTAAAGTCACTGGTTCTTTTTTTCCTAATTTTATTGCATAAGCTATGGCCTTTTTTTTTTTCTTCAGTATCACTGTAGCATAAAAACTGCTCTGGTTTAACATCAGCTATGATTGGATGGGGTTTGGCCTGGTACATGGAATAAAAAGAGGGAGAGATTTTTTTTAAGGTTTATTTTATTATGCATACAAGAACTGGGGTGTAGGCCAGAGGTATGGGGGGATGAGAGGATTCACCAGAGACAGAGTGGGGAGCAGACCAGGCAGATTGACTGAAATACATTCTGAGGGGAGCAGCGGGCGAGACAGGAGAGGTCTGCTGCGCCATGTGGGTCACCTCCCTGGCCAGGGATTGAACTCATGCTGCAGAGGCTGTGGATAGCCTCATAGGTTGCATCTTAACCCTTTGTGCCACCAGGGAGGCCCAAAAGAGGGAGAGATTTTACTGAAGTAGTAATGTACTGATAGGAAAGCTCTAGGAGATAAAGGTAAAAGGTGAGAGAGGACATGGGTGAGAAAGGATCATCTGAAGTGGAATTACTTCTCAGGCTTGGTGACGGATGGCAGTGAGGGGAAAGTATGGTAGGGTAAGGAAGGCTTGACTCTGCCAGTGTCCCAGGCCTTAGTGTCTGAGAACTAGGTGCCATGACTAGAGTGTTGAGAAAGGTATGGAAGGCTCCATGCGTGTCTGGTTATTCACATCTGAGACCTGCTTTAATAGCAGTGTTCGAAACTGAGAGCATGCCTGCTCACTAGTGCCAGCCTATCAGAGCTTATTGCCAAAAATGGGCCCTCCCATGTACTGGTGCTCATGTTCTTGGATCCTGGCTGACCCTGAGACATGCTTTTTGGCTAAAGGAACACTGTGGAATGACACTGTGTGACTTGTAACGCTAGGTCTAAGAAAGAAATCTTGTAACTACCACCTGGGTCTTCTGGAACATGCACTCCAGGAAAAGTCAGCTGCCATGATGTCCTCACAAAGCCAAGTTCTCTGAGGCTGCTGTGCTGTAAGGAAGCTCACACTGCTTTCCACTTGCTCTTGCCCTTGTGACACGCACGAGTGAGGAAGATTCAGGTAAGTCCAGGCTTATCCATCATCTGACTGCAGCCAAACTCAGAATCTCAAGGAAGAATCACTTGGCGGAGCTTGTTATTATCCTTCGAAACAGTGAGGAATAATAAATGAGTGGTTGTTTTAAGCTACTAAGTTTTGGGATGTCTTTTGCACAGCAATAGATTACCGGAACCCAAATTAAGCTCCAAACTCGCTTCCTACAAAAACTTGCTTCCTACATAGCATGCTAACATTTCAGTTCCAACTACCATGTTCTGGGATGTGTGTACCATCCTTCAATATGCTCAGCACAAGGGAGCATAGAGAACCTTCCAGCATGTTCTGCTTTTAGATCTCAATTCCTTTTTCCTTAAATCTCACTCATGGGCCCTCTGTTAGGCTGGAAGTGTAGTAATCACAATTAAGGAAGAGAAACTAAGTCATAAGGACCATGAATCTATTGAATGAATAAAGGCAACATTAGCTACTCATAGCATTCTGGTGGGGCAGCCTTGGTGGAACCCCAGAAATACCTCCGGACCAACGTTCTGTAGCCAACTGGGAAAATGGCTTCCTTTCTCTACAGTTTCATAGCTCTTAGTTAAAACCTCTTACATGTTTCTCTAGGATGTCTTTCTATGAACCAGGTCCTTCTGGATACACAGAGCAGTGCAGTGTGTTTCAGAGACTGGCTTAAAGAATTAAAGGAGGGGGGCCTCCACGGTGGTGCAGCGGTTGAGCGCTGGGTTGCGAAGCTGCCCGCGGCCTCTGCGGCGCCGGTTCGATCCCCAGCTGCTCCCCGGCCACCGGAGGAGGGTCCCGCATGGCGCGCAGACCTCTCCTGCTGCCCGCTGCTCCCCTCAGCAGTGTACTTCGGTCCTTCTGCCTGCTCTGCTCCCCGCTCTGGCTCTGGTGAATTCTCTCACCCTCCCGGCTTCTGACTGTACCCAGTGCATTTATAAACAAACAAACAAACAAAAACCAAGCAAACAAACAAACAAACAAACAAACAAACAAACAAATAAATAAATAAAAAAGAATTAAAGGAGGAAGGGCCTCCCTGGTGGTGCAAGGGGTTAAGATGCAACCTACAAAGCTATCTGCAGCCACTGCAGCACGGGTTTGATCCCGGGCTGGCCAGGGAGCTACCCACATGGCGCAGCAGACCTCTCCTGCCTCGCCTGCTGCCCCCCTCAGCAGTGTATTTCAGTCAGTCTGCCTGTTCTGTTCCCCACTCTGTCTCTGGTGAATCCTCTCAGGAACCCTGCACCTCTGGCCTGTACCCCAGTTCTTATATGCATAAATAAATAAATCTTTAATTAAAAAAAAGGAATCAAAGAAGGGAAAAACAAGTGGGCACACTGCCTGCAATCCCTCGTGCTGTGGAAATGACTTTAACAGAGTAGTCATTTTCTTGGTGAGTTTTCACTGGGTTATTATTGTTTTTATGAGGAGTCTAGTAGACTCATCCTTGAACAATTACACAAATTAAGGTAGGATAACACAGTCACAGAGCTGACCGGGAGATGTCAGTTTCACCAATTCCAGCCTCTCGGAACAAAACATGTGATTATGTTAGGAGAGCTGATAAGACATGGAATTTGTGTGTGTGTTGGGGGGCGAGGGGGGTGGTCTGTGGCCCTGGCGAGGTCATCACCAGGGGTTGCTTTCCTCCTTCTACCTGGAATGCTGCCATGAAACACAGATGGTCTACTCAGAAACGTTTGCCTAGTGAATGAATCTATGACTTAGAAGTCCCGAAACTGAGTAACTTGGAGTCAGGTAACCCACAGGGATGCTATAAATAGCCTGACTGAAAGCAGCTCCATTCATGCTGTAATTGAGTTACACCCTAGCTAATGATACAGGGTATTCACCCAGGCTGAGAACAGGCAAAAATATAGAATGTTACCAAGGACGCCTTCAGGGGAAAAAGAAAGAAAGAAAGAATCCTCATTCCCGGACTTTATGGACGCCCTGTATATCAACATCAGATATTTCTGATCTTTTACTGGTTTGATCTCAGAGGCCATAACAAATCTTTTTTTGTTTTGGAGGGCTTTGTTCAAAACCCTGTGTGGCATAAACCCTATTGTCTGTGCAAGGGACCTTGCAGAGAGGCGGGGCTCAGAAGTGACAAAGGTGCTTGTGAGCCTGGCTGTCATGGTTTCTCTTGGGGTCCTGAAGGGCATTTTGAGGAGAGAAGCAGGCACCCAGAGAAGCTGGCAGGCAGCAGCATGCTAAGGGAGGGTGCCGTGTTCCAGCCCCTCCCTAGCAGTGCGGGGGCTGAAAGACCAGGAATGGTGACAGGAATGGCAGAGAAGGCGGGAGCAGCACAAGAAGGGGTCTGATCCCATCCCCACAGCCTTCGACTCCCTGGTCTTTCTTGAGAAAATATTTCCCTAAAGGGGACTTGACTTTCTTTTCTCGCTACTTTCCCATCCACTCTCTGCTGGGTCCCACTCTCTGCTGGGGGATCTAGGAGAAATGTTTTGTTATAGATTGAATGTTTGTTTCCCCTACCTGATTCTTATGTTAAAATCCTATTGTTTATTGTATTAGGAGGTGGCATTTTGGGAAGGGATTAGGTGATGAACGTGGAGCCTGTATGAATGGGGTTAGTACTTATAAAAAGAGACCTCACAGAGTTCTCTTGTCCCTTCTGCCATGTGAGGACACAGCAAGAGGGACCTCACTAGACACAGAATCCGCCGGCACCTTGACCTTGTAGTTCCCACCCTGCAGCACTGGAGAAATGAAGGTTGTTTGTAAGTCACCCAATCTATGGTATTTTGTTATAGCAGCCTCAGTGGACTAAAACAGTTCTCTAGTTGTCCTTGTGATGAGGTCAGGAAATAACACCAGAGGTTGTGACGGTTAATTAACTACCAAGTAAGAAGCCCTTCCTGCTATTAAAGTTAGATTCATTGAAGAGCATAATTGTCCAATAAACCTTTAGGGAAAAACAAAAGGAAAGTTCAGCATGCACATTGCTGACGAGTTTATATTTCTAGACACTATTAATCTTCCCGGAGCCTCAGAAAGCGCTACATTCCACATTTGTCAGAAGAATTTTACCGAGGAGGAGGGTGATGGTGATTTCAATCCCTAGAACGGAAGGATATGGGAAGGAATTGGCATTGAGCTTAAAAAGAAACCTGCGCCACTGTTGCATTATCACCATGAAACAGTAACAAAATGATTTACAACCTTAAAGGCACGTTTGAAGGCTCTAGATAGATTTTAATTGGCTCACAGTCCTCACATATGATGTAAGAAGCAGAATTTACAAGAGAGGGTATGCATAAAGAAAAAGCAAAGTTTCAAGCCAGAAATGTTGACTGGTTTCATTTTTTAAAAACTTTTAATTTTTAAATAATTATAGGTTCACAGGAAGTTGCCTAATTATAGAACAAAATGAAAACCAGGAAATAAACAGTGCACAGACCTTGTTAAGATTTCACCAGTTTTTTTTTTTTAAAGATTTATTTATTTATTTATACAAGAACTGGGGTACAGGCCAGATTCGCGGGAGGGTGAGAGGATTCACCAGAGCCAGAGTGGGGAACAGAACAGGCAGACTGACGAAATACGCTGCTGAGGGGGGCAGTGGGAGCGACAGGAGAGGTCTGCCGCCCATGTGGGACCCTCGCTGGCCGGCGGGGATCAAACCGGCGCTGCAGGGGCTGCGGACAGCTTCACAGCGCGGCGCTCAACCACTGCGCCACCAGGAGAGGCCCAAGGTTTTACCAATTTTAAATGTACTTTTGTGTGTGTGTGATCCTGCATGCACACGTGTGCACACACATCTCCATGCAAGGCTATCACGTGTAGCTTTGTGTAACCACCACCATGAGATCCAGATACTGAGTTTTACCATCACAAGTCTCCCTGAGGTCGCCTTTCTAAAGTTTCCCTATCTCTAACCCCTGGCAGTACTGAACAGTTTTCCATCTCTCCAACTGCTATTCCATTGATGTTATATAAATGGAATCTGTGGTACATGTCCTTTTATGACTTTTTTCTTTTCTTTTTTTTTAAAGATTTATTTTATTATTTATTTATTTTTATTTATTTATTCATACAGCACTGGGTACAGTCAGAAGCGCGGGAGGGTGAGAGAATTCACCAGAGCCAGAGCGGGGAGCAGAGCAGGCAGAAGGACCGAAGTACACTGCTGAGGGGAGCAGCGGGCGGCAGGAGAGGTCTGCGCGCCATGTGGGACCCTCCTCCGGTGGCCGGGGAGCAGCCGGGGATTGAACCAGTGCTGCAGAGGCTGTGGGCAGCTTCGCAACCCAGCGCTCAACCGCTGCACCACCGGGGAGGCCCCTTTTATGACTTTTTTCACTCAGCATAATTGAGTATATCAATATATCTTAGCTCAGTCTGCTATAACAAAACACCACAAAACTGCGTGACTTAGACAATAGATATTTATTTCTCACAGTTCTAGAGGCTGAAGTCCAAAATCAAGATGCTGACAGATTCAGTTCTTGGTGAGGGCTCTCTTTCTGGATCAGGAATGACCACCTTCTTGCTACACTTTTTCCTCTGTGAAGGGGCGTTGGGGAGACCGAGCTCTGGTGTCCCTTCCTCTCCTTAAAAAAGCACTAATTCCTTCATGAGGATCCCACCTTCATGATTCATCTAATCACCTCCCAAATGCACCACCTCCAAACACCATTACATTGGGGGTCAGGGCCTCAGTATATGAATTTGAGGGGGGAGACTTTAGCATTCAGGCCATAGCACAATAGTTTCTTTTTTTTTAAGATTTATTTTTTATTTATTTATACATACAAGATCTGGGGATCTGGGATATAGGCCAGAGGTGCGGGGGGTAAGGGTGGGGTGACAGAATTCACCAGAGACATAGCAGGGAGCAGTGAGCAAGACAGGAGAGGTCTGCTGAGTCATGAGGATTAGCTCCCTGGCTGGGGATTGAACTCATGCTGCAGTGGCTTGTAGTAGCTTGATAGAGCTAAGACTTTAACCCCTGTGTCACCAGGTAGGCCCAGTCTATCTCTTTTCATTGTTGAGTACTATGCTATGGTATGGATGAATTACAGTTTAACTATTCACCTGTGAAGGACATCTGGGTAGCTTTCAGTCTTTGGCTATTACAAATAAAGCTGTTATGAACATTGGTGCGGAGTTTCTTTGTGAAAACAAGTTTTCATTTCTCTGGGACAAATGCCTGAATGCCATTGCTGGGTCATATGGTAAGTCCGTTTCAGTTTTAAAAGGACCTGCCAAACTGTTTTCAAGAGTAGTGATATCATTTTACATTTCCACCAGAAATATATGAAAGATCCAGTTTCTCTGCATCCTCTCCAGTTTCGGGTGTTGTCATTATTCTTTATTTTAGCCATGTTGATAGATGTATGGTGATATCTCATTGTAGGTTTAATATGTATTTCTCTAATAACAAATGATGTTGAACATCTTTTCATGTGTTTGCCATCTGTAGACCCTTTTCAGTAAATTATCTGTTTGTGTCATTTGCTCATTTTCTAATTGGATTGTTTACTACTGTTGAGTTTTGAGAGTTCTTTATATATTCTAGATACAAATACTTTGACAGATATATGATTTGCAAATGTTTTCTCCCAGTCTTTAACTTGTCTTTTCATCCTCTTCACAGGGTCTTTGGCAAAGCAGTTTTTACCTTTGATGTGGTTTTCTTTGAAAGTTAAAAAAATTATAATGATCTCCTGACCTGCCTATATTCTATGCCAAATAAGTGCATGTAGTATTTCATCAACCTTTCACCCATCCAACTGTTCATCCAGACAATGTTTATTGAGCACCAGATACTACTGATAAGAAAAGGAATAAAATATAGTTGCCTTCAAGTTTTCAAAGTCTAGTGGGGATTGGAACATGAAGCAGATGCTTTCCACTGGAGTGTGGTAAGGGATGTAAAGCAGGCTGCAGGGAAGATGGAGTCTCTGTGCCAATATGGAGTACCTGCTCTGGCTAGAGAGGTGCTGGGGGCCACGACTTACTCATCTCCTTCACACAACTTCTGTGAGTTATGGACCAGCTGAAATCCTAGTATTATTCTAGCGATATATAGGTCACGGTATATCCTGAAAAAACATTTCCATCTTTTCCTTTTATTCAAGATTACCACTGGTTCATGTTCTAGAATATTCTTTCCACATCCCCAAATGACTAATGCCCAAACTGAGATCCTGTGATATTAACAGAGAATTCACCCCAGGATGTAATCATTTTTCAAAAATAAAATGACATCTGTTAGTTCAACTAGTGGTCTTCACTGAGAAGTACAGGCATCAGGAAAGGTGTGGCTGGGTCTTGTTGCATAACAGTCCTTGGTCCTAATATAGCAACATTCATCTGAGAAGCCTAAAGGACCTGACTCACATGATAAGCTGCCTCATTTTGCACTGACTCTTCGAGGAAGGCAAGATGAGACTTATTACGCAGTGGCCTACATTCCTATATTCCAAGTAGAGTATGATGTCCCCTACCCAGGTAACTAGAAAAGTATGTCCAGTGACACTTGGGGGAGGAACATAGAGATCCTTCAGCGAGAAGAAAATATTGAATCTTTGGTTTAGGTCACAATTCTCCAACAACTTCTTAAAGTATAGGGCTGATGTTTTGTCTATGGGGCTGATCAATTATTGTTATACCAAATACTTGAGGCTCAAAATCTGAGAATACTTTTTGTTCTCCTGCCTAATCAATACTTTACCCTGCCAATTCTCCCTGGTTGATGTACCCCCTTATCTTCTCCCTTCCTTCCTATTCTTACTGCTGCTTGTCCAGGGTCATCTGACATCCAGCTGTCCAGTCTTGGCTTCTCTCTGCCCCAGCCCACCCTGTACACAACTTTTAGAGACTGAAAGTTTGTGTTCCTGCCCGCCTCAAATTCTTTTTTTGTTTTAAAAAGATTTATTTATTTATGCGTACAAGAACTGGGTACAGGCCAGAGATGCGGGGGGGGGGTGGTGGTGAGAGGATTCACCAGAGACAGAGTGGGGAACAGAACAGGCAGACTGACCGAAGTACACTACTGAGGGAAGCAGCAGGCAAGACAGGAGAGGTCTGCTGCACCATATGGGCGGCTCCCTGGCTGGCCAGGGATCGAACTCGTGCTGCAGAGGCTGCAGACAGCTTCACAGTGCAGTGCTTAACCACTTGAGCCACCAGGGAAGCCCCCCTCCCCCGCCTCAAATTCTTATGTCAAAGACTAACCCCCAAAGTGTTATTTGGGAGATTGATTAGGTCATGATGGCAGCACCCTCATGGATTGAATTAGTACCTTATAAAAGAGACCCCCAGAGAGCTTCCTTGTTCCTTTTGCCTTGTGAAGACATAGCAAGAGTCCTCTATGAACCAGGAAGCAGGATCTCACTGGACACGGATCTTCTGGCACCCTCACTTTGGACTTCCAACCTCCAGCTCTGTGAGAAATAAATATCTGTTGTTTATAATTCACTTAGTCTACGGTGTCCTCTTATAGTATAGTCCCCATCGGACTACTACAGCAACAAGGATGGGTTTATACCCCAAATGCAATGTTTCTCTTGTCATTTTCCTGCTTAGAAATTCTACAAAATAAAGTCCAAATGCTTCATTCTCCATGATCAGTGTTTTTTTTTTTAAATAATTTTATTTTTATTTTATTTTTTTTTAATAGAGGCATGTTTTATTTTATTTATTTGTTTGTTTGTTTTGTTTACACATGCACTGGGTACAGTCAGAAGCGCGGGAGGGTGAGAGAATTCACCAGAGCCAGAGCAGGGAGCAGAGCAGGCAGAAGGACCGAAGTACACTGCTGAGGGGAGCAGCGGGCGGCAGGAGAGGTCTGCACGCCATGTGGGACCCTCCTCTGGTGGCCGGGGAGCAGCCAGGGATCGAACCGGCGCCGCAGAGGCCGCGGGCAGCTTCGCAACCCAGCGCTCAACCGCTGCGCCACCGGGGAGGCCCCATGATCAGTGTTAATCTATCTTTCCAATCTACCTTTTAATCTCTTACCATTTTTCTAAATGCCCATTTATTTTACTTTATTTTTTAAAGATTTATTTATTTATTTGTTTGTTTGTTTGTTTGTTTTACAAGCACTGGGTACAGTCAGAAGCGCGGGAGGGTGAGAGAATTCACCAGAGCCAGAGCGGGGAGCAGAGCAGGCAGAAGGACCCAAGTACACTGCTGAGGGGAGCAGCGGGCGGCAGGAGAGGTCTGCGCACCATGCGGGATCCTCCTCCGGTGGCCGGGGAGCAGCCTCGCAACCCAGCGCTCAACCGCTGCGCCACCGGGGAGGCCCTAAATGCCCGTTTAAACAACAAGTTCAACAGATTGTCAGCTTCATGACTTCAAGAACTAATGTCCTTCTCATTCACCACTGTATTCTCAGCTCCTACAACGGTGCTTTATGGGCTTTCTTTAGTAAATGAACAAACTGTCCCCCTCCAACCGTTGTTTGCAAAACTCACTATTTCCAAAAGCTCCACAGCCATTTCTAGCCCCTTTGCCCCCCAAGTTTCCACACATTAGGTGTCTTCTCCCTCTCACCCATAGCTATCTCCACCAGAAAGAATCTTTCCCTTCTCGGGCCTCCCCAGTGGCGCAGCGGTTGAGTGCTGGGTTGCGAAGCTGCCTGTGGCCTCTGCAGCGCCGGTTCGATCCCCGGCTGCTCCCCAGCCACCAGAGGAGGGTCCCACATGGCGCAGACTTCTCCTGCCGCCTGCTGCTCCCCTCAGCAGTGTACTTCGGTCCTTCTGCCTGCTCTGCTCCCCGCTCTGGCTCTGGTGAATTCTCTCACCCTCCCGCGCTTCTGACTGTACCCAGTGCTTGTATAAACAAAACAAATAAATAAATAAAACATGCCTCTATTAAAAAATAAATAAATAAATAATAAAATGATGACACTGTCAATCTTTAAAAAAAAAAAAAAGAATCTTTCCCTTCTCCCCTGATTATCTGAAGGCCATCCATGTCTCCAGGTTTGACTAAAACTCCAACTTTGAAGGCTTCTGGAAGTTCCTGCTTCACCATGGTATCTTCCACCATAGAATAAACAACTAGTACCCTTCGGACACCACTCATTCATTCATTCCACATTTACTAAGATGAACAGGACGCCGCCCTGCTGTGCAGGAGCTCACAGTCTAGATAGCATTTAACACATACTGGCACCACCCCCGCCCCAACCCTTAGCATGGTGTTCAACAAACTCTTTTGAATGATTAAAATAATAATTTGATTTGATATTTCCCCTTCTCCATGATTTTCTTCCTCCACCTAGATAGAATAATTTTCTGTCATCCACGTGGGGTACTTAGGGGATGGTTTTCATTACCCTTGTTTTATCAAGGAGGAAACTGAGGCACAGACCAGTGAAGTAACTTGTTCCAGACTGCAGGTGAGTCATGGTTGCTTCATTCAAAATAGAGGTTGAACAGTTTGGAACTAAAGACAGCTCTATCTCCATGGTGCCAGTGTTTAGATCTCTCTCTTAGAGGCTGGGTACAAATTGCGCCCATCACATGCACATACAGACGTTATCAAAATCACAAGAGGGACGTGTATATGTTTGAAATGAGAGTTTGGTTTGTGCAGAATAATTAATATTCTTATATCCAAGAGAAAGTTGTGAGAAAGGTAACATATGATAGATTCAAAAACATTCCAGAGAGGAAAGAGTGGGTGGCAGCCGGTGACTGCAACATTTTTCCTTTCATAGAACAATTCCTGTGGAAGAAACAGCATTGCTGCCTTTTTCTATTTTCAGCACAAAGTAACACTTAACTAATCTGATTATTATTCAAGTGAAGGTGTATAGCCACAAACCTTCATTTAATCTGCAAGTTTTGCAAAACAACAAACAGCAGAGGATGCAAATGGGTGGTCTGCTGGCAAAATCCAACACTCATAAAGGGCTTACAGATTTTTCCAATTTAATTTAGAATAGATATAAAAAGGATATTTATAACATACCTATGAGGCAGGAGGCATACAGAAAAAACAAACCATCATGTACCCTCCAACCTAGCGTAGCGAACATAACAGCACAGATAGCTCATGAGCCTTCTAGGCACAGAGAGCACACTGAAATAATCTGAATGAATGAGCTGCCAACAGATAAAAGTCAAGATATTTCACACAAAAATCTGGATGTCCAGCCTCTCTGCAGGAAAACTGGTAAAACTGGGCCCGCATTCCCCTAGGAAAATAACAGGTGGGCCCTGTGCTGGGTGGCCCCTTCTGCTTCCTCCCTGCTCCACCCCACACCTGCTATCTCGCTGCCTTCCTTTATCTAGATGACCTGCCTGGCCGGAGGCATCTGCACTCGCAGCCCAGTCCAGCTGTGTCTCCTTTCTGGGTTGACTCTCTCTTCTCTTCAAGCTCTCCATTCCTTTAGTTCTTTTGCCTTTGCCTTCGGGCACTCTTTCCAGGGTGAAGCAGGCCCATTAAGAGGCACTAGCTTCCATGGAGAGGTGCAGATGGAGAGAAACTGTCTCTGGCCTCCGTGGTTGTGTACCCCCGAAGGAAACTGGCCTATGTACCATTTCATGTTACATAAGCTAAGCAGCAGTGGAGACAGGAAAAGGGTTGCCAGGAGCCGAGCAAGGAGAAACTGTGTTAGTCAAGGTTCTCCAGAGAAACAGAACCAATAGGATGTGTGTGGGTGTATATGTGTCTGTCTGTCTATGTATCTACCTACCTATCTACCTACGTACCATCTATCAAGAGATTGATTTTAAGGAATTGGCTCATGTGAATGTGGGGGCTGGCAAGTCTGAAATATGCAGGGTAGGCTGACAGGCTAGTGGTCCCGGAAAGGCTAACACTGCAGAATCCAAAGACCTTGTGCTGGCAGAATTCCCTTTCCCTTGGGCGCTGCAGTCTTTTTCCCTTAAGGCCTGCCACTGATTCGCTGCCCACCTACATTAGTCTGCTTTATTCAAAATCTACTGACTTACATGTTAATCTCATCTGAAAAATACTTTCACAGCAACATCTAGGTTGAGTTGGACCAAATAACTGGATACTGTGGCCTAGCCGAGTTGACACAATTAAAATTATAGACCACATGGGTGTGTGCACGTGTGTGCTTCTAGGGGTTCAGACAGGAATTTGAGAGGCAGGAAGACAGGGGAGAAACATTTTGTGTGGAGGAAACACTGCGAATAAAGGACGAGAGGTGGGAAACCTGAGTATGCTCAGAGACTAATGAGCAGTGCAGTGGAGGAAGAAAAAGGGCAAAGATGGCGCCTAGAGTTGTGGCAGGGGGCAGGGTGGACAGTAGAAATGGGACTGGAATGCTCCCCGGAAACTAGGCTGGGAGTGACCTTGAATGCAATGGGAGATGTCAAAGGTTTTTGAGCAGGGAAGCAGCACAGTAGGACTGTTAAGAAGACAACTCTGGTAGCTGTGTCAAGGGCTGGTAGAGGGAGAAGGAGGCAGGAAGGGCAGTGAGGAATCCCTGGATAACCAGCAGCTGCCTTGAGCAAAGCTCAAATTATTGGGGAAATGGCACATGATTTTTTTCTAGGTGGGGGTATAAACAGTTGGAAAATATGTGTATTGTTCTGAAATTGGCATTCATGCTAGAAAACCAAAAAGACTGCTCACTACTGATGTAGAGGTAAATAAAGGCCCTCTCAGAATGCCCATCTGAGAGGCATAATAAGGTGGGAAGGAAGAAGGGTCTGTTTAGAGATAGCTCGTAGGACAGAAGAGAGAAATGGAGTCAAACAAATGCAGAGGTTGTACATCTGGGTGAGAGAAATAAGGATGTAATTATCTGAGATCAGAGCCAGAGGAGGAAGTTGCTTTGAGAGAAGAAGGTACATCTTGTTTAGGATTTGCTGAGTTTGAGGCGTGCGAAGGGCCTGCTAATTGATGTGGCCCTGGCTTCCCCACTCAGCGGCTCTGTGAAGGACAGCATGTTCTTGTGCCTCCCATCTGTACAGTGGGGGGAACTCTACTACCTTCCTTCTAGGGCTGCTGTGGGGATTAGCTGAGCTAATAACACACGTGAAATTATCCTTCCAAACAGACGCAGGAAACAGACTACACAAAAATGCAGGTTTTTTTTTTTTAATCTTTGCAGAAAACATGAGTTCCAAAGCACCTTACCTAGTGGTCTCCACACTCCACATGGGGTCACCTGCCCTTTGTGGGTGGTGGACTGTATTTCCATGAGGAATCTCCCTTATCTTTTGCTTCACAATGTCATGAGGGCCAGCATGGAGGGAAGATTTGCAGAGGAAGAGCCAGGCATCCACACTGAAGTAAACAAGTCTGTATTTCTTCACAGGGAATGCTCCCTCGGACAGCAGGATTCTGACTCCAATTACAATGTGTGTTTTTGCCCCACACAGAGCAATTCTCTGATAGCAACTGGGTGTCCTATGATTCAACTTGATTTTGACATGATTTACCTGGCAATAGCATCAGATCCCACAGGCCGGGAGTGGTCAGTCCTGCAACTGTTCCTCCTCTGCACCTCCAACAAACACTTCAGACGCCAATCACAAGCTCAGATTGTCACCTGTGCTTCGGACCCACAGGCTATGGACGAGAGGTTGCAAAGCCCCTCACTTTGGGTTTGATTAATTTGCTAAAATGCCACACAGAACTCAGAGAAACACTAAATTACTGGCTTATTATGAATGGATATAACTCAGGAACTGCCAGATGCATAGCAAAGGGGTAGAGAGCTTCCTATTCTCCCCAAACATGTTCACCAACCTAGCACTCTGAACCCAGTGTTCCTGGGTTTTTATGGAGGCTTCAGTATATAAGCGTGACTTATTAAGTTATTGGCCATTGGTGACTGAGCTCAATCACCAGCCCCTCTCCCCTCCCCAGAGGTTGGTGGGGGTCAGGGTGGGACCTAAAGTTCCAACCCTCTAATCCCACCATTGGTTCCAAAGGGAACAGCCTCCCTCCAGAGGGATTTCCCCCCCAACCCAAAGTCATCTAATTAACCGAACAAAAGACCTTTATCACTCTCCTCGCAGGAAATTCCTAGGGTTCTAAGGAGCTCTGCCAGGAATGGGATGCAGGCCTAATATATATTTCTTATTATAAAGCACAGTATCACAAACAGTCATAATATCTTTCAAGAAATAAAACCTGAAACATTAATAAAGCATAAAACTTTAGGGCCTCCCTGGTGGTGCAAAGGGTTAAGCACAGCACTATGAAGCTATTCGCAGCCTCTGCAGCATGAGTTGGATCCCTGGCCAGGGAGCAACCCACATGGCGCAGCAGACCTCTCCTGTCTCGCCTGCTGCTCCCCTCAGCAGTGTATTTCAGTCAGTCTGCCTGTTCTGCTCCCCATTCTGTCTCTGGTGAATCCTCTCACCCCACCCCCGCCCCAGTCTGTACCCCAGTTTTTTTAAAAAATATTTTATTTTATATTGAACCCCAGTTCTTATATGCATAAATAAATAAATCTTTTAAAAAAGTGTAAAACTTTAAAAATGGTTAACCCTAGTAAACATCGTCTGTAGGACAACAGCAATCATCACCAAGAGTGAATTTATTTCATGAAGCGCTGAGTTTGTGATTCAACACAGGACTGAACTCGGCCTTAGGTTAACGCCAAGTTTCAAGTTTATATCAGCTGAGAGGGAAACTGCGAAAAATGCCCCATTACCTAAGATGCAGCATGGAGTCTAGAAGGCATGTGACCTCCTACCATGTACTTCAGGACTTTTTGTCTTCTCTCCAAACTAGGAGCCCGGCCCCCTCAACCCCAACTCCCTCTAGTTCAGGGCCTCTACCCAAAGCTTCCTGATTATTTACTCCTTACTGCGCAGCCACTTTGCATGAATGAAGACAGAAATACACTGGATTTTTCTATTTGAAAATATTTTTAGCAATGTTAGTGGTAGAGAAGATGCCTTCCAATGTAAATTTGTTTTCCATCTTGTCATCTTTGTGGAAGAAAAGGCGATTTCAGGCCAGCTCTGCTATTTGGAGTATAACAGTTGCTTAAAATATTCCTGGTTTTGTATGTATCAGTTCTCACCCTTGAAGAATAAGGGTGTATAGTTACATCCTAGAGTCTAAGACTCCTCTTTTCCCTTTAGAATTTTTATCAGCCTTCATAGTAACATTCTCCTAATTACTATAAATTACCTGGCATTGGAAACTAATCTGCTTTATCTGAAGCCCCAAACACAGAAACAAAAACCCAACATAAAAGGAGACTCAGTAGGCAACTGTTTTTACCTCCAAGCCTGTAATTATCCTTTGATTACAGGGGAGTTCTGCCCTCCTTGAACTTTATTCCCTAGCCAAGCTAAAGGGAAGGATGGGTCAGCTGGACCCAGGAGGCTGTGCCCCTCGACCTTGCAGAAAAACAACTGGCAATCATGAAGTCACTAGAGGCTCTGAGGTTTCTCTCTCTTGGAATTCCTTTCATTCTGCTTTTTTCCCAGCTGCTGAATAGTCTAATTATGTTTTTGCAAGGTTTTAGGTTCTTGGGCACCTTATTTGTACCACGAATATGTGATTTCAGTCTTGCTCAGTCTCAGAAAGTGGTGATAGAATTTGTTTAAAGCCATCTGTGGAAGCAAAATAATGAATCTAGACCCTTTAACATGCCACACATTAAAAGTTGCATAGGACAGGCATTTGCACTATTCACCCACCATCTATGGGCACCTATGTGCCACAACGTGTGCAGATCTGGCATGTGCTGAGTTCCCTCTTCTCTGTGGATTCAAATACAACTGCAGTACCACACTGTAAGTGTTCAACGGGCACTTGAAGGGCTAGTGCTTTGGGAACCCAATGTCAGAGCAACCACTTTGTTGGAGGAGTTGAGCAGATGGGGAGGGAGACATGTGTATGTACGTTTCCACCATGTGCTAAGATCTTACTTCTTGCAAACAAGCCCTTGCATCTCATCTACTTTTTGAGGCAGAAACTATTTTTATTGTAACTTTATAGATAAGGAACAAGAGGCACAGAGAGTTAAGTTGCTGCTCCCCCGCCACCACACACCCTTGTAAGCAGTAGAGCAGGGAACTGAAGTACCAGCTCAAGGATCTAGACTTTTGTCTAGATCTAGACTTTTGTTCCGTCAGCTTCTTCCAGGGATGGGGTGGGGATAAGCGTGGTTCAAATAGCATATTTGCTTCAACATGGGCACTCAATGATGCCTGGGAATGTAAGAAGTGAGCACGCAAAAAATTTCCCCCCTGGTTTTCAGATTTTCCTCTTTTTAGGTCACTTCAGATAAAATTTGCAAATGACTGCTTAGTGGACGAGTCATTTGGAGTGCTGTGAAAGTTGGTTCTTTTAGCTAACTCAAGTGGGCAGGTCATTCTTTTTCAGGGTAGATGTATTTGAAGGTAAGCTTTGTATGTTTCCTTTCCAATTTGATATTCCAATTATGAGATATTGATTAACAAAACACCCTGGTGATTTGTACTGAGTATGACTGTGAGCAGGGGTTAATTGAAAATAGGAAACTGCGGTGCTTTTATTCTTTTTGGTACTCCACTGCAGTGCCGAGTGCACCAGCTCTACTCAAAAGTAACAGAAAGCCTAGAATCCAAGTAGTCGGTACATCCCATGGTTGCTACGTGCAGTTTGAACTGTCAGAACTCATAGTTTTTGAATCTCATGTTTATCCTGGTCATACAAAAAGGAAACTCAAGTGAGCCAAGCAAAAACACACCTCACTCATGCCCCCAGAGAATGCATGAATCTCAGCGCTAAAAGGGAGACAATCAGCATTATCTAGTGGTTCTGGAGGATTGCTGGGAATTTGTGTTTTTTTGATTGTTACAGTGACAGGCAAGAGTTTTTTTTTTTAAAAAAGATTTATTGATTTATGCATATGAGGACTGGGGTATAAGCCAGAGGGGTGTGTGTGTGGGGTGGGGAGTGAGAGGATTCACCAGAGAGTGGGGAGCAGAACAGGCAGATTTACTGAAATACATGGATGAGGGGAGCAGCGGGCGAGGCAGGAGAGGTCTGCTGGCCCACATGGGTTGCTCCCTGGGGCATAGAACTCTTGCTACAGTGGCTGGCCACAGCTTGATAGCACCGTCTTTAACCCCTGAGCCACCAGGGAGGCCCTGACAGGTAAGAGTTAATGACATTTACAGGGCAGGGGCCAGCCATGCTAGATGTTCTACAAAGCTGGTCAGTCCCATACAGGAAGAATTGATTCACTGGACACTCAACGTAAGGGAAGAACTAGTTCATCCTTATCTAAGCCGGTAACAGTATTTTACATATAAACACAAAGTTATTTTTCCCCAGTTTTGATACACACAGAATTCTCCAGGAATGTAACTACTGTATTAATTGAGGGAGGATTGTACTGTTTTGTTTCACACATTACCAAGAGTTCACCACTATGAAAAACGAAGTCACCAATGGCAATGTTGCTCTTGGTATCTGAGTTGTGAAAAGGAGATACTTTCTCAATTTGCATTTGTGACTGCACAGGACTGGATCCCTCATCAGTTAGTGTCCTACGGGGGCATTTCCATATCAAAACATTGTTTTATTATAATCATTTTGCTTTTATTTTACAATTAGGTCATGCTATTTGAAATTGCTTGTTAGGTTTAAGTTATATCACCTGTGATTTGTTGTTTCAGTATGGTTAAAGGGGACCTCACGAAAGACTTGTTGTAAAAAGGGGCTAGGTCTTTTATATGTCTATGCAGTCTACCCTCCTCCTTTTATAGATGAGGAAATTGAGAGCCAAAGCAGTTAAGCAACTTGCCCCTAGACACACGTGTTATATTATTTCCCTGCCTCCTTAAAACTTCAGTTTCAATTTAATAAAAAAAAAATATGGAGAGAGAAGTTACGTGGTAAATTATGTGATGAGAACAAACTACTTGAATTTTGGCAGCAGAAGACCCTTTGGTGGGTGGCTGCATATCATTTTTCTTAGGCTGATGGTCAGAAAAGAGGGGAAAATGCTTTTATAAGAACCACGTATATACAGCCGCTCACTTAAAGCCAGGGATCCACGAGTCAACACATTTTCTTCTATTTATGGGCCTGTGGCACTTAAAGTTGGGACTAGGGTTGGACTGCTTAGGAGTGGGGCATGAAAGGTGATTCTTCCGACGGCAGAAACCCATTTCCTTTCTCTCCCGATCCGCCGCAGTGGCCTGAAGGTCAGCCCGAGGCCAGGCCAATAAATGCCATCGCACTTCCCACGGGACGCGGCAGTGCGACTATGTCCAGCGACTAACACTCTCAATGCCCTAGGAGAGTCGGTTCCCTAGCTTTTTTTTTGGGGGGGGGGAGGGAAGAAGAGCGTCAACCCTGAGGCGCTGAGCGCCGGGTGGGAGGAAACTAGGGACCCTTGGAGCAGTTGTTCGGCAGGAATGATGAGGTCCTGGGAGGGTGGGTAGCCAGTCGCTCAGGTTCAGCGCGTGATAGTCTCATTGTTTCTTCACCGCGGGGGCTGGGGTACACGGAACAGTAGGGGCTACAGCGTTCCTAGGCAACCGTGCAGCATCGGGTGCGGCAACAGGCATAAAAGGAGAGGTCCCCTCTACTCACTCCTCACCCGGTCACCTCCCCGCCCTTCCTCCTCACCTCTTCCCCCTCCCCCCTCCTCTCCTCCCCCCTCCCCCCAATTCCGATCTCTCTAAGCCACGGTTCCAGCTCCATAAAATGGCCACCGCATTCGACACCTGCGGTCACATGACCTATCCTCTGGTCTTCGGGCTTCTCGCCTAACTCCAATTTCGGAGATCGCCCACGGCAGAGCGAGGACTGCTTAGATCGGAGAAATTTCACATCTCCAAGTCGGGGGGCCGTAAGAGAAGGAGCTAGAAAAAGAGGAAGATCGAACACTAGGGAACCAGGGGGCGAGAGGGAAGCGAGGTCTAGAGTCAATTTTCCGGCCTCCTAACAGGCCGAGACAAGGCGTTCTCGCGAGATCTCGAGAATTCCAGACCGGGCCAGGGAACCAGCGGGGCCAGGGGCAGGGGAGCTCTAGCGAACGACAGCCGCACTCGCTGTCTGCGCTGCGGGGTAGACAGACGAGCCACCGACGGGACTGACTGGGAAATAACGCGAGGTTAGGACGCAAGGAGCGCGCAGTAGCCGGGTGAAGTCTTGGCGGTGGGAGGAGTGCGGCCGGAGAGGGAGGGCACACGCCTTACGTGCTGACGTAGCAGTCTTTCGAGTGGGTATATTAGCTCGCTGGCCGCGCAGAGAGCTCCAAAGCCGCAGTTCTCCCGTGAGAGGGCCTTCGCGGTGACTCTAACACACTCACTCAGCAGCGGAAGACTCCGAGTTCTCGGTACTCTTTAGGGATGAGTCATGTGGCGGTGGAAAATGCGCTCGGGCTGGACCAGCAGGTGAGCTCCGAGGAGCGTGCCGGGGTGGCTGCTGTACGAATGCATCCCCTGACCTAACCTGGTTTATGGCGCAGCGCTAACTGGTACCCTTAGTTCCCATTTCCCGGGTACCTCGGGCTGGCGTGTGTCCATGCCCCGGGGCTATGGCGGAACGCGCCGGCGCCAGGAATGCTGGTGGTGGCTGTCGCTCGCGCCGGGGCCCCGGCCAGGCCCGCGGTATTGTCCCCGGGCCGAGCACAATGGCGGCTTTTGTGTGTGCGTGCGCGGGCGGGCGGAGGGGGAGGGGGCGCGCGCGCGCGCGGAGACGCGCACGCGCCAACCCGGCTAGTTAGTGACCCTTGCTTTGGGGCGGGCGGGGGACCGGGGGGGTGGTTCGCGGCGTGCGAAGGAGGACCCTTTCGGCCTCCAGGGATTCGGCCCTCCTTTCGCCCGGGTTCCGGAGACCGGACGGCTGTAGGGTGCGCGCGCGCGCGCGCGGGTGCCTGTCCGCGTCCGTGTGTGCGCGCGTGTACGTGTATCTCGCGCGCGCGCGCGGGAGGGGGTACGCGGCCCTGGAATGTGGGAGGGGGCGGCGCGGGGGGTGGCCTCTCGGGGTAATGGCGGCGGCCTCCTTTGTGTGGTGCTTGGTGACTGGGCGGCGCTGCGGCCCATTAGCGGGAGAGGCCGGGCCAGCGGACTGGGGACCGTCGGGGACCTGGAAAGGAGGATGGAGCAGACCTCTCCTTCCTTCCGCAGGGCCCTTTCACTCCAGCCCGGTTTCCGCAGGGCCGTGGCAGGGCCGGCGCCACGGCCTGCGAGGCCCTGTTTCCGGAGTGGAAAGTTTTGTGACGCAGAAGATTGGGGAGGAGTGGGGGGGAGGGAGCAATAGGCCGCTGCGTGCGCTGTGGCTCTGGGCTCTAGAGAGCGAGGTGGAACGCGGCGGGGAGACAACGGGGAGGTTAGGGCCCGGAGCGACCCTTCCTTCCTTGCACCCAAGTAGTCCCTGTGTGGCGATCTGGCTGAGGGCCACGCGTTTGGGGGTACCACGGGTTATATGAGTGTCCTGATATTCGTGATGTTTGATCTAGGAATCGGTGAGAGCAAAAATACCAGGACTGAAACCTAGGAGGAGATAAAACAGTTTTTTTGACTTGTTGCTGCCCGTGGAGTAAAATTTTGAAATAGGTCACAGGTTCTGGGTCTCATCTTAACAAGGATTCCCGCTGGGGAGGGGGACGCGGAGAGGAGCATGTGATCCGGGAGAGGAAGGGGGTTGTGTGTGGGCTGCCGTGGCTGCGGGCTGCGTCGCTCTGCAACAGTGGCTCCACGCTCGGGAAGCTCTTCATTGGGATGTTTGGTGCCTTTAAGTAAACTGCCTACCGCAGACTGCAGAATAATTTTGAAACGAAGTGCCACAAATTAATCGATAATAGAATTTAATGAAGTCGTGTGTAATGTATTTTTAGGGACTTAACAGTCTCTTTCTTTAAGAGCATTTTTCCCATTAATGAGTCAATTATAATAAATCCTTCAAATTGCGGATACGTCATATGTGCAAGGGAGCACAGACAGAAAAATCTGCTACCACAGCACAGGCTTTCTTCAGTTTTAATATGTTCCATGTAGGTGCTAACGTTCCTAAAAGATTCTAGGCGGCAATGAATCTTAAATTGTAATCAATAAAATTAACGGAACATGCAGAGCTGTTAGAATTAAGCAAGAAAATTCACAACGGAGAAAATGGCAACAATGTAATCCTAACAATTTACAATAGTGTCTAAGGTTGCTTTTTACTTTGTTTCCAAGCATAGAATTAACAGCAAGACCTGTACAGTAACAAGGACAAAAGGAAACGTCTATTTTAAAGTATCAGTGCGTTGAGGAAACGCGTGCAGAGAGAGCATGGCCGCATTTTTGCTAATAGAAATTCTAGAAATGAGGTGTCTGGTTTTGTCTTGCCTACTCTCTTTTTTAAGACTGCATCTGTTTCCAATTTTCAGTGACTCCGTTGATGATGCTTGCAGCATGACAATATCATCTTGAGCTTTTAACAGAGGGCTTATGCATGTATGGTATAGCCTATTTATTACCTTTGCAAACAGGTGGCAACGGCAATGTGCTGACTTGGTCTGTGGGCTTAAAAAATATATATATTTTAAAGATTTATTTGTTATTTATGTATACAAAAGCTGGGGCACAGGCCAGAGATGCGGGGGATGAGAGGATTCACCAGAGACAGAGCGGGAAACAGAACAGGCAGACTGACTGAAACACACTGCAGAGGGGAGCAGGAGGCGAGTCAGGAGAGGTTTGCTGCGCCATGTGTGTTGCTCCCTGGCCGGCCGGGGATCGAACTCCCGTGTGGGTTACTTCCTGGCCCACTGGGAATCAGACTCGTGCTGCAGAGGCTGCAGATTGCTTCAGAGTGCCATGCTCAACCCCTTGCGCCACCAGGGAAGCCCCTAAAAATATTTCTTTTGGCACAATCGTTCCCGGTATCTCAAACATCCCCTCCCCAGCCCATTGTAAGTAGATTCTGGTAGGGTATTACAGAATGATGAAAATATCAGATCTTTTTGTAGAACGTTGAGGCTTTGAGCTACCATTGTAAGGGTATGGGTAGAAATGGAGATAAAATGTTCTACCTATAAAAAGCATTGAATGCCAGTTGTGCCATTATGTTCAAGTCTTTGAACTTATCTCATTGAAATGGTAGAATAAATAGGTACTTAAGGGTTGTGCTCAACTTTAGTGCTAAGTAAGCGGTAGGTGTATTATTTTTGTTGTTTTTAAGACTGCTACCCTAATTAAGAATATTTGTGTAATATTTAGGGATAAAGAAATAATTTTTTCCTAACATTTTTCAGGTATGCATTTAGTTGAAAAATAATTCCATGTAGCAAGTTGGTGGCAACGGAAACCTGCCAAATAGGATTGGAACTAAAATGAATTCTTGATCTACTTGACTTGACATTTTAAAATAATTTTAATTTCTTGATTTTTTTTTTTTAACTATGGAAAATGTTACAGGACAAGTTCATTTTGAATGAATAACTTAAGCTTCGGACACAGTTTATATTGGATAGTCTTTTGCAGTATATACAGTAGTATTTTTTGCATTTGCTTAGAACTTTCAGTCTTCAGAACACTGCAGGTCATTAACTATTTAACTCTTTCCTAGTTTGCTGGCCTAGACCTGAACTCTTCAGATAATCAGAGTGGAGGAAGTACAGCCAGCAGTAAGTAGAACATTTTACGGAATTACTGAATATTAGAGCTTAATATCTTAATAATGTCTTGACTTCTTTAAACAGTTAACACATCTAATTTTTGTCAAGTAAAAAATTAGGTGGATTTATGTAGCATTATATCGTGGCCTTTTGGTAATAAAGGTTTTTTTGAATTAAAACAAATAACCATTAGAAAGAACATTACACAGCACACATTATCTTTAGAAGTGAAATGGTGGGCATGTGTTCCCTTCCTTGTTAGAGTAAATTCACGGGAATAAAATTAAATAAACATGCTGCCAGTTCATTGGCAATAGGTACTGTGTAACCATGAAGAACATAAGACTTACTAATAGAGCAAGACTATACAGAATCTTGGGGGGGGGGGTCGTCCTTAGGATTTTAAATGCTATAGCATTCTTTTGGAAAATAAGATAAAATTTATAATTTTTTTAAAGGGGGGCTTCTTGGAGACTTGAAGGATTACTATTAAGGTGTTAAAGGGTCTTGGTGGTTTCGTTTGGCAGTAGATCTGCTATATATCAGGTATCTATCTATCTACCTACCAGCACCCCCATCCATCAAAAAAAGAAAAGTAGGGTCTGAATGCACTATTTGTTACATAGTAAAGAACATGCTCTCAATTTTAGGCAAGAAGGGCCTCTTTGGGCCATTTTTACCAGTTTTAAATTTCATTTTATTTGCTATGCTAAGTATCTTTTAGGAATTGAACATCCTTAGAGATCTGTTTACTATTTAATTCAACGCAGAAGTGAAAAAATTAAATTGCAGAAATTCACTAGAAATAAAATGAATTGATTTTCCTTTTTACTTGGTGGATATATAATATATATTTTGTTAACCCATTGTCTAGACTATATTCTTGTCTGTATACAGAACAACAGTTGACTTTGCTTAAACTCAGCAAGCCCTGACTATAAAACTTGCAGTTCCTTGAAATCACTTTCTCTTTTCAGCATTTCCGTGTATAATATGTTTTGGAACTAACCAGCATAGAAAAGCAAAAAAGCCTCTTAGTGACTGATATTGTGTGATTTATTACACAGCAGTCTTTTGAGTTGTTATAGTAATACTTAGGTTGGAACTGTTTTTATTTATATGCCAATTCTCTGAAATCATAGCAGTCCTCTTTAAAAAAAAAAAAAATCAAATCCCTGGTGGCAAGTTCAACGTATTATGGATTTCAACTATTACGTTCTAAGTCAAATTTTGCTTAGTACTACCCCTTTTTAATTCTTGTAAAGTAGTAACCCACTTAAAAGTATTTTCATTTTTCCCCTCCTCTCAATTTTCAAGTAAGTCGGGCAAATTAGAGATTTAAAAAGAAATTTTCCAGGGCCATTTTTTAATTGCAGGAATTTTGGTAAGAAGCTTTAACGTGAAGGGTTTTTGCATTTAATTTTATCTTACTTCTTTCAGAAGGGCGCTATATTCCCCCTCACTTAAGGAACCGAGAGGCTACTAAAGGTAAGTTCTTCAAGTAACTTTGTAGAGTTAATTTTTGCTGCAGTTAGAAAGTTGGATTTAATTGCTTTGGAAAAAAGCATATAATGACATATAGGAAAATTTTGTGTAGCCTGTGGCTTTGTACAATTTCACTAGTCTTGTATTTATTTTGTAATCATTCCCAACATGACTTGAAAAAGGTAAGTGGGTATCCTACTGTGTAAACCAAACTGCATGGTGATAACCCAGTTATTTCTGTTTGTTGCAGAGGTGCCAGAACTGAAAAGTTTTGTCTAAAGTATACCATAGCACCTGGCCTTTTCCTCATTAAATTTGTAACATAGTGATAACTAGTAGATGTTTCAGATTGTGGGACCACTGTGGTGTGGTATATACTCCTTAAAATAGATGATATGACATTTGGAGAAAAGGGGAGGTGAGGAATGTGATATAAGTATCAGTGGGAGAATATACTGGATAAAGAGGTCAGGATTGGAAGGGTGGGGAGAAGAATCCTAGGAACATGTCTGTTGCTCTTACTTCTCCATATTTATATGTCATCTATATTTATTTCATCCTCCTGGGCAATACACAGCATACAATCTGTATTTCTACTTATATCATTGTTTTTAATTACTGCAAGGTTTGTTTTAATTATTCCTTAGACTATACTAGCTGGAATTGGCTTCCTTGTATATTTAGTGTGTTTCTTCCCCAACTTTGTTGCAGACAGTAATCAAAGGGAGAAGCAGTATCTTAGTTTCTCAACTGAAAAATACCTTTAGAAATCTAACTCAACTCTAGCTGGATAATGGTAGAGGCAGGAGAATCACTTGTTAACCATCTGTGACTATGTAATGAAAATGTTGACTCTTCAAACTGCCTACCTGTTTGACTTCGACCTTTGTCATCTCCTGTTACTGAATGTTTGTAGCTACACTAAGTGTATAGGAATGAAGATTTCCCCTTTTTCTAGGTATTCTTGATTATTATTAAAGTACAAAAGTACAGTGTTGAACTGACTAATGTGATTCCTAAGAGAGGATGTTTTATTTTTTTTTTTTTAAAGATTTATTTATTTATTTATTTATACAAGCACTGGGTACAGTCAGAAGCCGGGGAGGGTGAGAGAATTCACCAGAGCCAGAGTGGGGAGCAGAACAGGCAGAAGGACCGAAGTACACTGCTGAGGGGACTGGCGGACGGGTGGGCGGGCGGGCGGACCTCCGGAGAGGTCTGCACGCCATGTGGGACCCTCGCTGGTGGCGGGGGATCGAACCGGCACTGCAGAGGCTGTAGGCAGCTTCGCAGCCCAGCGCTCAACCGCTGCACCACCAGGGGAGGCCCAAGAGAGGATGTTTTAAATGAACAGTATCACTAAGAAACAGTATGTGCTACTTAGTAAGCATATTCACATCTATAAAATCAATGGAAATTTAATGGTGATAGTCATATGACAGTATCATAATTATGTTACAGGCAAAGCTATTGACCTTTAAGAGGTGGTATTCAGAAGTTAAAAATGTGTCAGATTGCTTAGCTTAGTGTACAGTGTTTGTAGTGGAGAGAATTCAAAATGTTAAAAACATCAGCTCTAAATCTTGGTTTTCTTCTAGTGTCATGATAGAGGAATATATCCATTGTTCCTCCAGCCCATAGAAGAAATAAGATTCAGAAACATAAGAATCATGTTAGAGTATTACTAATTCCTAATTAATAATGGGTTTATGCTTTTTTATTGAAGGATTCTACGATAAAGATAGTTCAGGGTGGAGTTCCAGTAAAGATAAGGATGCATACAGCAGTTTTGGATCTCGTAGTGATTCAAGAGGGAAGTCTAGTTTCTTCAGTGATCGTGGAAGTGGATCAAGGGGAAGGTAAAATTGATTTCTTTTTGCTTTCTATAACTGTACAATAGCAATTTAGGACCTGTTCTTTAATTTGATAAGTCTTTTCTTGTACTCTGGTCTGACCATTAAGCATTTTTTTCTCTAATAGACAACTTATTTGGATATTAAGCGTTAATGTCTATTTAATCATAGTATTTTCTTAACCTGTAAGAGGACTTTATTAAGTTGAGCTTGATACATCGGAATTAGATGAGAATAAGAACTTGTCCTTTGGCATAATGAAATCAATTGTTTTCATATTTCCCTAGCTTTAGATTATCTTAAGAAAGACTACGTTTATCTAGTGAATGACCTAATTTGGTTGAGATTTTTGTGAATATTCTATATGACAATTTTTAAACACCTTATATTTTTGATTACACAAGTATGGTGAACTGACCTCATGTGCCTAATAGCTGTGGTTAGTCCTCTGTGTCCTGATTTTTCGCAAACAGGCCTAAAACTAAAAACATCTTAATTCAGGTAAGAATTATTTTCTACTCTTATCCAAAACTTCTGTCACACAGGTGAATTGTCCTTTAGATGACAGCCTGTTATAACTGGAACAGTTGATATTTGGTGTGCTGTTTTTTTTCCTCTTCCCGACCACTAAATATTTTTGGATATGAACTTGAAAGATGCAAGTTATATGCTGATTTCAAACATGACGAGACTTGATTCTTAATTTCAGCATGTGTGAGGTCTGTGTAGGGTTTATAATTTTATAGAAAATGAAAAATACTGATTTTAGAAAATAAAGTTAGTAATACTTATGATCTGGTTAGAGGGTTTGTCAAGTAAGAGTAAGCCAAGGATGCCTGTTGACATCCTTGAAGTTGGCTCTCATGAATAATTCAACTTCTTTCCCAGGTACATTTCTAAAGTAGTAGTAGGAATCTGATCATTAGATGCTATGATTATGATTAATTGCTTATGCTGTTCAGGTTTGATGATCGTGGACGCAGTGACTATGATGGCATTGGCAGCCGTGGGGACAGAAGTGGTTTTGGCAAATTTGAACGTGGTGGAAATAGTCGCTGGTGTGACAAATCAGATGAAGATGATTGGTCAAAACCACTTCCACCAAGTGAACGCTTGGAACAGTAAGTTTTTGAATTGTATGTTGATTATAAATAGAGCCTTATGAGCTAGTATAACAAACTTACTTTTTTTTTTTTTAAATTTCAGGGAACTCTTTTCTGGAGGCAACACTGGGATTAACTTTGAGAAATATGATGACATTCCAGTTGAGGCAACAGGCAACAACTGTCCTCCACACATTGAAAGTGTAAGTCTATTTGCTTGACCTTTTAAGACTGAGACAAGTATAAATGTTTTCACAGCACATCAAAATGAGATGAAGTACGCCAGGCCTACTTTTATTTAACAGTTTTTTAAAATTTACCTAAAAAGCTGCCTGATTGATTTGTGGAGAGGGGAAAGATTGAGTTCAATGCCATTGTTCCTAATAATTCCAAATAGAAAGTGGATCAAACAGGAAGAATCCACAACTTCTCCAATGTATTGTATGAGTATAAAACAAAAAAAGAATTACATTATTTCTGGCTATTTACCCCATTGAATTTCTTAACAGTTCAGCGATGTTGAGATGGGAGAAATTATTATGGGAAACATTGAGCTTACTCGTTACACTCGCCCGACTCCAGTGCAGAAGCATGCTATTCCTATTATCAAAGAGAAGAGAGACTTGATGGCTTGTGCCCAAACAGGTAAGTTCACTTGAAAGTGAAAAGTTACCAAAAGTACCTTTAACTGGGCTGTTTTCATAACATTAGCACCAGAAATCAAAATATGCTTGTGGTAGCTTCAATTTCACAGGGAAGCTTGAATATTATATTTAGTTGAACTGGTGTGCTTTGAATACAGGTAAGGAGTTGCTGGATGGTGTCTCTTTTGCTTACACCTTTGCATTTTATCTCTAGTGTTTTCATTAGGGCATCTTGGGGAATCCTATAGGAAGTTGTCAGCCTGATATGGCTGCAACAGGGATTTGTTATTTTGACTGCAGTGATGAAAATGCAAATATTAGTGCTATAGCATTGTATTTGGAATAAGAAGGGTAAGATAGAGAACAGCCTGTGATATGTAGGAATGTAGCTAAGGGAAAGGTGCCTGCTGCAGGAGTAAAGAAGCACTTCCCATGTTTTGCAACTGGAGGGTAGTGACAACCTCAGAAATTAAGGACAAACTATTTTATCTCTCAGTTTGACCCAGAATACTGTACTTGAATAATTTGATATCTTTCCTCTCACTGAAAGAATGAGAATGCCATACTTTATACGTTATCGGTATGTATAATACCTGCAAGAATGTGTTACAAATTAACATTGGTAACACTTTTAAGTCAATATTCCTGCATTTTACAGACAGATGCAAAGAAGTGAATGTTACACTGTTATTTATTGATCAGAATGTGGAACATTTTCTGTAAAGGAACAAGTTCGACAGTTTTGGTTTTATGGGCCATGTGGTGTCTTTTGCATCTACTCAGCCCTGCTATGGTAGTGTGAAAGTACCCATAAACAATACAAATTTATTGGGTATGACTATTCCAATAACGCTATATTTACGAAGATAAATAGGGCCTTAGTTTGTTGAATCTTGTTACAGATGGATCAAAGAAGTCACTTTTTGGTTTGCCTTTGTTATCTAGCTGTTAACAATTTTTTTGAAAATTTATTTGGGCATAAAGTTACTAATTGACTTGTAATAAGGCAGTTAAATAACTACCACTATTTATTCAAAAGTAAAAAGCAGGGTTTTCTCTGGTTGAATGACTTTGTTGTTTCTTAACAGGGTCTGGAAAAACTGCAGCTTTTCTCTTGCCCATTTTGAGTCAGATTTATTCAGATGGTCCAGGAGAGGCTCTGAGGGCCATGAAGGTAAATGTTTCTTTACAAAATGGGAAATTATTGTTGTCAGTGGCTTTTTAAAAGCTCTCATGTATTCTCATCTGTTTAATGAAAAAGTTTTCATAAAGTATTATAGGGAATTATGTTGTAACAAACTTACAGTAGAATGTTGTTTAACTTGGGCCTCCCCTGGTGGCGCAGTGGTTGAGCGCTGGGTTGCGAAGCTGCGCAGCTTCTGCAGCGCCGGTTCGATCCCTGGCCACAGGCGAGGGTCCCACATGGCGTGCAGATCTCTCCTGCCGCACCCGCTGCTCCCCTCAGCAGTGTATTTCGTCAGTCTGCCTGTTCTGTTCCCCGCTTTGGCTCTGGTGAATTTTCTCACCCTCCTGCGCTTCCGACTGTACCCAGTGCTTGTATAAATAAATAAATCTTTAAAAAAAAAAAAAGAATGTTGTTTAACTTATACATTATTTCTTAGGAAAATGGAAGGTACGGGCGCCGCAAACAATACCCAATCTCCTTGGTGTTAGCACCTACTAGAGAATTAGCAGTCCAAATCTATGAGGAAGCCAGGAAAGTAAGTATGCATTTCAGTGATTACTGGCTTTCTCATTGATTTTGATGAAATGGTTTATGATCATGTAAAAATCTTGGCCCTTGTAGTTGATAAAAAAATTTCTCTGCTTTACAGTTTTCATACCGATCTAGAGTTCGCCCTTGTGTGGTTTATGGTGGTGCTGACATTGGTCAGCAGATTCGAGACTTAGAACGTGGATGCCACTTGTTAGTAGCCACTCCAGGACGTCTAGTGGATATGATGGAAAGAGGGAAGATTGGATTAGACTTCTGCAAGTATGTTAATATTGTTTTTAATATTTTTTTTTTCAGTTGTGACTCCAGACAGGATTCAAAGAGGAGTTTTACAATCTCTTCTCTAGACTTTATGCAGACTTATTTTATCCTTCTCTGTATTAGCCTCTTAGAGCTAAAAAGGCACAGGGAAAGGGTGTTAATTTTTACGTGCAACATTAGTCCCTAAAATTACTGGCTATTAGTTTTGTGGTATTTATTAGCATTGTCTAAATGTTTAAGATTGAGAAGTGACTTATTTTAGTAAACTTCTTTACAATAAAATTTACTCATTATACTCTTTAAGAAATCAGTGACATTTTTAATAAGAGACTGAGACTGACCAGATTGGGACAGTCAAGTAAGTGGGAGCTAATTTCTCTGTGTGATCGCAGATGGCTTATTTAGTGACAAAAATCTTGAGCTTTGTCTTACGTATGCATGTCAAATTGTGTGCCATGAAAATCTTACCTAAATGAATATGTAATTGCTGTTATTGATACAACTATATTAAAACTACCTTGTTCCCAAATTCTAAACAATTAATTTTCACGGCAGATATTTGGTCTTGGATGAAGCTGATCGGATGTTGGATATGGGATTTGAACCTCAGATACGTAGAATAGTTGAACAAGATACTATGCCACCAAAGGGAGTTCGCCACACTATGATGTTTAGTGCTACTTTCCCTAAGGAAATACAGGTATTGTTTGATGTTGCAAATTTCGTTTACTTAAGAATTGTTTTATCTCAGTGGATAATAAAGTTTTTTCTTTCAGATGCTTGCTCGTGATTTCTTGGATGAGTATATCTTTTTGGCTGTTGGAAGAGTAGGCTCTACCTCTGAGAACATTACACAGAAAGTAGTTTGGGTGGAAGAGGTAGATAAGCGTTCATTTCTGCTTGACCTTCTAAGTGCAACAGGTAAAATTATTAATAATTACAACATTGCTTTGGGGGTTTAGGTAATGAGTATCCATTTGGATCACCTTTATTGCTTTTTGTCCCCATTCAGAACATTCTGTTAAAGCATTCTGTTAAAAGTTTTTTTTTTTTTTTCACATTTATTTATGCATACAAGAACTGGGTTATAGGGCAGAGGTATGGGGGGCGAGAGGATTCACCAGAGACAGAGTGGGGAGCAGAACAGGCAGATCTACTGAAACACATTGCTGAGGGGAGCAGCGGCGAGACAGGAGAGGTCTGCTGTGCCATGTGGGTTAGCTCCTGGGCCAGGGATCGAACTCTTGCCCCTGTGGCTGGCGATAGCTTGATAACCCTGAGACTTAAACACTTGCACCACCAGGGAGCCCTTAAAACAGTTTCTTTTAATTGCCTCTATATTTACATGTTTACTAAGTGCAAAGAGAACAAAGCTGCTATTGTTGACAAGAACCTTGTAATTTTTTCAAATTCAGGCAAGGATTCACTGACCTTAGTATTTGTGGAGACCAAAAAGGGTGCAGATTCTCTGGAGGATTTCTTATACCATGAAGGATATGCTTGCACCAGTATCCATGGAGACCGATCTCAGAGAGATAGAGAAGAGGCCCTTCACCAGTTCCGCTCAGGAAAAAGTCCAATTTTAGTGGCTACAGCAGTATGTATAACATGATCTTATTTTCAATTTCAGCATGTTCAACTTTTTGGTTTAAGTGGACCATGTATAACAAAAGTTGTTTCCCAGGTGGCAGCAAGAGGATTGGACATTTCAAATGTGAAACACGTTATCAATTTTGACTTGCCAAGTGATATCGAAGAATATGTACATCGCATAGGCCGCACAGGACGTGTAGGAAACCTTGGTAAGTAGTTAATTGATGATCGTGCTGTTTTTCATTGTGATGCATTTACAGCAAGGACTTTTTCAGAATCTTAAATACAAAAACTATAAGAAATGCAATTGAATATTTCTTAGCAATAGAAATGATGTAAAAGTCAGCTTTTGTTCAAAGACTTTATTAAATTGTAACTTACTGTTTTATTCAGTAGCATTCTACATAGAAAAGTAAGAATACTAAGCTATTTTATGGAAGACCTTAATATGTGTACTTTTTGAAACTGTTTTAGGTCTTGCCACCTCATTCTTTAATGATAGGAACTCCAATATTACCAAGGATTTGTTGGATCTTCTTGTTGAAGCTAAACAGGAGGTGCCATCTTGGTTAGAAAGCATGGCTTATGAACATCACTACAAGGGTAGCAGTCGTGGACGATCTAAGAGGTGAGGTGCAGATGGTATATAATGAAGGGGGGGGTGGGTGTCACGTCCGAGGTTATGTTTTCAAGTATTTGACAGGCTTAATTTTATTAGGCTGCCTAGATCCTTTGGGTAAGGGGTCTTACTGGAAAGGCATTGTTCGTGTTAGCCCTTCCTGACTAAGGCTTTTAAGAATCATTGCAATGGAAAGTAGAACTAGAGAAGAAATTAGAATTAAAAGATGAGAAATGGGTCATTGGAAGTTTTAACAGGAATTGGGTTATTTAGTGAAATTTGACCCTGCATGTGAACCAACACATTTTGTCTTTGTAGCAGTAGATTCAGTGGGGGATTTGGTGCCAGAGACTATCGACAAAGTAGTGGTGCCAGCAGTTCCAGTTTCAGCAGCAGCCGTGCAAGCAGCAGTCGCAGTGGTGGAGGCGGCCATGGTAGCAGCAGAGGGTTTGGTGGAGGTAATGTTGATTTTTAATCTCATCCTTGGGAAGGACTCTTCCCCCTACTAGACCTTTTCAAAGTATATAATTGAAGATAAAGATTGTATTTTAGCAGTGGATGACTTAATTTCTTTCTTGAATTTCTTCACTAGGTGGATATGGAGGCTTTTACAACAGCGATGGATACGGAGGAAATTATAACTCCCAGGGGGTTGACTGGTGGGGTAACTGAACCTGCTTTGCAGTAGGTTACCCTGCCAAACAAGCTAATATGGAAACCACATGTAACTTAGCCAGACTATACCTTGTGTAGCTTCAAGAACTCGCAGTACATTACCAGCTGTGATTCTCCACTGAAATTTTTTTTTAAGGGAGCTCAAGGTCACATGAATAGATGAAAGAAACAATCAGCAGCCCTGTTCGGAAGGTGGTTTGAAGACTTCATTGCTGTAGTTTGGATTAACTCCCCTCCTGCCAACCCCCATCCCAAACTGCATTTATAATTTTGTGACTGAGGATCATTTGTTTGTTAATGTACTGTGCCTTTAACTTTAGACAACTTTTTATTTTGATGTCCTGTTGGCTCAGTAATGCTCAAGATATCAATTGTTTTGACGAAATAAATATACTGAACTTGGGCTAAAATCAAACCTTGGCACACAGGTGTGATACAACTTAACAGGAATCATCGATTCATCCATAAATATTATAAGGGAAAAACTTAAGTGGTAGCCTGCACTAGGGCTTTTTGATACCTGCAGATTGGGGGAAAAAACAACAAACGTCTTGAAGCATAATAATGGAATTAGTTTCTAATGTGGCAAACTGTATTAAGTTAAAGTTCTGATTTGCTCACTCTATCCTGGATAGGTATTTAGAACCTGATAGTCTTTAAACAAGCCATTCCAGTCATGATGAGGTGATGTATGAATACATGCATACATTCAAAGCACTGTTTTCAAAGTTAATGCAAGTAAATACAGCAATTCCTCTTTCAATGTTTAGGCAGATCATTAATTATGAGCTAGCCAAATGTGGGCATACTATTACAGGGAAAGTTTAAAGGTCTGATAACTTGAAATAGGTTTATAGGAGATTTCATCTACTTAGACTTTTTAAATGCCTGCCATAAATGAAATTGAAATGGTAGAATGGCTGACCACAGCAATGACCAGCCCTCATTAGGGCCCTGGATGATTTTTGGTCTAATAACGCATGCTAGTGTTGATGTTTTTTGGTCAAGAGGGTATGAACAGGAAGAATTAATGCAGCAGGCTTTATTTTAAATGCCGATTCACATTACTCTGTTCAAGCTGCGTTGAGATGTTAAACTGGCTTACTATATAGACTTTGTAAAAATGGCTCCAGAAGAATAACAAACTTAAAATCTTTGAGATCACACAGGTTGGAAATATGTACATAACTGCACAAGGTGTCAATTCTGCTATACAGTGCAGTTTTAGTCAGTTTTAGTTGCATAGGTTTCCATTGTATTTATAGTCTGTTTATGCTAAATCTGGCCAAAGATGAGCATTGTCCACCATTAAAATGCCTCTGCCACTTTGAATTCTGTGCTAATTTTGTGGCCAGAATGAGGTGATCAAAACGCTCAATCTTTTTACAGTGGCATAGGAAGACGGCAAAAATTTCCTAAAGTGCAATAGATTTTCAAGTGTATTGTGCCTTGTTCTAAAACTTTTATTAAGTAGGTGCACTTGACAGTATTGAGGTCATTTGTTATGGTGCTATTTCAATTAGTCTAGGTTTAGGCCCTTGTACATTTTGCCCATAAATTTTTACAAAGTACTTCTTTTATTGCACATTCAGAGAATTTTATATATATGTCTTGTGTGCGTGTCCTTAAACTTCCAATCTTATTTTGTCTCTTGGAGATTGTTGAACGCAGCTTGTCTAGGAAGGGAATGGGAGGTCTAGATTCAAAAATTTATTTGGGACCATGGGAATGATAGTTGGGAAGAAAACTATTTGCACACGACAGATTTCTAGATACTTTTTGCTGCTAGTTTTATGTAATATTTATTGAACATTTTGACAAATATTTATTTTTGTAAGCCTAAAAGTGATTCTTTGAAAGTTTAAAGAAACTTGACCAAAAGACAGTACAAAAACACTGGCACTTGAATGTTGAATGTCACCGTATGCGTGAAATTATATATTTCGGGGTAGTGTGAGCTTTTAATGTTAAGTCATATTAAACTCTTAAGTCAAATTAAGCAGACCCGGCATTGGCGGTATAGCCATAACTTTCTGATGTTAGTAAAAACAAAATTGGCGACTTGAAATTAAATCATGCCAAGGTTTTGATACACTTGTCTTAAGATATTAATGAAAACACTTCAAAACACTGATATGAAGTGTCCAGATTCTCAGATGTTTGTTCGTGTGAGTTTTGTTTAGTTGTGTGTATTTTTTTTTTTCAGTGAATGTCTGGCACATTGCAATCCTCAAACATGTGGTTATCTTTGTTGTATTGGCATAATCAGTGACTTGTACATTCAGCGGTAGCATTTGAGCAAGTTTTATCAGCCAACAATATTTTCAGTTAATAAATAAGGTTTCAAAAATCATGTAAGAATGGATTTAAACTTGCTGAATGTAAAGATTGAACCTCAAGTCACTGTAGCTTTAGTAATTGCTTCCTGTATTAGTTTAGATGCTAGCACTGCATGTGCTGTGCATATTCTGATTTTATTAAAATAAAGGTTGAACTGCACAGTCTCATTTGTTGTCACCTGTGGTTTATTAGAGATGAAAATAAAGTTGTACTCATGCTTGAAGAGTTGTAAGATGGAATTTTTTTGGTTGTCCAGTGATAATTTTGATGATTATTAGAATTACTATGTTACAATACTTACATTTAAAGATGAAGATGGCGTTAGTTCATTGAGATAATGGTACAACACTACGTGACACTACATGTTTCCAGGTTACAGGTTCATACCTGCAAATGCATGCATTCACCGCACCCACTAACAGTACCAAAAATCTTCCTCCATTGTCCACTGAACTCCCTCCTGCCTTTGCTCCCAGCCCCCACTCTTCTGGTAGCCTGGGTTCTGTCAGATTCCAAGGGTTGGTTGGTTGGTTTTTTTTTTAAACCTTTATTGTCCATATAAGTGAAATCATCTGGTACTTTTCTCCTGACATTTTACATAATCCACGTTCTTGCAAAATGGCAGGATTTAATTTTTTTTTTATTAACAAGTGCCTAAATTGTGGTTTCTAGTTAGAGTTAATATTAGTAATAACCCAACTTTACTGTGTTTCTGTAGTACTTAAATACATACTTAATTTAAATTTAAATACGTATTTAAAAATGGTATTGTCATTTTCCGACTTACTGTTTTCCAGGTTCTTTCCATCTCAGTTGAATTTCAACACCAGATAATTTTCAAAAATCATTTACAGGGAGCATGTTTCACCATGTTTAATGTCTTTATGCCTAAACTATAGAAGTTCTTATATTTTAGATAGTTGCTTTCCTTACCCCCATGCTCTTAAGTGACCTGATTGAATGGTCATAAACTTTTGGAGTCCAGCAACTAAGCTCTCTGGGTGTTGACAGTTCACCCCTTCCCATCTGAATCCTGAGAGTTCACTGCAGTTACCACTTTGAAATTTTTTTTATCATTTCTTGGGCTTTTCTCCCATTCTGTTCTCAATGTGATTTGGGGGATGTTGAAACATGTTTCACATCTTGTTCCCATGTCAGTTCTATTTTTTTCCTTCTATGGATTGTACTTCTGGTGTCATGTCTGAGAAGTCTTTCCAAATAAATTTTAGAATAAGCTTTTCTGTATCGCCAAAGAATCTTACTGGGATCCAGGTGATCATTGTGCTGAACTTGTAGATAAATTTAGGGGGAGAATGGACTTAAGTCTAAGTTGTGAACTCAGAATAATCAGCCAACAAGGAAGATTATCTGGCAAATTCTACACGAAACATCCCTATTCATCATAGGATCAAGCTCCTCTCTTGGAGCATGTCCATGGAGCAAGTGTCTCCTTGAAAGCCCACATTTTGTGAGGAAGGTTCATGCAGGGATATATTAAGTATTCTAAGAGTTCAGCTGCTAGTCATGATAGAATAGGTCTTTCAGACCACCCCCTGTGCTGATAACAAGCACAAAAACCAAGTATAGGGCCTCCCCAGTGGTGCAGTGGGTTGAGCAAAGCACTGTGAAGCTGTCTGCAGCCTCTGCAGCGCGGGTTTAATTTCCGGCTGGCCAGGGAGATACCTACATGGCGCGGCAGACCTCTCCTGACCTGCCTGCTACTCCCCTCAGCAGTGTATTTCAGTCCGTCTGCCTGTTCTGCTCCCAGCTCTGTCTCTGGTGAATCTTCTCACCATCCCATGCCTCTGGCCTGTACCCCAGCTCTTGTATAAAAAAATAAATCTTAAAAAACCCCAACAAACCAAACCAAGTGTAAATTTCATGCAGGCTTTCCTGCTCTGTGCCAGTAAGCACCTTCTGAAAGGGTTTCTGTTAAGGACAGAAAGAGGTTTCCCAATAGCCATAAGCTAGTTAACTACCTGTGAAGAAGTTGTTAATATTCAGCTAACCCCAAACTTGGAAGAAGTCTTTTCAGCTTCATCTTGTTAAAACCCATCATTTTTAGAGCCCATTGGAGTCTTATTTGAACATTCTCAACATGCATTGAGCTTAATTACCATAGTGTCCCAGAATTTTAATAACAAAATTTTGATGTCAATTTTCATCCGGGAACAGTTGTCCTTGGATTGTACTGTGGTGACTTCCTGTAGAGTTCTTTAATTGGCATACACTTACGAAGAATCTTTTGCAAGAGGCAAAGCTGCCATGTGCAATTTGCAGTCCTGCTTATTCTGTGGATTTTAAAGAGATCTACATTATTCCTTATTAAGAGGGTATGAGAAAAGTACCTTAAGTATCAGTGTCACAAATAAGCTTTGTTTTTAAGAAACATGTTTTTCTCTTGTAAACACTGGAAACTACATGATTTCACTCTGGCCTAGGAATGAGGACTAGGAATCCCTAGGAATGAGGACTATTACATTTATTTAATGATACCCTTGGTTGGATTTTTGTTTAGTCATTTTCTCTGGCTCTAAATTTTGGAGTGAGATAAGATATAAATATATAAAATGAAGCTTAAAGCTATTTTTTTTTAGTGTGTTGTTTTGGATTCCTACCAAACAAGGAATATCTTGATGGAATTTTAGATTTAACAATGAAAAAAAAAAAGGAGGGCAGCTGGTTCCCACCTAAATTTAATCCTTCTTATTTTTTGCTTTGAAGATGGATGGGATACAACTCTTAGGTTGTATCAATTTTTTTTCTTTTTATTTATTTATACAAGCGCTGGGTACAGTCAGAAGCGCGGGAGGGTGAGAGGATTCACCAGAACCAGAGCAGGGAGCAGGACAGGCAGACTGACGAAGTACACTGCTGAGGGGAGCAGCGGTTGCGGCAGGAGAGGTCTGCGCGCCATGTGGGACCCTCGCTGGCAGCCGGGGGTTGAACCGGCGCTGCAGAGGCTGTGGGCAGCTTCGCAGCCCAGCACTCAACAGCTGCGCCACCGGGGAGGCCCAGTTGTATCAAATTTTATAGGATGGTCCAGCTTCCTGTTTTTTGGTTTCTAGAAGCTCATCACTGGATGCTTCCTATGGTTTTGCTCCCTCCTACTAAGGGATATTGAACAACTAACAAGAATTGTTTTTGATGGTAATTACAATACTATAGGATCAGCACAACTAAAGCCTTACTAGGTTTTAAAGATCAAGTATCCAAAATAAAGGTGCTTTTTAAAGGTGCTTAGTATCAGAATCTAAGAATATATTTTGGTAATAGCCTCGCTCACAACCCCAAGTAGGGGGTGGGGTGGGGGACGGTAAATAAGATCCCAAGTAAAGAAAGGATCACCCCTGGCCATATCCGTGCTTTCTCTTAGATGCTTTCAGTTACTTACTGGAAGAATGGAGTGCTCCTGTTTAAGGCCCAATTTTCCAGTTGTGTCTTGCTCAAGAACTTGGTGCTGTGGTGGTGTCATCTATTAATGCAGCACCTTTATCTCCCTCTCTCCTCAATCATCCCCTTCTCTTGATCTGTCTCTAGCTTGCTACTGCATTCTTCTATACCCCTCCCAACCCCTGCAAAACCTCAGATTCACTTCCTTACCTCTTTCATGTTATATGTAATCAGTTTTTTTCTTTATTACACTTAGTGGCTCTTATTAAAGTCACAGTCACCGATATGCTTGACACTGAGCACTGCCTCACTGACCCTTTGTCCCAAGGTTTCCATGAGTCATACTTAACTGGTTTTCCTCCTCCTCCAGTTTCTCTTACTGAGTCCTCTTCCTCCTTCCCAACTCTCTTAATATGGGAGGACCCCAGGGTTCTGTCATTAACCAGCCTCTATCTCCAGTTTCCTCCTTCAGTGATTTCATCCATTTTCATGGCTTTTATAGCATCTCTTTTAATTATTTAATATTTTATACAGGTGATACATTCAGTCATTTCCAGAATCATATGATATATGAAATTATGCAGTGACGTTTTCCCACCTGACTCCATCCCAATTCATAACCACCTAATAATTACTTATATATCCTTCCAGAGTGCCCTTATGCAAATACATGCATTCATGAATATATTTTTCATTTTACACAAAAGGTAGCATAGACATCAGACCTTACCTTGGCCTTACTAAGCCAATATATGGGAAACCTTTGCATTATCAATGCATAGAAAGTTCATTCTCAGTTGTATAATCAGACTATTCTGTTGGCTATACCATAATTATGCAACTAGTTTTCCAAGAGGATATTAAATAATTAATTACATATCATAATTATACACAAGTTTCATTCAACATCTGTAATTTTATCTGGTACTATAATTCAATTTAGAAATTTAGATATATTGCCAAGGATGTGCCAACAATCATCAATAACCACATAAACTCCCTTTAATGGTGAACTCTAAGTCACAACACAGTAACTGTCAGTTCAACTACACCAAGATTTATAACCAAGCAGGTTATAAATAAATTTCAGATGGAACCTGGTATCACCCTAAAGGAATACTAACTTTACACTCTTGGGATAGTTTACCAAGGTAAACTAACGAACTTTACAAGTCCATTGAAAAAAAAAGACATTTATTCAACATCATGATCAGACTATTAGATTTAGTAATCAACAGCACGGGTACAAAGGAAAATCTACATTGAAAACCCTTTGTTGGAACCCTTTCCACTTTCCACAGAACAGAAACTAAAATAACCTGTTATACAGTTAGTCACAAATACAGTTCTGGTGTTTTTTTGCCCACACTCATGAGTATTGTCTACATTTTGGCTTCCATGTAGCAGCGAGGCCCTACCACTGCTGTGCTTGACTGACTTCACAAATCTGTTGTAACCTGTAGTTTGCCTGTCTCTTCTCTGGCTCTCCTGCTAACCCTTGTTTCCTGGCAGTTAATTATTTTATTTTTATTTTTTAAAGATTTATTTATTTGTTTATACAAGCACTGGGTACAGTCAGAAGCGCGGGAGGGTGAGAGAATTCACCAGAGCCAGAGCGGGGAGCAGAACAGGCAGAAGGACCGAAGTACACTGCTGAGGGGAGCAGCGGGCGGCAGGAGAGGTCTGCATGCCATGTGGGACCCTCGCCTGGCGGCCGGGGATCAAACCGGCGCTGCAGAGGCTGCAGGCAGCTTCGCAACCCAGCGCTCAACAGCTGTGCCAACAGAGAGGCCCTATTTTATTTTTTTAAATGTTTATTTATTTATGCATATAAGAACTGGGGTATAGGCCAGAGGTGTGGGGGGTGAGAGGATTCATCAGAGACAGAGTGGGGAGCAGAACAGGCAGAATGACTGAGATACACTGCTAAGGGGAGTAGCAGGTGAGACAGGAGAGGTCTGCCATGCCATGTGGGTCACCTCCCTGGCCGGGGATCTAACTTGTGCTTCAGAGGTGCGGACAGCTTCATAGTGCTGCGTCTTAACCCCTTGTGCCAGCAGGGAGGGCCCCTCCTGGCAGTTAATTAAAGCTTCCTACCACGGTTACAGCTACTGCTACTGCTGGAACCACCATGGTCACCCTGGTTTTGTGGTTTGGCAAAGTATTGGCCTCTACCACCATAGGGGCCAGAACTTCTGCCTTCATAGTTTCCTCCTTTCATGGATCCAAAATTTGAAGATTGATTGTTGTAATGGTTAAATTCCTTGTAGCTTTCACCACCTCCCAAATTGCTTCTATCACTGCCAAATCCATTATAGCCATCTCCACTGCCACCATGGTGCCTCCAAAGCCACCTGGACCAATGAAACTTTCATTCATGACCAAAGTTATTCCCACCAAAACCGTCTCCAAGACCATCACCAATATTTCTAGAAGCCCTTCGGCCTCTTTAGCTGGATGAAGCACTGGCCATCTCTTGTTTACACAGGGCTTTCCTTGCTTTGCGGTTGCAGAGCCGGCTGCTCCCTTGGGGCCTGAAAGGACCCCTAAATTGGCTAGTGAGCAGAATGGGTAGCTAGGTGGGAGCAGGTGGGTAATCTCTAATCTGCAGAAATGGTGCTGCTTGTGAGGTCACTCCTGGACCGGGACCCCAGCTGCTTTCCTGTACCAGGAAAGAAGGGGCTGTTGCCCCTTCCCAGCCATGTTCCCATCTCTTCCCCCTCCTGTGGATTCTCCCATCGTCCATCTGGTCTCCTGCCTAAGGCCACTGGAAGATGGCCCCTTGCATTTTCCCAGGTTAGGTTAGTGATGTGAAATATTCCTGCCCCCACCCTACTTCCTCTCATGTCCCCAGTCCCTGCAGAAGGTGATTGCTGGTTTTCTCCCCAAGTCTTTTCCAAGTAGGTTTTGTTTACTTCCTAAATCCATCAGCCGGATATGGGGTGCCTACACTCCCAAGCCCTGAGCATCCAACTTTCCTCCTGTTGAGTTGTTAGTCCCTTGCGCTGGGCCTAGTGGCCCCTCGGCTGGGGAGAACACTGCCCGAGTCTAGGTTTTTATAAATGTCTACTCAAGTTCAGACCTCCAGTCTCTTTTTTTGACATGATAGGCTGCTACTGGGCTTTGGGGTGAGGGTGAAAAACTTCTTGTTGCTTTTTCCCCACTCCCATTGTTGCAAGTAATTTTTAGTGGCTGAATTTCAGATTTGTACTTTTTTTCAAAAACTGCTCAAGTCATCATCTTCCACCTGGTCTTAGTGTAACATTTGGAAAAGGAATAGATGTCCTTTTGAAAAAGAATTGTCTCAGGTATTCTGCTTTTATAGTTATGTATATACTTTTTAAAAAAGATTTATTTATTTATGCATGCAAGAACTTGGGTACAGGGCAGAGGTGTGGGAGGTGAGAGGATTCACCAGAGACAGAGTGGGGAGCAGAACAGGCAGACTGACTGAAATACACTGCTGAGGGGAGCAGCAGGCGAGTCAGGAGAGGTCAGCTGCGCCATGTGGGTTGCTCCCTGGCTGGCCGGGGATTGAACTTGTGTTGCAGAGGCTGTGGATAGCTTCATAGGTTGCATCTTAACCTCTTGCATCACCAGGGAGGCCTCTATGTTTATACTTTTATAGTTATATTTTTACATTAATTTTTACAATTTATTTGGAGTTTATCTTGGCATATAATAATGGTATATCTTTTTTTATGCATACAAGAGCTGGGGTACAGGCCAGAGGTGTGGGGTGAGAGGATTCACCAGAGACAGAGTGGGGAACAGAACAGGCAGATCGACCAAAGTACACTACTGAGGGGAGGAGCGGGCGAGAGACAGGAGAGGTCTGCCTCGCCATGTGGGTAGCTGCCTGGCCGGCCAGTGATCAAACTCACGCTGCAGTGGCTGCGGACAGCTTCACAGGCTGATCTTAACCCCTTGTGCCACTAGGGAGGCCCGGTAATGGTATATCGATTCAACATTTTTTATATTAAGCAGCATTTTACTTTTATGTTTTATTTTTCCTTCCAAATAATGTTTATTGAGGTAAAGTAGGTTTACACCTTTGTATCTGCTCTGGGGGGTTATAGGTATACAAATGTATACTTTCAACATTTTTTTCCCATTTAATCCAAGGAAACACCCATCCATGGAAACATCTATTGTTTCTACACCGTGTTAGTTAGGGTAACCTTAAAGTGTTGTGACAGAGAGGCTCTGAAATACAAATGGCTTAAATAAGATAGAAATGATTTCTCTCACCTACCAGTTCAAAATGTGTGTTCTCAGGGCAGTGGTAACTGTTGCCTTTAGTCACTAAGGATTGAGGTTCCTTTCGTTCTAGTTTTCTACGTTTGGGGCAGTAGTTGCCCAAATGTGGTCCCTATACCAGTGCCATCAGCACCACTTGGGAATTTGATAGAAATACAAACGCTTGGACCCCATACCAGAGCTGCGGGATCAGACACTCTGGGGATGGCGTCCAGGGATGTGTGTCCTAACCAGCCCTCCAGGGCATTCTGATGCCCATTCACATTTGAGAACGTCTGATTTAAGGCAAGTCTTCATCTGTGTGGTTCAGAGGAGGCGTGTAGCTCTTTTCATGTGTCAGTACAGAAGTGGCACAGATCACTCATATGCAATTTTGGCAAAATCTTGGACTCATCACCACATGTAACTGCAAGGGAGGCTGGGAAGTGTAACCTTGTCAAAAACATTCTACATCTATAAAAGAAGGAGAGAATGTATTTGGGAGAACAGTTAATAGTCTCCAACAGGGCCTCCCTGGTGGGACAAGGGGTTAAGCTTCAGCACCGTTAAGTGATCCGCAGTTATTGCAGCCCGAGTTTGATCCCCAGCCAGGGGAGGTGACCCACATGGCACAGCAGACCTCTCCTGACTTGCCTGCCGCTCCCCTCAGCAGTGTATTTCAGTCAGTCTGCCTGTTCTGCTCCCCACTCTGTCTCTAGTGAATTCTCTCTCACCGCCCCCCCCACCTCTGGCCTGTACCCCAGTTCTTGTATGCATAAATAAATAAATCTTTTAAAAAAAGAAAAGAGAAGCAACTAACAATTGTCACGCAAAACTCTCATTTGACAAATGGGCCTATTTCTGGAATGATGTTTTCTGCTGTGTTAATACTAGCTTTTTAAGTCATGTTCAAGAACCACATAGTTCTAATTGTTGAAGCTTTGTAATATGTGTTATTATCTTTAATATTTAGTTCTTTCTTCAGGGCTCTTTGTTTTTTTTCCCACTCTTGCTTATTTATATTTTAAGAACATTTATAATCAGTTTGTCTAGTTCTAAAAATCTATCAGGTTTTTTTTAAAGATTTATTTATTTATACAAGAACTGGAGTATAGTCAGAGATGCGGGAGGGTTCACCAGAGACAGAGGGTTCACCAGAGGATTCACCAGAGACAGAGCAGGGAGCAGAACAGGCAGACAGACTGAAGACACTGCTGAGGGGAGCAGCGGGCAAGACAGGAGAGGTCTGCCGTGCCATGTGGGTTTCTCCTTGGCTGGCCGGGAATTGAATCCGTGCTGCAGAGGCTGCGGACAGCTTCACAGCGCAGCACTCAACCTGCTGCGCCACCAGGGAGGCCCTCTGTCAGCTTTTCTATGGACTGATGTCAATTTATAAACTAACTTAGGGATAATTGACATCTATGATAACTCTTCTGAAGCTGTCTTTTTTTAATCTTCAGTGATTTTAAAAATCTTTTATATAGGGCCTCCCCGGTGGCGCAGCGGTTGAGCGCTGGGTTGCGAACCTGCCCGCGGCCTCTGTGGCGCCGGTTCGATCCCCGGCTGCTCCCCGGCCACCAGAGGAGGGTCCCACATGGCGCGCAGACCTCTCCTGCCGTGCCCGCTGCTCCCCTCAGCAGTGTGTTTCGTCGGTCTGCCTGTTCTGCTCCCCGCTCTGGCTCTGGTGAATTCTCTCACCCTCCCGCGCTTCTGACTGTACCCAGTGCATGTATAAACAAAAACAAACAAACAAACAGATAAATAAATAAAAATAAACATGCCTCTATAAAAAAAATCTTTTATATATAGATCTCGCACATTTTATGTAAAGTCTATTCCTATATATTTTATGTTATTTGTTGCTATTATAAATGGGGTAGGTTCTTTCATTCTATTTTCTAACTGGTAATTGTACATATGAAAGCTATTGATTTCGGTATATTTTCTGCTGTTTTACTGAATTTTTTTAAAAAGATTTATTTATTTGTACAAGAACTGGGGTACAGTCAGAGGCACGGGAGGGAGAGAGAATTCATCAGAAGCAGAGCGGGGAGCAGAACAGGCAGATGGACCAAAGACACTGCTGAGGGGAGCAGCGGGCGAGACAGAAGAGGTCAGCCGTGCCATGTGGGTTTCTCCTTGGCTGGCTGGGAATTGAACCCACCCTGCAGAGGCTGCGGACAGCTTCGCCGTGTGGCACTCAACCCACTGTGCCACCGGGGAGGCCCTGTTTTACTAAATTTTCATATTGTTTCTAGTAGTTTCTCAATTGATTCTCTTGAGTTTTGCAGATATACAGTTATATCATCTGCAAGTAATGATAGTTTTACTTCCTCATTTCCAATTATTAGACCTCTCATTTATTTCTCTTGGTTAATTGCCTCAGTTAGTGTCTTCAGCATCTCTAGTACAATGTTAAATAATAACTGTGATTCCTCTGGTGTTTTTCCATTAAACATGATGTGGGAATAATGTTAAAATATGTTAAAGCTACCAACCTATTTGTATTTTGAGTTTTTATCAAGTTTTATCAATGTTGAATTTATCACATGCTTTTTCAGCTTTTATGGAAATAATTGTTTTTTCTTCCTAGATTTATGAATATGAATAGTATGACTATGAGAAGTATTTTAATACCTTTTGTAATATTCAAATAATGTGATTCCCTTTATCGTCTGAACCAAAGAACCAGATGAACAGCAACAGATCCTATATTTTCTCCCTCCCTTTCCCTGACTTCTCCAGGGTCCTTCATCTCCTTAAATGGCGTGGTCATTCACTGAGTAGCTCGGATAAAACTCTAAGAAGTCATTTCTTTCTACCCTTTCATGCCACTCATCGGCAAATCTCAAGTTCTACTCCCAAACCTGACCACTTCACCTCCACTTCCTTCCTTATGGGAGCTGTGGAGCTGGAGCTACCGTAACAGCCTGCCAAACTGGTCCTTCTGCCTTCATTATGTCTGTTAAGTCTCTACCTGACTTGGCTCCTGCCAGCCTCCCATCTGCTGTGCCATCCACTCTGTGCCTATCGCCCCAACCTCTTTTTGATCTCTCAACCCGCCAAGCTCATCCTTTCTGCTAGAACCACCTTTCTTCTCAGCCCTCTTCTCCTTCAAGTCTCAACTCAGATGTCACCTCTGTAGAGAGGCCCTCCCTGGCATTCCTAGCTAACGACTCCAATTGAAGGACCAAGGATCCCTAAAGGAGAGATGTGCAACCTCTCTGACAGGGCCCCAAGCCGGTCTCTTGCTTACCAAAGGCGGGGCAGGAGCTGCCGAGGCTGATGACTCTGCCTACCTCACTTCCAACTTATGAGGGACAGAGGCATCTACTCTCTCTGGGCATTCTCCAGGCAGATGGGTGCTTCCTGGTCCCTTTGGGGCGCCTGCACTGAGGGCCATCCTCTCCTACTGTCTTCCTCTCGAAAGGATGTGTAGCAGGAAGCCACTTTTACTTTCTAAAAGCAAGAAGTTGTCTGTGTGTGAGCAAGACTGTGCTAGCTGTAACCTTCAGCAAACACCTGAGTCTCTGAATCACAGCTTGCTTTATGGTGCAGTCGGGATAACAGTACCTGCCTTACACACTTTCTGTGGCAATGAAGGGATGACATAAAGTGCCACTTTATGATGCCACGGACTTATAATAGTAAAATGTAACGACTGTCTTAGGAAAGTATGACCATGCCTCACCGCCAGTCCTTCCACTACTCGGCCAGGGTTGGAAACTCAGAGCTACCCTGACAACCTCATTTGACCACCTCTCCCACCGGCCCGTTACCTCACGCTGGCGCTTTGATCCTGAGCCTTGCTCATGCCTGCCCTTCCTTCCCTTTCTGCTGCCTTCAGCCGAGACCTCGGAAACAGCTGCCTTTCTGCCTCCGTTCTCTCCCCCTCTGAGACTGGAGGGGGCTCCTTACCTTTTAGAGACACAAATTTACTGAAGAAATTTATTGGGATTTGCTTCAAAATAATCAAGGGAGGGAAGTGGGTCAGGGTGGAGCTGAAACAACACTGGCCATGAGTGGAGTTGTTGAAGGTGGGTGATGGATCAGTCTTTAAAAAAAAATTCCCTGGAATGCAAATGAAAACTACCATGAGATACCATCTTACACCAGTGAGAATGGCACAGATTAAAAAAACTAGCAACAGCAAATGCTGGCGAGGGTGTGGAGAAAAAGGAACTCTCCTGCACTGCTGGTGGGAGTGCAAACTGGTCCAACCACTATGGAGAGCTGTGTGGAGATTTCTGGACCTACTAAACATAGAGCTTCCATATGATCCAGCAATTCCACTCCTAGGTATTTACCCAAAGGACACAGAAACATCCATTCCAAAGAGCACCTGCACCCCTATGTTTATAGCAGCACTGTTTACAATAGCTAAGCTTTGGAAACAACCCAAATGCCCAAAAATAGATGACTGGATCAAGAAGATGTGGTCCATATACACCATGGACTATTACTCAGCATTCAAAAAAGATAAACACATGCAATTTGCAGCAACATGGATGGCGCTGGAAGGGATCATGCTCAGCGAAATAAGCCAGAAAGAAAAAGAAAAATACCGGATGGTCTCACTCATAGCAGGAATCTAGAAAACTTAAATAAGGGACCAGGAAAATGAATAACTATAAGAAAGTGAAAATCAAAATCAACAAACAACTATGAACCAGAGACACTCTATGGGGGGTGGGCTGAGGGGCGGGGAGGGATTGGGGTCAAAATAAGGGGGTTGCAATTGTATGGGGAATATAAAAATAAAATTTATTAAAAAAAATATTCCCTGGGCCTCCCCGGTGGCGCAGCAGTTGAGCGCTGGGCTGCGAAGCTGCCCGCAGCCTCTGCAGCGCCGGTTCGATCCCCGGCCACTGTCGAGGGTCCCACATGGCACGCAGACCTCTCCTGCCGCCCGCTGCTCCCCTCAGCAGTGTACTTCGGTCCTTCTGCCTGCTCTGCTCCCCGCTCTGGCTCTGGTGAATTCTCTCACCCTCCCGCGCTTCTGACTGTACCCAGTGCTTGTATAAAAATAAATAAATCTTAAAAAAAATTCCCTTAGGGTAAATTCCCAGGACTGAGGTTAAAGTTCGGAGGATGGGAACACTGATGAGTTTTGCATTGTGTTATCATGTTGATTCCTCCCCACGCTGTGAATGGTGGGTAATTGCCGTGTGTGCTTGAACTCCATAGCTTATGGTTCCTTAAGCACAGTTGCTTCTCCCAATGTAAATGGTTTAAAAGAGCAAGCTTGTTCCAGCTCTGTGTGGGCTGCAGGAGAAGAACGGTGTTTTTAAAATAAGGATTTTGCTGCTCAAAACAATGCGTGGGGCTACCGCATGCCCTCTTGACTCCCTGCCTTGCCCCCACCCCTTCTTCAAAACCATCAGAACACCAACTCCAGTTGACTCCATTGCCCAAGCATTCCTCAGATTCACCACTGCCTTCTAGCTCTATTGCCAGTACCCTGGTCTGGGCCATCCATCTAAGTCGCTCTACTGCATTGCTGTAGTAGCTTCGGCTCCTCTGACGTTTTCTCACCCTTAATTTCATGCTCCACCCAGAATCAGAATGATCTTTCCGAAGGGCACATTGGTGGTATTATTCTACTGCTTAGATGAACCCTGCAGTGCTGGTTTTAAAAATTATAGAGGGCCTCCCTGGTGGCGCAGGCGGTTGAGCGCAGCGCTGTGAAGCTCTCCGCAGCCTCTGCAGTGACGGTTGGATCCCCGCTGGCCTCGGAGCAACCCACATGGTGAGCAGACTTCTCCTGTCTCGCCCGCTGCTCCCTTCAGCAGTGTATTTCAGTCAGTCTGCCTGTTCTGTTCCCCGCTCTGTCTCTGGTGAATCCTCTCATCCTCCGGCGCATCTGGCCTGTACCCCGGTTCTTGTATAAATAAAATACATATTTTAAAAAAATTATAGAGATGTGTATATCACGTGGCCATATAATTTATTAAATACTTGTAACACAAATACTCATCTAACCATCTCCCAGGTTAAGAACAGGGCTTTGCCAGCACCCCAGGTGTCCATTATATACATCATCTTAACTTCAAACCCTCTTCCTAGAGATAACCTTTGGGCCTTCCTTGCCTTATAGTTTTATCACCCAGATATATAACTGTAAATATTAGTTTTGCACTCTTTGCTGTATAATATTCCATTTTATGAATAACACAATGTATTTGATTCATTTTTCTATTGCTGGACATTTGGGTTGTTTTACTATTGAGAATAATTACAAAGGGAGATGTAGGGTCATAGAATTTTCAAAAAACCACAGAAGTAGGATGGTCTAATGAGTCCCATCCCCATGGAGCTGCATGCAGATTCAGCAATTATCAACATTGCTGTGCAAGTGTTTTTAACATGACATCAGAATCTCTGGGGGCACCTTTGCCATCCAGGTTACAGCTAACTCCCTGGTGATTGATTTATAGGCCTGGTATGTGGGGGTGGGACAGTGCAATTTGAAAAGACTCCTCACTTGATTTTGGAGAACACCCAGGGGTAGGAATCAGTGTTTCAATGGCTTCCCATTGCCCTCAGAGAAACCCAGATTCCAAATGTGGTGGCAAGGCATGGTTCCTGCTTAATGTGAACATATTAAACTTTCCAATTAAAAATAAAGATTTGCAGAATGACCCCTAATTTTTAAATTTTAATTTGGGGGGTACATTTTGGCTCTTGCACATATGCACATGTTCCATTCACCCTCCACCAAATCACCTGTGCCCTCCAAATCACCTGTGCCCTCCACTAAATCACCTGTGCCAAATCACCTGTGCCGCATTGCCTGCCCTACCTCAATTCCTATTTTTAAAAATCCAACCAGACAATCTCTGTTTCTAATTGGTTTGTTTAAACCATTTACATTTAATATAATTATTAATGCAGTCAAATTTATTTACTTAGTTCTACCAGACAAAGAATTGTATTAATCTTTGTTTCAAACTTGATTTCCAGACTTTGTAACCTTAATTAGCTACAAAAAATGAGTTGTGTGAAAGCAAAAACTGAAGAGCTTCAGTGTCCACAGGACTTGAGTCAAAAAATATTAGAGATGTGGGCCTCCCCTGGTGGCGCAGTGGTTGAGCGCTGGGTTGCAAGGCTGCCCGCAGCCTCTGCAGTGCCAGTTTGATCCCCAGCCACTGGCAAGGGTCACACACACACACACACACACACACAAATTAGAGATGTAGATTACATCAGATCTACAGGCAAAAACTTAAAGTGCAGTCGTAATATAAAATAGCAGCTCCCAGTAACTACAAGTGTTATTTTCTTCAGAAGTTGACTTAATTTGGGCCTCCCCGATGGCGCAGCAGGTTGAGCACAGCACTGTGAAGCTGTCCACAGCCTCTGCAGCTCATGTTCGATTCCCGGCTGGCCCGGGAGATTCCCAGATGGTGCGGCAGACCTTTCCTGTCTCACCCGCTGCTCCCCTCACCAGTGTATTTCAGTCAGTCTGCCTGTGATGCTCCCCGCTCTGTCTCTGGTGAATCCTCTCACCCTCCTGAGCCTCTGGCCTGTACCCCAGTTCTTATATAAATAAATAAATCTTAAAAAAAAGGTGACTTAATTTAGTTTGCTTAATTCTTGGAAGCAACAGGGATTTTCCCTTTGCTCTTATTCCAGCAGTTTCTCTGGTCAGAGAGAAAGTTGCCTGTGGTCAGAGAGATATTTTAGGTATGTGATCAGATGCCGTTGCCATTGCTGCTACCTTGGGACTGGAACTTGCTAGGAACTTTGGGATTGGAGGAGAAAAAAGGCTTTTCTTCACTTTCTCTTCTTATTCCTTGTACCAAAAGAGCTTTCTGTTCACATATGGGTCATCATTCTGGGATTTGTGCTGCCTTTCAATCCGAGTCAAGAGATATCAGAGGTTAAAAAAAAAAAAAATCCCAGGACTCTTACCTTTAGATTGGTGGCAACTGGGACTGGTGTCCCCTGGATTGACGGCCACTGCGTTGGTTCTGCTGACTTCCCCACTCTGCCTGCGACCATTGACTTTTCAGACTCCTCATCGAAGCTGACCCAGGCATTCTGGCCAGGATTTTTCATTGTGTTTAGTGAGAGAAGAAGGATAAGATGTACTTACTCCGTTTGGACCAGAGTCAGAATCTAACTATATTTTGAATTCATATTTACAAAAATGTTATAAAAACAGTATAGAGATTTCCCATAGACCCTCCACTCAGCTTTTCCTTATTTCAACATCGTACGCAACATCTTACAAATCAAGAATTTTAGTTGTTATGGCTCCTTAGTCTCCTTCAATCTCAGACAGCTCTTCAATGTTTTCTTGTCTTTCTTTGACTCTTTCTGGTTTTTTTTTTATGCTAATCATAGACTTTACCGGAGCCTAAATTTTCACAACCTATTTAGTGGAGATTATGATCCAAATCCCACAGGGACCAGGGACGGGATGAGGATGAAAGGAGTAGAGGCTAAACAAATAGTAGTCCCCCAAGGTTCTATAGATTGTGCCCAACCTGTGTAGCTGTATGAAATGGTTCCCAGGACCTTTCTTCTTTGGCTACAAGACTTACTTTCAGCTTTATTGAGATATAAGTAACAAATAAAATTATACATATTTAATTTTGTACTTTCCATTATAAGATGAATAAGTTCTGGGGACCTAATATGCAGCATGGTTACTGTTATTAATAATCATTTATTGTACATTTGAAATTGTCAAATAGTAGATCTTAAGAGCTCTTACCTCATTTTTAAAAAAACAGTAACTGTGAGGTGATTTGATGTTGGTGTTAATCAGCTCAACTGGTAATCACTTCACAATGTAGATAGATAGATGATAGATATAGATAGATAGATAGATATAGATATAGATAGATATTTATTTATCGGACCATCAAATCAAAGTCTGAACAAAGGGCAATAAGCATCACAAGAATCCAGTTCCTCTAAGAATCAGTTCCTGGCCCCCTGGCTGGCTAGATGCCTAAGGCATGTCACCCCATATTTCTTGCTTGTTGTTGGACTCTCCCCTTGGACAGCCAACTCCATGAGAAGCAGGGCTGCGTCTCACTCCTCCTACTGCTGCTCGGGGATGGCCTACAGTGAGCGCTCAGTACATGAGAAGAGAAGAGATGGAGGAGACACAGGCCAGAGTTGGATTTGTCACAGGGACCATCATTTCCTTAGGATTCTATTCCTGAACCTGCCCACCCTCCAACCCCCTTCAGGGGCTGAACATTCTGTACAGTCTTTATGTCTGTACCTTCTACATGCTGTTCCCTGTCCTTGGAATGCCAGCTGACAAATGGTGGGCTGATAAGATTTGAAACTTGGTGATGAGAACACAGGGGCTCATTACATCAGTCTCTCTACAGTGTTTGTATGCTTGAGAATTCCCATAAAAAATAGGTTTCAAAGATGGTATCTGTGGAGCACGCAATGTGTGTCAGACACTTTGCTTACAGACACCGGGGACACCGGGGTGAATCAGCCAGTAGCTAAAGGAAGGAGGAGTCAGTCCTTCCTCCTGCTGCATCACCTCAGGCCAGGTTCAGGTGGTCTTCCCCCTGAGGCAGCCCACCTGTCTGCTCCAGGACACTGACCAGCATAGAAATAGACAGATTTTTCTTGCCCCTTGCTATGAACTAAACTGTGTGTCCCCCGATGCAAATTCATAGGTTGAAGCCCCAAGCCCCCAGTGAGATGGTATATGAAGATGAGGTATTGGGGAGGTAATTTGGGTTAGATGAGGTCATGAGGGTGGGGCCCATATGATGCAATTAGTCCCCCTATACAAAGAGGTACCAGGGAGCTATGCCCTGCCTCCCGGAGTGTGAGAACGTGGCAAGGAGGCTGGAAGCCAGGAAGAATCCCTTCACGAGAACCCGACCATCCTGGCATCTCGATTTTACACTTACAGCCGCCAGAACTGTGAGAACATTTCTACTGGCTAAGCCATCCAGTCTATGGTACCTGGCAACAGCACCCCAACAGATTAATACACCCCTTGGAGTTACAATTGCCCCACTTCTAGGAGTATGTTTCATTAGCTTTGGGTTCAGAGTTGCTGAAGATTCAGGATTCCTGGAAGCCATGATAAAGGCTCCAGATTCAAGGGTCTTGGGGGTTAAATGCCCAACCCACAAAAGTCGGGCAGATGGAAGAAGTTTTCATTCTTGCTGAACCAGCTGCACGGGTGCCCTTCCCTTGGAGCAGTGGCAATGCAGGCTAAGCAGGGAAGTCCATACAGGTGGTAAAAATATTGACCTCAAGGATGATGCTAGGTGGGACAAGACCATTGTCTACATGAAATTGATATTGGAGCTCATTTAGCGTTTTGTACATTTAATTATTTTAGCAATGAGTACCTGTGGGATTATCCTTAGTAATCAACTATCTCTATCTGAATATAAGCAATCTGAACATAAGCAATCTGTAGCCCAACAGTTCCACTCTTAGGTATATACCCAACAGAAATGCAAATATATGATTACCCAAAAGACAAAAGTGTTCATAGCAGCATTCTTTGTAATAACACCAAGCCTGAAGCTACCCAAATGCCTGTTCCCAGGAGGGGAAAGAGAAACAAATGGTGTGTTCACACAGTGGAATACTATACAGCAACGAGAACAAACATGTTATTGCTAGGACATGGATGAATCATATAACCTTGAGTGAAAAAGCAAACATAAGCATCTACTTCATGAAGTCCAAAAACAAATGAAATTAATCCATGACATTAGAAGTTGGGATAGTGGTTATATATCACTAAAAATTTAAAAAAAAATACACAGTTACAGGTGGTTTGTAGGGTACAAAGTACTTTTACCCATGTGTTATCTCTTTTTGCTCATTTTAACACCAATAACACTTTACTGAGATATTATTTACATACAGTAAAGTGCTTAAATCCTAAATTACCAGCTCAGTGAATTTTATGACATATATCTACTTGGCTAACCCACACCTAGATCAAGTTCCAGAACATTCCAGCACTCCTGTGAATTCTCTCACATTATCTCCTTTCATGTTCATGACACCTCAGGGCAGCAGAGCCATTATTTACCCTTGTCACCTTGGAGAAACATCAGCCTGAGTGACTGAGACCTAGTGTGGGGTCACTGATTCCTCAGGATCAGGATGGCATCGCCCTCATGATCGAGGGCTGGCTGAGAGGCAACTGGCAACCTTCTCAGCACCTGCTGTCTTGAACTTGCGTTATTAGCCAATGTGTTGATTCCCTGGAAAATAAGGATCTGTCCCCTTTTCCACAGAGCTGGGCAGGGAGCTGGGATGGCGGGGTGGGAGGCACTGGTTATTTTTTAACTCCAGTTATTTTCCAGAACTATCTCCTAATCATCAACATTCTGGACAATGTCCTAGAGTCTGAGTGTTGTCAATGCTAAGTGCAGGGTTGTTAGTGCCAGGCTAGCAACAGCCCCTGGGGAGGGAGTGGCCCCCAACCAGTCAAACTAGGTGGGCAGGGCATCTGGTGAGGAACACTTGGGCTGGAAGAGGGCTCAAGTCGAAGCTTCCAGGAGGTCAGGGTAGTTGTACTCAAAGTCCAATCCTTTCTGCCTTCCAATTCTGGCTTGAGACTGGGTGAGGTTTGAGGGTCAACCCAAATCAAGCTAGAACCAATAGAAGGTGTACCTGAGCTTTCCTGTGTATTTCTCCCTCCAGTTTAAAGCCTTTTCTCAAACAGGCTCTATCCTCATGGCCGCGACCCGGGGACACAGCCTGAGTGCCTTCATGGTCTCTGTCCTTCAGAGTGACCCAGTAAGATCAAAGGGGCCAGAATTCCTTGCTCACTATTTCTCAGAGGTCTGGGAAGTTTCTCAGCTCTCTTAGAAGTTCTCTTTCTTCCAGTCCTGAACAGAGCTCACCCACCTCCTAATGGGACTGGGACTCTGTGTTCTGGAAGCCACAGGACCGGCAAGCCGGCCTGGGACAGAGGCCTTGCCTGGTTTTCACTCAGGGCAGCGTCCCCTCTAGCCACACTCTCACTGGCTTCTGCTTGTGGGAGGCTGAGGAGCTGAGTGACTCAGCCTATTTCTGGGAAGAAAAGGTTCAGAGGTTCTGAGGAACTTATTTATTTATGACTGAGATCGGGAAGAGGAAGGGACATGAGAAACATACAAGGGTTTGACAAATGTAGCAAAGACTTGGGCAGCAGTCCATGAGGAATCCATTAGTCTTTCTTTTTGTTTGTTTGTTTTTTTTTTTTTTTAAAGGCCTTCATTCCAACGCCACCAATGAATTTACACCATCTGCTCATCTCCAGCCAAGGAGCACAATTCCAGGAAGCAGAAGAGGGGAGGCCCAGCACCGTTGTTCATGAACAACTGTTAATTCTCAGCGAGTAGTTCCACATAGACCCATTTCGGGGTTACTGCTCTTTCCATATCAGGAAAGAAACACCCCCCAGTTCCTGTGTACAGCAGCCATCCTACCTCTCTTCCACTTTTTCACTGACAAATGGCAATCCTAGCTCAGTCCTTCCTGGGACTCAATACAAGCTCAGGAACAAAGAAAAACTGGGTCTCTAGCCTGAACTACTCCACAGGGAGCCTGTGTGGGCAAGGCAAGAACACAAACTGCTGAGTTGCTTAAGGGAGTAAGGTTTTCCTTGGTTCAAAAAACCTTCTTCTTTGTTCCCAGGAACTGAGCTTCTGAGTAACCAGCGCCAACTTCTGCCCACATAAATAGCTTGGTCTCCATTTGCAACCATATTCTGGATGCTGGGCTTTGATATGAATTCTAACCCTTTGATTTCAGCACATGTCCTCTTCGTGTTATAAAAGTCTGTGTGTGGGGATTTCTTCTGGACAGTAAGTTGTTTAGACCGAAAAGAAAAAGGCAACTTTGCCGTGAGTGCAAATGTAGCCACACCTCACCTGCAAGGTCCTTCCAGAGAGATAAGGAACTGGACAGCAAGACTCACGTGATCCCAAGCCTCAGTGAGGTCTGGATGACATGGAAACTTCCTGTTTATTTCAGTCCATTAAAGTCGCAGGGATGGAGATGTAAACTTTTACCATCGATACCACACTCAGAACCAGAATTGCTGTATAAGTTGGAAAAATCGTGGCTTCATCTGTCCCATCAACCAGCCTTCCTGCTCCCACCTCAGGACAAGACACAGATAACACAGAAGTTACCCGGAACTTGCAGCAGAAATTTGCAGTTAGCTAATTTTAACCTCACAGCAGCCTTCAAGAGGTGGAGATGGGAAGTAGATATAATTTTCATTTGTTTTTTGTTTTTGTTATCTTTTTTTTTAAAGATTTATTTTTTATTTATGCATACAAGAACTGGGGAACAGGCTGGAGGTGTGGGGGGTGAGAGGACTCACCAGAGACAGAGTGGGGAACAGAACAGGCAGACTGACTGAAATACACTGCTGAGGGGAGCAGTGGGTGAGACAGGAGAGGTCTGCTGGCCATTTGGGTAGCTCCCTGGCTGCCGGGGATTGAACTGGTGCAGCAGAGGCTGCGAATATCTTCATAGGTTGCGTCTTAACCCCTTGCACCACCGGGGAGGCCTCTGTTTTTATTATTTCTTATTAATAACAATATTTATTGGTTTCCGCTATCAAACCCTGTGCCAATTACTTTCCCCAGGCTGGCAGGGGAGGTCCAGGCAAACGTACAGGGCAGACAAGACATGGAAGAAAGAACTATGGGGAACAGATCTGGCTCCTTCCCATGGTGAAGAGGATGAGAAAGGCAACCACCAGGCCTCCAAGAGGGCCAAGCCCAAAAGGGCACAGGAGGAAAGCTGGTGCGTCACAGAGGGTTCCTGGTGTCACCAATGAGGGGGCTCCCAGACAAAGTCCCAATGGCAGCCCCAGAGCCAGCCACCCCTACTGTGGCAGCCTCAGCCCCAGTGAACTTGGCCACTGTGTTGATGTCCTTTGAAATGGTGCTGGTGGGAAGCTGAGGTTAGGAATGATTGAGTCAGCAGATGCGGGGCCGCCCCTTCGGTGGGGCGCTCATCTGGCAGTGTCTCCGGTGGTTTTAGCACCGCAGCCGACAGTGATCTCCTCAGCAGCTGAGAGGGGCTCCTGACCAGGGTGGGGGTGAAGAGGAAGTTGGCGTGGGCCGGCATTTTCAGGGGATGAGGAGAGCTGCTCCCAGTGCAGAGAAGACAGAGAGGGAATTCTCATTTTAAAATCAATGTTATTATTTATTTCTTTAGTTACACATCAGAGCCATCTTGGGGAGGTTAAATGACCCAATCATGGTCAAGTAGCAACTCATGATTGAGTCAGGACTTGGCTTGGCCTTGACTCTACCCCTGCAGCTACTTCCTCCTAAATATCTCCAGCTACTCACTTTCTCAAGCTTTTAGCTCTAGCACTGGGCCTGCGACCATTCATTCCTTGACAACAGGCCCGCCATTTCCACCGCCTCCAACCAGGGGCCGCCCTCACGGTGGAGCAGTCCCATGTTAATGCTCCCAATGGTAGGCAAGTGGGGCTTCCAGAACTTACCACAGACATGCTTAAACTTGGTCACACCTGTGGGGCTTGTTAAAGATATATATGCAAAGGTTGTATTTGAAGCTTTCATTCATGACTGGTGAGGCTGTGAAATGGCGCAGTCCTTGCGGAAAGTGTGGCTGGCCCTCAACTGATTAAGCACAGAGTTACTCTAGGACCCAGAAACTCCAAGGTATCTACCCAAGAGAAGTGAACACATGTGCCCACATAACAACTTGTGCATATGTGTGCACAGCAGCATTACTCATAACAGTAAAAAAAAAAAAAAAAAAAAAGGACAGAGCCCAATGGCCGTCAAGTGATGAATGGATGAACAAATGGTAGACTACCGTGCAGGGGATATCATTCAGCGATTAAGAAGAACGAGGTGCTAGACATGGACAGACCTTGAAAAAAGATGCCGAGTGAAGAAGCCAGTCACCAAGGACCACATATTTTAGGGTTCCATTTATAGGAGATGTGCAGAAGAGGCAAATCCATGGAGACAGAAGGCGGATGCGGATTAGTGGTTGCCAGGGGCTGGAGGAAGAAGGGCTTGGTGAGTGATTGCTAATGGGTATGGAGTTTCCCTTTGGGGTGATGACAATGTTCTAACATTAGAAAGTGGTGATGGTTGCAAAACTGTGAATATACCAAAAGTTGCTGATTTGTACACTCTAAAGGGGTGAATTTTATGTTATGGTAAATACATAAATATATATATTTAGGCTATTACCAAAAAAATAGCTATGCCCGGGCCCACCCTCAGAGATTCTGGTTTAGCAAGCCCGAGCTACCTGGGCACCTGCCTTTTCAGTAAAGTGCCCTAAATGTCAGGGAGGGGGTGGTTTACCAGCAAGTGTGGCGCATCACTATCTCGCAGTCACACTGTGGAAACACAGGGGACTCAGGCACATTTGAGGATCAAAGTGTTTGCTCCTGGAGGAGACTACACAGGAGTCTGGGAGAGCAGAGAAAGGAGCAAGGCAGCCTGGGAGGGGTGGGGCAACTGTGCTGAGCCTACACAGACACAAGGGACACAGTCCAGGCAGAAGAATGGACACATTGCAGTGGGGAATCTGGAGCCCAAAGTGATTACAATGACATGAAGAAAGCAGTTTTAGAAGGAATAGCCTGGCGTTTCTAGAAAAATGTGTTGGAAACAAGGACTGGCAGTAAAAGGCCTATTTAGCTGGGGCAGGAATGACGAAATGGTGACTGGAGAAGGGGACTGGAGAAGAAAAATCAAACTCAGTGGTTAAAGAGGAAATTGGCTTGAGATTGGCTCATGGAGACTGAAGAAAAGAATCAGAGAGAAGCCTACATGTGTGACATGGAACAAGTTACATGACCTGTCTGTGCTTCAATTTTCCCAACTGTAAAATTCAACTAACAACAGCAACTATCTCATAGGTTGTCATGATGAGTAATTGAGAACATTCTATGTGAAACAGAAGGAACACTGAAGAATGAGAGCGGGCTTTTCTCTCTTGCATTTCTCTATCAGTGACCTTCTCCCTTGGCAGCTTGTGGAGTCTTTTTTACTTGGGAATAAGGAAAGTTTTTACAATTTTCTTGGTGAAATAAAAATCAATTTTGGAGAATTCACATCACCATTTTTCTTCCATGATGGAGAGATGATAGCTCTTCTATCGACTTGTCAGGCCTTTAAGTAGGAGGATATAACCTAGAGGAAGTGAAAGTCCAACATTTGCCCCTTTTTGTCCCTAGCAATTGTGGGTAGAAACACAGAGGCGGCGCCTGGAGAAGTGTGGTAGTGGGTCCCAAGGTCACTTTCCTGGGCTTATGGCCAGAGAAAGGGTGTAAAGTTGGATCAGTTGAAAGGGAAGCTAGAAGCAGGAGACCTTTGGCCAGACTCGCATTTACTACCCCGAGAGGAGACTGTCCCCCACACTGCCCTGCCTCCCACATATTGGGGCCACATGGGAGTGTTTTGGGGGTGCAGCATGGTGAGACAGAGGAGGCAGGAGTGTAGTGGCCCAGGATGGCCCTCTGGTGCTGCATGACCTAGACAGAAAGTTCTGTTCTGGCTAGAGTTAGGCCAAAATGTGAGGCTATAGGTACAAATTGAGGAGTGAACATCTATTGAGTCCTCAGAAAGTTCTGCCCTGGAAATATATAGAGAGGGGTGCAAAGGTGAACTGCAGGTTGAACTCTCAATAAATTATCCTTGATGTCAAGCTTGATGAGCTACTCACCAATAAGGAGAGGAGACCCATAAATTAGGGAAGACTTGGTCAGAAGCCTGGGAGTCTCCCTCCCCACTCCCCAGGCCAGATGACAGACAGAGTCACTGAAGACACCAGAAGTGTAGCAGGAAAACTGGAAAAGTACTGTGTCAAAGAAGCTGAGGGAGGCCAGAGCTTCAGTGACAGATGTAGAGTTCTGTGAATTGTAAGTGTTGGGTGCACGCCCACTGCACTGGGCCGCCAAGTCAGGGGAAACCCTGTGGCAAAAGCTGCATCTACCATGAGGCTCTAAGTACTTTGCTTCCCTGCATTTCAGGGCAGCCAAGCTGAATTCCTCAGCCCTTGAATGTGCTCTTTTCTTTGGGGACTGAAGCACTCCCAGTGGGCTCCCAGGCTGACAGGAAAGCAGGTCCCCATCCTGAAAGCCATGCAGGCCCTTACTGGTAGAGTCCCCACTGAAGTCACACCTATTGTTGGTGGGACAGGTGAGTCAGGGCCTTCAATAGCGCAGGGCAGTGCTTCCTGTCAGCAGGGAGCCAGGCCCTGGCTCCAGGCCAGAGGGCATGGGAGCAACTCAGTTCCCTTCCCCATCCAAAGCAGCCCGGGCACGGCAGCCCAATCCAGGTGCCAGCGTGGCAGAAGCCGTGGGAGTGCCCGAGGGCAGGCGGGCAGGTCACTTGCGTGGCCAGGCCTGCCAGGTCCAGATCCCTGAACTGGGCCAGAAGGGCGTGTCAGACAATTAACTGAGGATAGCAGCGGCTGTGTACACAACCCCGATTTCCACACGAATTGCCGCTTCTTGTTCTTCCTGTCTGGGGTCATTTTAGCTCTACCCTGGTTGTTACTTTCAATAGCACTTGGACTGAAAAAGGAAACTAAAAAGAAACAGCCCCTCCACGTGGGTGGGCCTACAAGAGATTATAGTTAGGGAAATCAGAGGGAGCAAGACAAGCACCATGTGATTTCACTTGTATGTGGTATACGGAGAAGCCAAACAACAGATGAAGTAAATAGAACAAAAGCAAGGACCAAATAGTGGTTCCCGGAAGGGAGGGGTGAAAGGCGAGGTGCCTAAATCTAGTCAAAGGGGTCAGTTGTATGGGGAAGGATAGAATGGCGCATTTAGTGGTGAACTGAGGTGCTTTATACACATGTTGATTCTCAATGATGCACACCTGAAACTTACATAGTGCTAAAATGCAATATTATTTTAATTAAAAAAATAACTTCTCTACTTGGACTCAGAGGGAAGTTTGGGGATGGATTTTCAAACCCCCAGTTGAGAAGGGCACGGGTGGGGGGTGTTTGGGGGGAACGTCACTTGCTGAAACTCTCAGATGCCACAGTATTACAGGGATGACAAATCTTTTCCATATGATCTATTTATCCTTGTGAAGCAATGCGGGTATGGAACAGTGTTGTTTACCAGGTAGTTTTGAGATTTTTATTATTTGAAATTCCCGTTTCCTGCAATTTTTGTGTGTGAGAATTGTTCCCTCAAATGATTAAAGCAGACAGCTCATTCTGGCGTTCAAAGTTTCATCCTAGTCTGCAAAAATTAACCATCACTTCAATACTCAGGAACAAAAACTCCATGTGTGGCCATGTTCATCGATCCATCCATCCATCTGTCCGTCCGTCCATCCATCCATCCATCCATCCATCCATCCATTCATCCATCCATCCATCCATCCACTGTGTACCAGTATTCTGCTTGAAGTTGGGGGTACAAAGATGAAACATACAGACTTTTGGGTACGGGGAGGAAGAAAATAAAAACAAATTTACCATTCTATGTGAGTGTTATGCCAGATGCTGCAGAAAGGCCACCCTGTCTTCCCCGGACCCCCCTGTGCTCAGCTGCAGGTGCCCTCTTTGTACCTCAAGGCCTTCCCCTCTCAGCTTCTCAACTTGAGCACCTGGAGGGGTAACTGGAATTGCAGGAAGGGTGGGAAGGGAGTTAGCCTTAGGGGAGGGGGGTTGATGGAGAAATGCCCCTTCCTCAGTCCTCCAGTGGGGCAGTTTTGAGATGTGCCCTCCACCTCCCTCAGTTGATCCCCAGTGGTACTGACCCCAGTTACCCATGCCGGTAAACAAGGTACAAATTCATCCTCCCTTGGCTTCCCTTTCCTCACTGTTTTGCTTGTGATTCCTGGGGTCACCTCTCAAATAACATCCTACACCCAAAGTTTCAGGATTTGCATTTGGAGGGATGCAAATTGAGACATTTGGGACATGGGGGGTGGTCATGGGAGCACAGAGGAGGGACCTCCCAATGCAGTCCCCGTGGCTCATGAAAGTGACACCCAATAAAAAAATCTTGCACCAAGTCAGATGAGAAGCTTGAAGCAAAGAGAGAAGGAGCTGACTTCCAGACCACAGGAAAGGTGTGTGGGTGTCAGAAATGGAGGGCAGTTGCAAATATAATAGTTCAGAGCAAACGACCGCAGGGCATACATGGAAGAGAGTTTCCAGAGTGAGCCAGTCCCTGTAAAGGTGGGCTTCCAGCTTGTGGGGTCTCTTTGTGCTGGATTCCAGCTTCCATCTAATCCTTCCTCAACTTCAAAATCTATTCTCTGTGAGGGAACACCCCACCTCGTCTTCTTCCCTCACTGGCGCTGGTTGGAGAAAGGACAACAGTTAGTACTGAAATGCCGATGTTCAGTAAAAGTTCAGAAATCCTTCACAAACATAAGAACAAAGCCACATTTCCACCTTCGTGTTGCGAGGGAAAGGTGAAGAAGCAGCCATCCATCCATCGCTTATTCTAGAAGTAAAAACATTGGGGGCGCCTATTGGGGGCCGGGTAGGTACAAGGAAATGGCAGGACATCATCACAGGGCAGTCTCTGTGGTCACTGGCAAGTGGACCTTTGCCTGGCAATGAGCCACAGTGTTGACAGGAGTAGCAGTGTTCACTTGAGCAGGGGGCAGTGGTGGTAAGTTGCCCCCTGACCATTTTCTATTTGCCTCCTGGCTTCCCACCCTCTGTTTCTCCCGCCCTTCTTGCCTTCTCCTTTCTTCCTTTAAAGAAATGTAGTTTCATTCTCTTCAATACCTACAAGGGCACAGTTAATCTTGTTCTGTGTGTATTAATTTTTCTGAGCAGATAACACCTTCTTTGTTGTGGAAAGAGCACAAAGGTGATCTGGAAGCAGGTTTCCTCCTCCTCTGTCCTCTAGTCACCTGCTCCCTCCTCATGGCAACCCTTGCTACCAGTTTTTTGTGTATCTCCCAGAAATATTGTATGCATTTATTTTTTTATTATTTTTAATTTTATTTTTATTTTCCCCTATGCATTTATTTTTTAAAAAGATTTGTTTATTTGTGCATACAAGAACTGGGGTAGAGGCCAGAGGTGGGGGGGGGCAGGTGAGACGATTAACCAGAGACAGAGCGGGGAACAGAACAGGCAGACTGAAGAAATACACTGCTGAGGGGAGCAGCGGGAGAGACAGGAGAGGTCTGCTGTGTCATCTGGGCTACTCCCTGGCGGGGGATGGAACTCATGCTGCAGAGGCTGCGGATAGCTTCATAGGTTGTGTCTTAACCCTTGTGCCACCAGGGAGGCCCTCATATGCATTTATTAACATATCCAATTATATTTTTCTTTTTTGGCCCCAAATAAACAGTGGCACTCTATAGACTACCCAAACTTTATATTTTTACCTAAAAATAATTCCTAGAGCTCTTTCTAGATCAGTATATCTGAACTGACCCCAATTGGGGGGGAGGCCATGCTGTTCTGTTTCACGCCAGCCTACTATTGGCAGACATTTAGGTCAAAGTCCTTTGCTGTTACAAACAATGCTGCAATGTACACTATTGTTTACAGATCATCTTGCCTGCATGCATGTGTTTCTGTAGGATGAATCCCTGAAGGTGGAGTTCTGGATCAAAGGGATGAGCAACTTCAATTTTCATAGTTATTGCCTTGCATAGAGGTTGTACCTATTTATATGCCAACCAAAAATAAATGAATGTGCCAGTTTCCCCACACCCTTTTAAACACAGTGCGTTTTTTTCCCCTATGGTTGTGTAACAAATTACCGCAAATGCAGTGACTTTAAACAACACTCATTTATTAGCTCGCAGATCTGTAGGTCAGAAGTCTGGCTTAGCTTGTGTTGGTTCTTTGCTTAGGGTATCACAAGGTTAATATCCAGGTGTCAACAGGACTGAATTTTTACCTGGAGACGCTGGGGAAATAGCTTGTTTCTGTGTTGATGAAATTCAGTTCTTTATGGTTGTAGGACTGAGGTCTGCCTCTCCTTGCTGGATGTCAGCTGGAAATGCCCTCCGCTTCTAGAGGTTTCTGCATTCCTTGCTATGTAGCCCCCTCCATCTTCAATTGCATATCAAATCCTTCTTGTGGTTTGGATCTTTGACTTCCCTGTGTCATTTCTCGAGATTTAAGGAACCCAGTAATTAGGTCAGGGCTACCCAGATCAGCTTAAGTTTACCTATTTGGGAATGTAATCAATCTGCAAAATCCCTTCCCAGCTGCACCAAGATTAGTGAGTGAAGAATTGGGAGGAAGTGTGTGTACATCAGGGAATGGGAATTTGAGGGCACATCTTAGAATCTGCCTGCCACACACAGTACTAGCAATTTTTTTGATCTTTGTTAATGTGAGAAATAAAAATAGAATTTATTGAATATTTCTTACTATGCTTATAAATGTTTTCATATACTCAAGATCCATTTACATTTCTTTGTTTTCTCTATGAGTGATATCTGCTTATATCCTTCACTGCTTTTTCTATTGGGTTCTTGCTTTGTAATTTTTTTTAGAAGAGCTCTTTATGTGTTAAGGATCTTTCCTGCCTTAATGACTTTGTCATTTATTTATTTTACCGGGAACCCCACCCTCCTTGCTGGTTCCTGAAACACCATTCATACTTTAGCACCCAGGTCAAACCCACATTGCCCAGAGGGCTGTGCCCGACCGTATCAACATTGCTCACTCACCAACTCCTCTTGACTCTGCTCCTGCAGCTCTATGCTTTATTTATTTATTTTGGTTATTCTTGGCTTCTTTACTGCAGACATCCAAAGAGATATAAGGATAAGACTGGGCATGTGACATGCACAAAATTAGTATCTGTGAACTGATAAATTGATGTTTTGAACGGAAAGTTAAAATTTCAGGTTTTTTCTCCACATTTCCTGTTCATTACAAATACCTTTTACCTTGAACAGCTTTGTCTTTGTAACTTCTACTCATTTTTATAATTATTAAATGATGTTTGCTTGTTAATGCAAAAAAGAACATGTTAATGAGTAACTTTTCACAGTCACTCTTTTTTTGGTTAATTTGTTTCTCTTTGGCATGGCTTAATTGGTGAAATTTGTCTACAAGCCTGTAACATTATTTGGCTTGAAATTAATTTAAGATTTTATCAGAGAATATGTGTTCATTCTTTTAAAGAGTTGAGTAGACCTGGAAGACTGTGATGAATTAGAGCCTTCACCCTGTCCTGGCCTCCCTACCTGCTACAATTCTCTCCCAAAATCTTTTTCCTCTTTCTCCTGACAGATCTCTCTGTGTTTCTTTCTTTTTTTTTTTAAAGATTAATTTATTTATGCATACAAGAGCTGGGGTACAGGCCAGAGATGTGGGGAATGAGAGGACCCACCAGAGACAGAGTGGGGAACAGAACAGGCAGACTGACTGGAATACACTGCTGAGGGGAGCGGCGGGCAAGACAGGAGAGGTCTGCTGCACCATGTGGGTTGCTCCCTGGCTGGCCGGGGATCAAACTCATGCTGCAGAGGCTGCGGATTGCTTCATAGTGCGGTTCTTAACCCCTTGTGCCACCAGGGAGGCCCAATCTCTCCATATTCCAGCTAATATACTTAAACCAGCTTAAGTTTAGACGTTGTGACTTCCTGCTATGGTGATGAAGACTCAGACTTTTCACATACTCTGCTCCAATTTTCCCTCCATAGGGTTGTTTTACAAGTTTTGATATTAAAACAATAGTCACTGTTTCTGTTCTTATGGCCATGCAAATACTCACTGCTGAGCGAGATTGTGCTCCACAGCCACATGTCATTTTTCACCCACCAGTTCTGTAAAAGTGGATATATAGGTAAGGGTGTACTAAGCTGCTAGTAACAGAAATCCAACTCACTGACAGTGGCTCAACCCACAATGCTCAACCCACAATGCTTTCTTAATGACGGTGAAATAGGCACATCAAGGTTGGTTCAGAGACTTGGCACTCTCGGCAGAGTTCATTCCTTTTCCTCTTTCCGCTCTGCCATCTTGTGTCCTGGTTTTCATACTCAGTTTTGTTCCTAATAGTCACAAGTTGGCTAACACACTTCCAAGAGTCACATTTTCACCCCATATTCTGGAAGGAAAAGAAAAATTCTCCTCCCATGCTTTTCTTTGAATTCAATGGTGTATGTTTGTGTTGGGGCGTGCATTGTTCCCATTGTTCCCCAGAGTTCAGTGTTTATAATGGAAAAGGGAGTTGGGGATGAGTAGCAACTAACAGCATATGCTTGCTAGGATATTTTTGCTGCAAGTGACAGAAGACGCAACTTAAAATGGCTTAAACAATAGTGGGGTTTATCATCTCAATAAGAAGTCCAGGGCATTTCAGATTGGCTAATTCAATGACTCAATGAGAGCAACGAGGATGCAAGTCTTGCCATCTTTCTGCTGTCTTGTCCCCACTTGTTGGCTTTGGTCCCTGGTTTATCTTCTCACGGTTCCAGGTGGGCTGCGGCAGCTGCAAGGATCACAGAGCATCAATTGACTTGGAAAATTCCTTTCTGCCCATTTCTTAAGAGTGAGGACTTTCTTAGAGACTTCAAAATAGACTTCTCAGGTCTCATTGGTCAATACTGTGTCAACCATGTATTTGTAAACTTGTCACCATCAAAGGGAATAAATTATAATGATTATTGGATTTGACTAATCAGGATTGTATCTCTGGGGGACAGATGGGTGTCCTGACACTGCTGAAGCAGATGAAGCTAACCTCTATTTCAATGAAATCAGAGTCCCATTAGCAAAGAAGGAGGGAAGGCAGCAAATAACACCTGCTACACCTTCATTTGTTCCTGGAGCTTAAAATTGCCTTGATTTTTTTATTCACCTATTTAAAAAATTTCTTGAATATTTTTTGAGGTACTACCGATTCTAGGCACTGTTCTCAGTGTTGGGTATTCATCTCAAACAAGAACAATTTAGGTCTTGCCTTTATGGACTTTACAACAAGATCATACAGGTTGGGAATGTTGATTGGTGAGTTGTTCCCTAAATTGTCATTAGCAATTGTCTCCTGCAATTTTCATGTGGGTCTACATGTTCTTATTTGAAGAACTCAGCCTGCTCAACAATTTTTTTTTTGTTCTTTAAATTTTCAAACATTTCTTGTCTTGTCCTGAGTAAGTTGAATTCTTAGAGAGGTTTTACAGTTTCATTTACTTTTTCAGATTTTTCAAACTGGATAATCAATAAAACAATCTAATTTCCCTAGAAGGGACAGGACCACTAGCCTTGGTTGTGTGTGTGTGTGTGTGTGTGTGTGTGTGTGTGTGTGTGTGTGTGAGAGAGAGAGAGAGAGAGAGAGAGAGAGAGAGAGAGAGAGAGAGAGAGAGAGAGAAATGCTGTTAGGTACATCCAAACATTCCTGATTAGGAGATAATATTCTTTTGATTACTGTTCTCATTGAAAAATCATAGAAGTATAAGGCCACATTATGCTATTGAAGGTAGAGGGATTTTTAAAAGACTTCAAGCTTTTAAGAAACTTGAAAGCTTCAGATTGTTCCATTTAGGACTCTTTCCCCCCATATCAAACTTAGAACAATCAATAGATGTTGTCAAGATTTGCCTGTACTGTCATTAGCAATTGTCTCTGACAAATTTCTGTCTAGGAGCTACAACATTTCTAAAGTTTTTCTTCCTTCTAAAGTCTGCTACAACTTTGTAAGTTTGGCTTCTCTAAAGTCAGTGTTTATATTTTGAGTGACTAAGCCAACAATCTTAGCAGTGTGTCCTTTATGGATCATAAGAAAGAAAACATTTATTTAATCAGTCAGTTAACTACCACAATAGAATGTAAAGTTCAAGAGCTTTCACATTAACTATACTGTTTTCATAAAATATTTTAATAACGATAGGAACAACGTTTTATGTTTGAAGTTAGGTAAATATCTCTAAGAAATAAAACTTCACCCAATACCATTGGTTAATTTTTATGAGGCTTTGGAATAGGGCTTTTTTTTTTTTTACACTTGTTCCCCTTTTTCTTGATGCTGATGAAAAATGTGGGTTTTGACTATGTGAAAATTGATGTTTAGTACAATCTGAAATCATGGCCGTGTATGGTAATGGGGTGATCTATTTAAAAGAGAACTGTTATTCTGACTATAAAAGTATTCTTCCATTTTAAAAGAATAATTGCATGGAAATTTTCTTCAAAGACACAATAGAAGCTGCAGAACTGGTAGGGAACGGATGGTTCTGTGGTTGTGTTCTTGAAGTCACTGTAAAAACATTTATGCCACTTTCCAGTGAGTACAAATGGTACAAGGTCAACTTTGTAAAAACTACATGTTCTTGTTTAGTGTAATTTTGACACTAAAATTAAAAGTAACATTTAAATGTTTTCCCAAAGTCTTCAAACAGCCTTGAACTGTGGACAAAGTTAGCCCGACTGACTTAAGTACACCCCACATGGCCAGCCAGGGAGCATTCTGTGGGCACCAAGGTCTTCAGTTGATGTAGAGTTGCCCAACAATTCCCAACATTCCCCTGGTCTTTGTCCCTCTGCACTCCAGACGTGGATGCTGAGTTTTCTTTCAGGTACAGTCCTGCTTTTACCCTTTGGTCTTCTGGAATGATCTCTACTACCTCAGGCCTGTTGCTCATCAGGCTCAGCATGCTAGTCCTTGCCCCCGGCTCTTTTGCTCTACTGTTGTCCTGCTCTGGGCTGCCTTCAGGAAGGAACCTCTAGCACTGGACTGCCTGGCCACTTCTCACCAGGATGAGACATGAACTATGTTATAGGGAGCGGGGTGAGTTGGCTGTGGGGCACCAGGGTGTTGCTGGGCATCTTGGGGATATGTACCATGACAGCAGCCCCTCCCACTGCGCATCCGCATGTCTGAGCAGAGGACGGGCTTGGGAAGCTGTTAGAATGTGGACATCTGCCCCTGACCACCAAGTATTGGTGGGGAGTCAGTTGCTGTGTGCCAGACCTTTTGCATTAATTATGTCCTTAAATGTAGTTGCAGTCCTAATGGGGTAGGTGGTAGGTTCAATCCATTTTATAGATAAGGGAACGGAAACTTCCAGTGTTTCTGTCGCTGGGCAGCAGTCACCACAAGTTTTCAATTCATGCCCCATTCCCAGACTGAATGATTCATGTGGTGTCATGCTAACTTACCATCCCGTTAACAGGTACCCTCTAATTGTGCCTTCCTCTATCCAGAACATTAAATTGTTTTGGTCACTAGAACTTTCATTCCTACTGCCTGTGAGCCCCACGATAATGTCAACTGCTTGTTAATTTCTAGTAAGACTTCTTCTTGCCGTGGAAAAACACAGCCCACACAGATTTAAGGCAGCCTGTGGGATATGCCCTACCATGTAGGAAAGGAGATATTGGGCTACGAAGCAGATAATTTGAAAAAAGAGTCCAAGACTCTCCTCCCTCCCTAACTGTGCCAACTCTCTCTGTTGAAAAACTGAAGTCCACTTTCTTAGCTAATGAAAGTTCACAGACTTGCTCAGCCCCATGGGATTCCACTGTCAGTCACCCCATCCAGGCACCCCTCGTCTATGGGCCCCTGCCTCGGATGGCTCATCTAGAGCCTGCTCCATCCATTCTGTGTTAGTTTCCTATCATTGCTGTAACATATCACCACACTGAGTGACTTTAAACAACATCCATTTATCATCTTATAGTTTGGGAAGAAGCTCAGACATCGAGGTGTTGGCCGCATTCCTTCAGCAGGCTCTAGAGGAGACTATTTCCTTGCCTTTTCTGACTAGAAACAGCTTGCGTTCCTTGGCTCATAGCCCCTTCCTCCACCTTCAAACTTTTAACATAATATCTTCCAATCTCCCTCTCCCGCAGCTGCCGCCCCCACCCCCCAGCTTTTATCATCACATCACTTTCTCTCACTGATTCTCTTAGGATTTTTTTAAAGATTTTATTTATTTATTTTTGTGTAGAAGAACTAGGGTGCAGTCCAGAGGTTCAGGATGTGTGTGTGAGAGGATTCACCAGAGACAGAGTGGGGAGCAAAATGACAGACAGACTGAAGACACTGCTGAGGGGAGCAGGGGCGAGACAGGAGAGGTCTGCCGTGCCATGTGGGTTGCTCCCTGGCTGGGGATCAAACTCAGGCCATCACATTACCTCCCAGCACAACACCCCAACACTAGAGTCAGGAAGCAGGAGAACACAGGGGATGAGGTACTGGCTTGTGCAGAGACCCTGATCAGCTCCAGTTAATACAGACTGTGTGAAGATGAATTGGACCAGAAACACCTGGGAAGATCTGCCTTCTCAGAAAAAGACAAAGGTCTTTCCTCGGACAAATTCAGAATTTTCCCGATTCTGCCTTGCTCTGCCACTTGTCTAGGAGAGGGAGACGAGTGGAAGCTGCCCTTAAACCAGGTCATCTACCACTGCTCATAAGATGAATGGCCAGCCAAGAAAATCACCATTTCCATACACATGCCCAATCTTGTCCTGTCCATCTGCTGTCCCTGATCTTGTCCTTGTTTCTAGCTCTTCTTCTAAACTGAACACCTGCCTGCTGACCTTACTTACCCATGTTTGGATTCCACGGTCATTGACTCAAGCCTATACTCCGGGTCTTCTACTGCAGTGGAAATCCATGCACCATCTTTGGTCTCCAAGGTGCCACCACTGTACTTCAAAGAGTTGGACATTGTTCAGGCAAAAGGCTTATTCTTCTCTTGATCCACCTGGAACAAGAGGCATTTGATTCAAGGGTACTGCACACATAGTCTTCTCTCAACAGAATATGGATCACCGTGAAGTAAACTTTGTGAATAATTGTGAGGTGTTTTTGTTTGTTTTTCTACAAAAAAACAAAATCTCTACAATCTCAAAAAATGATTAATGACTTGGTTCATTTAAAGACAATTCTTCAAGATTCTGGGACTTAGTGGAAAAAGATGATTTGCAATGACAAGCAGATAGATAAAATCAGGGTTGTCCCACAGAGCCAAAATATATGACCAACATCTGGAAAACATCTGCATGAGTGATGTGGCTGCAACAGATGCCAGATCATTGGGATTTTTAAGAACTATATCCAGGCTTTCTGGGTTCTAAGTCCACCAAAACAAAGTGCTCATGGCTTATATAGCAAACTGACATTCCAGGGGAGATTTAAAAATCTTTTTACTATAAAATACAGCAAAGATACAGGTAAACTAGACCGCTCTCTCACACCATACACAAAAATTAACTCAAAATGGATAAAAGACTTGGATGTAAGACATGAAACCACAAAATACAGAGAAGAAAACAGGTAAAACACTCCATGACATTGGCTTTAGGGCTGTGTTTGTGGATTCATCTCCAACAGCAAGAAAAATGAAAGAGAATATAAACAATTGGGACTACATCAAGCAAAAAAACCTCTGCACAGCAAAAGAAACTGTCACTAAAACAAAAAGACACCCTACTGAGTGGGATAAAATACTTGCACACCATACATCTGACAAGGGGCTGAAACTAAGATCTACAATGAACTCACATAATTCAACTAAAAGAAAACAAAGAACTTAATCAAAAAATGGGTAGAAAGGCTGAATAGGCACTTGTCCCAAGAATACATATAGGTGACCAACAAGCACATGAAAAAATGCTCATCACTTATTGTCAGGGAAATGCAAGTCAAAACCACAATGGGATATCACCTCACACCTCTGAAAATGGCCCATATCAAAAATACTGGAAACAAGTGTTGAGGATGTGAAGAAAAAAAGAATGCTTAGAATGCTTGTACACTGTTGTTGGGTATATATACTGATCCAACCTCAATGGAAAGCAGTATGAAGATTTCTCAAAATGTTAAAAATGGATCTGCCATATCATCCAGAAATTCCACAAATAGGTATCTACCCAAAGAAAGCAAACCCACTAATTCGAAGGGATACAAGCACTCCTGTGTTCATTGCAGCACTATTCATAATAGCTAAAATATGGAAGCAACCTAAGTGCCCAAAGACAGATGAATGGGTTAGGAAGATGTGGTAGCTATACACAATGGAATACTAGTTAGGCATTAAAAAGATAGTTTTTAAAAAATTTTAAATATAATTTATTTATATATATTTTACATCATTGTTCATTTTTGCACAATGTTTGCTTTCTCCTCTCAGGTGTAGTCCCCACAGAATTCCCACCACCAATTCACCCGTGCACCATCGCCATAGTGCCCTGTGCTCTTCTCTCCCCTGTTTTGATCCCTCTCCTCCCCCCTTCCCTCAGAATGTCTCTGATTCATGGTTGCCTGCCATTTTTTGGTGTTATTATTCCCCCCCATCCCTTATTTGGTTCCCCTATATTCTTGCTATCAGTGAAATTATCTGATATTTTTCTTTTTCCTTCTGGCTTATTTCACTGAGCATAATCCCTTCCAGCTCCATCCATGTTGCTGTGAATGGCATGAATTTATCTTTTTTGATTGCTGAATAGTATTCCACTGTGCATATACACCACATCTTTTTGATCCAGTCATCTGTTTTTGGGCATTTGCATTGTTTCCATATCTTACCTATTGTAAATAGTGCTGCAATAAACATGGGGTGCAGGTATCCTTTTGAATTAATGTTTTTGTGTCCTTCGGGTAGATTCGTAGGAGTGGAATTGCTGGGTCATATGGTAGCTCCATTTTTAGTAGACTGAGGAGCTTCCACACAGTTTTCCACAGTGGTTGGACCAATTTGCACTCCCACCAGCAGTGTAGGAGAGTACCTTAAAAAGATAATTTTTTGGCTTTTGTGACAACATGGAAGGAACTGGAGGGGGGTTACACTAAGTGAAATAAGTCAGGAGGAAAACTAGATAGTATTATTTACATGTGGAATATAAAGAAACAAAACAAGGTTCAGATAAAACTGAACAGATAACAAACCCTAGAAATCTGACTGCAGAATTGAGACTACCCAAGGCAGAGATACGGGGAAGAGCAAAATGGGGACGAGGCACATGGACTATGCTGGAGGAATATGGGTGCCTTGGTGGTGGGTGTGGTGTGGTGACATACACCTGGAGGGTGTGATCTTATACCTCTAAATCATATACAGTGTTGTAAACCAGTGTTACCTCAATAAATTAAATAAATAAGCATATAAAAGGAGGAGGGAAAAAAAGAAAGAGAGCTTGGCCAGATATCCTAGAAGCCCCTCTATGTTCCCCAACCAAATCATTGTTCCCTCTGAACCCTGGAAGATAGTGGTTATGTTAATCACACACACACAAAAGTTTCATCAGTCAATTGTGCATTCCTATATACTGTGGTTTAGCTTGCCTTCTAAAAACTTTCATTTAGGGCCTCCCCTGGTGGAGCAACGGTTGAGCGCTGGGTTGCCAGGCTGCCCGCAGCCTCTGCACTGCAGCGCTGGGTTCAATCCCCGGCCACTGGCGAGGGTCCCACAATAAATAAATAAATAAACCAACAAATAAATAAATAAATAAATAAATAAAAACTTTCATTTAAATGTCTTGAAGTCATCTTTTAGAGATGAGAGGACATTTTAAAACCTATTTTCCCCCTTCTATACCTTTCTTTTCCATGGGAAAGAAATTTATCTGTGGAAGGGCCTGAGTCATTTTGTCCTGTAGGGTTTCCCGTAGCCTGGATGTTGCCTATTCACATTAGTGTCGTGATTTGCCACGTTCCTGTCTTCTGTCAGAGGAAATTTGGGCTGTGAACTGGAGAAATGGTTAATGTGACCACCTCACTAGTTCATTCATGGCCTTTTCCGAGAAATTGTGGGCAGATTTACCTGTCACTATGGGATCGCATGCTTCCTTCACCTGGTCCATTGGGCTCCCAGCAAACCCCACTTCTCTCAGAGAACTCCCTCGTAGTGGCCCCTTCAACCCCAATCCCAGTACCAGAGGGCCTCCCATGCACACTGCCACAGTCTCCTGGCTTCATGCCCAGCTCTGGCTGACCTCAGTGAGGCTGTGGGAAAAGTAGCCAGCCCATCTCCCCAGCAGGTGCTGTAGAGCCTGGCTGGGGATGGGGCCAGCCTTCCCTCAGAACAGCTCTGCAGGAAGTCAGGCTGTCTCTGCCAGGGGTGATGCCTCTAGCAAGTAGAGGTGACTTGCTTGGAAGTATTCTTTTTGGCAGTTTTTAGTACCCTGTCTACAACATGGGTTATTTGCCCCTGGTGATAAAGGGAGTGCCTAATCCAATATTGCCTTGGACCTGGCCAAGGGGCACCTGCCCTGGGCCCCATGCTTTGGAGGGCAGAATGCAAGAACCGCAGAACACATGAGCCACAAGAAATGCATGTGATAGAGATGACATGGCCACTTCTGCCCTAGGACCCAGTGGTCTGTGCCTGCATGGAGCCGGAGCTATGCCCTTTGTAGGCATAGCTAACACTGTTTGGGACCCAGGGGGATGCTTCTACAGAGCGCTTGCCCTGCATTCTCTAGACAAAAGGCAACTATTTATGGGTGCTCTGGAAGTTTCTGGGCTGTGCCTTCTCTGATCTTGGACATGACCACTGCTTCCGAGGCTGGGGGGAATTTGAGCTGCAGAAGGCTTAGGTGAAAGAGAAGACAAATTAACTTAAACTATTTCTTCCAGACAGCAGGAAGGCAAGAGATTCACACTTAACCAAGTATCACTTCCCGCTGATGGGAAAATGATGTTCAGGCTGACTGAACTGAATCCATCTCGTATCTAAGCCTCCATCTTAATAAACTTTTAACTTAAAAAACAAAACGTGATGTGCAAGAGCTGGTTTCCAGTTAGATGTGAGCGATGCAAAGATATTTTTCTTTTTTTCTTTTCTCCATGGTAACCAAGGCAGGTTTGACTAAAAGACAATGAAGTCTAAGGAATGTAATCTATAGCCAATGCTAATTCTTGGTAAACAACTTTTGCAAACCTTCCCTCCTCTTCTATCCCTTAAAAACCCCTTAATTAAAGACCTCAGTGGAACAGGATTTGGGCTAATAACTGAGTTTGTGCAAATCCGAGATCCCAAATAAACTCTACTGCTTTATTGCAGCCTCATTGTGTTTTTCTCTGTGGACACTGATGCCACACGTCCACATTCTGGTTTCTCTTTGTGTTGCAAATTGTGGTTCTGAGGTGCCACATAATGCCTAAGGAACACTGAAACATTAAACAATTCATTTTACTCTTGAGTCTACACATACACATGATATCCATACACAAGCATATCAGTTGTCAAACCCAGATAAACAATGAACACTAATAATGCAAAATGTTTATAAAAACATTTAACAGGATATAATTAAATTTTCAAATGAATAGAATCACAGCATGATTTAAATAATTTTGGACTCTAAATTCTGATGTGTGCATTTTAAAATATCCAAGATACATAAAAATGTATTCAATTTAACAATAAATAACAAACAGCCCAATTAATACACGGGCAGCAGATATGAAGACAATTCAAGAAAGGGGATATCCAGGAGGTCAATAGCCACATGGGAAATGATCATCATTGCTTCTAATAAGGGGGATGCAGGTCAAATCCACAATGAAGTATCATCTCTCACCTATGGGCATGGCACATATTAAAAAGAGTCCTGGGGCCTCCCTGGTGGTGCAAGGGGTTAAGCACCACACTATGAAGCTATCCTCAGCCTCTGCAGCACAAGTTCCATCCCTGGCCCGCCAGGGAGCTACCCACATGGTGTAGCAGACCTCTCCTGTCTTGCCTGCTGCTCCCCTCAGCAGTGTATTTCAGTCAGTCTGCCTGTGCTGTTCCCCACTATGTCTCTGGTGAATACTTTCACCCCCAAACCTTTGGTCTGTACCCCAGTTCTTGTATGCATAAATAAATAAGTCTTTAAAAAAAAGACTCCCAACAACAAGAGGTGGAGAAGATGTAGAGAAAAAAATCCTATTACACTGTTGGAGAGAATGTAAACTGGTGTAGTCATTATGGAAGTTGATCTGAATTTACCTTAAAAGACTAAAAATGGAAATACTGTATGACCCTACAATTCCACACTCAGGCATCTGTTGAGAGAATACAAGACCATCAACTCAAAAAATTTTACGCTTTACAATGTTCATAGCAGCATTAGGTACAATAGCCAGGACATGGAAACAACCTAAGTGGCCACTGATAGTTAGATCAAGAAGATGGTTATATCCACACAATGGAATACCATTCAGTCATCAGGAAAGACAAAATGGAAGGAGTTCAAAGAATTTAGTTGCGGTCAGAGCGATAAAGACCAATATTGAACACGGGAGATGGTTCCACAGAGCAAAACACCTATAAAAACTAGCAGATTAGGGTTTCTCAGACTGAGAGGGAAGGAGCAGGTAGAAAGGGTCAAAGGGAATAAGGGATGGCAGCAGGGATAAAAATTCTGGTCCATGCATTTTAAGTAGTTAGACATGTGATGTGTAGGCCTGCAACTTCCTCTTACCTTAAACGTGGAGGCTGCATCAGACCTGTCCTTGTGCTCCAAATGGTAAGCCAGGCCCAAGTAAAGTCCCAGCAGGCCCCAATACTTGCAAATTACTTTCTTTCATTCTTTTTTTAAAAGATTTTTTTTATTTATTTATGCATACAAGAACTGGGGTGTAGGCCAGAGGTGTGGGGGGAGGGACGAGAGGATTCACCAGAGACAGAGTGGGGAGCAGAACAGGCAGACTGACCAAATACACTGCTGAGGGGAGCAGCGGGCAAGCCAGTAGAGGTCTGCTGTGCCATATGTGGGCTAGCTGGCAATAATATGTGGGTTAGCTGGCATAGCTTGATAGCGCTGAGACTTAACCCCTGCACCACCAGGGAGGTCCCAAATTGCTTTCTTTAAAGCTCAAGTCTGAGCCAGTCTCCTTTAAGAGTGCCATTCTTTCCCCCCTCTTCCCTTGTTGCCTCTATTTCTAATATTTCAATTACAAACAAGATTACTTGATTAAATACAATGCTAAAAACCTTGAACCGAGGTAGCCCTGAGTCATAAGATAGCAACATTTCTTCTGTTTATACTTTTCTGTTGCTTCCAAATTCTCTACTTTCTCAATTTTCCAATTTACTTTTATAATCTGAAAAAAAAACATTCTAAACCAAAAACCTGACAAAACATGTTGTTGAGCAGGGGTAGCTCTTCTTGGTCAGGAGTCTGATTTGTACAAGCCCCAATAATTTTTTAATTTTTAAAATTTTATTAAAATTTTTTTTTATTATTGAGGTGACATTAGTTTACAACACTGTATATGATTGAGAGGTGTAGGATCACACCTTGTCAGATGTGTGTTAGCACCCACGGTCCTTTAGCCTAAGCCATTGTTCCCCTCCCACAATTGTTCCCACCCCCTCTCCTCCTCCCCCTCTAGTGACCTCAGGTCTGCAGTCATATTACTAGGACTTATTTTGTTTTAATTTTGTCAGTGTCTTTGGCCAACACCCTTTGTTGAAGAGACTCTCGTTTCTCCATTGTTTATTTTTGGCTCTTTTGTTGAAGATTAACTGCTCCTATAAATGTGGGTTTATTTCTGAGCTCTCAATTCTATTCCATTGGTCTTTGTCTATTTTATTCCAATATCATACTGTTTTTATTACTATTATTGCCTTTTAGTATAATTTGAAGGCTGGGAGCATGATACCGCCATTCCTCTTCTTTTTGTCAAAATTTCCTTGGCTATTTGAGGTCTTTTGTGGTTCCATATAAATTTCAGTAATGCTTTCTCTATCTCTTTAAAGAATTCCATTGAAGGGCCTCCCCGGTGGCGCAGCGGTTGAGCGCTGGGTTGCGAAGCTGCCCGCAGCCTCTGCAGCGAACCGGGGGTTCGATCCCCGGCTGCTCCCCGGCCATCTGCCGCCTGCCGCCCGCTGCTCCCCTCAGTAGTGTACTTCCGTAACTCTGCTCCCCGCTCTGGCTCTGGTGAATCCTCTCACCCTCCTGCGCTTCTGACTGTACCCAGTGCTTGTATAAATAAATAAATAAATCTTAAAAAAAAAAAAAGAATTCCATTGAAATTTTGAAAGGGATAGCAATGAATCTATATATTGCTTTAGGTAAGATCGATATTTTGACTATGTTAATTCTTCCAGTGCATAAATAGGGAATATCTTTCCATTTCCTATGTCTTAGCGTATTTTGTTTAGTACTATCTTACAGTTTGCATTGACTAGGTCTTTCACCACCTTTGTTGACTTTATTCCTTTTAATATTTTTTTATGCTACTGTAAATGGGGTTTTCTTTCTCTTCTAGTTCATTATTTACATATCATTATTTACATATGCAAGATTTTAAATATTGATTTTGTAATCTGCCACTTTACTGTATAGATTTATTATTTCTAATAGTTTTTTAGTGGATTTTTAGGGTTTTCTATGTAAATAACCATGTCATCTACAAATAGTGATAGTTTTACTTCTTTTCCAATTTGGGTTCTGTTTATAGCTTTCTTTTGCCCAATTGCTTGGACTAGGATGTCCTATACTATGTTGAATAGTAACAGTGAGAGTGGACATCCTTGTCTTGTCATGATTCTAGAGGAAAGTTTTCAGTTTCTCACCACTGACTGATGCTAGCTGTGGGTTAATCATATATGGCCTTTATTATATTGAAGTATGTTCCTTCTAACCCCATTTTTTAGAGTTTTATCATGAATGGGTGCTGAATCTTGTCAAGTGCCTGCTCTGCATCTATTGATACGAACATATGATTTTTGTCTTTTCTTTTTTTTTTTTTAAAGATTTATCTATTTATGCATACAAGAATTGGGGTACAGGCCAGAGGTGTGGGGAGGTGAGAGGATTCACCAGAGACAGAGTGGGGAACAGAACAGGCAGACTAACTGACATATACTGCTGAGGGGAGCAGCGGGCGAGTCAGGAGAGGTCTGCTGTGCCATGTGGGTTGCTACCTGGCCGGGGATCAAACTCACGCTGCAGTGGGTGCAGAGAGCTTCATAGGTTGCTTTCTAACCCTTTGCGCCACCCGGGGAGGCCCCTGATTTTTGTCTTTTCTTTATGTTGATTGATTTGCATATGTTGACCCATCCTTACATCCTAGGAATAATCCTACTTGGTGTGTGATCCCTTTAATGTATTGTTGAATTCAGTTTGTTTAGATTTTATAGAGGATTTTTGTATCTGCATTCATCAGTAATATCGGTCTTTAGTTTTCGTTTAGTGAGGTCCTTGTCTGCTTTTGATTACAGAGTAATGTTGGCCTTATAAAAATGTGTTTGGACGCATTCTCTCTTCTTCAGTTTTTTGGAAGAGTTTGAGAAGGAAGGGAATTAGTTCCTTTTTGAAGGTTTGTGCCAATAAATTTTAAGAGAATCAATTTAGTTATTGAGTGACTATTGTTTGAAAGCCTCCTATGACATGACGGGCACCATTTTGGGGTCTAGGGATAGAGCAGCAAAACATTTAAAATTCTATCTGAGAAAAGCCACAGATAACTGGAATGAAACCAAATAGATGATGGTCAGGAATGGGGAGAGCAGGAATACAAGGTAGACTTAACTTGAAATTGATTTGGGATTATAGTTGATCCTTGCATAACACAGGTTTGATCTGCAGGGGTCCACTTATATGCGGACTTTACCCTGTCTGATGTTCCTTGTTTAAGAATTAAAGCAGCCATAAAATATCTGTTGGTTAAATCTACAGATGCAGAGTCTGGGATAGGAAGTGCCAGCTATAAGGGAGTTGAGCACCCTTAGATTTCAATATCCATGGGTATCCTGGAAACAATGTCCCTGAGGACACCAAGGGACCACTTAGTTGAGTTTTTGGAAAGTTAAAAACTATGTGAGGATTTTTGACTTTGGGAGAGTGGTGAGAACCCCTAAACCCTATATTGTTCAAGGGTCAACTATAGCTTACTTTGTCCTACAGCTAATTCTCCCAAACTATCAAATGACTTCAGTAGTCTGTATACAAACATGCAACAAACCTTATTTTGAATGGGTAATTAGTAATTATTATGATGAAATGTAATAATTTTTGAGATGTGTTTTTGTGACATATGAATACTTATGTTTAAAAATACATTTCAAAAACTGTCAATGAAAATACATAATAATGGAGGGGCCTCTCTGGTGTTGGAAGGGGTTCCTTCTCAGCACCATGTAGCTATCTGTAGCATGAGTCCGATCCCCGCCAGGGTCAGCTGATCCACATGGTGGAGTAAACTTCTGTCTTGCCAGCTGCTTCCCTCAGCAGTGTATTTCAGTACATCTACCTGTTCTGCTCCCCAAACTGTCTCTGGTGAATCCTCTCATCCTCCCCCCACACCTCTGGCCTACACCCCAGCTCCTGTATGCATAAATAACTAAAATAAATCATAAAAAAAGAAAATACATAATGGAAATCAGCCCTCTCAGGAGCCACAGGACACAAGACCAGCAGTCACTTCCATGTCCTCTGCAGATTTTGCATTGGTTGGCAATTTCGACCTCTTGCTCAAAGGAATAGTAGAGAGGGTTCTATAATGCCCTCAGCATGGGGGTGGGGCTGAGGGTGTGATAGGGCACGCCCTGATGAAGCCCAGAACTTGCCAACTGCTCAAAAAGGCAGGCAGGGTGGAGGCCCTTAGGAAGCTGGAAGAACAAAGTTCAGTCCAGACCTTATGCCCCTTTTTGGCCAACTGTCAAGTCCTTTGTCTTAGCATTCTAAATTTGAATATTTTGTAAATTGGTCTCAGATTGAAGAGAGAATTGCTCTTCTCATGGAGGGCGGAGGTTTGGGGTCAGGAACTGTAAAGCAGCAGCCACCCTCCAGCCCCATCCTGTTGAAAAGAAAATGACAGCCCCAAAATGGAGGCACTCATGTTCGGCCCACCAAGATTTAATACCTAACCTAACTTCGGTTTGGTTTCAACCCCCTGCTGTTCCAGCCCCTCCCAGGAATGCGGTCCTAAGTGGACAGTAGGAAATCTTCTGATTAGCACCAATGAATTTTTTTTTTCCATTCCCCAAAGGAAGATGAGATAATCTACCACAAGACCTTTTTCCATTCTCCACTAGCAGGTTTCCTAAACCTGAAATAATTCCCACTTCCCTTATCTCGCCTTCTTTCTGCCTCCAAGAATCTTTCATTTTATATAGCTCTTTGGAACACCTTTCTACTTGCTAGATTGGATGTTGCCCAACTCGTGAATTGTTTAATGAAGCCAATCAGATCTTTAAAATTTACTGAGGTGGACTCTAGTTATTTAACAGTCTCTGCCTGGTCGTGGGCAGGAAACAGGGAAGCCTTTGGTGAGGGGCTCCTGACTACCTACCGGCAGGCTTTGCACTCCGTTTGGCCGAACTGGCACTAACGCTTTTCCTGGTTGACATTTAACTTTAGCTGGGATGAAAGGTCCTACAAAAGCACTGTTGTTTCCTCATGTTTGTGGAACTGGGGGAAAGTTTCTCAAGCTTATTCTTGCCAAAGTTCTGGAAGATTACTTGCTTCTTGAATGTTTTGAGGTGATCAAGTTCCCAAAGCCCATACCATCCTCAGATTTGGGTGAGGGGGTTCCTGCCTCCGCTCCTGCATTTCAGAGATTCCCCAGAGGTGACAAACACAGGCACATCTTGGCGTAGGATCAACTAGTTGGCACTGGCATGGCCCAGCCCATGACCTTGAACGTCCAATCCGTTTACTGTTTACTGACAAGTGTTCTGGCCCCCGGAAAACACTTCTCCTCAGGTTTAGTCCTTTGGCCCTCAAACAAAAGGTGACCACGGCGACATGCTGTGGAGATTTGTGGATTTTGCTGCCGAAGTCGCTAGAGGTGGATGGCTTTTCAAAGCGTGAGGAGGAGGATTTGAGGAACTGAAGTGCTTTAAGAGAAAAGACAACATTATGGAACTCACCAACTCTCTCCTCTCAGAACACACAAATTTAAGCAGTTCTCTCATTGGTTCCGAGTGTCTATTTTCTTGCTTCTTCATGGTTTTGGGAAAAATCATGAATTAAAGTGACTTTCACAACATGGCAGCTGAAGAACATTGGCAAAATCTTGAACAAGTTTTAAAAACATAAACAATATTTTAAAACATTAACAACATAAAAACCAATTTACCTTATTTTTCATTTGGTATATATGTTTTGGCCTAATGTGTGAAACGCGATATCAAATTTTATATTATTTTACTGTTACAGAATATCTAATAAAATTAATTCAACATAACCTTGGTTTAAATAAATAAAAATGAGCTGTCTGTTGATTATATTTGCCATTTAATTTTTAAAAGTTTTTATTGGGGCAAACTACACACAACACAAAAGCTCCCACCTTGGGTATTTTTGAAGTTACAGTTCAGCGGTATTAGGCATATTTATATTCTTATGCAACCATCACCATCAGCCATCTCTCCGTGCAAGCCTTTCATCTTGCAAAACCGAAACTCTGTCCCCGTTAAACACTAACTACCTATTCTTCAGCCTCCCCCTAGCCCTTGGCAACCACTGCCATTTGAATACATACTTTCAAGTATTTGAGAGAAAAAGGTAAATCTTTAGGTTTATTTTATTATCTTCTCTAATTTTAAAAATTGGTATAAATCTATTCACAACGTGTGCAATTTTAACGCAATTTTACCTTGTGAGGTCATAGAGAAAAATATGTCAGTCTTTCCTCCCCCTTCCCCCCATTCCTGGCACAGACCTCCTAAATCTTTGTACTTTTCTAAGTGATTACAACACTAGGAGCTAATCAAAATATTTTTTCAATATTTGACTTTTGACTCTGGTTCTTCACACAGAGTTCCCAAGTCCTTTGCAATTTCCCGTTCACAGCAATGTGTTTTGGTTCACTGAGATAACTTTTGGTGGGTTCCTGGATGGGGGCTGGTTCCCAGGAAGGCCAAACCTTGGTTAGCAGCTTAGAATTTTCAATCCCAACCCCCATTCTCCAGAGAGGGGGAGAGGGGCTGGAAATGAAGTTCATGATTGATCATGCTTACGTGATGAAGCCTCCATAAAAACCCCAAAAGTACAGGGTCTGGGGCGCTTTCGGGTTGGTGAAGCTGTAGAGGTGGGGGGCAGTGTGGGGCATGGAGAGGGCGGAAAGCCCCGCGTTCCCTTTCCACAGAGCCTGAGCTGTGTGTTTCCTACCTGGGTACATTCTGTACCCTTTATCACATCCTAGTCTCACACACTGGTACGCAGTTAAGTCAGTTGTTTTCCTGGATTCTGTGAGCTGATCTAGCAAGTTGTTTGAATTGTTTGAATCCGAGGAGGGGACAGTGGGAACCTCTAATTTATAGCTGGTTGGTCAGAAATACAGGTGTGGGGCGGTCTCGCCGGACAGAAACCTGTGTCATTGGATGTGGTCTCCAGGTAGATGGTGTGAGAATTGAGTTACACTGTGGGACACCCAGCTGGTGTTGTGGAGAATGGCTTGGTGGGGAAGACGCCACACACATCTGGTGTCAGTAAGTGAGAAGCACAGGAGGAAAGACTGAATTTTTTTCCAACAAATATCCTATGCTCAAATCCTTTCGATAATTGCTGTTAATAGAAGACAAATTATGTGAACTTTTTTATTGTAGTAGTACAATTCGTGATTTTATAAAATATAAAATAAAGGCAATAAAAATTCTGTGGACTATGTAATCTATGAATCATATACATCTTTACTTTAGTATTCATCCAAACTCCAAAATACACAGACATGAACAAACATAACTAATTTCAGTAGTCTTTGATATCTCACTGACTTTCAGTTATATAAAACACCATAGTTTTACATGCATATTTATCAGTTTTGTCATCATGGGAGTGTACTTGTTAAGATAGTAACATAGAACAGCCATTATTCAACAGTTTGCTTTTGGTGTATACATAAAGTCTTTCGACATCTAGCATAGGGACCTCCTTTTGTATTCTTGTCGTGCACAGTTTAGAATGGCCAGATTTATTTTTTTAAGGTTTATTTATTTATGCATACAAGAACTAGGATATAAGCCAGAGTTGGGGGGGGGGGTGAGAGGATTCACCAGAGAGAGAGTGGGGAGCAGAACAGGCAGGCAGACTGAATGAAATACACTGCTGAGGGGAGCAGCGGGCAGGGCAGGAGAGGTCTGCTGCGCCATGTGGGTAGCTCCCTGGCTGGAGGGGGATTGTTCATGCTGCAGAGGCTGCAGATAGCTTCACAATGCTGTGCTTAATCCCTTGGGCCACCAGGGAGGCCCTAGAATGGCCAGATTTAGCAAATAAAAATACAAAACCAAGTTAAGTTTGAATTTCAATTAAACAATGAATAATTTATTTAGTATAAAATCTGTTCCATTAGTATACTAAAAATTATGCATCATTTATGTGATATTCAAATTTACTGGGAATCGAACCCTACCCAAATTCCTCAAATATAAGGAGCAAACTCCCCACAGCCTACTCTCATGTGATGTGAATTTTTACTATAATTCAACTTTCTATGACCTGCTAGGATTTAAAAAAACACATTTTTATTGTGAAGTAAAAACCAGAAAAGTGCCTAAAATGTACATGTGTGATTTAACAAATATTTGTAAAGTGAACACCATGTCCACAACTCCCAGGTCAAGAAATAGGATCTTACCCCACCTTCAAAGCTCCGGGGTGGCCCTCCTGATTACCTGTTCTTTCCGCCCTCAAGAAATAATTCCTTTCCTGACTTTTATAGTAATCAGTTACTTTCTTTTCATTATATTTTGACTTCTGTGGTTTAGTTTTGCCTGTGTTTGAACTTTACCGAAATCAGTTATACGCTATATATTGTGGGGCCCTGAACACTCTGTTGTCGCAGGCGGGGCTTGCTTGTTCACTCTTACTGCCACAAAGTATTCCACAAATATTACGTAAATTATCATTTATGCTATTGATGACAGTTGGGTTGTTTCCAGTTTGGAGCACTTACATATAATGCTGCCATGACTAATTTTGTGTGTGTATCCTCATGTGTGGACACAGGGGTTTTGCTGGGGATGTTCTAGGTTTTAGATTGCCTAAAAACAGATTAAATAAACATGCAGAGAAGATGCACTGTACCTATTAGAAGTCTGTGTTTGAGAGACACATGAGTGAAAACGAAAATGGAGAATCCTAGGTTTAGTTTACCTAATTCAGGGAGAAAACTAGTCTTAAAGTCTAAACCAGAAAGATGTGTCACTTTAACACACATGTGAGAACATACAGTTCTACCTTCTTTTGTTTTATTTATTTATATTTTTACTTATATTTTGATATCATAAGCTTTTTGTTTGTGGGTTTCTGAAATTGCAAGTCCTAGGAAAAGGGAAATACAAAGTAGCTAGCCTCAGTTTTCATGACCTTCCTTTAATCTTGCCTGTTTTGTGGCATCTACTTTGTTGTTCCATCAGCTCAACTCAGTCCACCTATAATTATGGTGTGTGCGCAGTATACAAGACTTGGAAGAAAGGCGGAAACAACTTCTGATGACCCAGATCCATTTTTTTCCATGTGAAATATCTATAATTGGGCCAGTAATGATATTTTCCTAGAGGAAGAACTGAGTGGATTTAGGAAGCTTTAAAGCCCAGCATGCATGTGTCTGGGGGCAGTTGAAAAGTAAGATAATAAAAGAGTTCACTTCAACGTTTACCTACTCCCTTTCTGTAAGAAAGACATTTTTAGTAACACCAGCCCTGTCCTTTAAAGCAAGAGTTCCCCTAAGAGTAAAGGAGTATGAAGTTTTAGAAAGAAAGATGGGTTATTAAAAAAATTATTTGGAGTTGGAAAGTCTTTTAAAATAAGTTCGTAACCCAGAATCCACAAAGCAAAGACCTGGTAATTTTTGATCTGAAATGAAAATGCCTATGTGAACAAAAATATCATAACTAATGGTAAATGATACAGACCACTCCCCTCAAAGATCTGAAATACACATGAACAGACTGTATGCTAATCTTCTGAATATACAAAGAGCTCTTACTAATAAATGAGAAAAAAAGAGAAGTAACCCAAAAGAGAAAGGACACAAAAATTAGAAACAGATAATTTACAGAAAGGGAAATATTAGGGACTAACAAGCATGTGATAAATTGCTCAACATAGTTCCTAATTTAAAAAATGCAAGTAAAACAATACTAACCTAGCTAATGGTCAGAGGTTTAAAGGTTCAGCAGAACCAGGATATGGCAGATGCAGAAATTCTCATTTTCTCTTGGTATAAATGCAAACTGGAAAGTCCTTCAGGAGCCCATTTAAGAATACCCAGCAATTTTGCAATAGTACAATTTAAAAATGCACGTCCTCTTTGACCTGCAGTGCTCCTACAAAGAATTTGTCCCACAGATACATTGCAGCAAGTGGGTGATGAGAAGTGTAAGAGACGTTCTGTGTTGTGTTGCTTGTATTGCACAATGAGAGGAATTGGTTAAGTGATTTGCAGTACATCTTTACTGTGGTAGAGCGAGGTCCATCTGGGGTACTGATGTGGAAAGAGCTGCATGCTAGCCATCAAAGAGCTCCCCAATATTCTGGCTCTCCACGCTGGGAAGGTAGGGCTGCATTTTCTCACCCTCTTTGAAGACAGGTGTGGCCACGTGGGTTACAGCCAGTGATATCTGGGCAGAAGCGACCTATGTCCTTGCTGCGTGAATACCTTAAGACCTGGTGTGTGATGTCCCCTTCTGTCTGCCCCAGTGACTGTGGACACACATGTTGACCTGGGGCTTGGGACTCCAAGTGGGCAGATGAGCACGGCCCTCTAATTGGTCTGCGTTAGACGCCTGGTAGAAGTGGGAAATAAATATTTGTTGTCTTAAACCTCTGAGACTGTGAACACTTTCCATTACCTCAGCATAGTCTAACCTACCATGACTAACACAAACTCCAAGATAATTGTTAAATGAAAAACGCCTAAATGCAAAGGGGATGGTGTCATTTGTATATGTGTATGTTTATATGCTTAAGAAATGGCTAGATGGATTCGTGAGAAGCTTAATCGTGCTTTCAACAAAGGTGTTGAAAGGAAGCAGAAATGGGAAGGCCATTTTTATTTTCACATTCTAATCTGTGTTGTTGGATTATTGAAAAAAACAAATGTAACTTTGCTCAGTTTCAATTTAAAACTAGCTAATGGTTCCGCAAAAGATATCTACAAGAATGCTCCTGGCAGTCCTGTTCATCGTGGCCCCAAACTAGAAATAGCTCAGATTTCCATGGATGATGATAAACATACTGTGGTGTAATCATACAGGGAAACCCTTGCTATCCCACAGTGAGTAGGAATGAGCGATGCTACATGTAACAACACAAACACTCACACAGACACTGAGGATAAAAACATGGACAGCTGCTGATGTAAAGTGTAGAAACTGACAAAATTCATTCATGGGGGCAGAAGTCAAGCTAGTGACCCTCCAACAGGATGGGTGCATTTTCTCTGGGGATGGGTTACATGGGGGGGCGGTTCTGGGGGAAGAGCCACGGGATGGGCTCTTTGTGGAAATTCATGGAGCTGAATCTCAGGTGCACTTTTCCATATACAGGTTATACTTCAATAAAAGTGCAAAACCAAATCTAGTTGATATAAAAAAATAAACAGAAGGTGGCATTTGGCCGGGCAGTGCCGGTGGCGCTGGGCAGAGCTGGGGTAGACTGTCCCCATAGGCTGGCAGTGCCTTCATTCCTTGAGTCAGGGCTGGTGCCCTTAAGTCCTGGGAGCTCAGGGCCCTACTGTGAGCCCCCAAATAAAACCTGAGTAAGCTATTTTTTTCTCCCCTGGACGACCTCAGCGACTGCCACTTAACATTGGGCTAAGAATCCTGTACCAGCATCCCTTGGTGGCCTTGAGCAGTGACCAGGGCTGTCCGGCAGGGACTGGGTGTCCTTCGCAACCAGGGCGGGAGCCTCCTCAGATTGCAGGAGGGATGCAAAAACACAAACTGGAACCGAGCTGCTGGCCTCTTGACAGCAGTGCTAATTAGCTTCCTGCTGGAGACTTTGTCTTTAACATTTAAAAAATTATCTCATTTAAACAATTTTATTGAACACAGAATAGAACGAAATGCAATTTTATTGTTTCATCCTTTGCTTAGAGTGCCCTTCATGGACCCTTGAGGATTCCTTCCAGGGGTCCCACGAGGTTAAAACCACTTTCATGAAAATATGCTAAGACACTGCTTGCCTTTTTCACTGACATTCTCTCACAAGTAAGTGTACAGTTGTGCTTCCCAAAAGCTATTTACGGTTGCTAACACAAGAAATGGAAGGGAAAAGCACTTGGAGGATCCAAATATCTTCTATTAAGCCAAACATAAGAGATTGGCAAAAATGTAAAACAATGCCACTTTTCTGGCTAGTTTTTTTTTTTAAATACAGTTAGTTTTCCCCACCACACACGGAAGCATATGCTTTATGTTAATATGGAATGGGTTTCCTATTCTTGTTTTAAATGAATAAATGAATACGTGTTTTTAAAAATTTCTCAGTTTTAATTTCCACTACAGCAAATATTCATAGAAATAACCCACATACACAAAAGCTCTTTGGAGTCCTCAATAATTTTGAAGAGTGTAAAGGAATCCTGAGATGAAAACATTTGAGAACAGCTGCTAGCTCTAGAAATTTATTTTAAACTTTTTATTTTGGGCTAACTTTAGATTTCCAGAAAAGCTACAAAGCTTCAGCTACTCTGTAACTTCAAAAGCTATGAAGTTCCCATGCACCCCTCCCCAGGCTCCCCTAATGTTAGGGTCTTGCCTACTGGACATGGCACACCAGCGCAAATGAAGGAGCTGACATCAGTACATTGCTACTAACTAACCTACAGACATTGCTTGCATTGCCCAGTTTTCCCACCAACGTCATTTCTTATTCCAGGATCCAATCTAAGGTAGAGCATTACATTTAGTGCACATAGCTTTTTTAAAATTTCAGTAATTGTCTTTTTATGCTTTTAAAGACGTGTGCATTCTGGTGAGTGCATACCATTCACCAAGGTCTGCACTGAGAATATATGATATGAAAAACTCTCGTATGATGAGCACAGAGCTTGGTGACTGTGTTCGCTGCAACCACAACAAAAACAGACCATCACCATTGCTCTAGAAAGTGCCCCCACCCCCAGTATGCTCCATTTCAGAAACTCCCTCCCCAAAGGTAACCACTGTCCTTATTTCTAATAGCATCCAAGAGTTTTGCCTGACTTTGGGTTTTATGGAAATGGAGGGTGTGCTCGTCTCTCTCTGTGTGTGTGTGTGTGTGTGTGTGCACGCTTTTCCCACTTGGCAGTCTGTGTGATTCATTCATTTGTTTCAGGTCCTGGTAGTTCATTCATTCTCCTTGCTGCCTAGTAGGAGTCAGCAGACCTTTTCTGGACAGGGCCAGATAACCAATATTTGAGCCATGCAGTTGTATTGTTTCTGTTTCCACTACTCAACTTTTGCTTTGGCTGCATGAGAGTGGTCATATATAATACGTAAACCCATGAGCATGCCTGTGTCCCAATAAAATTTTATTTACAAAAACAGGTAGCAGAGGGTGTCCCTGGTGGCGCAAGGGTTAAGACAACCTATGAAGCTGTCCACAACCAGCAACCCACATGGCGCAGCAGACCTCTCCTCTCGCCCGCTGTTCCCCTCAGCAGTGTATTTCTGTCAATCTGCCTGTTCTGTTCCCCATTCTGTCTCTGGTGAATCCTCTCACCCCCTGCACCTCTGGCCTGTACCCCAGCTCTTGTATGCATGAATAAATAAATCTTAAAAAAAACCAGGCAGCAGACTGGGTGTGGCCTGCAGACCCTAGATTACAGACCCCTGCATATAGTGTTCCATTGTGTGAATATGCACAATTTATTGACCCTCTCTACTGCTAGTGTGCATTCTACTGCTAGTGTGCAATCTTTTCCAGTTTGGGGATCTTAGGAATGAAGCTGCTCTGAGCATTCTAGTATGTAAATTTTTTTTGGGTGTATGCCCAGCAGTGGAATAGATGCTGCCAGTTTTCCAATACGATCACACCAATTTACGCTCCTAGCAACCATGTATGAGAGTTCCAGTTATTTAAATCCTTGTCAACACTTGGTACAGTCTTTTCTTTTGAGCCATGATGGCCAGTGTGGAGTGGTATGGCTTTACAGTTTTAATTTGTAATTTCCTGATCATAAATGAAGTTGAGTAACTTTGCAGGGGTGTTTGTGAAGCACCTGATACCCTTATCATCAACGAAGTCCTGCTATTTCTCTTGCTTTTTTTGCATTATCTTATATGAATATTTTCATATTTTTACATAGTCCACATATGTCATTAAATTTTTGCTTAGCTGTCGCCTATTTTGCTGTTGTTTTTGTAGTTCACTATTATCAATAGCCTGAATGTTTTTGTTCAATATGGTTTTTATTGAGGTGTCTGCGTGTGTTTGTGTGTGTGTGTGGGGGGGGGAGTTCTTTGAATAAAATTATTGTGCCAAGGAGTATAAATACTTTTATAGTTCTTGTTATACATAATTGTATATTTTATATTATGCTTTCATCATTTAAAAATATTCTCTCACAAAGTTGCTTTTGCTGACTTTTGATTACAAGGCACAGAAATCAAACTCAAAAGAGTTAAAAGCCTCAAAGAGAATTTCTTGGTGGGGGGTAGTGAGGGAGAATTTCTTGGTGGGGGGGAGTGTTTTATGGCTATACTTTCAGTGTGGGAGGATGGAAAAGTTCTGGAAAAGGGCAGTGGTGATTGTTGCACAACAATATGACTGTACTTAATGCCGCTGACTTGTACTCTCAAAAAACAGTTAAAATAATACATTTTATAGTCTATGTATTTCACCATATTTTTTTTTAAAGGGGAGAATGTCTTAGCTCTAAGCACTGGGTTCCACTTCAGGCATGGCTGGATCCAGCAGTACAAGTGATAATATTTAGGATTCTAGCCTTCTCACTCCCATATCTTATTTCTTTTCTTTGTGTAGATTTCAATCCCAGGTAGACTTTCTCTACATGGCCATTGAGATGGTCACCAGGGTCACTAGATTTATGTCCCCCTTAACCCTTAGGTTCCTGGAGTATTACCAGGACACCTTTTTCCCCAGTGTCCATATACATCAAACTTCGAGAAAGGCTCTGGTTGGCCTGCTTGAATCACATGTTGCTCTGGCCATTTGGGGCAGCTCATCATCACAGAACCATGGAATTGACAGTTCCACACAAGTCATGCAGAGTGGAGGAGGAGAAGTTCCCCAAAGAGATGACCTCTGTTCCCAGAAGGGAGAAGAATAGGGCCAGGCAAAAACAACAGATGTCCACTACATATGTTATGGATTTCCTGTGTAACCCAAGCACTTCCAAAAGAGAGCATTTAAATGTTTCAAAACCTGCCTATGTGCTTGGCATTTTGTTTTTCTTATTAAAAATTTTTTTAATGCCTTGTGGTTTGACCATTTGCTGGATGGTATTTCGTCTTTTGCTGAATAACAAACTCAGTATGTTGGATTGATTTGTTAATGTGTGCTAACTTGATAAAAGAATGAGTCTTTTTGTTCCAATACAGGACCATAGTTTTTTTGGTATGTTTGTTTGTGGATGATATACTCGAAGATAGACTATATGAACTGGCACTGCTTTAGTTTCTCCACATGCCTGTTAAACTCAAATTGTTTATGGAATTGTCCTCTAGCATGTAGCACAGGCCCTAAACTTTAGTGAGCCCCCAAAATTTTTACTGAATGAGTTATTTAATCATATAGTATTTTCTAATTTTTGTCTACTATTTCTCAATATGGAATGTTGAGCATGCAAATTGAACTAATATTATTTTTTATTTCTTCTTACTCTTTTGTCCATTTTCTTTCTTGGCTTTTGTTGCAATGGGTTTTATAAACATATATATGCAGTATTTTTTAAATAATTTTTTAAATTTTGTATATTTTTTACATCATTTTTCATTTTTGCACAATGTATGCATTTTCATCTTGGTTATAGTCCCCATACAATTCCCACCACCCTTGTTTTGATCTTACTTCCTTCTCCCCGCCCCTCCCCCAGTAGTGTGTCTCTGGTTTATAGTTGCTTGTTGATTTTGATTTTGACTTTATTATAAGTAGTCTTTTTCCTGGTCCCTTATTTAGGTTTTCTAGATTCCTGCTATGAGTGAGACCATCCGGTATTTTTCTTTTTCTTTCTGGCTTAATTCGTTGAGCATGATCCCTTCCAGCATCATCCATGTTGCTGCAAATTGCATGTGTTTATCTTTTTTGAAGGCTGAGTAATATTCCATGGTGTATATGTACCACATCTTCTTGATCCAGTCGTCTATTTTTGGGCATTTGGGTTGTTTCCAAAGCTTAGCTATTGTAAACAGTGCTGCTATAAACATAGGGGTGCAGGTGCTCCTTGGAATGGATGTTTCTGTGTCCTTTGGGTAAATACCTAGGAGTGGAATTGCTGGATCATATGGAAGCTCCATCTTTACCAGATTGAGGAATCTCCACACAGCTCTCCATAGTGGCTGGACCAGTTTGCACTCCCACCAACAGTGCAGGAGAGTTCCTTTTTCTCCACATCCTCACCAGCATTTGTTGTCACTAGTTGTTTTAATATGTGCCATTGTCACTGGTGTAAGATGGTATCTCATTGTAGTTTTGATTTGCATTTCCCTGATTTTTTTTTTTTTGCATTTCCCTGATTACAAGTAATGTTGAACATTTTTTCCATATACCTGTTGGCCTTTTGCATTTCCTCTTTGGAGAAGTTTCTTTTTTTGCTATTCTGCCCATTTTTTGACTAGGTTGTTTACTTTGTTTTTGTTGAGTCTTGTCAGCTCTTTGTAGATTTTTATGATCAGTCCTTTACCATTAGTGCTGTGTGCAAAAATTTTTTCTCAATCCGTGAGGTGTCTCTTTGTTTTGGCTACCATCTCTTTTGCTGTACAGAAGCTCTTAAATTTGATGTAGTCCCAGCTGTTTATTTTTGCCTTCACTATCACTTATATGCAGTATTTTTTTAGTTTCATAATTTAATGTACCATTGACCATTACATAATGATCTTATTTATCGTACTGACTTTTGCTGTGACATCTGCTTTATCTGCTACCAAAATAGTAATCCCAGCTTTTCTTCTATTCTCATAGGAATATCCTCTTACATTGCTACTCTGTTGATTTCTTTTTTGGTTTGTGTGTCTCTTGTAACCAACAATTGTTGGAATTTGTTCTTTTAACAGTCAGGATGCTGGCTTTTTATAGGAGAGTTCATCCTGTTTAAGTTTAATGTTTTAAGTGATGAAATTTGACCATATCATATTTCCTGTTAAATTTATTTTAATTTGTATTTGTTCTCTCCCTTTCAATTTTTGGACTTATATGGGGTCCATTAAACTTTTTGTTTCCTTTTGAATTATGTTCAAAGATAACCTCAACGAATCAGCCTGTTTTTCTACTATTTTCCTTCTGGTATTTACTACTAGTATATAATACTGTTTCCTTCTAGTATTTACTTCTGTTATTAACCTGGGGTACTTTGAATGCTCATGTAGGGATGTTAGAAATCTAGTTTTCAAAACTTTATTCTCTGTGCTCTTTCCACCCCCAATCATATACGGTTGCTGGATGTTCTTATAAAAATTCAATCTGTACTATATTATTCTCCAAGTATTTATGGATTTTTTTTTACTTTTCCTCATCAAACTTGTGCTTCAGTAATGTTAGAATTTATTAATTTCCCATTGGCATTGTTCTTACTGTTTGTAGACCCCTGTTCTCTCTAAATTTTGCTTTTGGGTTAAGCAAGATCCCCAAAGAGACCATAATTGTGGACATTTGTAGTATGATGTTTACAGGAATTTGACTTGACATTAGATCCAGTGTTGAAAACTATAATAAGAAGTAGCCTTATTTAATTTTTTTAAAAAAAATTATTTATTTATTTTTGCATAGAAAAACTGGGGTGTAGGCCAGAGGTGCGGGGAGGGGGTGAGAGGATTCACCAGAGACAGAGTGGGGAGTAGAACAGGCGGATCTACTGAAATACACTGCTGAGGGGAGCAGCTGGCGAGACAGGAGAGGTCTGCTGTGCCATGTGGGTAGTAGCTCCCTGGCCCAATTGAACTCATGCTTTAGTGGTGATAGTGTTGAGACTTAATCCCTATTTCCTGGTGGCACTATGAAGCCACTGCAGCAGTAGTTTGATCCTGGCCAGGGAGCTGATCCACATGGCGCAGCAGAACTCTCCTGCCCGCTGTTCCCCTCAGCAGTGTATTTTAGTCGGTCCGCCTGTTCTGCTCCCCACTCTGTCTATGGTGAATCCTCTCACACCCTCCCTCCCCTCCACCTCTGGCCTACACCCCAACTCTGCATAAATAAATAAAATAAATCTTAAAAAAATAATTAATTCTCCTATATTTCCTTCTATATATTTTATGGTTTCAGGTCTTATGTCTAGTTCTTTAATCCATTTTGAGTTGGTTTTTGTGCATGGTGTGAGGTAGTAGTCAAGTTTCATTCTTTTGCATGTAGTGACCCACTTTTCCCAGCGCCATTTATTGAACAAACTTTCTTTGCTCCAGTGCATACTCTTTGCTACTTTGTTAAAGATTAGTTGACCATAAATCTGTGGGTTTATTTCTGGGTTTCCTATTTAGTTCCATTGGTCCCTGTGTCTGTTCTTGTTCCAATACCATGCAATTTTGATTATTATGGCTTTGTAGTATAGTTTGATATTTGGGAGTGTGACGCCTCCATTCCCTTCTTTTTTTTTCAGGAGGGTTTTGGCTATTTGGGGTTTTTGGTGGCTCCATATGAATTTCATCAGTATTTTTTCTATTTCTTTGAGGAATGACATTGAAATTTTTATTGGAATAGCATTGAATCTGTAGATTGCTTTTGGTAGGATGGCCATTTTGAGAATGTTAATTCTTCCGATCCATGAACAGGGGATGTCTTTCCATTTCTTTGTGTCTTCTTCTATTTCTTTTAACAGTGTTTTATAGTTTTCTTTATATAGGTCCTTCACTTCTTTTGTTAGGTTTATTCCCAAGTATTTGATTTTTTTGTTTCAATAATAAAAGGAATAGTTTTCTTGATTTCTTCTTCTTGATATTTATTGTTTGTGTATAGGAAGGCTAATGATTTTTGAAGGCAAAGATAAACAGCTGGGACTACATCAAATTAAAGAGCTTCTGCACAGAAAAAGAGACAATAACCAAAACAGAGAAACCCCACCGACTGGGAAAAAATTTTCACACCCAACACTAATGATAAAGGACTGATCACAAAAATCTACAAAGAGCTGATGAGACTCAACAAAAACAAAGAAAATAATCCAGTCAAAAAATGGGCAGAAGAGCTAAAAAGAAACTCTTCCAAAGAGGCCAACAGGCATATGAAAAAATGTTCAACATCACTTGTAATCAGGAAAATGAAATCAAAACTACAATGAGATACCATCTTACACCAGTGAGAATGGCACCTTTTTTTTAAAAGATTTTATTTATTTATTTATTTGTTTATTTATTTATTTATTTATACAGGTACTGGGTACAGTCAGAGGCGCGGGAGGGTGGGAGAATTCACCAGAGCCAGAGCGGAGAGTAGAACAGGCAGACTGACGAAGTACTGCTGAGGGGAGCAGCGGGGCAACAGGAGAGGTCTGCGTGCCAGGTGGGACCCTAGCCCAGCGGCTGGGGATAGAACCGGCGCTGCAGAGGCTGCGGGCAGCTTCGCAATCCAGTGCTCAACCGCTGCACCACCGGGGAGGGAGAATGGCACATATTAAAAAAACTAGCAACAACAAATGTTGGCGAGGATGTGGAGAAAAAGGAACTCTCCTGCACTGCTGGTGGGAGTGCAAACTGGTCTAACCACTATGGAAAGCTGTGTGGAGATTCCTCAACCTACTAAAGATAGAGCTTCCATATGATCCAGCGATTCCACTCCTAGGTATTTACCCAAAGGACACAGAAACATTAATTTAAAAGGGCACCTGCACCCCTGTTTATAGCAGCACTATTTACAATAGCTAAGCTTTGGAAACAACCCAAATGTCCCAAAAATAGATGACTAGATCAAGAAGATGTGGTATATATACACAATGGAATATTATTCAGCAATCAAAAAGGATAAACTCATGCAATTGCAGCAACATGGATGGAGCTGGAAGGGATCATGCTCAGTGAAATAAGCCAGAAAGAAAAAGAAAAATACCGGATGGTCTCACTCATAGCAGGAATTTAGAAAACCTAAATAAGGGACCAAGAAAAAGACTAACTATAATAAAGAGAAAATCAAAATCAACAAGCAACTATAGACCAGAGACACACTATGGGGGAGGGCAGGAGAGGAGGGATTGGGGTCAAAATAAGGGGGGTGCAATTTTATGGTAAATATATAAATAAATAAATAAATCTTTAAAAAAATCCAAGTAGTGACAGATATATTTACCACAGGAAAAAAATTAATTCTTCACCTTATTATAGGTCTGCGAATAATGGTTCTTCAGTGTTGTTTCATGATAAAATTGATGAGAAAAAGCATTGTTATGCAAGGATCTGTTTTCATTACTCCTTTCACTTCGTCAGTTTCCAAGACCCTGTTGACCATGCAAAGTAAGAACCTAAGGTATTTATCGTAGAGATGGTTTTAAAGGCTTGTTTATTTTTGCTTTCTTTTTTTAAAGTACCATAGCACCTGTATGTGTATCTGTCTGCCTGCCTTACGTGGGTCTGGCAGAGAAAATATTCCTTCACAACAAAGTTGCTAATTGACTGCATTTCCATCTTCCATTGAGCTGCTGGCAGTAAAGTGAAAGTTAAATCTGAAAATTATCCCTGAAAGGAGCGTATAACCTTATGTCATAACTTTTAGGCACCAACCTTAGCTTCATTTTATTTTCCTGTAATGTTTTCTTTCTTGTTCCAGTTCTTTGCTTTGGTTAAAAAATATTTGGTTAGAGGATGGTCTCACTCATAGCAGGAATCTAGAAAATTTAAATAAGGGACCAGGAAAATGAATAACTATAAGAAAGTGAAAATCAAAATCAACAAAAAACTATGAACCAGAGACAATCTATGGGGGGTGGGGCGCTGGGAGGGGAGGGATTGGGGTCAAAATAAGGGGATTGCAATTGTATGGGGAATATAAAACTATCACTATTTGCAGATGATATGATAATATACATAGAGAACCCCAAAAACTCCACAGAAAAACTAATTCAACTCATCAATCAGTTCAGTAAAGTGGCAGGATACAAAATCAACACACAAAAGTCAGTAGCCTTCCTATACACAAACAATAAATCTGAAGAAGAAGAAATCAAAAAAACCATCCCTTTTATTATTGAAACAAAAAAAAATCAAATATTTGGGAATAAATCTAACAAAAGAGGTAAAGGACCTATACAAAGAAAACTATAAAACACTGTTAAAAGAAATAGAAGAAGACACAAAGAAATGGAAAGACATCCCCTGCTCATGGATTGGAAGAATAAACATTATTAAAATGGCCATCCTACCAAAAGCAATATACAGATTCAATGCTATTCCAATCAAAATTTCAATGTCATTCTTCAAAGAAATAGAACAATTATTGATGAAATTCATATGGAATCACAAAAAACCCCAAATTGCCAAAGCTCTCCTGAAAAAGAAAGAAGGGAATGGAGGCATCACACTCCCAGACTTCAAACTATACTACAAAGCCATAATCATCAAAACTGCATGGTATTGGAACAAGAACAGACATACAGACCAATGGAATCGAATAGAAAATCCAGAAATAAACCCACAGATTTATGGTCAACTAATCTTTGACAAAGGAGCAAAGACTATGCATTGGAGCAAAGAAAGTTTGTTCAATAAATGGTGCTGGGAAAACTGGGTTGCTACATGCAAAAGAATGAAGCTTGACCACTACCTCACACCATACACAAAAATCAACTCGAAATGGATTAAAGAACTAGACATAAGACCTGAAACCATAAAATATATAGAAGGAAATATAGGCGAAACACTACGTGATTTGCACATCAAAGACATCTTTACAGATACATCACCCAAAGCAGTGATAGTGAAGGCAAAGATAAACAGCTGGGACTACATCAAATTAAAGAGCTTCTGCACAGCAAAAGAGATAATAACAAGCGACTCCACTGACCCCCACCTTGGGTCTGTGAGGTCCGCCCGGGGCGCAATAAACTTTCCCTCCCTTTGAAAAAAAAAAAAAGAGACAATAACAAAAACAAAGAGAAACCCCACTGACTGGGAGAACATTTTTGCACCCAACACTAATGATAAAGGACTGATCACAAAAATCTGCAAAGAGCTGATGAGACTCAACAACAACAAAGAAAATAACCCAGTCAAAAAATGGGCAGAAGAGCTAAAAAGAAACTTCTCTGAAGAGGAAATGCAAATGGCCAACAGGCATATGAAAAAATGTTCAACATCACTTGTCATCAGGGAAATGCAAATCAAAACTACCATGAGATACCATCTTACACCAGTGAGAATGGCACATATTAAAAAAACTAGCAACAACAAATGTTGGCGAGGTTGTGGAGAAAAAGGAACTCTTCTGCACTGTTGGTGGGAGTGCAAACTGGTCCAACCACTATGGAGAGCTGTGTGGAGATTTCTTGACCTACTAAACATAGAGCTTCCATAGGATCCAGCAATTCCACTCCTAGGTATTTACCCAAAGGACACAGAAACATCAATTCCAAAGAACACCTGCACCCCTATGTTTACAGCAGCACTGTTTACAATAGCTAAGCTTTGGAAACAGCCCAAATGCCCAAAAATAGATGACTGGATCAAGAAGATGTGGTACATATATACCATGGAATATTACTCAGCATTCAAAAAAGATAAACACATGCAATTTGCAGCAACATGGATGGCGCTGGAAGGGATCATGCTCAGTGAAATAAGCCAAAAAGAAAAAGAAAAATACCGGATGGTCTCACTCATAGCAGGAATCTAGAAAACTTAAATAAGGGACCAGGAAAATGAATAACTATAAGAAAGTGAAAATCAAAATCAACAAAAAACTATGAACCAGAGACACTTTTTGGGGGGTGGGGGGCGGGAGGGGAGGGATTGGGGTCAGAATGGGGGGGTTGCAATTGTATGGGGAATATAAAAATAAAATTTATTATAAAAAAATTTATTTAAAAAATAAATCCTCTTACTGCTAAAAATAAATAAATAAATAATATTGAGATATATATATATATATAAAATATTTGGTTAGAAAAATTTGTATTGTGGATACCCAATTTATTTCATTTCATTTTGTGTTGTATGCTACTAGAATCTGTATTGGAATGAGGTGTTTCAGTCTTTGATGACTTTAGCAGCCAAATAACCCTGAACCCACCTATCTCGGAACTCATATAAACCATCAATGTCTTTATGTTTTAAGACAGCAGTTCTGAAAATGTATTCTGAACATTTCTGGAAATTTCAGAGACCCTTTAATATGTCCCAGAAGGAGAAAACAATTTTCATAATAATATTGAGATGATATTTGCTTTTTCATTTTCATTTTATTATGAAACAGTGGAATTTTCCAGAGGCTTAATGATGTTTGATATTACAAGAAACTGAAGAAGGAGATAGAGAATCCAGCTGTCTTCTATTCTCAGACATGAAAGAGATTTGCAAAAATGTAAAATGGTGTCATTCACAAGTTTTTTTTTTGAAAATAGAACTATTTTCCATAAAAAGTGTTTTATTTATATTAACATGTAGTGGGCTTATTGTTATTTTTAAATAAAAACAAATTTTAAACATTTCTTAGTTTTAATTTTTTAATACAGTAAATGTTGATAGATATAACCCACACAAAGGCTTTTTGGAATCCTCAATTTTTTTTTATTGATTTCTAATTTTACGGCCTGTGCTCAGATACATACTTTATATTATGTCACCTCTTTATTTTGGAATCAGTAGACTTCACTCTAGCTGGATGAATTGGTGGGCCAGGGACTCTCAATAATTTTTAAGAATGGAGAGGAACCGTGAAAGCGAGTCTTTGAGAGCTGCTGGTCTAGGCCATTATTAGACGACTTTTTCTGCTGATTACCGCAGACATTTTTAATCTCTGAAAAACATTCCTGAATGATAAGTAGCAATTCTTCTTGGGGGAGAACTGTCTTCATTTAGAAAAACAAACCGACGGGCTATTGCGGTTGTGGGAAGAGGACAGGCTGGGGTCAGCTGGGAAGGAGACAGAGAACCAGACTCTTCAACGTAAGAAAAGAAAGAGAATTTAGGGTGTTTGGGCCAGTTCGCCAGGAAGAGGAACAAAGGAAGGGTAGGAGAGGGAAATGCTCAGCGAAGTGGCTGGAGGTGGAGCTGAGGGGGAGACACGCCCAGGGAAGGGGCCCCATGGGGAACGGGGGAGGGGGGAAGGGAGAGGAAGAAGTATGGCTGAAGTGGCTACTGTTCTGTCTTAAGCGCTCCTCTGTGCTCCTCTGTGAGGTAACATCTCACTGCTGTCTCCAAATTCTCAGCAAATGCCTGCTACACATTCACAGCAGTTCTGGTGAGGGTATCTTGGGGAGGCCGAGGAAAAAGGGCTGTATTACAAGTTAAGGTTGACTTGGAATGGAGAAAAAACAAGAAGTAAAACGTAGGTGAGAGAATTCTGAGCAAGCCAGAAATCAGAACCGGAAGTCTCTAGGTAAAGTGTACCATTCTCTTGCTGCACCCCACTCCTCCGTGGTTTCCTGTGGACACTGAAATATGACACGGGGTTTCCCACCACGAGGGGGTTTGAGCCCATTGTATTAGAATTTCAAAGAGCTGATCCTGTAGCTGGTGTCTGGATTATTAACGGCAGCTATTGCCAAAGAGCTTGGCGTTTAATGGCTGAAAAGTTAGCTGGGATCCCTCTCCAGGTGCCAGGAGACGAATCTTGTGGCTCCTCCTCTCCTGGTGAGGACTTAAAAGGCAAGTACAGGTCTCTGAGAGTCTTTTTGGAGGCGGCCGAGTTGATTCCCCAAATAGCAATTTCAGCATTTTATTTTATTACTGTTGCCCTCTGGGTTCTTGGCACACTTACTGAAAAGATGTCTATTTGAAAATGTTCACTTACTCTGTTTACAAAGAAAACATTTCTCTTTCCAGCATTGCTTTTACTCCGATATGGGGGATTTGTACTTATTTAATATGTTTTAAAAGTCTAATAAGGAGTTAGTATTTGGAAACTTAGCAGCTTTCAGGATGAAAGTGGGGATCTGTGGTTATGACATCATCACTGTTAATTACACCTTTGCAAAAATCTGCCTGAATGGAGAAGACGTGGGTGTGTCTATGTGGGTATTTAACATGATGATTAAAATATATTAATGATAGTTTTCACTTCTCAAGTATGGTACATCTTAGGATCTTCTTTAAAAGTGCCTCCACAGCCTTTAATTAGCTCTTATACCACCACTAAGAAGAATTAAAGCAGCCCCATTTTACACAAGAGGAAAGTGAAACAAGCCAAGGCTGCTATGGAGGGGGAAGGATTTGAGCAGAATAAAGTTGTCTCCCCACGACTCAACAGTAAGTTCAACCTTTCTCCTTTGCTTCCACCAAGAATTGACGTTAACAAGCCTTAAATGAAAAGCACAAATTTGTTCATACCTTGACACTCTAGATACCTGAGCCAAAAGAGCACACTTTGGAGCGCTTAAGAAATTATTGTTTATTATGTCACCTCTGGTGGTTGTTTAAACAAAGGGAAACACAAACAAGAAAACAAAACAATAAATCAAAAGGACCACAAAATTAAGAATTTCTGATTTTCACTTGCCTATTTGGTTTAACCATTTTGAATTCTGGGTGATGTATGGTATAGTTATTGATTGAAGGGAGGCTTGCTAATTATTTCATTTTTTATAAGTTGTATACATTTCAAATAAAAGAAATACAGGAAAGTTGAGAGGATTGATGGAAGAGGATGCCGAAAAATGGACAAATGTTTTCCCATCATATGTAATCAGTTGTATGTCTGAAAGGGGCCAAATGAAGGGTATGAAATTTTTTGAAACACACACTAAGGTAGAGAGACCCCATATAGTCATCACCCCGTTTCCATAGTTATCAACTTGACTGCTACTTTTGTTTTAATCCCACCCTACCACTTATTTTGTGGGAGTATTTTAAAGCAAATTCTAGACATTGTATCATTTCACCATAAATACTTTAGAATTTTTTTCCTCATGCATAAAACTTTAAAAATAAAACCCTAAGACTATTAGACATTACATTGATTAATGTTAACTCTTTTACTTAAGTCTCTTTTACTCCTTTAATTTCTTCCCACTCTTCCTCTATTCCATTCATTTATAGGAAAAACTGGATCAATTGCCCTGTGGAACTTTCCACAATCTATATTTAGCTGATTATATCTTTGGTGTCTTTTAACATATTTTCCAACCTTCCTACTTGTTTAAATGGTAGCTAGATCCGGAGGTTTAATGAGCTTCTAGTTCTTTTTTCTTTTTTTGGCCCAAATACTTCCAAGGTGGTGCATGCTGGGTGCTCTCTGTTAGCCCACATCAAGAGCCACTTGAAGTCTGCTCCCTCGTGCGTTTTGGAGGCACGTTTGGATGATCAGTAGGACCCATGATTTCACTGCAACACTATGATTTCCTCATTCTGTCACCTCTGCATCTATTAGCTGATTCCTTTATTAAGTTTATTTAAAAAAACGTCTCCCTCATTAACTAGTGAATAAGATTACCCTAAAATATTTGACTTTTGCCCTGTGGTTATTTTCAGAATAATACCCAACATTGGGTGCCTCACAGGCCATTACAGTCACTGTTCTTCTTGATGCTTGCTCCACCACCTTTGGCCAGCGGAACCATTCAACTTTCCTTGGAGTGACTTTGAGGGCTTGTCTTGTGGAATAAGAAGATGTTTCCAGATCAGGTTGTTCTTTGCCCCACACCTGGGACTCTGGTTCCTGTCACTGGCATCTGAACAGAAACATACTTTTGATGCCGTGTCAAGAACGAAGATTTTAAAAGAGGCTCCAAGGAGGTGTCTCTTTGGGCGCGGGCAGTGTTTGATGACTGAAATGGGGGAAAGCGACCCTGGGCCCGCTCTCCATTTACGTATCAGCCGCTATCAGAGCCACATGGGCGGGTCAGGAGGGCTGGGCGCGGCGCTGGAGGACCCTCCCCAGGGTGCGACCTTTGGTAAATCGGGTCCCTGGCCCGGCATTCCCTCCAGCCGGACCTTCTCTGGCCCCAGGTGCGTGACTAACGTTTCCGGAACAGACGCGCCCTGGGAATTTCCCTGGGCTCCCGCCCCGCCCCGCGGAGGGTGAGAAAGGCGCGGGGGCTGGGCCCCCCCCCCCCCGGCCGGGCACCGGAGCCTCGGCGCCCTCTGGCGGCCACCCGGGGCGGGCTGGGGGCGGGGTGGGGCCAGCTCCGGGGTGCCCCGCCTCTGCGCCCCCGGGGCGGGGCGGATGCTGCAGAAGCTGCAGCGGTTTCGCAAGGACGTGACCTTAAGGGGGGAAAAAAAAACAGAAACCACTGTGTCACGCGTGGTTGCCAATCGGGGCTAGCGAGCTGAACTTGTTCTCCGGCGCCGGGATAGGGAAGGACGGAAAAGACAGAGGAGCTGGGGTGAAACGTCCAGAGCCGCGGCAAGCTGACTACCGCCCCTCAATTACCGCTGTGGCGCGGCCTTTGCCTCAAGGCACGGAAGGGGGCGCGAGCATGCGCCCCAACTGTTTCCTGTCCTGCAGCGGAGGCGACGTCATTGCATCAGCGGTCAGCAGAATGCACTGCCTTCTGCGCCCCTCCCCCCAAGGCCAGTTCCAGAAACGAGGCCTCTGATCCCATCCTGATGCCTTTGAGTCGAGTTTTGATGGGAAGCTAGGAAGTGAAAGGACAGGGGAAGCAGGCTAGTAGAAGCTAAGAGAGAACAAAGGAGTTTGCTGCTTTAGCGACAGCGTGGGATCAGCCTAGGCAGTTTAGGGGCACTTGATAAGAAGTGCAGTGGCTACCACCTCCTGCCTCTTCTCCCTGCGCAGGTAGCTACTGGCCTCCGGGATCTTTAGTGTTCCAGACTTGCTAGGGTCCCAGGCAGCACACCTGGGTCCTAGGTCCACTGCCGCCCTGGGTCACTTAATCTTTGTGGCGCTCAGTTTCCACTTGGAGAATGATTAGGCTATGGAAGGTGTCTCAAGTACTGTTAGGCTTGGGGGCTGCGGTTGCCTGTCCTGACACCATCCAGGAAGTCAGAGAAAAAGGTGGGGCCAGGGGCCAAGGCTGTTGTTCCTCACCCCAGTTTCCTTTATACAGCTCCCCATACAAATTCTCACATGGGCTTCAATTCTCTTTCGCGAACATTCATGTACCTCCACTTGTATGCCAAACACAGGCTCCCCATAATGTTTGTGGGACCTAGGGTAAGGGTACCCACGATGGTCATATATTATGTTTACAAACTGTTTGAAAAATATATGTTCCCTCCTCCCACCTAAGATACATTTCCCCAACAACCTGTAAGGCGAAGTTCAAGTTTGAATTTCTTATATTCCACAGTACTCTGAGCTGCTCCAGGTCTGTGGCGTGGCTTCCCTTGCTTCTTAAGCCAGATCCATCCCCCACCTCGAGGGCCCTATGCCACACGTTCTCACGCCCGAGCTGTGTCTAATCTTTGCAAACAGTTGCCCTTTTAGGCCACCTTTTGAGTGTGCACATTGGTGGTGCTGTCTAGCCTCAGTATAGACCAAGGAAAGGGGGTTCACAATCAATTGGGCAGGGAATTCTGAGGTCCCAGGTACCCAGAATGTGGCTGGGCATGTCCCTTGGCCCAGTGACTCCCTGGCGGGTGCCTCGCTCCCTCTTGCACGGCCTGAGGGTGGCATGGTCAGAAGGTGCAGACTTGGATAAAGCACAGTCTTAGAGCGTCCAGCCTGAGAAAGGGCAAGGCAGAGGCCAGCTGGAGAGGAAGGAGGGTGCCAGGAAGGGGCTCATTTCTTAGAGGAAGTAGAACTTGTACTAAGCCTGTTGGGGAGGCTGGGGTTTCAGTAGGTGGAGAAATAAGGAAAGAAAGGAGCAAAGATCTGGGCTGGCCATTCAGGTTCTGAGTGTCTGAATTGTGACCACATTGTAGAAAGGTCGGAAGCAAATCTGTGTCCTAATAGCAGGCAAAGCCTCCAGTATTGAAAGCTGTAGTAGTAAGGAGGGCCCCCCGCTCCCTCCTGAAGCTCCCGAAGGGCAGCTTCACTATCAGAGCAAGACAAGGCCCTCTGTCCCAGAGCAGCTCTGCCTTGGGCACACGTCGTGATACCCCTCCCTGCACCTGTCTCATTGGTAATTAATGGGCGCTTCTTTTCCAGTTTTAAATTGGGGCAGCTTAGCAACTCCTAGCTTCTATAAGGAATCCTCTCACCACATGACATGGCTCTGGAAAGTTTTCTGTAGGAATCAATGGATCCATGCTATTTTGCTGGTAGCCAGAGGCTGCTGGAAAGTGAACAACCGTTTATCTCCCCTACCCAGGAGGAGAACTGGTGGATAAGAGTGTTGGCTCTCAGCCCTACAGTTGAGATCATTCTGTCCCCCAGAGTTTGCTGGGAGAAAGGGTCCACTTGCCCACAGGGCCAGCTTGCTGAACAACACTCCCTCCACTTCCCTGTGGCTGCTGCTGCAGTGGGCTCCCAAATCAAGTCCTTCCACTCATATTCTGACCCTCGGATCTGCTTCTGGGATAACCAAAACTAAGCAGAAGGACATTTCCTACTGCATTTTGGCCGGAGGTTCCCCATTTGTAAATGAAGGTCTCCAACAAAGGCTGGCCAACTTCCTTCCCCGGGCGGTGCGGGGAGTTTGTCCACCTGCCTCATATCAAATCCGGCACCTTGCTTTGCTTTACTTGGAGTCAGGCTCACCCGGCCCACGCCCTCTGCCCGGGCGCGCTGTCTTCTCTCCATGCGGTGTGTGTATGTGTGCGTGAGCAAGCAGGAGGGGCTGCGAGCAGAGAAATAACACTAAAAGAACATAGTTTAGTAGCCAAGCCCCCTGAAAGTGTCCATAGGAGGCAGCTGAACATCTGAACCTGAAGGAGGAATCCTGTGTATTCTTTTTATTAGAGGCCCCTTGCTGAGTCCTGCTGGCTGCCCCCAACCCGATGGAGCAGGAATTACAAAGAAACACAAGGGCTTCCCACGCCCCCTCTGTTGACGGAAGCTTTTCTAGAAGGCCACCTGCAAAGGCAAAAGGATGCATCGCATCGTGGGCCATCTCTGATTCACATGCTCTCTTAGCGCGCCCTCTTGCCTTCTGTCCCTCCCATTAGCCACCGGCGGTGTCCGTACAGTCCGCCCTAAGCCCCCAGGGACTGGGGGTGGGCTCTCTTGATCTTCTTTTAACAGGGACCTCTCTGAAGTCTCTCCTTGGGGGTGTGCCGCTCAGTTCACACTTCCTGTGACAGCCCCTCCCTGCCCTTGCTTTTCTGCCTTTGCGAGCAAAGTTTTGATTCCAAGTCTGCTTGTCTCCCAGTTGTCAGTTGTGCTAGTGGCCTGTGGACGGCCCCTTCCTCTCTCCCCTGAGAGTCTCTGATTGCTCCTTATTTTCCACTTGGGAGAGATGTTTGATTTAACAGGCAGAGAAAGTTTTCCTCAGAGAGACCCTTGGCCCATAGCAACAGACCCACTAGCCTGGAGAAGACTGAAGGCAAGGCTGACCCAGCAAGCCTCGGACAAGGGGCAGGTACAGGCGGGCTGGCCACCTTGTTTCAGCCTCTGGCTTGCTGCTGGGGGAGGGGAACCTTCTCCGAGCTAAGACTGGGAATGAAGGGGCAAGAATGCTGCCAACACTGGTGATCAGCCAAGGGGTGCTGTGCGCTGTTCCACTTGTGCAGGGTGAGCTCACCCTTGGGGAGAGGGACTTCACGTGGGGGGTTCCTTCTTCCACATCCCTGCCCCAGTTCCAGCACTGCTTCCTTTCCAGCAGCGGTCATGGCAAGTTCAGCCATAGTTTGGTGCAAATGTAAGAAAACAAAAATTTCCCAAGGCACAGGGTGAATGAATCAGTCGCCTCGATTCACACCCAGAACCCTTGTTCCGGGAAGGGAACTGCCAGCACACCAAGGGCAGCGCTACCAGAAAGTGGCAGGTTGCCACAGATAAGACCTGGGAGCACCGTGCTAGCAGAACAGAGGTCCGGGCCCTGGAACCAGGCCTGGTGCGGTGGCATCTGCTGGGGCCAGAAGAGTGTGGGCAGCAGAACTGCCGCCGCCACCTTGATCAGGCCTCTTCGGCCCCTTCCGTAAATTGGGGCTTTCGTGCTGAAATTTGCCAGGCATGAGAGCCTTGCTAAAATGCAGAAGCTGATTCCAGGGGTCTGCGGCAGGGGTGGGGGTGCTGAGATTCTGAATTCCTAACCAGGTCCCCATGCTGTTGCTGCTGCCTGTGGTCATGGGCTTAGCAGACCCCTCTGCGTAGCGAGTGCCTAACTCTGGATGGGATTGAGAAACAGCAGTTGGATTTTGAAAATGGGCCCTGGGCCTCCCTGGTGGCACAGGGGTTAAAACCTCAGCGCTATCAAGTTATCACCAGCCACTGTGGCCTGAGTTGGATCCCCAGCCAGGGAGCTACCCACATGGTGCAGCAGACCTCTCCTGTCTCGCCCGCTGCTCCCCTCAGCAGTGTATCTCAGTAGATCTGCCTGTTCTGCTCCCCACTCTGTCTCTGGTGAATCGTCTCACCCCTCTCCCCGCACCTCTGGTGTGCACCCCAGTTCTTGTATGTATAAATAAATAAAAATAAATCTTAAAAAAAAAATGAAAATGGCCCAGAGGTGTGCTGCCTTGGGTGACGGCCCACACACCCTCAACCCAGAAGCCAGACCGGAGGCCACTCCACAGTGTGGCTCAACATCATCCACCATCGACCCCTCCAAGGAAAGAAAATCAGCAGCCTGCATTTCTGGAAAACATCATTATTTTAAGCTGTCTTGTCCCTTCCCCATCTCTCCAAGTTATATAACGTGTCCTTGTTGAAAATGCTGATAATGCTATTTGGGTGGCAGGAAGCCAATTTCTGTCTGCATATTGCTTGGGGCTGGGGTTGGGGTCAGCGCAGCAGGCGGGGTCTGCGGCGAGTTAAAGGAGAGAAAGGGACCAAGCAGATGGAGAGGGCGGAGGGCCAGCGTGGCTGAGGCCCGTGGACAAAGCCGATTGGTGTGTCAGCAAAATCTGCTGTTGGCTTTGGTGATTCAAAGGGCAGGCACATTCTTTCATCTCTGTTAATCCTCATCTGATGCAGGATTTTCCTGCCATTAAATCTGGAGAACGAAAAATAAGCACTCAAGCCTGCACCAGCAACGGTTTCTCCTCACCCTGCTCTCTACCCTTCCTTCCCTCCTTTGCTTCTCCCTCCCATCATCTTTTAGCCTCTGCGGCTGCCTGAGCTGGGGGACAGATGGGCTGGGGGAACTGAGGGTGGCCCCACAGGAGGAGCAGGGAGACCTCCAGGATGGTAAGTGATATTTGGGGACTGCTCACTAAGGCCCCTCGGCAAAGGTTTCCTCTGACCACTGTCTTGCTGGGTTGTCAGTGTTTCCTTCTGACTTGCAGGCAGGGTTTTAGCCTGATGAAGGTTCCAAGCTTTTGATTGGGAAGGAGGTGCTGAGTGTGCTCATGGGGGGGGGGGGTTACTGATTTCTCTTAACCAAACACCAAGGTGGATGGGAGAAATGAGTGTGGGCAGTCAGGAGGCAGGTGGAGGTGTGGGGAGGGGCAGAGCATCTGAGTTCTCAAAGGACCCCTACCGAGCTCCCAGTGACCCCTGCTTTCTCCCCTCAGGTAGGGATCCCACTGCTGGGTGGTTCTAAGCCACCAGGTGTGTGAAAGGCTGCAGGATGCTGGCCCTGCTGCTGCATGGTGAGTCCAAGGCCTGTTCCTTCTGTCCCTTAGCAGACAGGTGCCAGTGGGTACAGGGACTGTGAAGCCCACAGAAGGTGCTAGAGGATGTGTGGGAACCGCAGAGCTTTTTTTCCAGAGAGCTGGGTCTTCAGGTGGCTTCTGTGAAAGCTCTACTTGGACAGCAGTTCTGATTAGTTTTCCTTGAAGGTTTGCGCATGGGGGAGGGGTGGAGAATGAGCAAAAACAGTAGGTGGTGGGGTGTTTTGTTTGTTCCTTTGTTTAAAAACAAAACTCCTGAGCCAAATAAATGGAATAACATTTTGGTGACTTTCTTATTCTGATTTCAGATATGAATTAATTTGTATAATCACCAAAAATAACAGTGGTTTTCCAATTACATTATTTTAAACTCACTTAGTTAAAAAAATCTCTTGAAGAAACCATCTCCCAAAAGGAAGAAGGGAAAGTGAATAATATGTGCAGATTGTGTGATATGGACATTTAAATTTTCCCCATGTTTTTGTCCTGTTTTTGTCATGAGTCTGGGTGTTAATATACCAAAAAGACTCATCACAAACTTTTCCACACCTCTGTAGCTCCAGCTGCTAAATCTAACTGAGATCACTCAAGGAAAAATCCCTTGTTAAGTTCTCCAGTAAATAATTCTACACAGGAATATGTTTTTCTGATCTTCAGGACAATTTGATTATTTTTAGTTATAACTATCCATGTAAGAGACCTCTGTGTGCAATGCTGGTAGAGAATTTTTTACCAGATAATTCAAAGACAGCAGTAATAGAATTTTCTTACTCTTTAGCCTACCATTTCAAAGAGAAGAACTTGCTCTATTCCATGACTCAACAGGTACACATTGTCGCTTCAGTAGACTGAGGGAGATTATGAGGGGAATAACTGTATATATAACCTTTATGCTGGAGAAATTTACATTCTTTCATGGAGACTTAATAAATAAATGAGAAAAAAATGGAACAGGGCACAGGGACATTATGATAAATAGGACATGACTTCCTATCTCCAGAAGCCTCCAGAAAACAGAGGTTGACATTTACGTAATTACCAACAGCTAGCTCCTTGCCATTTGTCCTACCTAGAAGGGTATGAAGTTTGATTGACTCATTGGGACAGAATGTTTGCTTCTAAGAGCCAATGTTATTTTAAATGTGCACCAAAAGCTCTCCTGTTCCTCATAGAATGCAGATAGTATTCATAGCCTGTGTGCTGCAAAACAGGGACAGTCCTTGCTGCAGAAGCCTGAAATATATCCAGACTTCTTGTGACAAGTTGGAGAAGTTAGCAGTGACATCATTTGCTAACAATAGATGCACTTAAACTTAATGACCATCTCCACATTCCCTGGTGCTTTAATTTAAAACACACTCAGGCAGCACAGACAATATTACTCTCAGTACAAGTCACAAGGATGAAGGATGACATGTTCCTGCAAAGCAGGCAGGGGTAAGACTCTCCCTCCTGGACTAGAAAAATGTAATTAAATGTGCCTGGCAAAATAAGGCTGTGGTGGAATCACAAGTAGCTCACAGCAGGATAAATCCGGGTAGGACAGAAACAAAAATTCTCAGACACAGGGTCTCTTGGAATGACCTCTCCTTTTGCCTTTCCCCAGTGTTAACTCTTTTGGGGTCATGCTGCTCTCCACAGCATAATATCCCAGTTCCTAAGCTTGCTTTACAGGGTCTTTGTTTGCCATCTACTTACTCTAAACCACGAGTCTTTGAAGAGGGTCAGGGTTTGTGTTTTATTTAGTCACGCTGTTTCTACAGTCGAAGACAGAGCAGGTACTTGATGAGAGTTTGTTGAATGGGTGAAGCCACCCAGATTAGAATGCTTACAAAATACCTGATAAAGGGCTTACATTCAGACTATATATTTTCAACAATAAGATGAGAAACAACCCAATTTTTTTTAAACGTGCAAAAAGTTTTAAGTAGTTATCTCATCCATGAAGATATCCAACTGGTTAATAAGCATATGAAAAATACTCAAAATCATTCATTAGTCCTTAGGGGAATGCAAATGAAAACCAGGAGGAAATGCCACTTCCCTTCCACTAGGATGGCTAGAATCTAAAAGAGAGACAGGGGTTCTCCTTGGTGGCCTAAGGGTTAACCGTCAACGCTATCACTGCCATGTTGTGTGCCAGGGCCAGGGAGCTAAACCACATGGCGCAGCAGACCTCTCCTGTCTTGCCCGCTGCTCCCCTCAGCAGTGTATTTCAGCCTGCTGTTCTGCTCCCCACTCTGTCTCTGGTGAATTCTCTCTCACACACACCCTGCACCTCTGGCCTGAACCCGAGTTCTACACAAAAATAAAGTCTTTGAAAAAAAAAGTTAAAAAAAGAAATTAAAAGAGGGACAGTAACAAGTGCTGGTGAGGGTGTGGAGCAGCCAAGGCATACACAGCTGGTAAGGATGCAAAATAGTGTGGCTTCTTTGGGGAACAATATGGTAGTTTCTTCTGCAAGTATGTTTAACATATACTTACTATATGATCCAGCAGTCCCACTCCTAGATAAATGAGAAATGAAAATTCATGTCCACAAAAAGATTTGCACACAAGTCCTTACAATCCAAGGACTTGCACACAAGTCCTTACAATCCAAATATAAACAGGTAGCTGAACCCAGATTTCGTCCATCCATACACTGGAATACTGCTCAGCAATTAAAAGGACCAATCAATTATGTTGCTTCAGAACAACATAGATGAATCTCACAACCATAATGTTGACTGAAAGAACCATTTAACTGCATTTATATGAAGTTCAAGAATGGGCAAAATGAACCTATAGTTCAGAAAGCAGATTGGTGGTTGTCTGGAGTTGAGGATGGGGAGGGGACTGATGTCTAAGAGGCCTGAGGAAACTTTCTGGGAGGCAGGAATGTTCTAAATCTTGATTAAAGTGGTGGTTGTACACATGGGTATATGCCTTTGTTAAACCTACTGAGCTGTACACTTCAAATGGGTATATTTTATTGCAAGTAAATTATACCTCAGTCAACTTGATTTAAAAGGAAAAAGACAGGCTCTAGGGGAAGAGCAGCTTTGTACCCCAAGTGAAACAAATCCTCTTTATCAGGCACTGCGGAATGTTGGGTACTATCTGTGTGCTTCCCTCATATTCCCTCATATGGTACACTGGTTTGAACATTTAAATTATTTGTGGGGGCGATTATCAATGTGTAGGCCCAGAGACCTTTCTGAAATCTTGTGTTTTCTCTGCTGAGGAACAGCTCTCTACCTCGAGTTCCACAGGTGCTCAGCAGACCACTTCTCTGGAAACAAAGTGATTTCTTCATTCCCCAAAATTCACTTTGGCCAGCAAAGCTGCAGCTTGAATCCATGATCCTTTCATTCCTGTCACAAAAGGTGGCTGCTTGGTGTGAGAAGCAAATTCTGAGGTCACTATAAGGTCAGAGGCTATGGGACTGGGGTGAGGATGGTCTCCCCTATAGCATTTGTATCCCCCCAGGTGGTTTTGTTTTGAAAAAAACTCGCACTGAGTCTTGTCCTGAGGAGCAATTGGGGGTAGCACTTGCCAGGAGTGGGAGGGGGAATGAATTAGGCCCAAAGTGGCTCAGAATTTGCTGAGACCAGAAAATTGACCATATTTTCCCTTGCTATTTTGGTTTCATGAGGCAAAAGTTCTTTGAAAACAATGAGAATGAAGAAACACTCCAAACTCAGTCTGTGGTTGGAAACTCCGTGAGTAACTGTTTTCCCAGCAAACCTCAAGGGGGAAAAGCACATATTCAAAAGGCACACATCCTCAGCCGGTCTGCATTAAGACATTCCACGAGGCTTCTGAACCCGGCCAGCGCTGTCTCCCTGCAGCTCAGAGACTGGCCAGCTAAGAATACAAATGCTGGGAGCCATTTCTGCTGTATGCCCAGATTCAGGGACACCTTGTAACATATTTTTATTTTTTTTAAAGAATTTTATTTATGCATATAAGAACTGGGGTGTAGGCCAGAGGTGGTGAGAGGATTCACCAGAGACAGAGCGGGCAACAGAACAGGCAGATGTACTGAAATACACTGCTGAGGGGAGCAGAGGGCAAGACAGGAGAAGTCTGCTGCGCCATGTGGGTATCTCCCTGGCCAGGGATCGAACTCGTGCCGTAGTGGCTATGGATAGCTTCAGAGGTTGTGTCTTAACCCCTTGCTCCACCAGGGAGGCCCCAGACTGTTAGTTTTTGACTTGGACCACATTTACCTTAGAATCACTCATGGAGCTTAAACAACACCAAAGCCAAGTTCTATCCCTGAAAATTCTGATATAACTGGTCCAGTGTATGGCCTGGACATTGAGAGCTGTGAGTGGGTTAAAAGCTCCCAAGTGATTCTGATGTGTGGCCCAGGTAATGAACAATTCTGGACTCTTTCTTATAGTCTACTCGTAGTAATAGCTTCAATAGTCTGACACTTGGTATCTTGCTTTCTACTTTAAGGCAGACTTCAACATGGTCCTTGAAGGACTGGTCTCTTGATAAGATTTAATCCTGTGACAACAGTGGCTCTGGTTAGCTTTGCTCAATGTTTTCATGGCCGTTGCAAAATTACAGTTCATTTGTCCTTTATAATTGTCCACCTGTTAGAAATGAGGAAACGGATGTAGAAAGTTGTGTGAGGTTAACAAAAAAAAAAAAAAAAAGGGAAGAAAGAACAGTGTGAGAGAAGGAAGAGGAATGAAAGGCAGTATGTTCTCAGAGTGCATGAGAACCAGAGTGAGTCGCCCTCAGGGCTAGTTGCTGTAATGAATGTTCTGGAAAGCCCCACATGCGTTTCCAAATCCAGACCTATGATAGAGGCTGGCTGAGCAGGGGGCTAGCTCTGTGGAATTTCACATTTTCCCCTCCCTGCCTCAGACTGGGAATGAAAACACTGAAGTCTTTTCAGCTTTCCACATGGATCCTTCCCAAAAATACTGGTGTGAGAAGAGAAATTGCTGAGCAACTGCCAAGGAGCTTGACTTTCCCTTCTCACAAACTGATCTTTATTTTAATTTGTAAATATTTTTCTGGCCAAAGTATTCCCATGGAACTCAACTCTGAGCAGCCAAGGAGATTTGTTTCTGGAATGATCAGTGCTGATTCCAGGAGAGGCCACATTTTCATTTGGATTTGGAAAAATCAGGATGGCCTAGACATCTTTTGATTCAATTTCATATATTTCCTGTCAATGCCTGGCAAGGAAATTCCTTGCATTGGCAAATGCCTGCTCGCACTGCCTAGTCCTGAATTTTCTCTTTTAAGGTGAAAAGTTCATTCGAGTCTTCAGGGGAGAGGGGGCAAATCCCAAAGCAGGAGGCTTTATTAGAGAGATTAAGGAAGTCTATCTTACTCAGGATGCTGCTGAGGAATTTTATAAACAAGAACCCCCTCTAGGTCCTTGAGGACAAGGAAAAGTTTATTTAGGGATCTCAGGTGACCCCAGCCTTACTTTCTGGAGGCCTACAGCCCAGAGCAGTGCTTAAACCAGGTAGTGGGGCCTCTCCAACAAAGACCCTGTGGCCACCACCACTGGTGGCCACACCCTACAGCTCACAGGTATCATTCTGGGTGCTGGGTGCCAGAAATTTCACCTTGGGAGACTGAAAGCCAGATCGCCTGCTGCCACCATCCTGGCCAGAAAATAACTTCTGTTCAGTGCTTACCTCTGAATGCAAGTTTTGCTGGGTGTGTCTGATGGACAAAGTGAGGTCACATGCCTGGGCACTAAATGCAAGGGAAGTTGGGAAAGAGAGTTTCTGATTCTATCTTGAGGAGGCAGGACTTATCATGTAGGAAATTCCCTGAAAGTAGTGATTTAAATGTGCTGGGTAGCCAGAAAATGTGTCAAGTTTGGTTGCAAGGACCAGAAGTGCATTTGTCCACACAGGGGGGTTGAATAGGTTTCTGAAAAGGAAACAGGGAAATATGACAGGAACTGCTGTAGCAGGGCCTTCTGGGCTAGAGAGCTGGCCAGCTGCTTCCGCCTCTCCCTGAGCTCCATCTGATGCTTCTGTCAGATCTAGTTCTCTCTCCTTCTGCCCTTGGCTCCTGCTCTCCCATAACTTTGCCCCACATGTGCAAACCTCCACCCCAATGTTTTGCAGGTTGGTGTTCATGTGATCTTACTGTTTATTCCATATTCACCAGCAGGAATGAATCTGATTGACTCTGCTTAGGTCAAATGTTTACCTGTGGGCCAACAGCTGTAGCTGGGAGGAGGCAGCAGAGACATGTGGGGCTCTGAGTGGGTTTTTTTTTTTTTTTTTTTAGAAATGGTAGTTGTCAACAGCTGCTGTTAAACCATGGAAAATGAAAGCCAGAGGGGCCCCAAAGATCAGGAAATGCAAGCCCTTCAGTTCATAGTTAAAGAAAAGAAACGGAAACTCAGATGGCTACGTGTGTGTGGTGTGGGTAGTAAAGTCCAATAAAGTGGAGAGACAAAAACCAAAGGTTGATGTTGTTTAAACACCCTGAACCTCAGTTTCCCTTTTTGTGAGAAGAGAAGAGTGTTGTTGTATCAGAGGAAATGATGTATATGGCAAGCTTAGCCCTGAGCAAACACTTAATAAAAGTTCGTTATAAACAAAAACGAACTTTTAGAATTTAAGAACAAAACAGTGGTTAGTAACAGGGAAGCAGAATAGGGAGATGGGCACATTGGGTAAAAGGGACCAACTAGGGCCTCCCTGGTGGCACAAGGGGTTAAGACACAACCTATGAAGCTGTCCACAGTCACTGCAGCACAAGTTCGATCCCCGGCCAGGGAGCTACCCACATGGCGCAGCAGACATCTCCTGTCTCACCCGCTGCTCCCCTCAGCAGTGTATTTCTGTCAGTCTGCCTGTTCTGTTCCCGGCCCTGTCTTTGGCAGGTGTGGCACTCCCCACACCTCCGGCCTGTACCCCAGTTCTTGTATGCATAAATAAATAAATCTTTAAAAAAAGGGGGGTCTGACTACATAGCGATGATTGGAAACTGAATTTTGGTGATGAGTGTCAGGAAATATGTACAGATGTTGATTTAAAAAGTTGTACACCTGGCCTCCCCGGTGGCGCAGCGGTTGAGCGCTGGGTTGCGAAGCTGCCCGCGGCCTCTGCGGCGCCGGTTCGATCCCCGGCTGCTCCCCGGCCACCAGAGGAGGGTCCCACATGGCGCGCAGACCTCTCCTGCCGCCCGCTGCCCCCCCTCAGCAGTGTACTTCAGTCCTTCTGCCTGCTCTGCTCCCCGCTCTGGCTCTGGTGAATTCTCTCACCCTCCCGCGCTTCTGACTGTACCCAGTGCATGTATAAACAAAAACAAACAAACAAACAAACAAACAAAATAAATAAATAAATAACATGCCTCTATTAAAAAAAATAAAAAATAAAAAGTTGTACACCTGAAACCTATACAATGTTATAAACCAATATCACTTCAATAAAAAAGTCCATTGTTACTAGAACAAAAGAAACCCATACACTGTGATCTATTTGAGTACCGTTACACATGCTCACATCTCCAACCAGATAACATTCCTCAACTGTGTCTTGTAGACATTTGCTATCTTTGGAGACTGGTACCATCTGCGGGCCTTGTTCAGTTGAGCTTTGAGAGCTACTTCCAGCAGCACTGTTCAGGGCTGCATGTTAACGTAATCTTATGTACTTTTCGGTGTCATTTCTTCTGCTCAACGTAATGTTTTTTGTTGTTTGTAGCACTAGTTTGTTTTCTTGTCGAGTAATATTCCACTGTATGAATATATTGCTATTTATCCACTCTATTGGGTGATTTTCAGTTTTTGTCTATTATGAATAAGCCACTATGAACACTTTTGTATAGCCTTTCTGTGGACTTTTTTTCACTTCCTTGCATAAATACTTAGAAGTGGAATTGCTGAGTCATAGGGTAGGCATATGTTTAGTTTTAATAGACACTGCCAGTTTTCCATTGAACTATTTTCCACTCCCATCAAGAGTGTAAGAGAATCCAGCTGTTTTATGTCCTCATCAATATTTGGGGTTGTCAGTCTTGAATTTTAGCCATTCTGGTGAATGCATAGTGAAATTTTATTATAGTTTTAATTTTGACTTCCCTGAAGGCTAATGATGTTGAATACCTTTTCATGTGCTTAACAACTACCTAATAGATTCTTTTGTAAAATGTTCAAACCTTTTGCCTGTTTTTATTTAGTTTGTCTTTTCACTATTCATCTGCAGGAGTTGTTGTCATATTCTGTGTACAAAAATGCAGCAGAATGTAACTCAGCAGGATTATCTTGAGATTCATCCACGTTGCATATAATCAACAGTACATTCCTTTTTATCACCTAGTATTCCATTGCGTTGCTATCTCCTAATTTGTTTGCTATCTCCTAATTTGTTTACACATTCAACTCTTTTTTTTCTTTTTAAAGATTTCTTTCTTTCTTTATTTATTTAGACAAGCACTGGGTACAGTCAGAAGCACGGGAGGGTGAGAGAATTTACCAGAGCCAGAGAGGGGAGCAGAGCAGGCAGAAGGACCGAAGTACACTGCTGAGGGGAGCAGCGGGTGGCAGGAGAGGTCTGCTTGCCATGCGGGACCAGCCTCCGGTGGCCAGGGAGCAGCTGGGGATCGAACCGGTGCTGTAGAGGCTGCGGGCAGCTTCGCAATCCAGCGCTCAACTGCTGTGCCACCGGGAAGGCCCCCACATTAGACTCTTGAATGGTTCTTGTGTTGCTTTTAGTTTGGGGCTATTATGAATCAAGTTGCTGTGAATGATCATACCCAAGTCTTTTGTATGGAATATGCTTTTATTTCCTTAGGAGCAGAATGAATGGATGATAATGTAGGTGTATGTTTAACTTTGGAAAAACTACCACTTTGTTTCCAATGTAGTTGTACCATCTTATAGTTCCACTAGCAGTGTAAGGGAATCTCAGTTGATCTATATGCTCTCCAACAGCTGGTTTGATTTACCCAACTTTACTCATTTTAATAGGTGTCTATTTTCAGTTGCATTTTCCTAACAACCAATGATGTTGACCATCTTGTATGGGATGGTCTTATATAAAAAGATATATATCTTTTTTGGTGAAGTATGGTGAAGTGCAGTGTGTGGTGTGACACACTACATTTTGCCCATTTTAATTTGGTTGTTATTGAGTTTTGAGAGTTCTTTATATATTTTGGATACAAGTCCTTTATAGGATATATGCTTTCTATAGAGAAAGCATATAGATGTTTTCTCCCTTTCTGTGGTCTGTCTTTTCATTCTCTTAATTAAGAACTTCAAAGAAAAGTTATTAATTTTGATGAAATCAAATTTATCTTTATCTGACAGTGATTTTTTTTCCCCTAAGAAATCTTTGTCTGCCACTAGGTCACAAAGATAATTCTGCTATGTTATCTTTAGGAAGCTTTATAGTTTTAGATTTTATATTTAGGGCTATGGCCCATCATATATGAGTGAGTAGCTGAGAAGGGGTCAAAATTCTTTTTTATTTTCTCGGTATTTCAATATGCTTCCATAGTATTGTCTACCTTGCATTAATCTTATAGTATATCTTGTAAACTGTAAGATCCTCATAAGAGAACAATTAAGAATATGCCCTCCCTTTTCAACTGCTGTCATATTTTTCATTTATGTATATTATAAACACCAGAATGCATTGCTATTTTTGCTTTAAACAACTTTTTTTTTGTTAGGCAATTAAGGTGAGAAAAGAGTTATCTTATTTTTGGTAACATTATAACCTCTTCAACTGCTCTTCATTTCTTCCTATTGATCTGATTTTCATCTAGTATTTCCCTTCAAGCTAAAGAATATCTTCATTTCTTGTGCAGAGATCTGGAAATAAATTTTCTGATTTTGTTTACCTGAAATTACCTCTATTTTCCTTAGTTTCCGAAGATATTTTCACTGGATATAGAATTCTAGGTTGTAAGAATTTGCTTTTCTTTCTGCATGGCCTTCATTGCTTCTGATAAGAAAGTCTGTTATTTTTTATTGTTGTTTTCTCTGTGTAATGTGTCTTTTATCTTTGGCTGCTGGCAGAGTTTTTCTTTGGTTTTTAGCAGTTTAAAAGCAATTGGGCTGGGCCTCCCCGGTGGCGCAGCGGTTGAGCGCTGGGTTGCGAAGCTGCCTGCGGCCTCTGCGGCGCCGGTTCGATCCCCGGCTGCTCCCCGGCCACCGGAGGAGGGTCCCACATGGTGTGCAGACCTCTCCTGCTGCCCGCTGCTCCCCTCAGCAGTGTACTTCGGTCCTTCTGCCTGCTCTGCTCCCCGCTCTGGCTCTGGTGAATTCTCTCACCCTCCCACGCTTCTGACTGTACCCAGTGCATGTATAAACCAAACAAACAAACAAATAATAAATAAATAAATAAGACATGCCTCTAGAAAATTAAAAAAAATAAATAAATAAAAGCAATTGGGCTATGTTGTGTGGGTGTGTGATGTCAGTTGGGATTTGCTGAGTTTCTTGTTTTTAATAAAATTTTGGAAATTGTTGTCAATTATTTTTTTGCCATACTATCTCTTCTCTCCTCTGGGACTGTAAATACATGCATATTAGTCTAATTGTTTGATATTGTCCCAGTAACAAGGGACCTCTCTTCAAATTTCATAAATCTGCAGTACCTAATTTGCTATTTTTCTTAATGATCGTTTTTTAAAAAAATTTCAGATATTATATTTGAAATTCAGAGATTTGGTTTTCATTTTTTATGTTTCCATAATTCTAAAATGAAAATTCCCCATATCTTCACCCACTACATACTTTCTTATAAGATTCAAAATATATTTATAATAGGGCCTCCCCTGTGGCGCAGCAGTTGAGGGCTGGGCTGCGAAGCTCTGCAGCACTGGTTCGATCCCCGGCCGCCCGGAGAGGGTCCCACATGGCTCGCAGACCTCTCCTGCTGCCTGCTGCTCCCCTCAGCAGTGTACTTCGCCAGTCTGCCTGCTCTGCTCTCCCCTCTGGCTCTGGTGAATTCTCTCACCCTCCCGTGCTTCTGACTGTACCCAGTGCTTGTATAAATAAATAAATAAATCTTTAAAAAACAAATAAATAAATAAATATATTAGGAAAAAGCAAATAGAGCAATGATAGGTTTAAAAAAATACATATTTATAATAAATCCTTGTTTAGTAATTCCAACACCTGGGATATCTCTGGGTCTGCTTCTGTTATTTTTTCCTCCTGGTAAGTGTCATATTTTGCTGCTTCTTTACATATCTAGTATTATTTGGTTGTATACCAGATATTGTGGATAGTAGTTGTAGAAACTCTAAATCCTCTTATTTTCCTTTGAAGAGTGTTGAACTGTGTCCTAATAGCCGTAAAATTACTGACACATCACCTTGATAGTTGAGACGTTTGGTTTTAGTCTTTGTTAGGGTTAGCCTAGTGCCATGTTGCCCTTCTCCTGGGAAATGGTCTTCATCCTGAGGTGTGGCCCTCTGGGGTTTCAGTAGAAAACGCAAGGTATTTTACAAGCTCTTCTAACTTGGTGGACCTTGAACTCTTAATCTTTCTCCCATTACTGGGAAATAGCTGATATCTCTGTTTAGCATTTTTGGCCTTCAGTTCTTACCTCTTTGAAATCACCCCACATATACACACTTTATGACCAAGATTCTAAGGGGAGTCTATGCCAAATCTGTGGCTTTCCTTCTTCATTTTCCAGTCATGTGGCAGCTGTGCACGCTGACCCATAACTTCTCAGCTCCAGAAAGCTTGCTTCTGCTTGAGATCTGCCCCTGTGGAACATGGACTTGAAATGCCCTGAGAGAAAAAGCAAGTTAAATGTGCCTCTCACCTTGATTGCTTCTCTTCTTTTAAGGGTTGTAACTACTCTGGTTGCCTGTTTAGGGTACTTTCTGGTGCTTTCAAACAATGTTTTAAAAATATTTTGTCCAGAGTTGCTACTGGTGATCAGAAAGAATGTCTGTTACAAGCTACTCTGTCATTACTGCAAGCAGAACTCACCCAAATATATTAATATTTAAGTTAAAAAAATTTTTGTGCCCTGTTTTTCTGGATCACAAAGTGCATATTTAGACTTCATACTGGATAGACCAGTACTGTAGTTTGGTTGTCCTGAACATTTACTTGATTTAATTTAAATTTCACTAAACAATCTGGTAAATTATGGTTCCCAGTGGCTATCAAGGTTTCAGAGCCCAAAAATAGGTTCTTAAAAATGACTACATTTTCAGTGTTCCATTAAAGTTTGAAATAAACTTTATCTTCTGAGCTAAGCAATACATTCTCATGTCTCAAAACTGTAAAAGTAAAAAGAATATACAATAGAAAGCTTTTCTCTCTCCCCTCTTGCATGTGTTTTTAAAATTGACTGCTACATTTTTAATCTCTTGCATTATATAAGCAAATTGGTTGTAACCTGTCATTATCCCCTGAGCTCCTTGACAAAGAGTTTTTTAAAAACAATAAATGACATCCTCCAGCAGGAATGCTCACAGAGGAAGGCATCAATTTAATTTAATTCTGCAAACATTTACTGAGCCATACAGGGAGCCCAGAATAATGTTAGTTATTGTGGAGCAGAAACATGAGTCTCATGGTTGAAAGTGTGCTTCTGTTAATTAGAAAGGAGAAGAGAGTAGAATGAAGGACTATTTGTAAGGAAATCTGATGCCTTCTACTTGACCCAGTTGGAGGAGCTGGTAGAAAAAGGTTCCGCCCCTGTCCAGCTGACGCCTGGAGTTAATGTTATATTCTTGGCCCTGTCTTGCTAACGGGGTGTCTCTCTAGCTCAGCAGCAACTCTGTTTACAGCCAAGTACAGCACAGCGTCCAAGAACTTTGCTGGAAGCTCATTGTCTAGTTTACAGTTCTTAGCAGAGAGAAAAAGCTAAGTCAAGTCAGAATGTTGAGCTATATACAGTTTACAGCCAAGTCTGAAAGGGCTGAATCCCCCTCCCAGAAGCTGAAAAAGCATGAGTGTCCACAACAGACATACTGGAAAGACGCTGAGTGAACCCACAGAAGCAACAGCATATTCTCCATACTCCTGTGGCCACATTTTCAGGTTCCCACAAGGGCTGGGCTAGGTAGGGCAGGGTAATGTGTACATGGTGGGAGGGACCTAATGGTAGACCTGGGGTGTTTGTTAGGAATTTGGGAGTATTGCTGAGGATGAGTAGAAATGATTATCGTTGGTCAGGTTTACATCTAGAGACCTTTGTTCCTTTGCAGGAATTTCAAATGGAGAATACTTGACATTTGAGCTGCTCTTGGGCAGAAAACTTGTCCACTTTATTTTTTAAAATTTATTTATACAAGCACTGGGTACAGTCAGAAATGCGGGAGGGTGAGAGAATTCACCAGAGCCACAGCAGGGAGCGGAAAGGCAGACCAACGAAGTACACTGCTGAGGGGAGCAGTGGACGGCAGGAGAAGTCTGCGCACCATGTGGGACCCTCGCCGGCAGCTGGGGATCAAACTGGCGCTGCAGAGGCTGTGGGCAGCTTCACAGCCCAGCGCTCAACCGCTGCGCCACTGGGGAGGCCCAAAGTTGTCCACTTTACATGCTGCCTTTTCCACTGGACCTCAAGATGGGATTTGGGGCCTGTGGCTGCCACAGAGCAGCAGGCCATGCCATTCTGCTTTGCTACAGGTGGCAAGCCTACTGAGGGCTTTTGAAATCTTAACTGATCCTCTATTCAAATGCTCAAAACAAAATTAACTCATAAGCACCTTTACTTCCTGTGATAAAATTCTCCAGAAAGCAAATGGTGAATGGAAATTTACTGTACAGTGTCCACAATTATTTCCGTGGAGATGTGTACGGTCACTGATCTATTTAGCAGACTGTCCTTATGCCTTAATTTTAGTGATTGTTAAAGGAAACAAAACCAAAAAAAAGATTGCTAAGCTTTTGTTTCATTCCCAACCTCCTGTTCCCTAATCCCCCCTTCTTCCTTGAGGCTAAATTCATTCAATGGAGGTTTTCAGGAACTGAATTCTTATGGTGGGAGAGACTGGAGCAGCACCAATAGAAATGTAATGGAAGCCGCAAATGCTAAATTTTCTAAGCAGTCCCACTGGAAAAAAAAAAAAAGGTGAAAAGAAATGTTTGACATTCATTTAAATTTAGCCCAATAGACCTAAAGTATCTCACCATGTAGTACGTGTAAACATTTTTGACGAGGTAGGCTCCCTTTGGGGTACTAGGTCTTTGGGACCTGGGGTGTATTTTACCTTTATAACACAGCTCAGTTTCGAACTGGCGACATTTCAGATGCTCATTAGCCGCCTGATATGGCCAGTGGCCGCGGTGTGAGGCCGCACAGAGCTCGAGTGTAGGCCACAGCGCTGCCCTCGAGGTCCCCCTACGCATGCAGACAACGACCCTGTAGGCTGAATTCTGGGAGAGCACCAGGGATGTTGCACACAGCGAGGGGTTTGGAAAGAGATCAGATGCCGGGAATCCAGCTGGGTTTTGTCGATGAAGATAACTGGAAAGCAGAGGAGGGCTTCGTGGGTGGGGAAGCCGGCCCTTTGAGGACAGGCTGTGCGGGAGGTCTGAGACTCGGTGGATGGCAGCTTTTTGCCACACCTACCGGTAGAATTCTACCTGGGGCGACCCTTTGGCTGACAGTTGCTCCTTTTTTTGTCTTTTCTCTCCCTTTCCCGCCGCCCTCACCCCAGCGGTGGTCCTCGGCCTACCCCGAGCCCGGGCCACAGGCACGGACGCCTGCACGCGCGCCTGCCCCGCTGCCTGCTCCTGCAGCGGCCTGGAGCGCGGCTGCTCTGTGCGCTGTGACCGCGCGGGCCTCCGGCAGGTGCCCACCGAGTTCCCGTGCGAGGCGGCCGCCATCGATCTGGACAGGAACGGCCTGCGCTTCCTGGACGAGCGGGCCTTTGGCACGCTGCCGTCGCTGCGCCGCCTGTCGCTGCGCCACAACAACCTGTCCTTCATCACGCCCGGCGCCTTCAAGGGCCTGCCGCGCCTGGGCGTGCTCAGCCTGGCGCACAACGGCCACCTGCGCTACCTCCACGCGCGGACCTTCGCCGCGCTCGGCCGCCTGCGCCGCCTGGACCTGGCCTCGTGCCGCCTCTTCAGCGTGCCCGAGCGCCTCCTGGCCGAGCTGCCCGCCCTGCGCGAGCTCGCCGCCTTCGACAACCTGTTCCGCAGCGTGCCAGGCGCCCTGCGCGGCTTGGCCAACCTGACGCACGCGCACCTGGAGCGCTGCCGCATCGAGGCCGTGGCCTCCGGCTCGCTGCTGGGGCTGCGGCAACTGCGCTCGCTCAGCCTGCAGGACAACCGCGTCTGCGCCGTGCACGGCGGCGCCTTCCGCGACTGCGGCGCCCTGGAGCACCTGCTGCTCAACGACAACCTGCTGGCGGGGCTCCCGGCCGACGCCTTCCGCGGCTTGCGCCGCCTGCGCACGCTCAACCTGGGCGGCAACGCGCTGAGCCGCGTGGAGCGCGCCTGGTTCGCCGAGCTGGCCGAGCTGGAGCTGCTCTACCTGGACCGCAACCGCATCGCCTTCGTGGAGGAGGGCGCCTTCCAGAACCTGTCGGGCCTCCTCGCTCTGCACCTCAACGGCAACCGCCTCACCGTGCTCGCCTGGGCCGCCTTCCGACCCGGCTTCTTTCTAGGCCGCCTCTTTCTCTTCCGCAACCCCTGGTGCTGCGACTGCCGCCTCGAGTGGCTGCGGGGCTGGATGGAGAGCTTGGGGCGCGTCGCCGACGTGCCGTGCGCCTCTCCGGGCTCCGTGGCTGGCCTGGACCTCCGCCAGGTGGCCTTTGGTCGCTCCTCCAGTGGCCTCTGTGTGGACCCCGAGGAGCTGATCCTCTCCGCGTCCAGTTCAGGCCCGTCCCCAGGGCCGGCGGCCACCACCGCGAGCAGGTTCAGCAGCCTCCTCTCCAAGCTCCTGGCTCCCAGGGCCCCAGCGGAGGACGTGGCCAACACCACCGCTGGGCCGGTCAACGCCTCGCTGTCCAACGGCCTTCCCCCCCGTGGGGTGGGGGGCTTGGGCCGTCAGCCCGCGCTTCTCCTGGGTTCTAGTCTCCTGCTCGGTGTGGTCCAGCACGGGGTGTTTGCCCTGCAGGTAGACTGACCCTGCCACACTGGGGTGACCCCAACTGCCTTGGGCAGTGGGGGAGTTTAGTTAACTGGGCTTGGGGGTGTCTGTGGAGGGGGACGAGGGGGAACAGGATGGGGCAGGTGGTGAAAATTCCAGCGGAGGGTGGAAGGAACAGTTTGCTTCCAGATGGCCTTAGGAAGAGAACGCGGGGAAATGCCACGCGAGGGGGGGGGAATTATGGATTTTTGCTCATGTCACATGGGCAGTAATTGGAAGAGAGCAGAGGAGCAGGGATGAACACGGGCACTTCGATTACAAGGCTCAGCATTGTCAGCTCCACCTTCCCCTCCCTCCCCCATCTTTCAGGAAAGGGCATGAAACTCCGGGAATTCGAGTCAAACCGTTGGCTAAGTGCTAAGAGCTGTGCCAGTTCTCCTGACTGGGTGACCCATTAAACCCAATTCCTTTGTTTTCTATCACAGTCCTCCCTCCGCTCCCCCTGGGGCCTGGGGGCACCGGGGTCCAGGAGGATGAACGGGGCAGGAGAGAAGGGGGTTAAGAGAGAGACTTACGCGTACGTGGGCGGCGTCTGAAATGTATTAGCAGGCTTCCAAAACAAACATTCATTTAATTCACTCCACACTTATTCCCAGGGGTGGCCTTAGCTGCAAAGGAACTTTAGGGCAGTTTCAGGGGGAAAAAAAGGGGGGGGGCAGTAGTGTTGGTGGACAAATAAATTTGTAAAATCCGAAGACTGAAAGGAAAAAGGTTAAACCGGTTTCTCTACTGCAGGACTTTGCAGAGTCTTTCATATGCAAACATGCTTTGTGAATCTCCAGGGAGACCACCAAATCCTCTTTTCTTAGCATTTTGTGGGAAGTGTCCTAAAGACACAGAGATACTATGTTAGCAGGGCAGGGAATCTCCAACTTGGATGACCCCATTAGGTGTGGAAATTATTATGAGTTGCACCCTTTGTGCTGACTAAGGGCCTAAAGGAAAGGGAGGCAGCCAGTAGCTGGGAGGGGGGCTGAGAGATTTCCCAGGGTAAATGTAAGCCCCCAGGCCTAAGTTCCAGAGCAAGTTTGTCTGCCAAATATTTGCTCAGGCTGTACCTCACACACATGTAATGACCAAATTAGTCAACATTCTGGAAATCTGTAATCTGAGTGTCCTGAGTTCCTCTCTTTGTGTATGAAGAGATGGGTTTTCAGAGTCGTGGATTCAGGGTGCCCCAGGCCATTGGATTTGTCATGGCGACAGCACTTCTTCTGTGTCTCTAGGTAGTAGTAATAGGTGTCACAGAAAGTACCATGGAGGGCAGGAGTGTCAAATGGGTTGTGACCGTTAGTGATCGGCAACTCAATTTAGTGGATTCAAACCAGCAATTTAAAAAAACAAGATAGAACAGAATGGAAAAGTCACAGAACATCCCATGTAATCTTATAAAATTATTGTTTTGTGAAACCTTTTAATTTGTATGCATTTGTTCAGATTCTGTATGTATGTATGTGTGTGTACTGGATTGCTATGTACGATTTATATTTTATTGTGAGTTATGGTTTAAAAAGTTTGAAAGTCACTAATCTGGAGCATGCATGATTTTTTAAGCTTTTCATTTTGCAAAATATTAACCCAACAGGAAAGCTGCAAGAACAGTAGAGTGAACACTTTGGCCATACCCAGTTTTCCCAGTTGTTAACATTTTACTGTATCTGCTTTCTCCATATTATTATTATTTCTTATTAACAAATTGAGTTATTTGCACATGCCCCTAAATACTTTAGCATGTATTTCCTAAGAACAAGGACGTTCTCTGATCCACAGTACCACGATCAAAATCAGGAACTTTATCATTGCTAGAATACTGTAATTTAAAATATACTCTATATTGAAATTTCTTCTTATGTACAAAACATTGCATTATATCATACACATTTCAGGTGGATGTTGATCTTTCAACAATTGTCCACATAATTTTTTAAGCAGTCATTCTTTTTCCTATGGGTGGAAAATTGGATTCCTAAGTTGTGACTTGTTTTCATTTGATCATGATATTCAAAACTCCAAATCTATCAAGTGCTTTTAATGATTCATAGTGCATTTGTTCTCCAAATGTCTTACTTTTCAAATATGAGAACTACATGAGGCCAGAAATGTTGTTTGTTCAAACCATGTGTTGTGGCCATGGTAACTGAGTGAGGATCACGAGAATCCTGGAGACTAGATCTCTGCATTTGGGTAACCATGGAAGTCCACAGCAGACATGCAGCCCGGGGTTACTGAGGAACAAGATGTGGTCCTGGGAGGAATGTCTTTCCTTTCATTTGGAGTGGGGTTCCTGAGAATCAGCCTCAGAATGCTGCTCCAGTTCTGCCTGGGTGGTTAGAGGGGCCAGCTTTTTAATGAACATTTGTTTGGCTGAATGTTTTTGAACAAGTATCAACACTGAAATAGCCTCCGGGGAGACAGATTTTTATGGAGCTACTCAGCCCAGTAGAATTCTGGGAACGTGGGAGTTACTGCCAAACAGATCCAGAGTTGCTGGAACTAGTTCCCAGTGAATTGTGCCCATTATAAGCTCTCCTGAGAGAACAGGGAGCGGAGAATTCCCAGTTTTGAGTTCATTGAGTCTCTCACCCAATCACTGGCTAATTAGTACCTTGGGAAATTTTAGGTACTGTGGATTTGGCTGAGTAAAATTACATGTACCTGTCAGGAGAGATCATGTTATGCTGTGGTAACAAACAACCTCCATTCCTCAGTGGCTTAGTAAGGGTTATTTCGTGTTCATGTCACATGTCCAATATGGGTTTATGGGGGTTGGGGTGTCGGGGGTGAGGACTCTACTCATTATCGCCCCTCAGGGACCTAGGCTGTTGAAGGAGCTGCCATTTTAGGACACTTATCCGGACACTGGCTCTAGGGTTTGCTGCAGCAGAGAAGGAAAGTTGGGAGAATCATGCATCGCTGTTAAATGCTTCTGCCCAGGTGTGGCATACACGTTGTTTCTCGCATTTCATTAACCAAAAAACGACACACTTAACTTTATTGAGACAGGGAAGTATGGTCTGCCCGTATGCCCAGAGAGAACTGGGAATACTGGGGAACACCAATAGTACTCTGTGGCACTGGGTAGCTCCCCTGATAGATTCAAGCCTGGACTTCCTAGAACTGCCAGAAGAAATAGAGGCTTGACAGGGAAAATTGGTGAGCCAGACACTAACCAGTCTTTCCACCAGCACCCCAGCTGGGCTTTGAACAGTGTTTTCTGTAGGCAATAGGAACACTTTGGCTCCATTTTATTGAGTCTTTCAAAAACAAGGAGTAAATGTAGCGACAGAGGTTTACATTTTCCCCCTTCCAAAATATTCTCCATACAAATACCTTACAGTGTTCAAATCTCTGGAAGCTTGATCTTTGGACAATATTCTCTCTCAGAAAGGCCTGTGGCTGTTTCTAAGAGGTCTGACTGGGATGATTTCACGAGGATGGTCAACAGCCCTCCAGCCCACCCACCTCTTAGGCTGCCACAATGCAGCCCTCTAGAGGGCAATATCTGTTGGATGTGGCTGCTGGCAGAATGCACAGATCCTACCAGGTCAGGGCCGCTTCCCAGGTGCCTCCTCCATCCACACACTAGCCTTGCTGTCTTTCTGAGACCAGACTCCAAGGGTGGACTTTTTTCTTGTCCCCAACCTAAGGCCCACCTTCCCAGCTCCACAGAGAAACACCACTTCAGGGGTGGTGGCTGGTCTTGCACTCTACCGCACTCCCCGTTAATGTCATTCACAGTCCAGGTTGGTCCATCAGAGCTGAAGGGACCAATTAATCGAGATCCTCAGCCTGCCTGCCAGCCTGTCTCCTGCCAGACCCTTCTTCTACCAGGTCCATGTGGCCTGAAACTTCTACTCAGAGTTTCAAAAGAACAAATCACGGTTTGGGGACTGCAGTTAGCTTAAAGTTGCACAAAGTAACATTTCTACCCTCAAAGCTCTGACATCTGGGAGAGACTGGGAGACAGAACTCTGAAGAAAGGTACAGTGATCTCCTGAAGTTGCTCAGAACAGGCTCCCCAAGATGTGCCACTTTGGTGTGTGGATTATTTCAACCTGAGGTCAATTGAGGCCAGGCAGTCTCAAGAGAAACTTTTACCACTCAGCTATCTAGAACAATAAAAATTGGGGGTATGACCCAGAATTAAGGTTTTAACCAGAAATAAACTTTCTATTGGAGATGCCTAGCTATATGGCAGGGAAAACATCTAATTACAGAGCACCTAGTCTTCATCACTCCCATGTCACTCATAGAATTAGAATTCTCCTTCTCTGCATAGGTTCTCCACATGCATATAATGAATTGGCCTTTATCTCCTACTAATCTGTCTGATGCTATTTTGATACTTGATCAACCGGAGAAGACCCCAGTGGAGTGGTATAGGGGGGAATTTTCCCTCTGCTCCTACCCCATTCCCTTTTAAAGTGTTACCTGTATGACCAATGTTTCTTTTTTTTAACGATTTTTAAAAATTTATACAAGAACCGGGGTACAGGTCAGATGTGCAGGAGGGTGAGAGGGTTCACCAGAGACAGAGCGGGAACAGAACAGGCAGACTGACGAAATACACTGCTGAGGGGAGCAGCGGGTGCGGAAGGAGAGGTCTGCGCTCCATGTGGGTTGTTCTGCGGCCAGTGGGGATCGAACCGGCACTGCAGAGGCTGCGGACAGCTTCACAGCGCTGCGATCAATTGCCTATGCCACCAGGGAGGCCCTGACTAATGTTTTTTATCTTGAAAGATACTCTTTCTGCCACGGAGCAGGACATTCCCCTCTGAGACAGTGTTCAGGTCTATACATTCTACCTTCACCCCACCTCACCCCACCCCACCCCAGACTGCAGGGTGGGTCCTGCCTTTGTGTTTGCCTTGGGAAAGTGGCCTCAGGGAGCAGAAGACCGTCTCTCCTGAAGGCCCTCCAAGTCTCCACCCAAAGGACAGAAACTTCTTGTGATAATAAGTGAATTTTCGGGGTTCCAGAAATCTGAGCACTCCATCTCGGGTCACCAGGGAGTATCTGCACTACTAGTGTGTGTGAGGAGGTGTGGGGAGGCTTGCAGGGCCTTGCAAACAATTTGGCTGGGAAAGGTCAAGGGGAGCAGAGTCACACAGCGGGGGGGTGGGAGGGTGGGGGAGGTGGTATTGTTGTTTTATGCAGCAGTAACAACTGGATCTCTATTCCCCATTCCTAACACACACACACACACACACACACACACATACACACATACACACACACTCACTCGCAGGGTGTGGGTTGACTGGAGGAGTCACAAAAGCCCCTGGCCTCAAAGTGCATTGGGGGCCCTCCCTCGTGGCCCAGGGGTTAAGTCTCAGTGCTACCACCTGAGTTTGATCTGTGAGTTCAATCCCTGGCCAGGGAGGTGACCCACATGTCACGGCAGACCTCTCCTGTCTCGCCCGCTGCTCCCCTCAGCAGTGTGTTTCAGTCAGTCTGCCTGTTCTGTTCCCCACTCTGTCTCTGGTGAATCCTCTCACCCCCTGCACCTCTAGCCTAGAACCCGGTCCTTCTACACAAACATAAATAAATAAAATCTTCATTAAAGAAAGGTGCACTGGGGTGTCTGTGTCTCTGTGGCGTGAAGGGCAAGGCTGGAGTGACAAGTGGCCATTATGCGCCTGGCCAACTGCTGAGCGAATGTCACTTATAGTCCTTCTATTTGTGTTTTGCGCTGAGAAAATTAAGAAGCGCTCAGGAAAACATTGGCAATTTTCAAGGAAGTTCCCTGGAAAGCTTGCTGACTTTTATGACTGTGATCCTGAGAAGAGAAAGAGAGTTTTTGTTCACAGTTAGACCAAGCTGCAGCAGGCCTGCAGAATTCTTACCTCTCTGGTCACCCACAGCCTAGCAGAAGTTCTTCATGTACAGGACCTGGCAGCAGAGACTCACTCGTGGCTCACTCACGACTCATTAACAGGTCATGGCATTGGTAGTGACAACCAGCATTGAAACATTATAGTGGCCATGTAGACAAGGACACTTCAGCATACATCACACATAGTTTTATTTCACAAAACTCTGGCCAGTTAGAGAGAAGGCATGTGTGTGTACTGAATCACAATATAAAAATGTTATCTCTCACTGTGAGTCTCAGTTATGAATATTTGAAGGCCTGTGTCATAGATGAGTTTCACTCATTTGTTTTCAGAGTGTTGCACAGGACTCCACATTCTTCTCCCAGCCAACTTATTTTTTGCATCACTACCAGAAAGCACATTTACCTTATTTACACCCTGCTTAAAGACCTAGTTAGATCAAAAGAAGTAAGACTGGCCATTAAGAAACGCACATGGGCAATTAGGAGTTAGAATTGAGGGGCTCTTTGATAGCCTGAAGAGGCAGGGTGCAGGGGTATGTGCAGGCCAGGTGGCTAATGAATGCGGGGCTCCTGTAGTGAGGTTCTGTAGAGGCCCGCAGAGCACTACTGACTGTTTCATTTAATAAGTTAATAACAATTAATGTGAAGTCTTTGGTGCCTTGCAGTGATATCTATTATTAAAGCATCCAATAATATGAAAAAAGCACCCAACGTAAACGATTACAGAGATTGTGATCATCTAGGACAAAGGTTGTTATGTCACCTCTGTGCCTTGCTTTTACTATTATATATAACTGCCTTTCTAAAATGTTCCTAATTCTACTCCAAAATGCTTGTTGTTCTGGATTTTGAATGGTTACCGTTTTTGACTACTGATTATAGGCCACATAGTGAATGTTCAATCATCAAATTATCTCATTTAGGCACTGTTATACCCATTTTATAGATGCAGAAATGGATGTTCAGAGAATGAACTTGCCAAAGGTCCAGGGCTTATTAAATGGAAAAACTGGGATTTAAATCCAGGTCTCCAACCTCCAGACTCTAAACTTCTCTGCCTCTAGATAGTGATGTGACATTTCCCATCTCTGGGAATTTTCTCTTCTGCAGTGAACAGTTGAACTTCAGAGGAAATGACTGAAAAAAAGATTTCAGAAGAGTTTTACATGATGAACACATGGAACTTTTTCCAGGTAGGGAAGACAGGTCCAACATTTGCAAATCCATATAATCTACCACATCAACAAACTAAAGAAAAAAAGTATGATACTGCCAATTGGTGTAGAAAAGGCATTCAACAAATCTAATACCCATTCTTGATTAAAATGCTCAGCAAGGGCCTCCCTGGTGGCACAAGGGATTAAGACACAACCTATGAAGCTATCCACAGCCACTGCAGCATGAGTTTGATCCCTGGCCAGGGAGCTACCCACATGGTGCAGCAGATCTCTCCGGACTTGCCCGCTGCTCCCCTCAGCAGTGTATTTCAGTCATTCTGCCTGTTCTGTTCCCTGCTCTGTCTCTGGTGAATCCTCTCACCTGCCCCCCCCCCCACACCTCTGGCCTCTACCCAAGTTCTTATATGCATAAATAAATAAATCTTTAAAAAAAAAAAAGATAAAATGCTCAGCAAGTTAGAAATAGAGGAAATGGTCTGAACTTGATAAAGAAGTCTTTACAAGAAATTTGCAGCTAAGATCATACTTACCGGGGGAAGAACTGAATGCTTTCCCTTAAAATTCAGGAACAAAGTGAAGATGTCTACTCTTACCACTTTTATCCAACATTGCAAGGAAGTCCTAACCAGAGCAATAAATCAAGAAAAAGAAAATAAAGATTTGAAAGGAAGAAATAAAACTGTCTTTATTTGCCAATGACATAATTTTCTACATAGAAACTTCCAAATAGCACTAGATGCAGTTCGTGGGCATGGATTGTAGCTGATATGGGATGTCACAGGGCAGGGAGAGGGGCAGGATCAGAGGCAGGGAGTTGTTCTATTTGCTTCCCCAGCACAGAGTAAGCTGGGGTGTCTGCTCCCACTGTTGGTAGGTGCTCAGATTCCAGTTCAAGTGTTCCTTTGCGGGGGTGACAGATGTCTTTGATACCTCTCTAGGGTTCAAGTAGTAGCTTCTTCTATAAGGAAGTCTATGGGCTTCTGGTGGCACAGGGGTTAAGACACAACCTATGAAGCTGTCTGCAGCCTCTGCAGGACGAGTTCGATCACCGGCCAGGGAGCTACCCACATGGCCCAGCAGACCTCTCCTGACTCGCCTGCTGCTCCCCTCAGCAGTGTATTTCAATCAGTCTGCCTGTTCTGCTCCCCATTCTGTCTCTGGTGAATCCTCTCACCCCCCCCCATGCCTCTGGCCTGTACCCCAGTTCTTGTATGCATAAATAAATCTTTAAAAAAAAAGGAAGTCCAGTTGCTTTTACCCTATTCAGGCTTCTGTTCTGTGTTATGAGCCTCTGATTCAAGCCAGAAAGCCTTGCTCTGTGCCCCCCACCCCTGTAGCTCTCCAACAATGCACTCTCTGTCCAGGGTGCCTGCTTGCACAACCCCTTATCCAGTGCAGTGCCGGGTCTTAGGAGCCCCGATGTTGTGTGTGCCAGAGTCAATAGTTGTGGGGGGCTCTGAACTATAGTTGCCCTTTCCTCTTGTGGGTTGTACTGCCCCCTTATCAGATTAAACAAAGTTCACTTAAAGTTTTTCCTACCCCTTGCAAGCAAGCTGATGTTCCTATTGTGTGTTGTGGTCAATTTCTCCCTCTGGGTTTTTTTGCTTTGTTTTACATCAGTTTTGTTGTGAGGATTTGGAGGTGGTGAGCCCAGCGTCTTCACTGTGCTGCCATTTTGCCAGACTCCAGAAACTTGCAAATAATACACCAATTTTTTTAAAAAGTAAACTCTTGCCATTTAAAACAACATGTATGGAACTAGGGGAGATTATGCTAAGTGAAATAAGTCAGAAGGAAAAAGACAAATACTGGATAGTGTCACTTATATGCAGAATAGAGAAACCAAACAAAGGGTCAGATAACTCCAAACCATTAACAAACCCTAGAAATCTGACTGCAGAACGGAGCCTACCAGAGAAAGAGGGGATGAACAAAGTGGGGAGGGGGCACAATGGACTATGGTGGAGGACTATGGGTGCCTTGGGGGTGGGTGTCATATGCAGTGTTGTAAACCAATGTTACCGCAATCAAAGAAAATTTTAATTTGTAATTATGTTCAGCAAATTCACAAGGATTCAAGATCAACACACAAAAATCAATCCTATTTTTATATATTAACAATGAATACACAGAAGCCAAAATTAAGAACACAACACACCTTTGCCGCATCTACTGCGAGAATGAAGACCATTCTCAGCAATCAGACTGTTGACATTCCAGAAAATGTTGACATCTCCCTGAAGGGTCGCACTGTTATTGTGAAGGGCTCCAGAGGCATCCTGCTGAGGGACTTCAATCACATCAATGTTGAACTCAGTCTGCTTGGGAAGAAAAAGAAGAGGCTCCGTGTTGACAAATGGTGGGGAAATAGAAAGGAACTGGCTGCTATTCACACTGTCTGTAGTCATGTACAGAACATGATCAAGGGTGTTACACTGGGCTTCCGTTATAAGATGAGGTCTGTGTATGCTCACTTCCCTATCAACGTTGTTATTCAGGAGAATGGGTCTCTTGTTGAAATCCGAAATTTCTTGGGCGAAAAATACATTCGCTGGGTTCGCATGAGACAAGGTATTGCTTGTTCAGTATCTCAAGCCCAGAAAGATGAGTTGATTCTTGAAGAAAACGACATTGAACTTGTATAAAATTCAGCTGCTTTGATTCAGCAAGCCATGACAGTTAAGAACAAGGATATCAGGAAATTTTTGGATGGTATCTATGTTTCTGAAAAAGGAACAGTTCAGCAAGCTGATGAATAAGATTTAAGTTGTCCAGCTACAGAGCAGCAAGATAATGGATGATTTCTTAGACCTATTTGTGATACATCTTTAAGATGCAATAATAAAAGTCATCATTGAAAAAAAAAAATAAAAACACAACACTACAATCACTCCAAAGAAAATGAAATTCTTACAAATACTGTTACAGGGCAGGGAGAGGGTCAGCCCAGACCCCACAAACCTGCCTGCTCTAAATAGGTTCTGCCATCCATCACATCAACACAAAACATATGAGACTTTAATGAAAAGGAACTTTAATACAATTAGGAAACAATACAGGAAAGGCAAAGAAATCAAGCTTCTAAATCAAGCACCCAAAGTTACTCATGCCCTCGTGGGTAATAATCCACCCAAAGGGAATTGGCCCAGAGCAAGGCCCCAAAGCCTGCCCAAGTCTAAAGCACCTTTCAGTGGGGACTCACAGAAAAGGATCAGAAACAACCAGACAATTCTGGGAGGAAAAGAGCAAAATCAAAATCAAGGCAAAAGCTGCCATTGTCACCTCCCCACGGGTCTCTCACCTACATCTTTTTCACCCAGTCCACGATCAAAAGGCAAGCGCAGTTTCTTCACGTGTCTCTCAGCTCCATGTGCCTCCTCCAGATCTCCTTCTGGCTCCATCCTGCTTCCTTCCTTCCTCAGTCTCCTCTGCAGCTTCTTCCCTTCTCTTCAGCACCACCCTCCTTTGGGTGGGGCAGGAAACCTGGAACTTCCCTTTTTTCTGAGGACCACCCTGTTACAATACATTTAACAAAACATGTACAGCATCTGTATCGATGAGCAGAATAGAGAACTCAGAAATAGACCCATAGAAACAGGCTCAGCTGATTTTTTGACAAGTGTTTCAATGAAAGAAGGATAGGCCCTTAGACAAAAGGTGCTGGAGTAATCGGGTATCCATAGGGGGAAAAGAAAAAAAAAATGAACCTTGACCAAAACCTTACACCATATAAAAATTTTAAGGCAAAATGAATTTTGGCATTAAATGTAAAATATATAAAACTTCTAGGAAACAAGCAACAAATAATCTTTGGGGGCCTCCCCAGTGGTGCAATGAGTTAAGTCACAGCACTGTGAAGAAATCCGCAGCCACTGCAGCACAAGTTTGATCCCTAGCCAGGGAGCTACCCACATGGTGCAGCAGACCTCTCCTGTCTCACCTGCTGCTCCCCTCAGCAGTGTATTTCAGTCAATCTGCCTGTTCTGTTCCCCACTCCGTCTCTGGTGAATCCTCTCACCCCCCGCACTTCTGGCCTGTACCCCAGCTCTTGTATGCATAAATGAATACATTTTTTAAAAAAGATTTATTTATTTATTTATACATGCACTGGGTACAGTCAGAAGCGCGGGAGGGTGAGAGAATTCACCAGAGCCCGAGTGGGGAGCAGAACAGGCAGACTGACGAAGAAATACACTGCTGAGGGGAGCAGCGGGCAGCAGGAGAGGTCTGTGCGCCATGTGGGACCCTCGCTGGCAGCCGGGGATTGAACCGGCGCTGCAGAGGCTGCGGGCAGCTTCGCAGCCCAGCGCTCAACCGCTGCACCACCAGGGGAGGCCCTAAATGAATAAATTTAAAAAAAAATACACACAAAAAACAATACACACAACTTGGATGACTCTAGGGAATTACGCTGAGTGAAAAAAGGAAATTCCAAGGTTTACATATTGTGTGATTCCATTGATATCAGAATTTTCAAATGACTTTTTATAAAAGAACAGATTAGAGGTTGCAGGGGGCTTGGGCTTGGGTTGGGGGAGTCTCAGGTACAGTTACAAAAGGGCTGTACTCTTCAGTATCTTCGCTGGGGTCATAGGCACATGAGCATACACAGGTGATAAAATTATATAGAATGAAACACACACACACACAAAAATGCACACACACAAATGCACACCAGTGTGTGGACATTAATATACAGATGCCCTATTTAAGTGAGGCTGGGAGGCAGAGTGCCCAGGCATACTTAAAACAGGAAGCTACAGGATGGGACTCGCCTTGCCTCACCTATGGGAGGTGATGTGAGGATTGGGTTGGGGAGGAGCACGTGGTTCTCACCATGAAAGCACTCTCCAGTCTGCTCTGTCTTCTGTTGTTTGTTTCCCAGTGAACCCGTGCTGTTGTTGGAATGACTAATTGCTTTTGTTGGAGGTCAACAAGGAGAAGTGGGGAAGTCTGAATAAGGTTGATGGGGTGGATTATATCAATGTCCTAGTTATGATATTGTATTCTAGTTTTGCAGAATATTGCAGTTGGGGGAAACTGGAAAAGGCATACTGGGGATCTCTATTAGTTCTTTTTTTTAATTGGATTTTTTAAAGATTTATTTATTTATACAAGCATTGGGGTACAGGCCAGAGGTGTGGGAGGGTGAGAAAATTCACCAGAGACAGAGCGGGGAGCAGAACAGGCAGAAGGACCGAAGTACACTGCTGAGGGGAGCAGCGGGCAATTCAGGAGAGGCCTGCTGCGCCATGTGGGTATCTCCCTGGCCAGCCCAGAATCGAACTGGCACCGCAGAGGCTGCAGACAGCCTCACAGCATAGCGCTCAACCCACTGCGCCACCAGGGAGGCCCTCTCTATTATTTCTTACCGTTGCATGTGAATCTATCATTACCTCAATAAAAATTTCAATAAAGGGGGCCTCCCCGGTGGTGCAGCGGTTGAGCGCTGGGTTGCGAAGCTGCCCGCGGCCTCCGCGGCGCTGGTTTGATCCCCGGCTGCTCCCCGGCCACCGGAGGAGGGTCCCACATGGCGCGCAGACCTCTCCTGCCGCCCGCTGCTCCCCTCAGCAGTGTACTTCGGTCCTTCTGCCTGCTCTGCTCCCCGCTCTGGCTCTGGTGAATTCTCTTACTGTAGGGTCAGGACTGGACACAGAGCAGGTTTTCTGATCCCATGCAGACCGGGTAAAGGAGCAGTCAGAGTCCTAAGTGGTTTTTTGCAGGTCTTTTATTGGGGTTCACCAGGCATATGGCAGGCAGGGGTGCTGTCTTCACTCTATGTGGGCTCTCCGGCCTTCTCCGCTTCTCTCCCGGCTTCTGTTCATTCTCGGCTTCTTGGCTTCCTCTGGCGTCCCCATGATACCGCCCTTATAAGCACAGTCTTAGCGCAGGTGTACCCACTTCAGGTGCCCGCCATCAGGCATGCATTCTGGATCACAGGGTTCCCTCATCTATCCTGATGGCGGGAGGGCAGAAAAGCCTGACATTTTTCCTTACCCTACACTCACCCTCCCACGCTTCTGACTGTACCCAGTGCATGTATAAACAAACAAACAAATAAATAATACATGCCTCTTTAAAAAAATTAAAAAAAAAATTTCAATTAAGGAAGGATTCCAACATTTGGACCCTTGATTTTCACAGTGAAGGATGAGATTTCAAGACCTCTTTGCACTCCTGGCAAGGTACCATCTTGGTACTCTACCCTGTCTCCTTTATCTTTCAAACAAATTTTACTAATTAAGAAAACAGCCTTCATTATTAAACATGGTTGTGTTCTTTGGTTTTCCCTTGCTCCCCACTAGTAATTTTCTTTGCTGACATGTTTTGCTTTCTCTAGTTTTAAAATACGTTCATCAGCAAAACTTAACACTGTTCACCATGCAGAGCTCCCCCTGGGGGCTTGAAATGTTTTTCTCTCAAATTGAGAAGTGGCCTCTAGTGCTTCCCTGGCATGTTCGTTGGTCTTGTAAATTAGCATCCTCTGGTTAAGAGCCGGTCTCCAGATGGACAAACCCACCACAGCACTTTGCTAATTTCAGGTTATGGTGGACTAAGAACGTCTTGTGCTTTCTGGTTTCCCTGGCACATGACTGACACCACAGGGCTTAGTCATTGTGATTAATACAGCAACTGGAGGAACAGCCTTCTGGAAAGACAAAACCAGCACCACTGTCTCATTTCACCATTTAGTGCTGCAGCTTCCATTTCCTCATTGGGAAAATGCTTTTTACCTCAGAGCTATTGTGAGGAGTGAAGAGTAGAAATAGCTGTGAAACCCTTTGCGCCAGCCAAGGAAATGTGAGGCACCACCTGAGCCTCAAGTAGGATTGGATTCAGCTGCGAGTAACATAAACCCTCAAATGCCAGTCACTGAACCAAGGTAGATGCTTATTTCTCTCTCATGATAAAGTCCCAGGGAAGTTAAAGAGGAGGAAAAAACAAATTTCCTTCTACCCTTGTAGTTCTTAGCTGTGATCCCTATAATAGATTAACAGGAGAAAAACCTCCAGGATATGTGGAGGATATCCTGGAAAACAGAATAACTCCCTGAAGTGGCCTAACCAGCTTAATACCATCTTCAGCTAATGACAAAATGTGTGTGGTGGTGGTTGTGGGGTGTGTGTGTGTGTGTGTGTGTGCACGCATGGGGGGGCTGTTCAGCAGTCTGTGAGGGGGTTACCACAAAAAGCACAATAAACAAAGGTAAGGTTTATTATGTAGGATTAAATGGGTACCTTCTCCATTGATAAGATTGCCTTGTGATTTAGCCCTCCTCCTCCTGGTACAGAAGAGGAGATACCCTTCCAAATGGAATTTCCTTTATAAATGTAACTCCCTTACAATGGGGCAGCTTGCTCTCAGCGCTTCTCCTGTGTCTGCCGTTTCTCAAAATAATCAGCTCAAAATAATCCTATGATAAAGAGGCATATTTCAGAGAGGCATATTCTGCTCTCCTTCAAAGTCTGGAGTGTGTGTGGCCGTTCCGCAGCACCAAGCTCAAGAGAACCCGGATTTCTCCTATACTGTCGCTCCCCTGTGTGTGGTTGTTGTGTCCACAGTCACCTCATTATCCAACAGGGCTGTCAGAACACCAGCCAGCTCTAAGGAAAAACACTCCCGTGTGAGACTTCCTCAGTCCTTCACTTCCGGGCGCGCTAGTGTTTCCCCCACCAGGCAAGTCTAACCACCAGCGAGGTCCCCTGCACTGGATCCCATGGACCTGGCGGGAGCACCAGATCCCACAGGTGAAGGGTTCAGATCCAGGAGACTACTTGCCACTGTCCCCCCAGCCCCAATAGCTACTCTGGGTGTCTGGTCGACCCCTAAATAGGAGGTCTCCACAATTTCCTCCACAATTTCTATCAATTTGCTAGAGCAACTCACAGAACTCAGGAAAATGTTTTACTTACTAGGTTCCAAGTTGATTACCAAGAATATTAAAGAAAGTACAAATTATTAACCAGGTGAAGAAGTGCATCGGGTGAGGTCTAGAGGGGTCTTGAGAAGAGACCTTCTGCCCTGTAGGAGTTTGCGGTACACCACCCTCCCAACACGTGGATGCGTTCTTATTCACCAACCAGGAAGCTCTCCAAACCTTGTCCTTTTGGGGTTTTGTGGCAGCGTGGTTGATCACATCAGTGACCATTAGTGATTAATTCAACTTCCAGCAGCTCCCAGGAGGCAGGGGGTTGGGGCTGAAAGTTCCAACCCTCTGATCACAAGGTTGGTTTCCCTGGCAACCAGCCTCCATCCAGTGGCTATCCGGGAGCTTTCCAAAAATCACCTCATTAACATACTCAGTGGGGGTTGGAAAGGGATTTGTTAGGAATAACAAAAGACACCTCATTGCTCTCATCACTTAGGAAATTCTAAGGGTTTTAGGAATTCTGTGCAAGAAAGGAGAAAGAAGACCAAATGTACATTTCTTCTAAGTCACAGGATCACAGCAGCACACTCACATTCTAGCTAAAAGTTGGGAGGAAGGGCATGAGGAAGCAGTCTTCTATCAAGAATCTGGAAGCAGCACAGACCCTTCTGCTCAGATCCCACAAGCCAACCGGTAGTCATGTGACCAAACCATGTGACCTTTGCGGGGAGGCTAGGAAATGACATTTTTACCCCATTTGGTCATGCATTCAGCCAAAAAATGAAGGCTTCATTACTACCAAAAAAGAGGACATTATAGAAAAAGGGAGACTGCCAAAGCTGGAGCCCTAGGAAAGTGGAGTCCTGTTTGGTACCTTCCTCCAGTAACCTATGGGAAGATTGTACCAACTTTCAACAGACTGATCAAAGCAATAAAAATATACACAAGTGTGCTTTCACAGCAAACAACATTTCTCCAATGTCACTTGTGGTCTCAAAGTTGGAACTTCCTACCCTTGAGAGAAGTCACCCCACTTCCCAAACTTGTAAACTATTTGAAAGAGGTTTAATGAAAGATAAAATGAAAACAGCCCGAACAAACTCCAGCTGGATTCCAGAATACTGGCTGGATCCAACCAGGCTCCAGGCTCTCCGGGGCTTGCCTGGCTTTGGCGTGAGTAGGGCGAAGGCAATAGGCTGACCATTTCCACCCCAGGGTTGTATGCTCCCTGATCTGAGATAGCTCCCTTGCTTGTCAGGTTCTGTTGGCCTGCTTTCAGCCTGCCCTCCACCTCTCCTGACCTAACACGTACATAGGCACACGCACATACATATACACATACATGTGCACATGCATATACATAAGGCCTGCAGGCAGACATCATTGACGATTTTGAGAACTCTTGCCACACAAATAACTTCAAGTGGTATTCCATATTCATAATCTCAGAAGTATTTGACTCCTCTGTCCTGTTTGTTGGCCATCCTCCTGACCTCTGTTCCCCTTCGCACTGTCCCTGGCCCCTGCTTCCAAACTTCTGTTCATTTCCAGTGCAGAGCCATTTAGGGATTTCCTTACTGCTCCTGCTTTTGCAAATCCAAGCCCTTCCAGTCTCATCTTCCAGCCCAAGTTGCTAATCAAGGGCTTTTCAAAATAAGAGTCCCTTACCTAAAAGAAACACTGGTGTCAGTTACAAACATGATCTTTTGATTTTCGTAGACCCTGGACCCTGGGAAGTCAATATGCCATAGGGAAACCCTGCTGCTCCTTTCTTTCATTTTTAAAAAATAGTTATTTATTTATGCATACAAGAACTGGGGTACAAGACAGAGGTGTGGGGGGTGAGAGGGTTCACCAGAGACAAAGCGGGGAACAGAACAGGCAGACTGACTGAAATACACTGCTGAGGGGAGCAGCGGGTGAGACAGGAGAGGTCTGCCTTGCCATGTGGGCAGCTCCCTGGCCCGCCGGGGATCGAACTTGTGCTGCAGTGGCTGCGGGACAGCTTCATAGGTTGTGTCTTAACCCCTTGCGCCACCAGGGAGGCCCCCCCCTTCCCCGCTGCTCCTTTCTGTCCTGGGCTCCCATATGGATAGATCTGCCTCTCTGGGCTTGGGTGGGCTCTGAGACCGTTTGGATGATGTAGCATTTAGGGTATGGCTGCTTCAGTTGTATAGTCCATTCTTATGTTATGTTAGTTAGGGTCCAGTCAGGAGCCAAACTATACCACTCACTTGAACAGAACTTATTTTACTTTTTCTGACTTTTTTTTTTTTTTTTGTGGGATGCTCGCCGGCGGCCGGGGATTGAACCGGCACTGCAGAGGCTGCGGGCAGCCTCGCAGCCCAGCGCTCAACTACTGTGCCACCAGGGGAGGCCCTTTTTCTGACTTTTTATTCAGAAATAATTTTAGACTTAGAGAAAAGTTTCAACATTAGTCCAGAGAATTCCTATAGACCCTTCACTTACCTTTCCCTAATATTAACATCCTTCAAAACCATGGCCATCATGTGATTATCTAATCAGGAAATTAACACTAATACAATACACGGCAGTAGAGACCTTACTAGAATTTTTCCAGTTGTTCTACTAGTGTCCTTTTTTCAGCTTCAAGCTGAAAACCAGGATCTCACTTCATTTTGTTTTCAGGTCTCCTTTAATTCATTGTCTTTTCATGACCATGACACTTTCAAAGAATACCATCCAGTTATTTTGTAGAATGTCCTTCAGTCTATTTGATATGTTCTCAGAATTACATTGAGGTTATGCATTTTGGGCCATAATATCACAGAAATGGTGCTGTGTCCTCATTGCATCCTATGAGGAGACACATGATGTCAATAGGTCTTATTACTGGTGGTGTTAGCGCGATCATTTTGTTAAGGTGGTGTCTGTCAGGTTTCTCCACTGGAAAGTTACAATTTTCTTTGTGTAGCAGCTCTCCTGCCTTCCTGTGTCTTTACCTTTCAGGTGTTTCTTTACCTTTCTCCTTTTTCTAATAAACCTGTCCTTTAAAATGTTGAAAAACAAACAAACAAAATTTTCCTTCGTAATGGTAAGTGCCTTGTGGGGAGATATTTTGAGTCTTTGCAAATATCTTATTTCTCATCACACTTTTACCAGTGTTGCTAACATCATAGATGTTTCTTACCTGCAACGATTATTACTGTAGCATTATGCCAAATGGTGATTTTCTACTTCTATCGTTTCTTTGAAATTCTATTGTGAGCAACAGCTATCCCTTCTCCCTGTAGTTAGTTATTTATTCAATTATTTATTTTTACCAGTGTGGACTTGAACAGAGAGCATTTAATATATTTGTGAACTAGGTATAAAGTTGTTAATTAGATATCTGAAAAACAAAAATGTGAACATGTGTTCAACATATCACTAACCATAAGAATAATGCAGGTTAGACAAAGACAAACTTTAAAAACAACCCTTGAAAGATTACCAAAGATCTGAGGTATCGAATAGAGGAGGGGATGGAGTAGGGAGAGGGGGAAAGTTTGGAAGGGGGATTGCACATATGGACTATGGTGAGGACTAGGGGTGCTTTGTTGGTGAGAGAGCTACAGTGACCACACCTGAGGGGGAAAAAATCCTATACTGTCAAAAAAAATTAACAAGTTTGTAAAGCAATGGTAGTTCATTAAAAAAATAATATAGGGCCTCCCTGGTGGCGCAGCGGTTGAGCGCTGGGTTGCGAAACTGCCCGCGGCCTCTGCAGCGCCGATTCGATCCCCGGCTGCTCCCCGGCCACCGGAGGAGGGTCCCACATGGCGCACAGACCTCTCCTGCCGCCCACAGCTCCCCTCAGCAGTGTACTTCGGTCCTTCTGCCTGCTCTGCTCCCCGCTCTGGCTCTGGTGAATTCTCTCACCCACCCGCGCTTCTGACTGTACCCAGTGCTTGTATAAATTAAAAAAAAGAAAATAAATAAACCAAGCTTATTAAAAAAAAAATAAAAAAATAATATATATATAATAAAAATAGGAATTAGTATCATGATGGGAATACTACACACTATCAGAATGACTAAAATAAAAAATAATGATCTCACCAAATGCTGATGAGAAATCAGGGAAATTGGATCTCTCATACTTTGCTAGTGGGAATATTAACTGATACAACCTCTTTAGAAAACTGTCTGGCAGTTCCTTTAACTAATCACACAACTACCATATGATTCTAGCCATTGGACTCTTGGGCATTTATCCAACAGAAATGAAAACTGTACATGAGTGTTCATAACAGCTTTATTTATAAGAGCTCAAAACCGGAAGAGTTTAGATGTCCTTCAGTGGTTGAATGGCTAAGCAAACACTGGAACATCTGTACCGTGGGGTACCTTTCAGCAATAAAAAGGAATGAACTGCTAATGCATCTAACAACTTGGATAAATCTCAGTAAATTATTCTGAATAAAAAGGGCAGTCAGAGAAGTTTATGTATATATGATTCCATTATGTAAGATTTTTGATGTGATAAAATTTAGGAATTCAGACAGATTAGTGGTTGCCAGAGGTAGAGATGGGGGTGCATGGAGGTGAAAGAGAAGAGGTGAGTGTGGCCATAAGAGGGCAACAGGAGGGGTCCTAGTGTTGATAGAAATGTTCTGTAGCTTGATTGTGGTGGACATACAAACCTACACACGTGACACAAGTGTATAGAACTATAGACATACAAACAATTGAATACAAGCAAAACTGGGGAAATAAGAATTGTGGCTTATAGGTAATGTTAACATGCTGGTTGCATTATTATACTATAGTTTTGCTAGATGTCAGCACTGGGGGGAAGCTGGACAAATGGTACAAGGGATTTCCCTGTATTATTTCTTACAACTGCACATGAAACTACAATTATCTCAATAAAATGCCTAATTGAAAGAAAGGAGGTGGCTAGTGCAGGATGCAGCCACTGACTTGTCGGCTGAGGGAGCAAAGATGATAAAATGATTAAAAGTCAGAAACTTGGCCTTGGTGGGGGCATTAATAAAACAAGATTGGTTATGTGTTGGTGGCTGTAAAAGGTGGATGATCATTGATAAATACGTGGGGAATTTATTATATGATTCAGTTTCCTTTTATACATATTTTAATCTTTTCCATAATAAAAAGTTTAAACTGGTTATCTTTTTTGAATGGAATATTACTCAGCATTCAAAAAAGATAAACACATGCAATTTGCAGCAACATGGATGGCGCTGGAAGGGATCATGCTCAGTGAAATAAGCCAAAAAGAAAAAGAAAAATACCGGATGGTCTCACTCATAGCAGGAATCTAGAAAACTTAAATAAGGGACCAGGAAAATGAATATAAGAAAGTGAAAATCAAAATCAACAAAAAACTATGAACCAGAGACACTTTTTGGGGGGTGGGGGGCGGGAGGGGAGGGATTGGGGTCAGAATGGGGCATTTGCAATTGTATGGGGGAATATAAAAATAAAATTTATTATTTAAAAAAAAAATTAAAAAAAAATAAAACAAAAAAAAGAAAGGAACTTAGAGGGGACCTGCTCTGAATGGAACTTAGACCAGTAGAGAGGGACCACCAGACTGCTAAAGGGGGGAGGGCAAAATGAAACCGGTTCATCAAATGTTGGGGAAACTTCAAGGTGGATTTATTTGTTCTGTATGAGAGCAGCGTCTGGGGTGCTGCTTGCAGGAGCTGGAAGCAAACAGGCCTGAGCAGGCCCACCTCTCCTCCAGCCTGACAGTCTCCCTCTAGCACCCCCTAGCGGCAGAACCTACCAGAACAGTTGGCAAAACAATGTTGCAGAGCCCCAGGCCCTAGTTCACAAAGCAGAGCGTGGAAGGGTGGGTTTGGAGCCCAGAGACAATAACTTAATAACTGAATCAGTTCCCAAAAGTCACAGGTCTTCGCCTTAGTGTTGGAAAGGCTTAGTATCTTAAAATATTTTTATTTTGAGAACGTTTAACATAAGAGCTATCCTTTTAACAAGTGTTAAGTGTACAATACGTCATTGCAGGTACAAGGTTGTACAGCAGATCCCTAAAGCTTACTCCTCTAACTTGACTGAAACTTTATGCCCATTGATTTAACAACTCCCCATTTCCCCTGACCCAGCCCCTGGGAACCATCATTCCAGTCTTTGATTTTTTAAACTGGATTAATTAATTAATTAAAAAATATTTATTTATTAATTTATACAAGCACTGGGTACAGTCAGAAGCGCAGGAGGGTGAGAGGATTCACCAGAGCCAGAGCAGGGAACAGAACAGGCTGACTGTCGAAGTGCACTGCTGAGGGGAGCAGCAGGCGGCAGCAGAGGTCTGCGCGCCATGTGGGACGCTCTCTCAGTGGCCGGAGTTGCAGAGGCTGTGGGCAGCTTCGAAACCCAGCGCGTAACCTCTGCGCCACCGGGGAGGCCCTAAACTGGATTAATTTAGATACCTCATATAGGTAGAATCACTTAGTACTTGTCTTTCTGTGTTTTCCTGTGTCTTTCTTGGCTTATTTCACTTTAGCATCATGTCCATAAAGCCCATCCATGTCGTTGCCAAATGCTGCAATCAACACGGGAATGCTAATATTTCTTTGAAATCCTGATTCACATTTTTAAAATATGTATCCAGAAGCAGTGTTGCTGGATCATATAGTAGTCTTAGTTTTAATTTTTAAAGGAAACGCCATACTGTTTTCGGTAGCAGCTGCACCAATTTGCATTTCCACCAATAAATTACAATGGTTCTGATTTCTCCACCGCCTCAGTAACACTTGTTTTTGACTTTTAATAATAAGCATCTCACTGTCACTTTGATTTGCGTTTCCCTGAAGATTAGTGATAACGACCATCTTTTGCTATACCTATAGGTCATGTGTATGTCCTTTTTAATAAATGTCTGTTCAAGTTCTTAGCCCATTTTATCATTGGTTTATTACTACTTTTGTTATTGAGTTGTTTGAGTTCCTTAAATATTTTGGAGATTGACTCCCTATTAGGTATTAAGTTTGCAAGTATTTTCTTCCATCCCATAGGTTGCTTTTTCGTTCTGTCTCCTTTGCTATGTAGAAGCTTTCTAGTTTGATATAGTCTCATTTGTTCATTTTTCTTGCCTGTGCTTTTGGTGTCATATCCATGAAATCATCACCAAGTCCACTGTCATGAAGCAAAAGGATCATATGATTTCTTTTCTACTTCAACTATGGAATACCTTTCCTGAAGTCCTAAGTCCTTTTTTCCTGTTTATGGTCGGTCCCTTTCATCTTTTCTGGAAATTTCAGTTAGTTGGATCATAGAAATGGGACTTAGGGTCTGTCCTGTTTCAGCCTTCTTGGGTGTTTTCTATGATGTCAATCAACCAAGTAAAAGCCCATAGCCTGTCCAAAGACCAGGACCACTGCAATCACAAATGTCCAAATTCATTACTTAATCAGAGGATTGCTTGGGTTGAGTCTTTAAGCCTTTTCTTTTTTCTGTCTTAAAAAATTAAAAAAAAATTTTGTGAACTATGACAGTTCAAAATTATATTGTATAATTGTATAATATATAGTTCACTATAATACCCAGAAGAATGCACAGAAAAGATGTACAAGTCAATGAAGTTATCACAAAATGATTAGCCACTTATCCATCCTCTAGAAACCTCCATGCGCCCCAGGGCTCCTCCCAATCTCTAGCCCCTTCTACTTCCCTCCAGAGGTAAGCGCCTTCCTGACTATTAGGGTAATTACTTCCTAGCTCTTCTTAATAGTATGCCTCTCTGAGCTCCACAGAGTTTCTGGTTTTCAAAGTTTATATAAATGGAGTAATATTGTATGCACTGCTTTGTGCCTGGTTTTTATTTGACATTATACTTGTGAGATTTATCCATGTTGCTTTGTGTGGCTATAGTTTCTGCATTTTACTTACTATATAATTTTCTATTGTATGAATGAATTACAATTTATTTATTCATTCTATTGCTGGTGGACATTTGAATTTTCCCACCTTAGGGTTATTAGGAATAACGCTGTGATTAATATTCTTATATGTAGCTCTTGGTAAAATTCCCATTGGATATTTACCTAAAAGTGGGTAAATGGGATTTTCTTCTCAATTTTACTTGACAATGTTGAACCAATTGCCAATTTATATTTCCTTCCTGGGTATATGAATTCCCCATTGTTCCACATCTTTACGAACATTTTTACTATTGTCTGACACCAACAGTGTTGAGTGTAGAGTGTGATCTTGCATGTTAATATATATGTTCCTGGTTACTAATGAAGCTGAGAATATTTTCATATGTTTAAGGGCTGGTTAGAGATCGGCTTTTGTAAAGCATTGGTACATTTTCCATTGGGTTGTGAGTCTTAGTGATTTGGAGGAGACCAACCTTTGGATACTTACACTTTTTTTTTTTTTAATAGAGGCATGTTTTTATTTATTTATTTGTTTGCTTGTTTTTTGTTTATACATGCACTGGGTACAGTCAGAAGCGCGAGAGGGTGAGAGAAATCACCAGAGCCAGAGCAGGGAGCAGAGCAGGCAGAAGGACCGAAGTACACTGCTGAGGGGAGCAGCGGGCAGCAGGAGAGGTCTGCGCGCCATGTGGGACCCTCCTCCGGTGGCCGGGGAGCAGCCAGGGATCGAACCGGCGCCGCAGAGGCCACGGGCAGCTTCGCAACCCAGCGCTCTACTGCTGCGCCACCGGGGAGGCCCTGGATACTTACACATTTTGCAATATTTTCTCTCATCTGTGGCTTGCCTTTTCAACTTCCTCTTTTTTTACTTTAAAGATTTATTTTATTTATTTATGCATACAAGAGCTGGGGTGTAGGCCAGAGGTACGGGGAGTAAGAGGATTCACCAGAGACAAAGTGGGGAGCAGAACAGGCAGATCTATTGAAATACACTGCTGACAGGAGCAGCGGGTGAGTCAAGAGAGGTCGGTTGTGCCATGTGGGTTAGCTCCCTGGCCGGGGATCGAACTCAGGCTACCAAGGAGGGCCATCTTGGTGGTAGCTCTGAGACTTAATCCTGAGGCCACCAGGGAGGCCCTGAATTCATTCTTAAGATCCTGAATGATTAATCTTTCTTTATGGTTTGAGTTTTTGTGTTCTGTTTAAATTATCCTCTCCTACTCGACATCATGAGGATATTCTAGAGTACTATTTTGTAAAGTTTTATTGTTTTGCTTTTCATGTTTACAACCACATTGTGGCTAGAATTGTATGATATAAAGTAGGGACTCAAGATTATTTTTTTTCCGAATGTTTATCCAATTGTCTTCACATTATTTATTGAAATGACTGTCTTCACCACTGCACCGCTCTCTGCCTGTGTACAAATCTGCTGGGTCTATTTTCCGGGTTCTCTATTTTATTCCGTTGATCTATGCATCCATCTTCTGCTGATACCACACTATTTCACTCCCTGCAGCTTTGTAGAGGAAGTTCTCACACTGTCCTTTTCCTTAAAGCTTCTTTTGACAGTCCTAGTTCTTTGGAATTGCCATGTAGATCTTATAATTAATTTTTCAGCTTCCATCAACAAAAGAAAACAAAAAATTGTGGGGGATTTAGTCACATCGCCTCAAATCTATCATTTGGGGAGCAGTGACAACTCGACAGTGAGGTGCCTTCTCACTCAGGACTATTGTATTTCTTCCTTTATTTGGGTCTTCTTTAAAGGTTTTTTTTTTTTTTTTAAGGTTTTTGTGTCTTTTTTTTAAGATTTATTTATTTATTATACAAGCACTGGGTACAATCAGAAGCATGGGAGGGTGAGAGAATTCAGCAGAGCGGGGAGCAGAGCAGGCAGAAGGACCGAAGTACACTGCTGAGGGGAGCAGCGGGCGGCAGGAGAGGTCTGCGCGCCATGTGGGACCCTCCTCCGGTGGCCGGGGAGCAGCCGGGGATTGAACCAGCGCTGCAGAGGCTGCGGGCAGCTTTGCAACCCAGCGCTCAACCGCTGTGCCACCGGGGAGGCCCTTCTTTAAAGGTTTTCATGAATGTTTTAAAAACCGTATAGGTGGGCCTCCCCGTTGGCGCAGCGGTTGAGCGCTGGGTTGCGAGGCTGCCCGCAGTCTCTGTAGTGCCGGTTCGATCCCCGGCTGCTCCCCGGCCACTGGAGGAGGGTCCCACATGGCGCGCAGACCTCTCCTGCCGCCCGCTGCTCCCCTCAGCAGTGTACTTCGGTCCTTCTGCCTGTTCTGCTCCCTGCTCTGGCTCTGGTGAATTCTCTCACCCTCCCGCGCTTCTGACTGTACCCAGTGCTTGTATAAATAAATAAATAAATGATTGAATAAATAAATAAAATAAATAAATCTTTAAAAAAAATAAAAAAAATAAAAACCGCATAGGAGTCTTGTGAGTTTTATTGTTAGATTTATACCTAGGTGTTTGATATTGTTCAAATCTTGAATATCCCCACTAATTTTTCTGTCTGCTTGCCTATCATTACTGGGGGAGGTATGTTAAAACAACCCACTGTTAGACTGATTTGTCTGTTATTCCTTGCAGTTCTGCCAGTTTTTCCCCTTTACTTTGAGTCTAGGTTATTAGGTGATTACCAGTATAAAACCATTAGAGCTTTCTGGTAAACTGAACCTTTTTATCATGATGAAATGATCTCCAGTAATGCTTTTTGCCTGAAAGCCTATTTTCTCTGAAATTTATGTAATGACACCAATTTCTTTTGGTTTGTGTTTTCATTAATAGGTCTTTTCTGTCCTTTCATTTTAAACTTTTCTCTATCCTGTGCTTAAGATGTGTTTCTTAAAGCCTAGAGATTAAAAAAAAAAAAAACTTTAAATATAGCCTGGCCATACTTTTGATAAAAACATTTAGTCTATTTGTATCTAATTATATTAAAAATATATTTGGATTTACATCTACCTTTTTAGTTAAATGCCTTCAATTTGTTCCTCCTGTTCTAGAGTATCATTTCTCTTCTTTCTTGTTTTCTTTCTGATGGCTTTAGCATTTTTTATCATCCTACCTAGTGTTAGCTTGGATGTTATACACTCTTTTATTTTTCTTCCAGTGCTTATTCTAAATTTGCAAACTTGACTTACAAAAGTCTAATAATAATTAGTACTAACACCTGCTCCCTTGACAGTGTAAAGACCTCAAGACGTATTGACTCTACTTACCTCCTTCCCAATTTATCCGTCAGCGTTAGTATGTGCTGTAATTCTATGCATATTTAAAGCCAGCATGCATTATTGTTATTTGTTTGTGTAGCGTTATACATCTATTTCCCTGTCTCTCTTCATGTGCCTAGTTACTTCTTGTTGCTTGTCAGACATGGTATCTGCTAAATTACTTGTAGGAAATCTCTGAGGCCTCGGATGTTACCTTCTTCCAGAGGCGAATGACACTTTATTTTGTGAGGCGCCTCAGTCAAATGTCAAGGCTGGGGACCGTCCGCAGCTGAGCGGTTGATGTGAGGGTGCATCTACTGGTGGTTACCCTTCTAGGCGGCAAGTTTTCAGGGTTCCCCACTGAAAGTGAGGTTCACTAGCCCCTCCTCATTCTACCCTATATGTCTTGACCCCAATCCCATTCCCCCTGCCATTGAGAGGCTGCCAGAAGTGCTGCGTAGCCTCTGGGCTCCCCTCCCTGGAATGAGCAAATGGCCCTAGAAGAAAATGATCCGAAATGCTCACTCACCCCCTTGGGCATTGATTTTCTCCCAGATCCTGGCCTTATAATTCCTCACTAACTTGCTAGTTTGCTATTGTCCAAACATGTTTTCTAATACTTTGATCAGCTGTTTTAGTTGTTTGCAGTGACATAGCTTGCTCTTAGTGGAATGTGAAATCGCTTATTGAAACTTTAATTTTGAATTTTCCTGATTATTTGTGAGTTTCCAGAAAGACCATTCCGATTTTACCTTTTGAAAATTGCCTGTTCTTGCCCTTGCTCATTTTTTTCTTTCAAAATGTGAATTTTAGAAGTTCTTTGTAAATTGCGGATGCTAAGCCCTTGTTTGTTATGTGTCTCTAATGTCACCTCCAGGTCTGTGGCTTATCTTTGCACTTTATGTACGATGTCTTCTTTTTATTTGTTTAGTTTACATTTGCAAAGGGCGGGTTTATTAGGAAAAGGAGAAAGAAAAATAGGGGTACCTACGTGGTCCCAGGTGGGCAGGAGAGGTGCCGGCGCTGCTTTCTTTGCAAAGGGAAAATGTTGGTAAAAAGAAAACTGTTTCTATTGTCTTCTGTAAACAGATTGCTTTCATTTTTAATTTAAATTAGATCATATTTATCAATCCTTTTCTTTCATGACTTACACATTTTGGATTTTGTTTAAGAAATCCTTTCTTGGGCCTCCCCGGTGGCGCAACGGTTGAGCACTGGGTTGTGAAGCTGCCCGCAGCCTCTCCAGTGCCGGTTCGATCCCCCGCTGCTCCCCAGCCACAGAGGAGGGTCCCACATGGCGCGCAGACCTCTCCTGCGGCCCGCTGCTCCCCTCAGCAGTGTACTTCGGTCCTTCTGCCTGCTCTGCTCCCTGCTCTGGCTCTGGTGAATTCTCTCACCCTCCCGCGCTTCTGACTGTACCCAGTGCATGTATAAACAAAACAAACAAACAAACAAACAAACAAATAAATAAAACATGCCTCTATGAAATAAATAAATAAATAAAAATTAAAAAAAAAGAAATCCTTTCTTACCCCGAGGTCATAAAAATATTATATAGGTACATACAAGGCATGTTTATATGTATGTATGATGTATATTTACATATAACATTTTAAGTTTCACGGATTTGCTTTTCACAGGTCTCTTTGCTATCTAAAGTTTTATTTTTTATGTATGGTGAGGTAGAGGTCTAATTTTAATTTTGGCCATATGGATAGTCAATAAAATAGTCCACGATTTCACCACTGCACTGAAGTTCATGTCCATCACGCTCCACTTTTCACATGCTGGGGGCTGTTTGCACCTCTCCTGTTCCTCGGATCTGTTCGCCTCCCCCTGCGCACAGCCTTTATCACGCCGACTAAGCTCTGGACTACGTTTTATTTTCTGGTTGGGCAGTTCTTCCTTTAAGGTGTTTATTCTTTTTGACCTAGTGCAACTCTGCCATTGTCGTTTGTTTGGACAAATGATCCGGTAGCTCAGTGAGCTGAAGCTGACGGTTTGCGTTCTTGGGCAGAAATCCAAAGCCCTTATTAAGGAGTAAATTATTCTGACAATGTCCTGGCTTGGTATGAGGTGCCTCCTTTCCTGTGCTTTGCCACTGTAGGATCCTCTGGCCCCAGCCCTGTCTGCCCGGAGGAGCCTGCCCTCCCTCACAGCCTCCTCCTCAGGCTCTGGAGGAATCAGGGCCTGCTGGTGGCAGCCAGTCATGGGGCTGACGGTGTTGCCGGCAGAGCTCCCCAAGGGCTGCTGCGAGCACTGCCACACCGCCCTTTGTCTTCTGGGCCTAGCAGACAGTCCTCTGCAAAATACTCAGGTTTTTTACATTTACATTTAAATTTTATTTTATTTATTTATTTCCGTAAAGATTTATTTATGCATACAAGAGCTGGGTACAGGTCAAAGATATGGGGGGTGAGAGAATTCACTAGAGACAGAGTGGGGAACAGAACAGGCAGACTGATTGAAATACACTGCTGAGGGGAGCAGTGGGCGAGACAGGAGAGCTCTGCTGTGCCATGTGGGTTGCTCCCTGGCCGGCAGGGGATAGAACTTGTGCTGCAGAGGCGGCGGATGCTTCATAGTGCGGTGCTTAACCCCTTGTGCCACCAGGGAGGCCCAAAACACTCAGGTTTTGCTCAGGTTGATTCACTTTAAAGATTGTAGATTCCATCTACCTTAGCTTGACTAGAGCTGCACTCATCCTATATGTAATCATGTCTATAATAATGTAAACTACTGTGATAGAAGCCCCGCATCTGGGTTCCACTGTGATGGTCCGGGGCACCAGAGCATGTGCAGCAGCCAAAGCCACAGGGAGGGAGAATACACTTGCCTCTTGAACAACTCGGGGGTGGGGTGCCGATCCCAGTGCAGTGGAAAATTCTCATATAACTGTTGACTCCCCCAAAACGGAACTACACTTGTGTCTTGATATTCATGGGGGAGTGGTGGCAGGACCCCTTGGATACCAAAGTCTTCAGATGCTCAAGTCTGTGAGTGTGGAACTGTGGATGCAGAGGGTCAACTGCTACTCATTTTTATAACTCCCCATGGAGTAGGACCTGGTCAGTTCAAATCTACCTTGTTCAAGGCCAAGCGTATAGAGGGGCCCAAGTAAGTTCCCAGCAATCCTATGCCCTCACTTAATACTTGGGGCCCATCAACTGACGGGGGTGGGGGGGGCTAGTTTATCCAGAGAAAACTAAGCTTGGGAGGTACAGGGAAGGAAGGGTCTTGCCCTGCTACTACTCCATGCCTCCATGCTGCCCAGATGGGCGGGGTAGGGGCTAGCGAAGGGACAAGGGGCGGGTTGTTAGTGACAGACACTAACAATATATATATTAAAAAAATATATTACAAGTAAAATGGTAAAGAAAAACGTCATTTATCATCTTATATTCGTAAGACCACCAGTGTTGAATGCGGGGCTATTTCTGGCTGGACTCTTGGTCAGCTGACTGCGGCGGAGGCACCCTAAGGCACGCGTCACTCAGTGTCTGGAACATCAGAATAACTGCCAGTAAATGTCGCCAATTACTTTGTTATGTTTAGATTTTTTTATTAAAAGGGGCCAGAGATACACATTGTGTGAAAAATATGAACTTTTATTTTTATGGTTCTTGGTAACTCACTGTATAACTTGCAGTACTATGAGCAACGGTTTAAAACACCAATTTCATCAACACACGCGCACTTACTTAGAATATTATATTTAAAAAAATGCTAATAGGGCAATATGACACGTCAAGCCTTAAAAATTTTTTTAAAGAGTTTTTTTTTTTAAGATTTATTTATTTATTTATACAAGCACTGGGTACAGTCAGAAGCACGGGAGGGTGAGAGAATCCACCAGAGCCAGAGCAGGGAGCAGAACAGGCAGAAGTACCGAAGCACACTGCTAAGGGGAGCAGCGGGAGAATCAGGAAAGGTCTGCGCGCCCTGTGGGACCCTCCTCCGGTGGCCGGGGAGCAGCCGAGGATGGAACCGGCGCCGCAGAGGCTGCGGGCAGCTTCGCAACCCAGCGCTCAACTGCTGCGCCACCAGGGGAGGCCCTTAAAATTTTTTTTTAACTTGCATTTCCTTGATCATTGAGATATTTTTCACATGTTTGTTAACTATTCATGTCGTTTGACAGGTTAGTATCTTTCATCAGTTTATATATTTTCATTATGTAATAAATCTATTAACTGCAATAATATTTGCTGCAAAGTGTCTTTTTTGAGTTTGTGGTCTACAATCTTTCATATAAACTTGTTTTTATGGAATCAAATCTTTCAGTTGCTTTTTTCTTCTACATCAACTTAAAAAAGTTACCCTCTTAGAAGGTTTTACTGACTATTTAATTGTATTCTTTTTACTTTCTATTATCTAATTGCTATATTGAACTATGTCTGAAATTTGGTTTGGTGTTTGGGATCTTAACAGTTTTCATTTTGGAATAGATTCACATCTGAAAGGATCTCTCACCTCTCATTTACTCATTTCACCCTCAAATTTCCCTTAATTAAAAAAAAATCAGTTTATTCTTCTGGATGAACAGTCATTCTACAAAAGTCCAAAAAATTGTTTAGATTTTGGTTTGGTATTATGTTAAACCTACACATTAACTTGGAAAAAATTGATGTCATTAAGTATTTAGTTTTTCCCTCCAAGATGATTTCTGTTTATTCAAGTCTTATATCTCAATGCACCTTTGTCTTCTTTTATATACATTCCATGGATTTTATTGATTTTTAAAAACATGCTGCAATTGAAAATGGCACCCTTTTACCATTAAAATTTTCTAACTCTATTGGTAAGATATAAAAATGCTGTTGAGTTCTGTTTTTGGATCTGCTTTTTATTAACTTGACTGGCTGTCCAATTGTCCTCTTTGGCATTTTAAGTTCCACAGTGATATTATTAGTAAATATGGACAATTTTGTTTGACCTTTTCCAACGCTTATAGTCTTTGTTCTGAATGTGGCCAATGAATGCTTTAAAAACTATATTAAATAACTACAGAAGGAGGAGGATATGTTAAATAAGTCATGGCATAGTATGTTCAGCATGAACCCCTCACTGTTTTGAAAAGCACACATTATATATGATTATATATAATATGCATATTTGTCTATATTTGGATGGAAAATTACTGGGCTGACAGATACACAGAAGTGTTTATTGCAATTGTCTCTCAGTGGCAGAATTTGGTTGGACATTTACTTTTTGTTTCCTTATATTTTCTAGTCATTTGATGAAGATCATGTACTATTTAGGTCTTTTAAAAGACAGGGTGTGGTGTGGTCACATATATTTGAAGAGGTATGAACCTGTACTAAAACATAGTGTTGTAAACTGTTACCTCAAAACAAACAAAAAAAGATAATGGCAATTTTAATGCATTTATTGTGTCATTTTTAGGTGAGTTATGTAGGCTGTGCATTGAAATAGCTATTCTTTATCCACTAAAGATATTTTCTCACTTTTGAGAGTTTTTGTTTGTTCTTAAATTAGAACTGGATATTGAATGTTTTGCCAAGTGTTTTTCTGGCAGCTGTGAAGATGATCATATGGGTTTGCTTTTTTTGTAACTGAGGTATACTTTACATACAATAAAATGCACAGGTCTTAGGTGTTCAGTTCAATGTGTTTTGACAATCAGAAACACCCATGTGACCACCACTTCAAAGAAGAAATGGAACATTTCCGCTGCCAGAAAGTTCTAGAGGAAAGTCTGTGGGGAGCTGTTGATTTGTGTGGTTCAGCCTCCACACAGTCTGGATTCCCCCACCTCTGGCCTCAATTTAACATCTTGAGGTTGGGGTCACATGTGAGGGCCCTGGCAGGCTGTCCCTTCTCTAGCCATTCATCAGAACACTCTGGTGGGAGAAGGCAGCCAGATTCTCCACAGAGCAAGGGGCCATGATGTGGGGCAATGAAGCTGCCTTTCTTTGAAGTGGACAACAGCAGGAGCTGGAAGCTTTCAGTGATCTAGTCTGAGAACGCGTCTTTGGCAACACTGTTTCTGGGCACCTCTTCTGTGTTAAGATGGGGGAGGAACATGGGGAACAAGGGTGGTGGACACAGCATCATGGATGCTGCCATAACCATGGGATTTCCTCTGCAGACTCCATGTCTTATGTGCGCTTACTCCTTGGTAGTCAGACACCACCTTCTGGAGCTTTCTCTCATGAAGCAACCCTTCCCTTTGACCGGGTTGCTGGCTTGTGCTACCATATTGTCCTTTAGGGACTTGCTACCCTCGGGATATTCAAATTCACCGCCCTCAGTGCGCTTAACTCAAGGTCACTGTCTGCGACCCTGCACAGTCTTGTTGCATTCGTTTGTACAGATTCCCAGTTTCTGCTCAGCACTTCATGGAATGATACCTAGTGCCATTTACTCAGCATATCAAACTGGGAAAGGTAATGACATGTTTCCATTCATGGCTACCAGCTTCATATTGACATGTTGGGTGTGGTTTAAAAGCTACAAAGTGCAGGTAATCAGTTTAATGGTAGCATTGTGCTTTTGGTCCTTTATCCATCTAGGGTAAGGAGTCTGCAGTAAGGTGACACGGGATTCCCTGAAGAAAAAGATCAGGGGCTGAATTTCTCGTATCAAATGTAACCTAGACCCTCCTATGTATTTTGTGTGAAGTTTGAAGAACTTCACATGAAAGTGAAAGTTTTGAAAGGGTGAAGTTTACTTGAGTAGAATGCACAATCACTCCTTTTTTATGTCTCCCTAACATGGGTCTTAAAAGTGAGCCAATGAGCACTCAGGCTGGGGCTATTTCTGGGGACGTGTGTGTGGTTGGGCACATGCTGGTGTGAGTCTCTGAAGCCACTATGGCTCTTTGTGTGGGCAGTGCCTAGGCCGGGGCAGGGACTGGAGAGTGGAAAGTAGGTCATCCAGGCACGCGAGGTGTGCGTCCCCGACTCCAGGCAGAGACCAAAGCCAACCAGCCAATCCCACGGGCAGCGGGCGTCCTCCTGGGGGCTTTCTATGCAAACATCAAACAGGGGACACACACGCCACACTGGACGCCTACACTGCTCGGATCCATTTAGACTTCTATTTCTAGGTGATGGTCACAACTTGGATTCCCCCCCACCCTTTTTTTTTTTTTTTTAAAGCACAAGCTATTTTAAATCTGCATCCACATGCAGGCAGCTGAGCTCCAGCTGCTCTTGGGACACAGTCTATACCCGCCATGCTATAGACCAACACTCCCAGGGGGGCCCAGGTGCCAGGGGTGCGCTCCTCCCAGAGGGGTGGAAGCTGCCAGCTGCCCCAGCCTTCGTGGGGGAGGACTTCGGGGCCTGCTGCTGGAGAGGAGCTCCTCTCTTTAGACCTCTTGTGGTTTGTCCCCAAGCTGTTTGGCCTACAATCTGAGGAGACAACTGCCTTTTCGTGTTTTATACATTTTATTCATACATTTCTCCAACTTTGAAATGACAAAAGCCCAATTCTATGGTTTCCCATTACACAGCATCCTACAGGTATGTATATTCTACGAAGAATACTATGGAGTTTGTCTTCCTCCCCTGTCACACGAGAGATAACTGGTTAGGGTTCCATCGGCTTGTACTACTGGCAGTGCACCAGCGTTCTGGATGCTCTGGCGACAGGGCAAAGGGATCAGGGAGGGAGGGCGTGTGCTAAGGCATGTAAATAGATACACACAGAGAGAAAGAAAAGTGGGACATTTACAAAGAATCCGAACCTTTCCGATCCCTTCACCTCCTGGGTGTTGAAGGACACCTCCTGCACAAATGCTCTTGCACGCTAAGGCTTTGCTGTACCCTGCAAATACTTACAATTGGATACGGTGAGATTTACAACAACTGTTAACATCGCTCTCTTTTTATCACTGAGACAATACTTCAAAACCTTTTATAAAAAGGCAATTTATACATACAGAAAAAAGAACACATTGGCAAAACTTTATGCAAAACAACCCCAGAACTGAGTTTGAATGGCAATGCGCCTGCATGGCAATTAAACGAGATGCTGTGGTCTCAGCCCACGGAGCTGGTGTGACCCTCGCATCACTCACCCTGCCCGCTGCCCCTGCAGCTTCCCACCTGCCTGCGCGGGTGACCTTCCAGGAGACATCCAAGCCTGGAAATCAGTTCCCTCAACTCCTGTTCTCTCCAAAAAAAATTTAAAAAAAATAAAAAAAATAGGTGGGGCCACTCCTTCTAAGAGATCGCCCTTCCTCTTGTTCCAAAATGGCCACCCCCCTGACTCAGGCCTCTAATGGGTGAGCACACTGGCACGTTTCTTTGGTCACATGCCACACAGAATGGAGCTAACGCAAGTGGCAGTGAAATTCTGGGTTTCTGAGCGTACGTCAGTACGGAGTTGTGCTCGGGCCAGAAAAGGTTCCCTGTGTGGTGACAAAATCTCTTTCCATTTTCTTTTGCTCCGTCCATTTGCACAGGTTCAAGAGAGTTGATGGAGGGTCGGGTGAGAGAGGTGGTGAGAGCTGTGGCTTGTCTACCCCCCCGCCAAGAGCTAAGACTTGACAGTTCCTGCCTTAGAGATGGTGCGGCCGGCCCTCCGCCTCCTCCTCCCCTTGGTGGGCTGGGTTTGCCCATCTTTTGCAGCCCAAGAATGACAGAGAAAAGGCCAGACACAAGGGATGTGGACTGGTGAGCACACTCTTGCCCTCTTCTCCCACCTCCCGGGGGCGTGCTAGCAAAACTTCACTTGTTCCGTGGAAGACGTCCAGTAGCTCCACATTTAAGGCAAATTGCTAAGTCGCGTGGGCAAAGCCAATCAAGCATTAAAGCCTTATGGGCCCAGTCCTGTAACTGCTATCACCAAATGGAGAGGAAAGCCTTCCTTCTACGGGGGGGGGGGGGGGGGGGGAGAGTAAAAGTTCTACCAGAGGAAATGATTCATGATTCAAGCTTGTAGCCCTTCTGTAAGCTGCAGTGAAAAGCAAAATATTTTTCTAAGAGGAGAATTCATTAGTGGCATGGAACAAGAGCAAAGTGCTCAGGGCCCTTTAACACGCTGTCATCAGCCTCAGTTTCATAAGCCCTTGTAAAGAGGATGGAATTGGGAGGCTGCGTTCAGTTCTGGAAACAACAAACAACTCCCCCTCCCCGGAAAGCTCAGTTTGAGGATAGGAATGGAGGAGGAGGAAGAGGAGGAGGCTGGGGAAGGGGAGAGGAGAGGAGGGGAGGACATGGAGGAGGGAAAGGAGAGCGAGGAGGGGGAGGAAGAGGAGGAAGAAGAACGAGGACTGTAAGGGGAGTTGGGACTGTCCCTTGCGAGGGGCCTTCTCTTCCTGATGTGACAGCGCAGAAAGCGTTATAATCAAGAACTCGTTAACCAAGAAATGTTCTTGCTAGCTCTAGCAGCGTGCTCTCTTTCTCTTTGCCCCAAGTTAGGAGGCTAATATGAAATGAAGAAAAAGACATCCCATCAGTGGGGACACGAGGCACTGGGCCACCTGTCCTTAAGGGGCAGTGAACATAACGGGCATTTCCACCATCTGGTATCCCCGGGGGTGGTTCAACTGACTAACCTGTGTCAAGGAAAGAACTGGAAGTCTTAATGAACAGCTAACTACAAGCAACTTAAAAACAAACAAAAACCCTTCTCTGCAGTGATGAGATCAAAGGCTTTAAAAAGACCGTTGTAGTCCAGGCCCAACTGGCAGCCCCCGCAGTGTGAGCTAGAACTGGGCGTGGGAAGAGGAACGCTCGCGCATCCTTCACGCAGTGAGGGCTCTGAAACATCTTTAGCTATTCCGCCACCAATAGGATGTGCTCGAAAGATGTCTTCTGAGTGCAGAAAGCAAGAAGTAGGTCACCTGTTTTCTTTTCCTCTCTGAGCAAATGTTTTAAACCATCTCACCTGACAGGAGATACATGTAATTTTATTTTAAAAGGTTACCCTATTATTTTCTGGGACACTTCCAGATGAATTAAATAGAGCAATTTCCCTTTTTAGGGTTAAAAACAAATATGCTGCACAGGTAAGTACTGCCTTTTTAGAAAATCAGGACATTTCTTCTTAACAAATAACTCAAAATATAATAAACACACCCCCACTTTTATTGAGGGGAGGAGGGTGAGGAAGAACCCTTAGAATATGGCTCTTCAATTGACCAGTGATAAGATCTAATAATCTAATCATTCGCTCCGGTCTTTAAAAGGGAATAAATGGTTTTGCTGATGGAATGGAAGCAGTAAAGAAGCTTTTACCAATTTCCCCTGATTGCTTAGTGGCCAGTTGTAATATAGCAGTAGCAGCAGCAGCAGAAGAAGAAATGTATCGAAATTATTTTGAATTCAAAAATAAAAGTATTTTCTGCTAGGTCATAAAGACATTGCTTTAGAGAGGATATGAATTAGCAGAACGGAACTGATGACCTCTTTGAGAAGCCCGACAGAATGAGTTCTGGGTGCAGGAATTTCGCCATCCACGCAGCGACAAGAACAGTGCCTGCCTGTGTCCTCCCAGGACACAAATAGCAATAGAGAGGCCGAGCGCAACAGAGCCACTCGATTCTAGGGCCACGGACATTTAAACTGGCATTGCTTTTCCCCTCCACTTGATCCACCTCTGTTAACATAGCAGATGGCTTAAGATAACCATTGTCATCCTCTCGGGAGATTTGGTCTCAAGGGGCAAGTAGGGGTTGTGGGGGGTTTCTACCAGAGGGGGGGAGTTTCAGTTCGCCATGTGTTAGCTGTATTCTTTGTGCTTCACTGGAAAAGAGGTAGAGTGGGCGATTTCACACTGAGAAGAGCCCGGATTGTGGTTAGTACCATCACCGAATGACTGTCTGGTCTTGGCATAGGTTAGGTTTAAATCAACCCTAATATAGCCCTAAACAGCTCTCTGGGCTGCTCTCTCCATCCGGGTATCTCTAGTTGGTAATTCGGTCACCCTGCTGTGGGGTCCCAGCAGAGGCAGTTTGTGCAACGCCTTATCAGCAAGTTGCACTCATCTGGTCGCCGACAAAGGACAACATCAGAGAAAAAAAAATCAGCATCTTTTAATAAGAGTAGGTGGGAGGGGAGGGCAAAAACGTGAAGGGAATATACAAATGCCTTTTCTGTTTGGTCCTTCAAGAGGAGCTGTTCAGCTCAGAATGTACCCCGCATAGTATGCCAAGGCGCCAAGAGGCCATCTCACTGACAAGAAGCAGACATGATCACAGGTTAAGAGACCCACTCACACGCTGACACTCTAATGAGAAACCTTCCGCTGACCTCTGGCAAAGAGTTGGAAAACTCTAAGCCCGACATCTCCTGTACTGGAAGAATGTGACCTCATGGAAGGGTGATGAGATGATTAATGTCTTTAAAGCAACAAGGGAAGATGATTCTCCTGTGCCAAGGGATATAGCAAGAGGAAGGAGAAACCACAGGTGGCCTCCAGTACCTCAGGGGGGCCCTCGGCGCACTGACCTCTGGGAGCCAGATGTGGTCCGGGCTCTGCTCTGGCAGAGGATTTTGTTGTCTTGTCAACTGATAGTCACTTTTGGGCCTTCGAGGGTTCAATGGACATCTAATGGATTATAAAATCTAAAAGATTATTGGTTTGTAAACCTGAACAAATCTATAATGAAATGAAGGACCCAGAGGCATTTAATTATTGAACACATAAAAGGAAGTATATTTAAAAAAAAATTGGTCAAACTGTCCTGTTATCATTTTAAAGGAATTTACAGGGCTGTTATAGATTATCCTTTTGGAATAATTCAGTTTATAGCAAATGCCTAAACTGGTTTCTTCATTGCACAGTATATTCTCTTAAAATGGGTGCTTTAAAACAATTACATACATATTAAAAATCCTCATTTCTTTGCTTAATTAAAACGTTAATACTCTCAGACAACACAGATCTGAAATGGTGAAACCAGCAATTCCCCCTCCCACCTTACAACAAATTAAATTGAGACAAAATTACAAACACATCTCACTACATGATTATTATTAATAAAAATCAGTTTCTTTTTTTTTTTTTTATAAAGTTGCCCGAAATGCAAGGGATGTGCATAGGTTTACAACTTAGTCATATAGCATTTTATTCTTATTCCCCTGGGTGTGCCCCGTGAACGGAATGTACTTTGCTGTAGATTACAGATTGTTTTGTCCAACACAGACACACCGACAGCATAAACGCTCGCGACTGTCCACATGCATTAAGAGTCAAGACCCAACTTCAAATCTCTAAAAGGTTTACAGGGTGCTTCAAAGAGACAGTATCACATTATCTGGATGTTACATAAAGGACTTAAAAAAAAATAACTATTCTAAAAATAAGAGAGAAAAAAGGCCTTTAAAAATTTGTGACTGTTTTGTAATCACTAGACTGATTATTTCAAATAAATAAAGGAAAGAAAGATATTCCAATCCATAAAATCAGACTTTAAAAAGAATGTAGTGTTCCACCCCCAGTCAAGGTAACAGAATCATTGTTTATTATTATTAAAATAGATTATAGAAAGCAGCATCTATTTTGTGCAGTTTTTAGGGGCCTTGGAAATAAAAAGCTATGATTTCCAAAAATATAACATTCCAAAGGATTGAATAATACATACATTTAAAGATACATTTTATTAAAGTTTAGGAGAACTGATTAAAAAAGATACTGTCTCTTTAAATTAGTGTGTAATTGTTTTTCTCCTCCTATCTATTCGGACATGACAATAATTATAAATGTAGGTCACACTACAACTAGGTAGTCTCTAGGGACCATGACCTGCTGACACAAGGCCGATAACAAAGAGGCTTTTCCATGTATGAGGTGGCTCCCAGTTATGCATCAGATATCTGGGAAGAGGCCTAATAGACCCAAGAGACCGGGACCCACTGTGGGGCTGTGCACACGAGCTCAACGGCTTCCTCCAGATGTCTGATTGTCTCATCAATTTCATTGTTGATAATTGTGAGATCGAAGTAGTGTGCATATGTTCTCTGTAAGATATCGGACTCCTTCTGCAGACGCTGAAGAGATTCATCCTAAATGGTGATGGGGAGGAGGGAAGGGTGGGCATGGAGGAAGGAAAAGCAAAGGGAAGAGAAGAGTCAGCTGGATTCTCGCTCCTTTCACATTTCTGTTCGTCCCAGTGTCAGAAACAGTAAAGGCCAAACCTTGATGTGCTGCATCTGTCACGAGGCCTAGTCGGCTTCATGACAGAGGTGACACGGGTCTCCAGGGTGGCAGAGTTACAGAAATACTGTTTGCAACCGCCACGGCTCAACATGCAAGAGGGGGCCCCACGCCAAACTGCACAGACCAGAGAAAACAGACACTCCTCAGCAAACACATCGTCCCATCCAGGCCAGGCAGGCCCGCCCCAGGGTCAGCTGGGGACTGACAAGCAGAGCCTGAGCCCAGTCCCTGAGCCTAGTCCTCTGATCTCATTCCTCTAGCCCCGGTCTAAGCCATGCTCCCACTTGGCAGGAGGGCTTTGGTGGTCAAGGCAGAGCCCTTCATCTGTTCCCTTGGGTCTTCTGCATTTAGTTGCACCAGGCTCCAGGGCCTACTGCATTTGCACCAAGAAATCCCTGCCTCTGGACAACAAATTAAGATGTATTATTCCCTTTTCTACTTAGAGGTTCAATGTGTTCCAGGATTTCAATTACATATAAAGGCCTTCAGTCAATAGCAGTGGATGCCAGAAGCAAAAGCTTTTTGGGTGTTACAAATAATGGATGAAATAAGGCCATCTTCCAGATACAATGGCAGCTGGCATCAGATGAATCCCTTTAAATTGGCCTGCACTGGAAATCATCAGACAAATGGCACTGTTCATAAGTACTCATCTCTCTCTCTCTCTCTTATGGGAAAATAGTCTGAAGGAAAAGGAGCTACTAAACTCTAGGGAGGTTTGCTGTAGTAAAGGTCTCCCACTGCAAGTAACTCCCATTGCTTGCTACAGATTTTGAGAACACTTGCCAGGGTGAGCCCACAGGAGAAGGGGTTCATGGTCCTCAGTTTGTCATAAGAGTATATCGTGAACCATAGGATGGCAGGTCATTCAAGACAGGGGCCTCTTCAGGGTCACCAAAAAGTCTGCATCTTCAAATCTTGTTATGCTGAACTCCCAGTGGACAAGTTCAAATTTAAAACTAGGCAACTTTGAGTCAAAACTACCCCTTAAAAAAACCCAAAAAACAAACAAACAAACAAAAAAACTACCCCTTAACACTAGGTAGGTGAGCTACGTGTTGAGTATTAAATATATACAGATACAATTAAATACAGATACAGATACAGTTGTCTCTGTAGATACAATTAAATACAAATACAATTAAGTATTTGATTGGTATCTCCTCAACGAAAGCAGCAAACTTGTCCTGGGTGTCCTGTTGTCACTCAGTTCAGCACTTGGCATTGTGCCTTGTGCATAGTACATGCTTAATAAATGCTATTGCTGAAAGAATAAGCACTTGGCTGACTGATACTGGCCACTGCAGGATTCGATGCGTGTTGAATCTATAATCAAGAGACAGAGCATTTCCACTAGAAAATGGAGCCCCGATTACAGAGACAGATTTCAAGGGGGAAAAAAAATATGCAGGCCCTTCAGGACTTGGCAGCTGTGGCGACCTGTGCTAGCTTAGGATGCTTCCTCTTCCCTGAGGCCCATTTGTTATTTGCAAGAGCCCCTTGGTGACGAGCCTTGGCCTTGGGTGCAGCTCTCTAGAAGGAGAGCTGAAGAAAAGTAATGACACTTGATTGATTATAGCATGGCACCTCAGTGGGGAGGGACAGACACCAGAGTCATTGGGAATTCAAGCTCTCCTGTCGGGACACTAAGAAATAAGAGTGTCCTACCTGTTTTGTCATCTTCCACAGAAATTTCCAAGTAGGACATAGCAAGCTTTGGATGCAAGGTGTGAACTAGTATGGTGCTGATAAGACCTCAGTTAAGAATCACTTTCTAAGGTCACATCAACACACTTTCTGCTTACGCTTGAAAAGCATAGTATTTTCACTGTGGCTTTGCTTTACCATAAACACGATGCAAAAACCCCATTTTAGGAAACATGCATTTCCCCAAACACAGGAATGCTTTCTGCCAGTATGAGAAGGAAGCAATTCCAACCACGTCATTCTCTGGGATAGGGGAGATATTAGAATATATGATGCTGGGCTTCAAAAACCACTAGCAGAATTGGCGATTTGCTCAGAAAACTGGGCTGATGAAAACATTCAAGAAAATTTAAGGCTAAAAGTATCAAAGTTTAATGTCGTTCTCTTTACAGAAAAATAAAACTCCCTCTTATGGCTCTTAGAAGATGAAGCTATATTTGTCACTGTCTTCCTCCACAGCAGCTTGTCTGCATGCTTGATTTACACGTGAGCAGGCTTGAACTCAGTGAAAACAAAATGCCTTTATTCTAACAGCAAAAGCTAGGATTTGTGGGAACAAAATGTCTACATTTTAAATCTATAAAGACACAAGGCTGTACTTCATCACCTCCTAGCTGGTACTTACAGGCAGTTTTCTGCACCATTTTGGCAGCTAAGGAAAATTAGTAAAAGGGTAGGAAAACAGGCAAAAAACAAAAACAAAGCAAAATGATAATTCAAGAAAAATACATGGCAACCAAAGGATAGGAGGTAAGCACAGTGTGGAGTTTCAAACACGTTTGTGCATTAAATAAGATGTCAACGCAGAATTTACAAAGGAAAATACCTTTTGCAAATAAAATGACAAAAAAATCATGATGGGAAATGAGAGCAACATAGAAATCTGAATATTTAATCTTTCTGAAAAGGTACAGAGAGTGAGAATTCTCAAACCTTGGCTTGACTGTCATAAGCTTGGGCTTCCAAACTAGTATTTACTGAGCAGAGCTGAGAGCCCTCTGGTGGTTTCTAGACCCCACAGCAGTATCGGACTTCAGGATGACATAATGAATATCCCTAGGCAGATAAGCACCAGGCACCCACCAGACATGTAACTCTCTTATCCGGGCAGCAATAGAAGGCCTTCTAAGTCAGCCTAGTACAAGCTGAGGCAGCCAGCTCTGGCAGGCACCAACTCTGTGGCAGCTGCTGACTTAAGTTGCCCTGATAGGGTACAGAGCTTATTTCTAGGTTTGGAAGTCTCCAGGGGCCCAGATAGAAATTCAAATTGGGATCCAGTTCAGAGGCTGCCTAGGGGACCCTGGGAAGCCTGGCCAGAGTCATGGATTTCTTACAGCTAGCTGTCTTCTGGGCAGCGCAATCCTTGGTCCAGAGCTGGGCCTGGGGGCTGCCATGTCTCAGCAAGGGCCCTGTCTGGAGAGGGGTGGGCTGGCAGCCCTGGAGGGTGGGAGGCGCTTGGGAAGCCTTGTCCCCAGAGGTGGGGGAGTTTCCTTCACAAGTAACATATGGATAAAAGACCTCTTGAATATGCCTAATGATTCTGATTACAGAAGAGCCACACCTCTCTATGTGGCTTAATTCCTAAAACTGAAGCTCTGGAAATCTTAATGGGCAGCATTAAGAACAAAGCAGAGCTTCATTTTGTTATCTTAATGAGATGGGGCCTTGCTCTTAAAAGTACAACACAAATGGATGCTTACCATGGGGTGTGCTTAATTGGGGGAAAATGGAGTGATTCTTACCTCATTTAAACCTGGAGTAATAGTTGGTGCAGCAATAAAAACGACAAAAGGAGCAAACTCTGCAGTCCTCAGGACCTTCAGTGCCTGCGAAAAAGAAAAAAGAGAAAGACTTAAAAGAAGAGATCACTAACACAACTTCTAAATGAGTGTATAAAAATGACACAACTGAAAAAAGCCCTTGGCTCAAATTTTTGGCAAGGCATTCTTAAATCTACCAGCTTTATAAATAACATTTCTTTTCTTCTGAAGGACAGACAATAGCCATCAGCAAATAAAGGTTGACAAACTGGACATTTTTCTTATGAATCTCATAAACCAATCTGATTTACTTTTCTTCAGAAAAGTTAACACTGATTATGTCAGTTAATGTTCTTTTAAACCTGGTTATTCATTGTGGCCTGAATGTTAATTCATAGGGAATGCATTTTGGGGTCGACTTGGGCCAGCAGGCTGGTTGTACGACTGATCTACAGCCCGTTGCACATTTTAAATTTCAAATCACTAACAAGGAGAGCAAAACCTGGCCACTGTCAATGTGAAGGCTGCATTCATACTTCCATAGGACTTTTGAGTTGCCCCAATGAAAGGCCTCTGAGGGACTCACAGGGAAGGGAGATCTTGCCCAGCATTGAAGGAGAAGCTATAACGGAGCTGTGTGGCTGTGGGCAAAGGCGACATTCAAGGGAACTGAGGCTGCTTTAAGTTCCTTCCAGGCATCAGAAATCTCTAACCGGGCAAGCCACTAGTTTGCATCGACATACTGCAAAGCTGACATCTGATGCTCAGGAGGTGATGCTGCTTGAGGCATTACTGTCTCATCTCCTTCCCTGTGGGGACCATGCCACTCCTAGGGGTTACACCTCCCCTCCACACAACAAAACCCAAATATACACACATAATTCACAAGTGCCTGACATGTAACTAATTCATATGTGAAGAAAGGGGTAAATATCTTACTGTCCTTTATACAAGAATTCAATGCGTCATTTAAGTCTGTTACCCCATAGTTTATTTTCTAAATGATCTTTCAATGTTTGCTTAGCTCTGTTCCTATTTCTCTTTCTTTTGTCTGGTTTACTATGGTGGCAATTAGACTGGTTGCTTTTCCTCCAGCTTTGCTGTGTTTCAGTCCACACTAAAATGATCTTTCAAAAATGCAAATCCCATGTGTCACCCTCCCTCCCTGCACCAAACCTTTCAACAGTTTCCTCTTGGCCTCAGCATAAATGTCATGTCTTGCCCTCATGAGCTGGCCTGTGCTTACCTGTCAGCCTCTCTCTCTGCCCCTTCCCTGCCAGGGACCAGTTGGACTACTCTTATTTCCAGAAAGGACCAGGTTCTCTCTGGCTTCCTGGCCTTTTCTTATCATTTCCTCTGCTTGGACCCTCTATCTTCTCATCGCCATTCCCACTGCCCTCTCCCCCTCTTAAATTGACGTAAACTTGCATTTTAACATTACAAGTTGCAGGTTGAGTGATCCTTCAGCACTAAGTGCAGATGTCCTTGGAAAGGCCTTTGTGAGCTCTGAGCCGAGGTCAGGCGCCCCTCCCGTGTACACCCACAGCACCCATCACACTGGAAACACAGGTGCCTGCAGGGGTTGCTCACATTGTACATTCTTCTCCCTCATGCCTGATATGGCACCTAGCATAAACTGTCTTTGTGATAAAATGAAAAAGCAAAAGCAGCGCATATAACTAGTATACAACCCATCCTGCCTTTTGAGGCAGGTTGGACTCGCAGTCATTATGCCCTCTCGGCTGAGGGGAATCTCCTGGTCTCTGTGAATATACAGGGACATTAAGAGGCAGGCTGGATAAAGGTGTTGACTTTCTTGTTTAGAGCAAGGTCCACTTTCACTAGGATTGTGTTTCCGAATTTCAGTTTCACAGAATTTCCTTGTGGGTTAAGGGAGCCTGGCTCAGTTTTACTGTCCATCAAAGTGCTTTAATAAAGTCACAGGCTCAGATTCCCCTTGTGACAAAGCTCTTCGAGCCTGGATATCTTCATTTTTGAGAGAGAAAGCTGGCAATTTCTTTGCCAGTCTTCTTAGGACTGAAGAGTTAAGCAAGGAACAAACATCATGAAAAAGTCCATCTACAGCTCAATTGAGCTTAACAGGGATGTTCACGTAGAAATGTCCTTTTTGTCAATATTATCTTGGGCCATTTTTCTGTCCTTCCTGTGTTCATAAATCAAGTGAATACAGGGTCTATAGAGACATAAGGTTTCCTTTTCACCCTAACATCCACCCACAGCTAGCTTCTGAGCAACTGAGGTGGGGAAAAAATCCTACGCGTAGTTCCTACCCCTGCTTCCATCCCTGAAGCTACTACTCCAATGCCAGATGGAAGTCCCCACAGTGCTGAATGGAACCCACAGATGAAGGTGAGAATGACACCTCAGGCGTGAAATGGTCTTTTCTCTGCTCAGTGACCCCAGCCCGATAGCCACCCAAATCCTTGGAATAGTTTAAGTTCTAGACTGCTATGTCATTTTACAACACCAAAAAACCCACTGCTTGGAAAACATTAACTCTCTGCAGATCAGTCTTCCCTATGGTGCACACACGCCCTTGGTCTTTAACTATAAAGGCACGAAGGTCGCTCTGCACTTACTGCATAATGCTGTCAATTAAGACTGTGCTCAGCACACTTCCCAAGGTCTCTAATGTGTCTAAAAATCAGGTTATAGTCCTTTAGCAATTAATTCCAAGGAAAGAACGGGTTATACTCCTATTAGATAAGAATTATGTGATCCACGACATTTCCCTTTTTGTCCTGGTGCCAGCAAGTTCAGAGTCAAACTTAATGTTTTTTATAGTCACAAGAGTAATCTCTGTGGTTAGCATATTTACTGCATTTTCAAAAATTATAAGATGGCTCAAATTCTGATGAAGCTTTCTTGTCTAGTGGCTCTCAGATCTTCAGCAGAGTCACCACACATTTTCTCAGTTGCTTGTAAAGATTTCTGTTTACAAACTGAGATCTCAAACTGGGCCTCAAGTGGGTGCCAGTTCTTGGGTGCAGTCTTAACTTGCCCGAAGCGCAGAGTCACTCAGGAAATGGAGTACCTTCACAAGGCTTCCCCTACTCTTAATCCATTAATAGGTAACTTTAAGATGACCTCTAAGCCCTCTTCCCTTCTGAATTAAGATGAGACACAAATTTGTTAAGATTTACAGGCATACATCTCTTTCTGAATCCAAGAAAGGAGAGAGAGTCTAGAAAGATCATTGAAAATATGTTGGCTTCAGAAGGCCAAAATAACATATCGCTCACCTATGAGCTCAGGTTACCTCCCTCAAGGAATAAAAGATCATTTGATCAAGGATCTAAGATATAGATATCTTTAAGACTTATCCTTTTTTTTTTTTTTTGAACTAAAAAGTATATAAGGGAAAGCAGCTGAATCATTTTGTACAAAAACTTGAGGGTTTAAGGAAGAGTACAGTGACTGCAGAAGCAGTTAGAAGAGCACTAACCGATTTCACAAAGCAGCCCTGGTTCAGGAGCTGACTCTTGCTTCGAAGTACAGACTCCAGGTAACATTGCAGCTACCCCTGGATGGCTGTTCCCTCTGTAGGCAACAGCAAAGCCACAAATATTCTGCTACTGCTAACTTTGTAATGCAATAAATGTATCAATTGAATAAAATTAAAAATCTAAAACTGGTACAGTAAGTTTGGATTACACACAGAGTTATTACAGGCAGCTTCAGGACCATAGATTATTTTCTGAGTCATGGCCTTAGTTCCATGAGAAATAATTTCTATAGTTTTTCCCAGATTTGGGTATCTTGTGATTTTTCTAAATGTGAAAACAAAAGACAAAGATTTAAATTGGACTGTTACATACAGGATGGACCAGCTTGAGGATCCTTAGGGATCCTTAGGGCTAACTCTTCTAGGATGAGGGTACAGTGGAAGTTCGTTATTGTAAACAAATCCCAAGCCCAAAACCGTTTAAAGTCAAACTTCATTTTCAATTGGCTGTAAAACCTTGGTCAAGTCATGATTATGTTAGCCTTGTTTTTTTCATCTATCAAAATGGACACTGATATCTCCTATTTCAGGATTACGAGGATTACAAGGTAAGGAGTACTAATGCTTGGCAAAATAGGAACACAACCGATTACTATTATTTTAAAAGAAGCCAGATTATTTATTTTCTTCTAGTTTGATGTTTTTACCATGGTCCTTGGGGTTTAAAGTCGGATCACAGAATTTTATAGTACTAGTAGACAGGTGTTTAATTTGACCTGTCTAAAAATAAATGAAGATGGGAGAAAGTATTAAACTTGAACTGAATGAGCTGAACACCAGTGTTTAAGTGGTCTTTCCACAGTCCACGCATAGAGAAAGTGATGTCAGCAGTGGTAGAAATGAGAGGATTTTAAAAATGCTACATGGTACTTCGGCCATTATGGGCAGTTTTTGATATATGTGGGAGATGGAATTCATCCACACCAGTTTGTCTTCTTATCTGTACACTTAGCTCCTGACACAGTGCTTGGACTGCAGTGAGTGCTTAAAACAGAATCAAACCGTCTGTGAGCTATAGTACCTAACAAGCTGGGAGAGGACAGCCTCCCTGGAGAAATGAGGTTCTGCCTGACAGCAAGTTGGTCATTGCCACAGGCATCCTGAAGCAGGATGCGGGCCTTGCCTAGCCTGGGGAGACAGTGGGCTGAAGGCAGAGAAGTCCAAGGGCGAAGCCCAGTTGGTGCGGACCCTGTGGGGACATCTGCAGCTGTACTGCTGGGCACACAGTCAGTGTGAGAGCAGAACTAGGCATGGGCACCCCGGGCAAGAGAGCCTGGGACCAGAGTGGTCGACCAGACCAACAAGAGGAGCAGGGCCTGGGTGACCGCTGACTCCAGGGCCATGGCCCGAAGAGGCTCAGGTGGAGAACAGGATGTCTGTGGCCTGCCCTCAAGACAGACGGCCCTGAGAGGTCAGAGTTCTGAGAGGTGGGCACAGAAAGCAGGGCAGAAGATGCAGTGAGCTCATCCAGCAGTCAGGGGAGCAGGGAAGGTGCCCAGCCCGGGGCCAGGGGGCGCTCTGGTGCCCAGTGCCACATGGAAAAGTGACTGCTGTGGATGTCCTGATAAGGCCGAGAGAAGTGCCTCCCACTCAGCAGTGCAGAGCAATGCATGACTGGGAAGGGCGAGGGCACAGGGAGAGCTGGTGCTAGGGGAGGAGAGGCGGCAGCAGCAGCAATGGTGGCGGTGGGTGGCAGTGGCAGCGGCGGCAGCAGCAGGGAAGGCAGAAAGCCCTGAAAGTGAACTTGGGTAATGCAGAGGGGGTCTGAGGAGCCCTGCAGCCAGCATACTGCTAGAGACATTACTACCAGCAGAAAACGACGTTCAGGTGAAGACCAGTGTGGAACCCAAGGAGAGGATGTCGAAGACCAGGACCAGGATTGAGACTTTGCCTCTAGCCACCCCTGGCCAGAAGATTTTTCCAATCCCTAGTAAGGAGGGATTAGCAGTTAAACAAAAATCAATCTGCGTTACACATCATATATTTACTTCTACACAGGTCCAAATTAATTGTTAAGTAAACTGTATAGTATTCACCCTACTGCTGCTCTCCTCCCCAGCCTCTTCACCAGGCTTTTTGTGGATTCCAAAGTTCCAAGTTTGAGAACCCCATCCGATGCTGTGCAATGTATCTGAATGGGTGAACCCCCCGGCCATGATGTTAGGCTCTTAGAGCCCAGTCACTGAGCCGTCAAGTCCCAGGACACACAGACCCTGGACATGCAGGTTCTGTCCTCAACTTGGGGATGGCTAGGGGACCAAGTCTCACATGGTGGCCCTTGAACAGCAATTCTCCCTGCCTGGGCTGGCGAGGTAAGCCTCCTGATAAAACAGCCTGCTCGAGGGGGGCCAGCCTACCATTTCAGCAGGTGTATGCTGAGTCTACTTAGAAGTGACAGGGGCTTTGTGGCACTGATCAGTCTGAGAAACGGCAGGCCTGGAGTCACAAGGGCACCCAAATCTCTCCTGAAATTTGCCCCCATGTCTACAACTCCCCAATACTGCCTACTTCTGCTTATTTTGTCCTCAGAGATGAAAAAAGTGCTTGTGAACACTTTTGTGAGTTAAAGCCTTTGGTTTTCTCTTTTTCAAGTTTAGTAATTTCTATTTCTTCCAGCACAGAACTTATTTACAAATCATCTCATCATCGCTGCATCTGGTTCTCTTCAAGTTCTCCCTATCTCTCTCCTCCTAGGTTTTGCTCAGGGTTAGGCACTGTCCTCAATAAAGAGGACACTGTGCTCAGAGGCTGGGAACCACCCCAGTCTCCATCCCTACTCCATCTGACACCTCCTGGCTTGTTTTCATAAGCCTAGTGCTATTTCAGACCCAAGCCCAGGATCAGCGTTTCTTGCTGGTGATTAACATAAGATGCTGGCAGAGGCTCTGACAGTCCAGCGTGAACTGTACTGAGAGAGGAAAGGTGACTGTTGTGATAACAAAGTGCCAGTCTCATCCTGAGGTCAGATTATGGTAGGATTTACAGCGGGCACAGACCCAATCAGGTACTTTATCAAGCCTTTGAATATAATAAATCTCATAAGAGAATGATCTCTGGTTAATTACAGCATGTGCACTGAGTTCAATCATAAGTCAATTTGCATTCTAGACCGTTAACCCAGTATGCCTTCACTACTGACACTCTCTTGTAATTTATTAAATTGTTATGTGACTCCGTGCCATTCTGATGGCATTTCTGTGCTCAGAACCTGAGCTTAGCATGCAGGCAGGACGATGGGGCCTGGGGGGTGGCAGCGCATTACCTGAGGTTCCACATCCAGTATTGCGATCAGTCCCTGCTCATGGATCTTCCGGATGGTCTCCAGTTTTGTCCCATACATTGCATCCTCGTGGCTGCCATACTCCAAGTACTCATTATTAGAGATGTCTTGCATCATTTGGTCATGGGATACAAAGTAATAATTCTTTCCATTTTCTTCATCTTTCTTTGGAGGTCTGGTTGTATCTGTAAAGTCACATGTCAAAAGAGGTTTTAAAAGCTGAGCTTATGACCTTGCACTCCAATGGATCTTTCCAAACCTAATCTCTATTTAAAAGCTTGATATTCTTTAGTATATGTCCCATGCCCTGTTTCCAATCCCAGTAGCTTTGTAGAATTAAATTTCAGATATCATTTTTATCTGTGTGACATCAGACCCCACAGCGAGTTAGCTGTTTGGTTTGATGATTCTTTCAGTGTTTAGATGAGATGTATTTCATCCCTACAGGAGAAAGATACTAAATGATTCAATATTAACATAACTCATTGCATGTCTTAATGCAGTTAGGTCTTAAGCAGAAGGAAGAAAGAATTTAAAAAATGAAAAACCACACCTGGCTATTTACATTTAAATACAGATTAAATAAAATTAAAATTTCAGTTCCTCAGTTTCACTAGTCATATTTCAAGGGCTCAGTAGGTACTGGACCAGACAACCCAGATATTAAAAGTTGTCATCAGAGAAAGTTTTATTGGCAAGGGCTGGTTTATAGCATCTTGCAAAAGGACAATGTTAGAATATAGCAAAAGGCACACCATATTGAAAACACAATGACCTTAGCCAGACATGGCCATAATAGTTCAGGAAGACCTAAACCAGGAGTTGGTAAGCTACCGTCAAAGGACCAAATACAGCCTGCTGTCTAATTTTGTAAAAAATAGTTTTATTGGGACACAGCCAGGCCCATTTGTCTACTCAAGTGGTCTATGGCTGCTTTCATGCTACAATGGCAGAACTGAGTGGCTGTGACAGAGACCCTATGGTCTTCAAAGTCTCAGGTGTTTACTGTCTTATAGACAAGATGTGCTGATTCTCGACCTAAGTGAGTGTGTACTAAAATACCTGCCAAAAAGCCCTAGTTCTGTGGACACTAATAGGGAGGGCCAATATTCTGCAAAACATACTTTAGGAAATCTTTTTTTAGGCAAGTCAGGAACTTTGCTTTTAATCTTCCCCCATTTATTTTCTTTTTCTTTCTTCCTTCCCCCTGGCTTTTTCATTCTTTTCTTTCCCTCTCTTTCTTTTGATATTCTTCCTTCCTTTCAATTTCCTTCTTCCTCCCTTGCTTCTCTTTTCACAAGCAAGGACAAATTTATGCTATTCTTTGAATTTCCCCTCTCCAACTAGACGATTAGAATTACCAAGTGCCTGTGGATAGCAAAGTGTGAATTTAAACAAGAGGAACCCTTTCTCTAGGCACCTCAAAAGCTGGAGAAGGGGCAAATTATTTTGATGCTGTTCTATTTTTCAATCATTTCATTAGTTGAACACATGTTATATAAGCATGTAGGGTCAAATAATTCAGAGAGCAGCATGAGTGAAGTCTGTAACAGCATACTTTAAAACCAGTCTAGTTCATTGGCCTTTTTAGTAACAGGGAAGTTCAAGTGTTACATGATCAGGAAAAAACCGTCAGCTAAACTTACTGTACTCGTGATCTAGACATAAGGAGAATTAAAAATACATATTTCTAAGTGTTTTACTAGAAAGCCCCAGTGGCATCAATTGAAATGAGATTTCATGAATTTCCTTTTTTGGTGTAAACCAGACAGATTTGGGGATGAGGGTGGTCTTATGAAGCTTTACAGCTCTCTGGTCCATAAAGAAAACAGTACGTGTGTTAACATGGCTTCAGGAGGCGTTGAAAGGTCTTGCTGGGTAGAGCCATTGTTCACATTTTCTCCTGTTGCTCCTAAAACTCAACTTCCTTTAGCTCTTCCCACCTTGAACAAAACTCTGTTGAAAGCTTTGGGGTACAAATTTTAAACTTTGGAATAATCATCATAGTAAAATGATAGGTAGGATGGCTACTAATTTATCCAGTATCTACTGAGTATTTCACATGATCTCAAATCCCCTCTACAACTCTGGAATTACTTCATTTTACAGTTGAGGAAATGAAGATGAGAAGAGGTTAAGAAAAAGGGTACAGAATATAAGGCAATAAAAATATCACAGATTTAAAATTCTTTTTGATAAATAACTGATAGTACATTGGTATTTAAATATGATAAAAGTCAACAATTAGGTATTTATTATTGAAAACATTGTCATATCAAAGAAAATATTGTCCTATCAAATACTGTGTCATACCCAATCGATAAAACCAATTTTTAAAAGAATAACTCATCTGGGGAATATTTATAACATACTGTTGAAATAATTAGATTACAACAGAATGAAGGAACCCAATTTTGTTAAAGAAAATACCCAACAAATAAGTATGCGCACACACAACATATGTTTACACAAAAAGAAGCTTGGAAGGTGGGTCCCCCTGGTGGTGCAAGGGGTTGAACACAGCACTTTGAAGTGGCCCACAGCCTCTGCAGCACGAGTTCGATCCCCGGCCGGCCAGGGAGCTACCCATATGGCTCAGCAGACCTCTCCTGTCTCGCCTGCTGCTCCCCTCAACAGTGTATTTTGGTAGATCTGCCTGTTTTGTTCCCCACTCTGTCTCTGGTGAATCCTCTCACCCCCCACTCCTTTAACCTCTACCCCAGTTCTTGTATGCATAAATAAATAAATCTTTTTTTAAAAAAAGAAGCCTGGAAGGGTATACAACAAAACATTTATAGAGCTATTATTGGGGGGGGGGAGTAGGATTATTTGCTTATTTTCTTTTTTGATTTCCCAAATTTGCTACAAAGAACAGTTACTACTTATGTAATCAGAAAAACTGTAGATTACAATATTTAAAAAGTACTAGAAAAATATACTTAAAAAGAGTGAGATATTCATTGCTTACGTGGAATAGGGTACGCAAACCGATCTGGGTGCTTTGTGATGAGGGTGTTTTTTATGTGTCTTCTGCCAACACCATGTGCACCTATGTCATTTTTTGAAAAGAAAGTTAAAGACACAGTTGTAAATAATACTCGCAAAATGTTTTGAAGATGAGAATAAGAAAGCCATTTATACAATCAAACTTACCTAATAAGACTAGTGTTTTCCTTTTGAATGCTGGCAGTTTTACTACTTCTTCATATGTAACAAGATCTAATTGATCAAACACTAAAATGTAAAGATTTAGAAGAAAGGTAAATATATGGAAGGAATATTTTATATATGTAGATTACAATTTTGCTGGTAAAACTAAACTTATAGTAAAACCACATCTTACAAAAATATGGATCCAACTTATATAGCTTCATGTAATTTAAGTCATATAACTTTTACATATAACATGTAAATTAAGTCATATAACCTCTAAGGAGAAAACTTAATTTTTAAGCCCATGAAAATGCACTTTAGAACCAGGAACATAGAAAGATTATGTTTAGCACATGCATAAAAGTATACAATTCTAAAAAGATCTGCATATTTTTCATGCAGTATCCAACAAATCATATGAATTCATTTGAAACCACATGCTGTTCATAATTTTGCAATTCTAAGAAATCAGCAATACTAAAAAGAAAAACTCTACAGACAGTGATCAACATGAATATAGCATGAATGCAACTAAAGTTCACCAAGAGAGAGGCCAGCTAGATTTTTTCAGAGATGGATGAGGGATGCATGAGAAGCTGGTCTTTTTTTAACAGAGCTGCTAAAGGTAGCATGCTAGATTCTTTCAAAGTCAAGTTCTGTCACTATGATTTCACATTTTGAAATAAGCACCTCGCAAGTTTTATTGTAACCCAGCTATCCATTTGATGGAAAGTTTTGGGGATAAAAGTAGGAGAACATGCTTCTTGGGGGTCCAAACTTTGTCAGCCTGTGTGCAATAACTCAGGATGGACAGATGGGAAGTGGCATGAAGCTGAGTCTAAACTTGGAAACCTTTGCAAAAGGGGAGTTCTCTAATAATTACAGACTGAGGAAAAAATACTTTAAAATATATATACTTTTGGAAACCTGCCTCTTGACAAAACTATTACAAAAAGTTTCTTGAGTGGATAATCATTCTTGTTGAAGTTCAAGGTGGTCCAATTCTTACATACATTTGAAAATTCTTGCAAGAAAGCTAACATCATGCATACGTTTCCTGTATTTTTTTTTTTTTTTGGGCGTGGTAATACCCAAATACCAGGTATACACTGAAATTTATTTTTAAGAGAATATTGAATATGCTCTGGATTTTAGCGGGGTTGAAATAAAATGAATGAAATTGATTCCATGGTATAATAAAGGAATCTGGTATATTTTCAGTCAATTATTAAGAGAAGCCTCTGGAAAACAAGATAGTGAAATGCTTTTGAGTATCAGCTCAGTCCTTAACATTTATGATCTTCCCAGTAGCAAAGAACCTCAAAATGCAAAATAGGATACCTTGGAATGTAACCGATCAAAAACAAACAAACAAACAAACAAACAAAAAGAATCATTCTCAAAATGTAAAAAAAAAAGCAATATGTTAAAATAAGGGTTAGTGCATGTTAATGGGTATTTGTGCATTTGTTTTCTTTTGATAATTTGATCCCATAAAGGTTGACTAAAAGTTTTCAAAGTAAACTATCTTGCAACAGCCAAAAACCCAGAAATGTTTTCTGTGTTTAGAATGGCAGACTCACAAAATCAAGATGAACAAGAGGTTCTCTGTGAGGCAGAGCTAGTTAGTCATGCTGTGGTGTAATGGAGTGATGAGGGTTGCAAGAATAAAAGCAGGAGTGCTATGGCATTGGTTTTTATTTCTATTGCCTTTTTATTTCCATGAAGGAAAACCTGCTTATGAAAGAGGTGCATCAACAAGCCGATAAATTTTAATATATATAAAACTAATCAAACATCTCACAAAAAAAGCAAGATGATGATGAACAAGCTTTCTGAATGATATACACAACCCTCTCCCACTACAGTGCCTTAACTCTAATCCTACTGAATTAAGACTTTTCATTTTTTAAAAACATGTAAGAATGAGTTAGCTATCAACAACCATCACAAACAAATGAACAGATATGTTACACATCAATGTGTTAACCACATATGAGTAGCATGAAGAGGTTACTCTGGTCTAAATGAAATCACCACATGGTCATAGGATTGAGAAATAATAAAAAAGGTATCTTAAAGTAAGACATAAAAAGAATATGAGGAGACTACTTAAAGACTGAACTTTTTAAGGTTTTAAGTTGTTTGTTGATTTAAAAAAAAGGACTTAATGAAAGGAAACAGTCGAAACCAAGAGGCATAGTCACTTAACAGGTTACTTACATGCACAGAAGCCATTGGGAGTAAGACAGCATGAAAAATGTACAGGGGTCATTGAAATATGGCTTTTAATATATTAGTAAAATAAAAGTATAATATGCACAAAAGAAATTTTACCATGCAATATTCTAAACACAAGGCAAATAAATCACATAAGAAACAAACTCATTTCAATAAAATTTCAACAATATATCCTTATACAAAAGCCAGTGGATTTTATATGCTAGCATATGCATAGAAATTTCATCTGGGAATAGTTACAAGAAGTCTCTTTTTTATAGACTGTAGGTATGGTAGCTTTTTCCTTTACATTTGATACCTTCCTGTATTTGAAATTTCTAATTAAGTGTACCTATTATTTTTTTTTAATGGCAAAAGGGCAGTGCAATTATAGGTCACTTTTGTTGTCTTTAGAGTTCTCTGTATTATAGAAAAAAGTAATAGCTTTTTAAAGTCAACAATACTAATTTGTGGCATTAACATAACTTAAACACACTTATGAATGGTATTACAGAAATTGTCTATGTTCATATGTATGTATGCCAATAGGGTTTCTCAGGATATTTAAATGCAACTGCTTAGGGTGCTAACGTTAACTTGATCTTAAAATGCCTGTGAGGTCCTAGGGTGGAGGAATCTCAATGCCTCAAGAATACATAGTTCTTCTAGCAGCATTGCATCAAAATATGTGGCTAAAAACCTTTTGTGCATCGTGGAAAATATATTTACTGTAAACACTATACAAACCATAATCAAATCTATTCCCAAGGCTTCAGAAACAATGTCTGGCATAGCTTGCTCATGTTATTGTGATTGACTGGTACGCTACTCAATATTTCATACTTTTAAGTATTTACATAACTACTTTCCAGTTGAATCATTTCCATTAGAAAACAAAACTTTAGCACGGATACCTTGTATCAGCTACAAATATATTCAAATACTATAAAACCTCCAATTAGAAAAAACATCATACTCTAGTACTGCAGTGGTCAGGCAGCTAATGAGTTTGAAAGAAGTAGGCTAAGTAAAAGAATGGAATGGTGAGGATGATGGACCATAGAGGACGTGTGTCCATCTAAAAGGAACATTGCCAGTCCAGAGTTGCTAGGGAGAAAGTGGGTCTCGTGTTACCACATTCTCTGTTCTTTCAAGGAAAGCTAGAAACCTATTATGTTAAATATCTTATTTTCAAATGTGACAACTGATTAAATTATTTTAAACACTGTGTATGTATGGGGGATTGTTTATGGGTCATAGTCAGCTGATTGCCATCCTATAATATGAGATGCAGGAGGCAATGCGGTTTGAATAGAATTCTGCTTGACCTAGACATGTGGAATTTCTGTTGACAAAAATAGAAATAAGTAATTCTGCTGTGATTCCCATCAGTTCTAGATATCAAAAGTTCCCATTCCTCACTTTTATTCTAAATATAACAACTTCAAAGTTTGATGATAAAATTGGGATCTTGGGCCTCCCTGGTCTTGCAGAGGTTGAGTGCTGGGCTGCGAAGCTGCCCTCAACTCTGCAGTGCCGGCTGCCGGCGAGGGTCCCACATGGCGCACAGACCTCTCCTGCCGCGCCCGCTGCTCCCTTCAGCAGTGTACTTCGTCAGTCTGCCTGTTCTGCTCCCCGCTCTGGCTCTGGTGAATTCTCTCACCCTCCTGTGCTTCTGACTGTACCCAGTGCTTGTATAAATAAATAAATCTTTAAAAAAAATAAAATTTGGATCTTGCCATCATCTATCTATCTACCTATACATACATACATACATACATACGTACATATATATGCTGAATTCTCAAAGATATGACATAGGAAAAAATGTGATCCTTATTTTAGTTTACTAAGTACTATAGGATGATCCTCTATTGTATTTTGCAATGAACTTCTGAAAGGGCCAGAAAAATCTTTAGAAATATAGTTTGATGTGGCCCATGAGCCCATTTGGCTAGTCCCTGGTATTAAAGAATATATTTCAAAGTTCTGAAAGCATCTGCCTTACCAGTGGAGTATTTATTTCTCTTTTAGAGTAATTCTTTATATAGGCAATGCTGCATATGAGAATGAGTGTTCATCATAGCTAAAAGGAGAATGGCTGATGAAATACTTCTCTTTCTGACAATTTCATCTCATGAAAAATAAATATACGCACTAAGCAAATGGTTCTTCTGGATTTTATAATGAACATAATGGAGGAGTTGGTTGGTGAAGGGGAAGAAATCTGAAGAGATGGTGACAGAAAGGCCTTGACAAGCAGTACATTTAAGAAAATCCAGGAAAAAGGCTGGGCATCTCCTGATCAGGAAAACTAATTAGAGTTGATGAGTGATGACCTTATGGGGGAAGGCACCCTAAGAGTGACATTCTGAGTAGACAATCACAGAAAAGCCTAAATACAAGTTCTACAAAGAAACTTGAAGGGTGTCCCTGGTGGCCTAGGGGTTAAGTATCAGCTCTATCACTGCTATGGCCTGAGTTCCATCCCCAGCAAGGGAGCTAAGCCACCTCAGGCACCTCTCCTGTCTTGCCCGCTGCTCCTCTTAGCAGTGTATTTCAGTAGATTTGCCTGTTCTGCTCCCCACACTGTCTCTAAATCCTCTCATCCCAGCTCCCCTGCACCTCTGGCCTACACCCCATTTCTTCTACACAAAAATAAAAAAGAAAATAAAAAAGAAAGAAACTTGGGCCTCCCCTGGTGGAGCAGGTGGTTGAGCGCAGCGCTGTGAAACTGTATGCAGCCTCTGCAGCGCAGGTTCAATTCCTGGCCAGCCGGCTAGGGTCCCACATGGTGCGGCAGACTTTCCTGTTGCTCCCGCTGCTCCCCTCAGCAGTGTATTTCGTCAGTCTGCCTGTTCTTTTCCCTGCTCTGTCTCTGGTGAATCCTCTCACCCTCCCATGCATCTGGCCTGTACCCCTCTCTTCCATCCCTAAGAGGTTCTTGCCTTCTATGTCAAGGATGATACTCCCTAAACTTGATAGGCAATGCTGCACAGAGCTGAAGTTTGTGATAAGGGATAGTAAAATAGTACTTGGCTTCCGATTGGTTGGTGGTGGATGGTGACTGGACATTTGGCTGTGGGAGTGGGGTGATATATACAGTTGCTGAGGTGAGAAACTGTGCACATGAAATCCATGCAGTGTTGTAAACTAATGTTACCTCAATAAAGAGTACTTGGCTTCACAAAATAATACCCATTTGTCATGCCCAGTGATCAAAGAATTTGAAAAGATACCCATGATTGAATAACCTGATTCCCTTGTTTTGAGGCCAACAGGAACCAAGCAATTTGTCCAAGTTACAGTCAGATGGGCTAATTCCTGGCCTATTTCTAGTCGCCTGTTAAACTTAACAGGTATATTTGTGAACTACTGTGCACCACCTGTGATGAATCAGAGAGAAAATGAACAATAGAAGATCAGTGATGCCCCATAGGTAAAAATATGGAAAAAGTACTGTCAACTCTCTGAACAGTTTTTAAAATCTGTTCTATGGGAATAGCAATGTCTACTCCGGCATTCCCAAGGTCATATGACCAGGTAAGTTAGGTTAAGTCTAGATTAACACCTACCTAGATCTAGTGAGTCCTAAACCAATTGTCTTAACCATAAAATTTTGTTGTTTCCAATATTAATGTTAGAGTGTAATGTTTAATTAGCCTTACGAAACTGTGAAGTTCATATTTATTTCTGAATAAATTAGTTTTGCTTGCCCAAAAAAAGGGGAGGATGAAATTCATTGATTGCCAGATAAGATGCTGATTCTTTGACAAAATTCTTAAGTGAATGATTCAGCTGATATCTTTGTCGGAGAGATTCTAATTTTTTTCAATCAATTGGCTTATTTTTCATCAGAGCTGAATTAAAGAATATTGGCAGTTTGACTACTCTTGTCTACATGCTCTCCATTGGCAGACTATAAAGCTAATGATGAAATTATCAGTCACTTCTTTTTTTTAGGTTTAAATTAATTTCTATTCCTTCTCTATATATAATTTAAAATTATTGTAAAAATTATAAGGTGATCTACCTATCCATCTATCTATCCATCTACCCATGTTAACACATCTTATGAGTCTGTTAGAAGGTGATGGAAATAAAAGTGACTTATGGAGAACTTGGCAATAACCACTGACATTTCGTGTTGAACAACATTCTGTGATACTACAGTGAATTTCTTCAAATATTAACTGCTTGAGCATTTAAAATTAATAGTCGCTAAAATATATTTAAGTAATCTGCTTTAAATATTTCTTCCTTTTATAAAATAAAAAAGTGCCATTAATCAGACTGGTGCTCTGTAGTTGTATATAATCAGTAAAGATAGTTACATTTTATTGGAAATAAAAATGTGGTACACTGCAGCTAACGAGAAAGGGAAGACTTTTAACCCATGTGTCTACTCACATTCATTCCACATTATACAGTATTTCAAAATGTTTATACTTTTTTTACTATACTATATTTATTTGTATTATGAGCTTACATTATCTGTTTACAAGCTGCATCTTCTGTCATATATCAGTATTTTCTTACATGATACAAAACACTGTAGATGTTATATGTACTACTATACTAGACATCAAAAATGAAAAGATAATGGGAAAAATAAATTTATATTTACAGGCATCACAATTTATGTTTTGATAACAAAGCAGCAGTAATATGATTGCTTCAGACAGCCTAAACTATACACTAATGAATGAATCATTGTAAAATTTTTGCAGCATACAGTATTACAGCCCTATTCATACAATTCATGATATACCTGACATTTTTTTCAGTATTTCTATGCTACGTTTGTGTTTTTCAAATTATCACAAAACAAAATGTTTATACTTTTAACTCTGATTAAAAGATGGTCAATTCAGATTTTCGAAATAAATTTTCCGAGTGAATGCTAATAACACATATTGTACTATGGAAAAAATGCATTTCATATGTGTTAAGCAAAGACTGTCAAATTGGGTATGCATGATTACATTCACTTCATTCTCTCTTTTTTTTTGGCTACATATTTGATTTTTGAAATTATTTCTGAAACCTTGGGAATTTTCTTGTGCCAACGTGGGGGCTTTCAATTCCTTAGAAAAGTTCTTTATAAAAGAAGTGATATATTAAGCAGCTCTTGAAAAGAAATAAATCCCACTTTGCATATCACTATTTTCTTTAAGTTACACATTGAAAAAAGAATGATCTGGGAGTTCTGAGAATTCTACTGCAATGACAGATCATTCTTTTTTTGGTATTTACTTCAGTTTTTAGCAAAACGAGCAAATACTTTGATTTAAATTGACTGCAAGCTTCCGTATAGACAAACATACTATGAATTGAAGACCAAGATAATGGTCTTGGTTTTTTGGGAGCCAGGGAATTCTGGGAGGAAGAAGTAGCTCCAGAAACCAACCAAGCCAAGTTAGTATTCAGTGTTATTTGTGCTCTTTCAACAATCCCCAAACTACAGCTTTCTATTAAGAACACACATTTACCTTAGAAATGTGTCACAGGAGCATGTGGGAGGACGGGAGAGGAGCCAGGAGCCAGAGTATTTGCCCAAGACCAATCTCAGCAAGGAGACAAGAATCCTAGAGACTGAGCAAAATCCCAAACTCTCTTTTTTCAGGAAAGAACTTAATGTACTGGATTCTTTTAGTTACAGAGAATACTATTTTCAAATAGTATTTTCCTCTTATAAAGGATAGTTGCAAGATCTGGCAAATAAACAGCATAATAATCGAAAGGGGTTTCTTAAAGCTTTTGCAAGCTGATGCAGCTCCCATATGGTAAAATTTTTGGATAGAGAACTCTGAAGAATAAATTGAGACATTACATCTATTTTGCCCTTTGAGATGGTTAACCCGCTTTGGTAACTGTTGTACTTTTCCCTACCTGCATTGTGCTTTGCCAAATATTTATCTTTGTACTGCTTCTTTTTCTTGCCAAACCAAGTACAGCTGGCCTGCTGCTCCTGTTTGGTCTTCTCCATGGCAATGCAAGCTACTCGCCTAGCACACAAAGAAAGAAACAACAAAAGTATAGTTTTATGTTGATTAAAGAGAAGAAACATTCATTTGAAGAGTTTATATGAACCCACTTCCCACAAACTTCAAATCAGTCGGATAAAGGTTGTTCATTGTCTTTCATGACAATTTCTTAGAAAAGTTTTAAAAATATAGGCTTATAATAAAATGACATTGTATTCTCTGAGCATACATGATCTGATAAAACAGCTGAGAAACTTAAACATATAGTCATGACATATCGTGGAAGGAACATGGGATTTTGAGTTGAGATGGGCCTGGTTTGAATCCTCACTCCTAAGCTTTCTTTAATCGACTTAGTGTTAAGTGTTTTCCTAGGAAACTTACATGTAATAACTCATTTAGTCTTTCTAACAACACGTGGAATTGTGCCACCACTTTACAGATGAGAGGGGCATTGAGGATTAAAGTTAAGCAATTTGCCTCAAGTCACACTGCTAATAAGGAGAGTGAAGAGAGTCTGGCACCGGAGCCCATGCTCTTAGCCAGTGCATTCTATTGGCAAGTTCCCTAACTTCTCCATGCTTCTTGGATTGCTGCTGTAAAGGATTAGAACAAAAAAATGCAAATAATGTCCCTTGCACAGTGCAAAGCACACAGTAGATGTCTCATAAAGGATACTATTACTATATGGTAATTCTAGCCGAAAAGAGAAAAAGTATACTATGATGAAATCCACAGAATTATAATCAGAAAATTCAAATTTTGTTCCACTGGATTATAATATTCAGCCTTGGCAACACATACACAACTGCTGTAAAAAGTTGCTCTCTTAGTTTTAGTCTAAGCAAATACTTGCCTTACAGGATATTACCATAGAATGTTTTGCTTACTTAATGATTTTCTTGTGGGCCAGCCAGGGGGGTCCCTGAGTGACTGACATATAAGGAATCCAAAATCACTATCGGAATGCCATTCAATGTTATTGAAAACAAGTGATTTTTCAAGGAAGTTGTAATGGCTTATATTGCCAGCAACAGTTTTATGAGTAACTATTGTTCTACTTCCTCGCCAAATCTTGGTATTAATCAGCTTTATTTTAGCTATAATGGTGGGCAAGTGATAGAATAACAATATGTTTTTAGTGTGCATCTCACTGATTACTGTGAGCACCTTTTTATATGTCTACATGGCTAGTTGTCAACTTGGCCCCTTTCCTGTCCAGTTGTCTTTTTCTCATTGATTTGCAGGAATTTTTTATATGGTCTGGATATTAGACCTATTAGTAATATGTCTTGCAGATATCTTCTTCCACTTTGTCACTTGCCCTTTTACTCTTCTTATGATAACTTTTGATGAACCTAATTTCTCAGTTCTAATTTAGTCAAATTTATAAGCATTGTTTTTTTATGGTAAGAACTATCAATATTTCATCAGTTCTTGTAACAGGGTGGTCCCCAGGGAAAGGAGAGATTGCAGGTTCCCTGTCCCACCCAAGAAAGGAATGGAGCAGAGCAGGGAGGAGGAGAAGTTGCAGAAGAGACCAGAGGAAAGAAAGATGGTAGAGAGCAATAAGGAGACCTGGAGGAGGCACTTGGAGCAGAGAGATGTGAAGAAGCTGCATTTGTTTCTTGGCCTTGGACCAGCGACTTGGGGACATGGAAGGAGAAACCTGAACCAGATGTGTGTGGGAGACCGCTGGGAGGTTAACAATGGCAGCGTTTATCTTGATTTGGTTTTGCTTTTTCCTTCCAGACTTGTCTGGCCCCTTCTCCCCCTTTCCTATGGGTCCACACCAGAAAGTGCCTTAGACTTGTGGCAAGCTTTTGGGCCTCAGTGGCTGTGATTCGGACCAAGCCCGTTTGGCTGGGCATTTACCCATGGGGGTGAGTAACTTACGGTGCTTGATTTGGAAACTATATTCCCCTTTTCTTCTCTTTATTGGGCATTAATTGCATTCCAGTTCCTGTCCATTAAAGGTCTTAAGCACTAGAGTATGTTTTGTGTTGATGCAGTGGATGGCAGAACCTATTTAGAGCAGGCAGGTTTGGGGGGTCTGGGATGCCTCTGCCTGGTAACATTTTGACATAGGTATAGCCAAGAAACCATCACTACAATCAAGAAAAATAAATTTTCATCACCACAGGAATCTCCTTATGCTCCTCTGTAATCTCTTCCTCACTCTCCCATCCCCAGACAGCCACTATCACTATAGATTTGTTTTGCATTTTCAGGAATTACATATAAATGGAATCATATAGTATAGTCTTTTTGCCTGACTACTTCCATGCAGCATAATGACTTTGGTTTCATCCATTTTATTGTGTGTGTATCAATAGTTTATTCCTCTTTATTGCTTCAATAGCATCCCATTGTATGGATATGCAATAATTCCTGTGCCAGGGAGCTAACCCACCCATATGACACAGCAGACCCCTCCTATCTTGCCTGCTGCTCCCCTTAGCAGTGATTTTCAGTAGATCCACCTATCCTGTTCCCCACCCTGTCTCTGGAGAAACCTCTCACCCCTACCCCCACACCTCTGGCCTACACTCCAGTTCTTGTATGCATAAAAATAACAATAAATCTTTGAAAAAACAAACAAAAACCTCTCTCCTAATTCCAATATATGAAGTGGGCTTGGGCTTGTTTCTGCTATCATTTTGCTCGGGTTTTATTCTGTCAGGTCTTGCTATTTTCCTTGTATATCTGGTTTATTCTGACTTGCTGGTTACTGCCCTTGAATTTTTTTTAAAGATTTATTTATTGATGCATACAAGAGCTGGGGTACAGGCCAGAGGTGTGGGGGGTGAGGGGATCCACCAGAGACAGAGTGGGGAACAGAACAGGCAGATTGACCGAAGTACACTGCTGAGGGGAGCAGTGGGAAAGTCAGGAGAGGTCTGCGGCCCCATGTGGGTTGTTCCCGGGCTGGCTGGGAATAGAACTAGTACTGCAGTGGCTGCAGATTGCTTCATAGGTTGTGTCTTAATCCTTGCACCACCAGAGGGGCCCTGAATTTTTTTATTTTGTGGGAGGTAGGAGGAACTCCAGGATGAGGCTTAGTAAAAGAGTATTATTCTTCAGAGACTTCTTTTTTGCTTATACCAGATATCTGGAACTATTAGTAAAAAGGAATCCTCAAATCAAATGTCTGGCTGGAGACTCATTGGCTGCCCCAGGCTATGTTCATCTGTATGCAACTATATTCAAGGTGGGTCAGAGGCCACAGTTTTTTCAGAAGGAGACTTGCTTTCCCTTTACTCTTATCTTTTGCTTTGCTTAGTAACAAGGGAGCCTTCTGTGCAGTCCCTTGGTGTTGGAGTAAGGGCATACTTACCTGTTTGTTCTTAACCTGAGCTTATGGTACAGTCTTAACAATGTGGGGAGGGGTTTCTAACCGACAATCCTACTTGTATTGATTTAGGTCTTAACCTTGGTCCTCTGGCATAGAAGTGTTCAGTAACAGAAATGTTCTGGCAAAAAGGACCAATTTGGCACTGCAATATTTTCTTTATCACACTTATGAATGATTTCCATAGAAAAATTGATCACTGAGTTCCCCAAAACCTTTTTCACAATGAAGAGCCTTGAAAATGCAGTACTTCTTGGGCCTCCTTGCTGGCGCAAAGGGTTAAGTGCAGCACTGTGAAGCTATCCACAGCCTCTGCAGTATGAGTTTGATTCCCGGCCGGCCAGGAAGCTACCCACATGGTGCAGCAGACCTCTCCTGTCTCACCCGCAGCTCCCCTCAGCAGTGTGTTTCAGTCAATCTGCCTGTTCTGTTTCTCACTCTGTCTCTGGTGAATCCTCTCACCCCCTGCACCCCAGTTCTTGTATGCATAAATAAAAAAATCTTTTAAAAAATCCTCTTACTGAAAAATATAAGAAGTACTGCATTTTTAAAAAAGATTTATTAATTTATGCATACAAGAACTGGGTTACAGGCCAGAGGTGTGTGTGTGTGGGGATTCGCCAGAGACAGAGTGGGGAACAGAACAGGCAGATAGGCTGAAACACACTGCTAAGAGGAGTAGCGGGCAAGACAGGAGAGGTCTGCTGGGCCATGTGGGTCAGCTCCCTGACTGGGGATCGAACTCGTGCTGCAGTGGCTGCGGATAGCTTCATAGGTTGCATCTTAAGCCCTTGCGCCACCAGGGAGGCCCTTCAGTAGGAGAATTTAATTAAATGACCTAATTCACCATTACAGGAAACAAGAAGCAGATCTGCTTTTTCCATTGTCATTTCACAGGATTCCTCCAGAGGACTGAGTTCTAGGTATCAGTGAAATACTATGTAGATGATTTGAGTAGAGAGAAGAGGCTGGGAATCTACATAATTGTTTTCAATAAATGCTCATATTCAAGAGCAAAATTCAAACACATTTTGTATGATGTAAATATCAGTAACAATATAATGACATCATCATCACAAACAATTTAGAAATCACTTTCCTCCTACTTATGTTTAACCCATTTTGTGACAATGAAAGACAATGCCAGACAGGAGACGGCTACTTCCTCTATCTGGGCCTACATTTCCGCATGTAAAATGATGGCATCTGAGGTCCTTATTAGCTGTAACATTCTAAATTCAAGAATGTTCTGGGCCTCCCCTGGTGGCGCAGTGGTTGAGTGCTGGGCTGCGAAGCTGCCCGCAGCCTCTGCAGCGCCGCTTCGATCCCCGGCCCCCGGCAAAGGTCCCACATGGCGCACAGACCCCTCCTGCCACGCCTGCTGCTCCCCTCAGCAGTGTACTTCGTCAGTCTGCCTGTTCTGCTCTCCGCTCTGGCTCTGGTGAATTCTTTCACCCTCCAGCGCGCTTCTGACTACCCAGTGCTTGTATAAATAAATACAGCTTTATTTTTCTTTAAGATTTATTTATTTATTTATACAAGCACTGGGTATAGTCAGAAGCGCAGGCGGGTGAGAGAATTCACCAGAGCCAGAGCGGGGAACACAGCAGGCAGAAGGACCAAAGTACACTGCTGAGGGGAGCAGCGGGCGGCAGGAGAGGTCTGCGCGCCATGTGGGACCCTCGCCGGTGGCTGGGGATCGAACCAGCGCTGCAGAGGCTGCGGGCAGCTTCGCAGCCCAGCGCTCAACTGCTGCGCCACCAGGGAGGCCCATAAATAAATCTTATAAAAAAAAAAGAATGTTTTTGGGAAATATGGGATAGATGAAAGAGGAAATCACGTGAGAGATTAGTTGAAAAATCCCTTTACCTTGTGAGGAAAATGGGTGAAAAAATCAGCTATAATTGTCCATGGACTCAATATCTTTGGTCTTTTAGCTAGGTTTAAGTATTTTGAGATGAACTCTCAACAATACCTAATAGCTATTTATTTGTCAAATGAAACAAAACTCAAAAATAAGGTTATCTCTTTTGCAGTAGACTTCTGATGTATTACCAAAGTATTGACAAAGGTAAAACCATCAACATTTTTCAAAAAATAGTTCTACTAAAGCAAATTGTAACAATAATGGCAGAAATAGATTTTACCAAAATATTTACTAATCGTGATTCTTAAAGTATCTAAAGGTTGACTGATTTTTAACCTCTTTTCACAACATAAACTTTTTTTTTTTTTTTTTTGGTGGGACCCTCGCCATTGGCCAGGGAACGAACCAGTGCTGCAGAGGCTGTGGGCAGCAGCCCAGCGCTCAACCGCTGCGCCACCAGGGGAGGCCCACAACATAAACTTTCTAACAGAATGCATTTTAAAGAACTGGCAAGGTAAGGAACAGGGCTTCTGATTGCTTTTGCTCCTAACAGTGAAACACATTTTATCTTCAACTATGCTGAGTGACACTAAATCATGACATTTGAATTTTTCTCTGGTAGTGGAGAGGAACAGGGGTGATGAGATCAAGTGGAAGGGGGAAGAGAGGTTACATTAAAAAAATGCAGTTCTAAAAAGACACAGCATACAGGAGTGGAGGGCTCTGCTAAGAGACAGCGTGAGAACTGAGGCTAGTCCTTCAGCTTCTCTCTGGACTCTCCTTTCCTTACATGTGAAAAGAAGACCTGACTCTGTAAGTAGGAGCTCACTAGATGCTGAGAACTTAGAATTCCTGGATGATGAATTTGAACTCTGTTTGGCTAGTAGAATAAGGAATATATCTGACAGATTTTATGACATTAAACAATAATATACAATTGAAAAATGGATTGACAGAGCTACATGTTTACTATAAAACAAGTAACAAAATAACAAAACAAAACAAAACAAAAAAAACCAAAAACAAAAACATACCATTCCTGAAGTTCAGGAGAAGGAATGAGACCTGCAGTTCCATTTTTGGAGTTTTCCAGTTTACCCTGCCACCAATTGTGATCATCCTTACTAATAATCTGGATAATGTCACCAACTCTGAATCGAATGCCAGCTTCTTTGCAGGGGATGAGGTCATCCTTGGCTGGATCATATTCAAATTGTGCTCTTACATAGATCTATAAAACAGGAGTTTGTAAGAAAGGATGCCATGGTGTTGTGAAAGAAAACAGTTAGCTCTAACCTAATAACCACACAGCAACACTTACGATACAAATAGGACATTAGATGGTGAAAGCAAAAATGATGCATGGAAATACAACACAAAAACTGCTATCACTACCTTTGATACGGGTTCAGATCTGTACTACTTTTATTTGGAGGAGACACTTAAGATACTTAATAAAAATAAAGACTTAGTTTCTGCTTCTACTATTACAGAATAGACCTATAGTTACAGAGAAGTAGGCTTACCATTTTAAAATCTGCATATATTTAGCTGGTATGATAAATTGTCAAGATCAGGTGGCAGCCTTTAAGCCATAAATATAAACATTCAGGGTAGGTTTTAACCCTAAAGCAGCACATGTTATAAAACTAGCGAGAACGCTGGGTAGGCATCCGTAAAACGCCTACATGCTAACTGGCAGTGTGATACACTGTAGATAAACTTATATGTGATTCAAAGAGTTTCTAAAAGTATTTTTTTTAAGTTTTATATTTTAAAAGGGATTAAGCTTTATATTTGTACTTTACTTTTCTGAGAGAAGAAAAGGAATTGAATCCTTGGTTTGCCAATATAACACCTGAAATTAGCAGAGCTTTAAGATATGCATAGTACAAGGCTCTGAACCTTATGATATGTAAATGTAATTGGTAAACATTATACAAGGAAACATTTAGCACACAAGGGATTATCATATGGCAGCATTTTGTGAATTACTAGATTTCAAAATGCTTTTAAAATAAGGTGCTAGAAATCCAATGTTGTATTAATTATGCAGTTTCAAGACTATATATACTTTGGGTGAATTCTGTCAGATGCTAATTTATGCAAAACTTAACTTTAAATCTGATTATTTTTTAATATGGCACTAGAACAAAAAGCCCATAAAAAATTCTACCTTTTGAAATTAAATTTGAATGTTAATGTTTAAGTCACTGTAAAACCAACCTGAAGGTTTTGGAACTATAGAGTGATTTTTCTGTTTAAGCAAATCCAGCCTATATATTTAACAAATATCTGCATTTGCACCTAAAATCCACACTTTTAAAGTGCTGGCAAATGGAAAGTTACTTGCTAGTGTTAGGCAGCACTCATATCTTTATGTTTGAATTAACAGAGGCATATTAGAATGTAAAACCAGGATATTTATGTTCTTATTTTTCATTATAAATGGCTTATAGAAATACACATGCAAATATAAAGTAAGAAAAAGTCTTCAAATTTCCAAAAATTATTACTTAAATTGTTCATCAGTATGTACAGTTTAGTTATTCTTAGAATTCTAAGAATTTTATATCTTCAAATTTTTTTCCACTACCAGAGTCAGGCCCATAAGACCCCCACCCCCAAAGGCTGATTTCTTAGCCATGAACATAAAATTATCAGGTTGAAATTACAATAACCATCACAGCTACAAAGATGTGAGGAAAAACTCTTTATAGAGAATTAGTCATGTGTAATGTGTTAAAATGAAATGGTACAAGCTCTTAACGCTCAAATGTTATGGTCCAAAATGCAGACATTATGGGATGGAAAGTGTTAATAAAGGATTGGCTATTAGCAGCTCAGTTTAGAGAAGTTTCTAGAGAGGATATCTATTCACCTGTCGTCCTTTTGGTTGGGTAGTTGATGGCAAGTCCTGTAGAATAAAGCCAACCCAGGAGAAAAATTTTCATTTACTTTTCAAGCGTACAAGGTTATTTGTGTGTTCTGTTACAATATGGTTAAAAAAATGAGCTAGATTTAATTTGTAAAGAGATAATATACATTATTCCATTTCTCAGAAATGTTGAGTTATCAAGAAAAAAAATCAAACCCAGGCCATTTAGCAGCAAGCTGAAGAAAGCAGGTAAGTTTAAGCAGAGAGAAAATGTGTTCTTAAGAAACAACTCAGCATCTTCAACACAAAAGCCACTGCAAGTGAAATAGCCTATTTAAAAAAAAAAAACACCCCAAACTAAAAAGAGCTTTTGCCCTTTTCAACTTAGTCATTGCAACCATTTAGATTTTGAAAACTTCAATGGCTATATGGATTTTCACCATCATAAAAGTATTAAATGTTAACTGTTATAAATTAATTCCTTTAGTAGCCTATTTTGAAGTTTAAAATGAAAGTCATAGGAAATTTTCTTCCATAATTTGTCTTACTGATCTCATTCCATTTGAGATGATCTCTAAATTATTTAAAATTTTACCTGATACAAATGTTGATGTATTTTAAAGGGCAAATTAATAGGAAAAAAGTGATACTGCTGCACTATTAGAACTCTCAGTAATTTTAACAGCAATATCAGCAACTTAGAGAGTATTTTGTTACCCCAAAATATTGCATACCTGCACCTATAAGTGCGTCTATTTGTTTAGATAAATTTAAAAAATTCATTTTATATTTCAAAATGGAAAGTTCTGAAAAAAAGTAAACTACCAAGTTCAAGTAAAAATAAAGTACTTTGTGTTAAAGATGTGATAACAGCGTGGCTTAAGTGCAGTTTGAAGCCAGTTCCTTTTGCTTTTCATGTCCAGGCAAGGCTTATAATTCACAAAAATATGTGCACGTACCACAATAACAGAGGGCACACCAATTCGTAAACTTAGATAGCGGAAACTAAAACACGTTGCTGATATCACTCAGAATAGACAACTACAAAGCCCAAGAATACCCAAATGCCTGCTCTGCAAAATCCTTGCATTCATTTCTGTTACCTTTTTCAAATTAAAAAATACTTAGAAATTTCAATGAATTTACATTCTTTGCATAGGTTTGAGCAAAGTCATAAATACTAGTGGGATGGTCTAGAAATATTTTTGGAATGACCAAAGCAGTCTTTAACTACGTTTCTTTAAATTTAACTAATGACAGGGATTTTTAGCGAGAAAAAAATGTTGACAAAGATTTTTCAGGAGTAAACTGCATTGTAGCTGTAGTAGCCTTGTATATCGGCAGAAGACAATATTTCCACTGAACACATGTAACTAGAACACTTATGGCAGGTGGCACCAACAAAATTGTCACACTTTGCTGGGTGGAGCTAGAGTTCTTACCGAAACAGAATTGTTAGTGCTGCTATGACCATTAGCTGGGGACTGTCTGGAAGTGGAGGGGGAATCTCTCTGAAATAAGACACAAGGTTCATTAACACAGAACACCAGCACAGAAACAGATATTCACATCAACAGTTACAACCACAGTTGTCTGACAACCATTTCCTTTGCGGTTTTAGCTGCCATACTGACTTATTTGCATGACTTCACAGAAGTATGAAAAAAAATTGCAGTTTGAAGAGTCACATATTGTGATGACAGTGTCAAGTCAATAATCGTTTCTTTGCTGTCTCCAACATTCTATATAACCTTTGCTTTTTTTAAGTGAGACCCAGAAAACTGACTTAATATTAAAACCCTGTCAAGTATCATAAAACAACAAATATCACTGGAAAATTATTGCTGAAGAACTCAAAGGCTTAATTTTCATTAAAAATTAAGATTGAAAGTATTTAATGATTTTTAGGTATCCCAGTGTGAAAAAGGACTGAAGCACTCAATTTGAAGTGAAAGAAACCTAAAAAAGACACCTCATGTCGTAATCACCTTAGAATCTGTCTAGGACAAATATTACTAATAAGGGTAAGAGATGGAAATACACCAAAGAAGAAACCCTTTATCTTTTAGACCAGATTGATTAAAATAATAATCTCGAGCCTATAAAAATATTACACTCTGGCAAAGATTGCAGGAGCCACAGCCACTCTCCCTAGATTCATGCTCCGTGATCACACTCTCCAGACTCTTCAGCATACTCAAAATCCTTTTCAGGATCCATTCCCTTATTGTTCAAATTAACCTTAATGATAAGACCCAGGAGAGGAAGAAAATAAATATTTTAGAATTTTTGGTTTAATAGAGTTGTTTGAAATCTTTGAAATATGCGCATATATTCAAATGTCATTTGTTTTTTCTAGAAGATTTAAAGAAAACCTCTAGAACTTTTTAGCCTTTTAAATAATAGGATCCTTTAGATGAGCCTTCTCAAATGTTAATGAGCAGACTCATCTCTAGGTGCTATCCCCAGAGGCTAATGTCTGTAGGGCCAGGGGGCGGGGAAGGGTTCCCTCTTTTACTAAGGGCCTGGGGATGTTGATGCAATGCAGGTGGTCAGTGAGTTTTTCTTTGGGAAGTGCCGCCCTAGTTGGGAAGAGTCTAATCACAGGCTTCAGTTCTGCAGAGCACAAGAGGGTCAAACACGTTGGGTGTGGGGCCAGGAAGGGAGCATCATTTCTTTACTACTATTCAGAGGTAAAGAAGGCAAGGTGGGGGGTAGGGCTCCTCTAATTAGAGTGTGAAATTTACATGTATAATTCTGGTTCCACCCCAAAACTAATTCAACCATTTAAAAAACATAGGAGAAACTTCTGTTACAGCAATACCTTCTGATTAGTTAGCCAAAGAGACAAAATCAATTGTATTTACTAAATTTCTTCAACCAATGAGAAATGGTATGAGGAACAGCAGTGATTTAAAAATATTAAGATGCTTTACATAAAACGTATGTGTGAGATACTCTTTCCCAGCAAGGTTAGTATTCTAGGTGATAAATTTCAAAACTCTGAATCCTGAAGCAGCAGCAGCTCTACGTTTTCTTTTGAAATATAACGTGAATTGAAGTTCCATAAAAAGCCACCAAGAGGAGCTCAAGACTTGATAAAGCAGAAACCCCAATGTCATGGCTCACTAAAAATATATGACAAAACTACAAATTCTTATACATCTTGAGTAGGTTTAGAAAAAAACACGAAGCCTCTGATTTTTCTTATGAAATTTATAGCATTAAATAGAGAATGGAAAAGCATTTTAATTTCTCTCTCAAATTCTAAGCACAAATTCAATTTCCTAGATGAGGTCTAATAAGTTGCCTATCAGTCTTAAAAATTAACAGTAGGAGGTGTGTACTTCATATTGAAACACACATACTTGGAAGATGTATGTGAAAGAACAAGCTTCAACATAAATACTCAAATTGCATGTGCAATGACCATTTATGCCAGTTTATAATTCCAAATAGAAAAATAATAGATTTCTGCATCTCATTTAATAACCAATAACAAAACTGAATTATATAGGTTGGAAAAGCCACAATTGCTATAGGCAAGGCCTATTGTAAGAAAGACACTTTGGGGTTGTATTATTCAAGAAAATTTGCTTGCCTATGAATCACATAATATTCCAAAATTAAGGAGCTTCACAAAAGTTTGCAAAAGCCTACATCCCTCTAATTAAGTCAGTTACCAGTTCCTCATGGACTTAACATCCATCTAGAGGCCTGTCACACACCTTCTGTTAAGGTCTACCTTAACAGAAATAGATCATGTCTCAGATTCTTGGAAAGAAAAACTATCTATGTGATTTCTTAATAAAGGGAAGTGAATGTACTTCCTGGAAATATTATTGCAATTATGATCTTTATTTTTTTCCTCAGAGACTCCATTAGTTTTTATTAAGCCTTATGCCATTATTTGCATCTCCTGTAACTTTTTCTTCGATTCCAGCCTGCAGAAAGTTCAAGTGCTGAGGAGATCCCCATGCAAGCAGGGCTGAGTAGGTGGATGGGACCTACTCTGTTCCGTTATCTTTGTTGTAAAATTGGTGTGCAGTAATCAACAGCACAGGCAGAAACAATTTCCCAGAAAGCCAAAACATTCAGCCATCAGCAGACAGTTAGTTAGGACCCAGAAGAGATAGGGTGGTTGGTTAGAGCCATTACCTCACAGGAGGAGGACTGAGTGCGATAACTTGGAACTATCTTGAAGGTGATACTCCCCCGCATTTCTCGCTGGAGGGAACAGAAAAAGGAGAGCTCTTTTTACAAACAAATGTTGCACACAAAACCGCTTAGGAAACCACTCAAAATGCACTTAGTGCAAGCCAGCACAAAGGCCTAAACAAAACCGATTTATAAAGCAGGGACTGCTCACAGGAGCACTAGAAGTTCTTGGGAAAAGCCCTGCAAAGTCAAGGCCTTGTTCCTCTAACAATGTATAATAGCCTTCCAATGGTTAACATTTTATAGATATGAGTACAAAAACTTCTGAGTGACATGCCCCTGAAAAGTGAATATAAATTGAATCAGACAACATAATAATTTAAATTATGATGGTATACTCCATACCATTTGTTTTTTATTTAATAACTTTGGACTTCATGTATGGTCAAAAATGGCCTGATATACTATGACTTCCCTCCTCTCTGTGCTGTACAGGAATCTAATACAGCTGGCTATGACTCAGCTGAACAGGAAAGAGGTTGCTGACATGCTGATATCAGCAGAGTTGAGGTCAGTGAAAAACTGGTTCACATATATCCACAACTGGGAAGATTATCTTTAAATATCTTCTGGTTAAGAGCATGAATAAAAAAAAAAAAGAAAGAAACAGCAGATGAATGATGAAATCCCACACTGTTAAGGATGGGCAAAATGTTTCCAAACTTTATTTATTGCAAGGAAATATTTTCCCAGCTGTCAAGTTTTAGGAATGTTGTGTAAGTTCAAGTCCACACAAATGATGGTACTAGAAATACTCTGATACTAAAGAATATCCCTTATCTGTGCATTAAAAAATAAGCTAACCAACTGAAAGCCAATTTTAACAAAGAAAAAGAAACTTTCATTTACTCACAAGCATTTTTTGCAGCTGTTCAACTGTTTGGTTAGCCACACTGATTCCATTGATTTCTCGAATTTCATCACCAACATGAAGTGTACCTAAGAGATGGCCACAGAATTATAAATGTGAAATATGTGCTTTTATAATAATAAAATTCAAAGGCAGAAATGTATTTTTTAAAAACTAAAGTAGGGCCTCCCTGGTGGCGCAAGGGGTTAAAACTCAGCACTATGAAGCTATAGGCAGTCACTGTAGCATGAGTTTGATCCCCAGCCAGGGAGCTAACCCACATGGTGCAGCAGACCTCTCCTGATTCATTCGCTGCTCCCCTCAGCAGTGTATTTCAGTAGATTTGCCTGTTCTGCTCCTCACTCTGTCTCTGGTAAATCCTATCACCTCCCCTGCCCCCCGCACCTCTGGCCTACACCCCAGCTTTGTATGTATAAATAAATAAATCTTTAAAAAAATAAAAATTAAAGTTAAAATTGTAGGCCAGTATTTCAGAAACAGGCACAAATTTAGTTGATTTAGTAAACGCATCAAAACAGATACAATTAATTTTGGAAGGCAGAGTTTTGAAGGATGGCTGTGAAAAATCTCTTTTTCTGAGAAAGGCAATATGTAGAGGTTTTAAGAGTATGGTTTCTAAATCTAGCCTTGTTTGGGTTCAAAAATCCCAGCTTCATCTCTTACTAGTTTTAAGGTCTTGAGTAAGGTACTGAAGCTCTCCAAAGCCTTGGTTTTCACAAATGGGTACTATTTGATAAAAAATGCTACCTATTTCACAGGTGGCTGAAAATTGCGGATGAAATTAGTTTAATACATGTAGAGGGGCTTAGACCTGTTCTTGGCACATAGCAAGCGCCAGGTTAAGTGTCTGCGGCTATTGTCATCATTATTATCTATAAACATGATGTAAATTTTCAAAGTATGATATGATAATACCTATTTGTAACATTAAACTTATATATTAAATATAATGTAATCTTTTAATAATAGTTTGGTAAGCGTTTCAGGGTTTTATAACACTTCCATTGGAAAAAGTGACCAAGAATCAATGCTTAAGTCTAGTGTTATATAAAAATTTGCTTCTCTATGAATCATATGCATATTTACATGCTGACCTGACCCTCTTACAAAAAGCTCACAGTATCTTTATGTACTAAAATGTGTATAAATAAAATGATTAAGATGCCTGAGATTTGCTTCAAAATAATCCAGGGAGCTGGGCATCCAGGTAAATGCAGTTGAAACCAGTATGGTAATGAGTTAACAATAATTATAGGTGGTTATGGGGACATGGGCAATCATTTTTATTCTCTTTTCTCATGTTTGAAATACAACAATAAAAAACGAAACAAAAATTTGGGGATTTTTGCTTCTAATATGGTTAATAAGGCCCTCTAAGATTTTCTCACAGTTATATCCTGCTTAAGACACACCTCTTGAGTGTTATTGGTCTCACAAAGGGAGTGCAAATGCCCAAGAACACTTCTCACTCCCGCCCTGCCCCCTCGACACAAAAGAACCAACCCTGTGAGCTTGACTGTGTGCTGGGAAAATAAGGGTGGAGTCAGTTTGTGGGAAGGGTGAATGACATAGTAGTAATATCTGCTAGTTGAATTCTGAGTTGAGCTAACAACAAGTTAGAGAAGTTAAGCCTAGGACCACAGGATTTCCACTGATTGAACAAGCAATAGCTGACAAAGATCACCAAACATACAACCAAGCAAGTCATCAGAAACAACAGATTTAGTCCCTCCAGGAGGATAAACTCTGGAATGGTCAGAGATAGAATATAACATTGCTCTATGTTCAATATTAGAAGAAGGTCTCAATATCAAGGATGAGTATGCAACAAGAGACATGGGTAAGAAGATAGAGGTGAAAATAAAAATAAGAACATGTGACTAGCTCTTCAGTAAAAAACAAAGAATGGATGAGTTGAACAGTTCACATGTGACTGAAGAGAGTTTCAATGAACTGAAAGATATAACCAGATAAATGATCTAGAATGCAGGTGAGAGATATAAGGAGAGCAGGAAGATGTGAAATAAGGAAGAAGCTATGCAAAAGATATTAGGAGATTTGGAAGGAATGTATAATAAACATCTAACTGAAATTGAGAAAGACAGACTAGAGACAATGTAGAAGAGGCAATTTTTAAAAAAGATTTTTATTTATTTATTTATGCATACAAGAACTGGGGTACAGCTAGAGGTGCAGGGAGTGAGAGGATTCACCAGAGACAGAGTGGGGAGCAGAACAGGTGAACCTACTGAAATACACTGCTGAGGGGAGTAGCAGGCGAGACAGGAGAGGTCTGTTGTGCCATGTGCGTCAGCTGGCTGGCGATAGCTCAATAGCACTGAGACTTAAACCCCTGATCCACCAGGGAGGCCCCAGGAGAAGCAATTTTTGAAGAGATAATAGTTACAAATTTTCTTGAACTGATGAAAACACGATTATACAGATCCAGGAACGTATTCCAATCAGGATAAATAAAAAGAAATAAATGCTAGGAGGTAGTGAAAGTGTAAGACATCAAAAACAAAGACACAAAACATCTAGAGGGCCTCCCTGGTGGCCCAAGGGGTTAAAACTCAGCACTGTGAAGCTATCCGCAGTCACTGCAGCACAAGTTGGATCCCTGGCCAGGGAACTACCCACATGGCATAGCAGACCTCTCCTGTCTCTCCCGCTGCTCCCCTCAGCAGTGTATTTCAGTAGATCTGCCTGTTCTGCTCCCCACTCTGTCTCTGGTGAATCCTTTCACCCCCTGCACTTCTGGCTTGCACCCCAGCTCTTATATGTATAAATAAATAAATCTTTAAAAAAAGAAAACATCTAGAGAGAAAGAAGAGATCACAGACAAAGTTAGGACAATTGTAGAGACAGATTTGTCAATAGTGAACAACAGATGCTAAAAAACAACAGTATTGTAACCACTAACCAAAAAATGTGCTATCAGCAAAAGTAATTTCAAGAATGAGGCTGAGATAAAATACTTAACAGATAAGAGAGTTTACCATCAAGACTAGCACAAAGGCACAAAGGCACTTCTAAGGATTCACTTGAAGAGAAAAATGGTCCCCAAAGCATGGTCTGAGATGCAAGAAGGAATGGTAAGCAAACAAAATCATAAACATTTATGTACATTCAAATAAAAATGGTCGTATGTTTTGATAACATTTTCAACTTTGTGAATTTAAACCAGAACAAAACTAAAATACTGGGTGTCAGGAATGTGATCAAATTTGGTGTTCTAATGCCTTTGTATTCTTTCAGAGTGGGATTAAGATACTGTTTAATTAATGTAAAGTTTAATATGAATGATAACATTTCAAGGTAATAGAAACAGAGTACTCATATTCTAAACTACCGGGGGTGGGGGTGGGTGGGTGTGGGGAATGGAATGAAAAACAAACAAGAAAGTAAATTTAAAAACAGGTTCAACATAAGTATAAAGCAGGCAGAAATCATCATAATAAATATTAATGGACTAACCTTGCCCATTAAAATATAGAGATCATCACAGTACATTAAAAAAATGAAAAAACTTAGCTCACAAGAGAAAGGCTCACAAGAGACACACTAAAAGTATATAGGCACAGAATGGCTGGAAATAAAAGGATGGAAGGAGACATGCTAGAAAATACTGAAAGCTGGAATAATTAAATTAGTGTAAGATAAAATATGTTTTAAGTAGAACATTATTAAAAACAGAAATGGCTAGCAGGCACTTCTATGCACTTAATGAAACAGCTTCAAATATTTAAAGTCAAACTTGAGAGCTCTATAGGTAGAAATAAAAAAAAAAAAAAACCTCTAACATGATGATGGAATATTTCAACAATTATTGATAGTTCAAAGAGAAAAAAAATTAAACAAGATATAGAAGATTTGAAGAAAAACAACAACAACCCCAAGCCAGCCATTACATAGAAAACTCTGCATGCAGTAATAAACATTGTTCTCAAGTACACAGGGACCATTTACCGAAATGATTAAAGTGCTATGCCATAAAGCAAGTCTCAACAAACCACAAAACAAATGGTGTCAGATAGACCACATTCTCTGACCACAACACAATTAAGTTAGAAGTAAATTATAAAAAGACATACAGAACATTCTCTTAGATGTGGAACATAAAAAAATTCTAAATTCTAAATAACCTATGGGTCAATGAAAAATGTAATATAAATTTAAAAATACTTAGAACTGAATTATAATAAACCGCTTCATATCAGAACTGCGGGATACAGGTAAAATAGTACGTGGAGGTTGAGTTTAGTTTTAAATACATATATTAAAAAAGAAGAGACAGCTTGCTGACCCGCCTGTGACTATGCGGGTGTCTCTCTTTTTCTTTCTCCTTTTCTTAATAAACCTGTCCTTTTAAAATGTTAAAAAAAAAAAAAAGAAAGACTGGACTAAATCAATGAGGTATCTAACTTAAAAATTTAGGTAAAACTTAGGTTAAAAAGTAGGAAGAAAAAAAAATTGGTCATAAAATTATGAAATAGAAATTAAATATACAATGGAGAGAATTAACAGAACCCAAAGTGGATTTTTGAACAAACCATGGCAAAGTTGATTAAGAGAGAAAAAGACAAAGCATAAGTAAATGATATTAGGAAAGAAAAAAGGAACATAATTATAGATGGCAGACAATAAAAAGGTAATAGAATACTATGAATAAGCATACTGCAATAGTTTTAAAAAACTTACAATTTTGAAAATGTAATTTACTAAAACTTACTCAAGATATAGATGGCTTGCATAGCCTTATGAATGTTAAAGAAATCAAAACAGTTATAGCAATATAAAAAAATTTTCCTAAAAAAAAAATCAAAAACAAAAACACCAGGCCCTAATAGTTTTGTAGGCAAGTTCTACCAACTTTCAAGTTATAAATCATTCCATTATGCTAAGTCTTTTAGAGAACTCATGAAAGGGAGGTGGGCCTACAAGTCATTGTTATGAGGCTGATATAACTTTGAAACTAAAACTAAACAGAGAAATACAAGAAAGAAAAATTAGCAACAGGCCAGACCCATCACAGTAAACACAAAAATTCTAGACAAAACATTAGCGCTCAGAATAAGCAACACATAAAAAAAGAGAATACATAATGACTAAGCTGGATCTGTCTGAGAAATGCAAGGGTGGTTTATCATTAAGAAACCTTTAAAAAAAGAAACTTTTAAAAATCATTCACCACATTAATAGATTAAAGGGAAGAAAAACAAGTGATCCTCTCAGCAGATGCAGAAGGAGCATTTGATAAAATTCAAAACCTGAAGGGGGAGATCCAACACCTCTGCATCATATACAGTGCTGTAAATAAATATTACCTCAATAAAAATTAAATTACACAATTAATTTAAAAAACCCTGATCTCAAATAAAGGATGTCTAATTTTTAGACAGGAGAATCATTTTTGGATTAGGCTTTAAATACTAATGCATATAACTCAACCTTTTCAAAAAAAGAGTCTAAACCTGTATGTCCAAATCCTGCATGCTTGCAAGTTAATGAAAATTCCACTTTTTAAAAAAAAATCATTCTTCATCTACTTTAGTCCTTAGTGAATTCCCTCCTCAGAATGACTGCACTTACTACGCAGGTATTAAGAACTTAATCATAGATTTGATATCTCTTATTTGACCATTTAATTTTTATATTATTCTTTATTAAACTCTAATTTCCTAATTTAAAAATAATAAAGGGGCCTCCCTGGTGGCTATTGGCAGCCACAGCAGCACGAGTTCAATCCCTGGCCAGGGAGCTACCCATATGGCACAGCAGACCTCTCCTGTTTTGCCCACTGCTCCCTTCAGCAGTGTATTTCAGTGAATCTGCCTGTTCTGTTCCCCTCTCTGTCTCTGGTGAATCCTCTCAGCTCCCACACCTCTGGCCTATACCCCAGTTCTTGTATGCATCAATAAATAAATCTTTTAAAAAATAAAAAATAAAAAAAAATAGTAAACCTCATTCCTGAATGAATGAAAGAGCAATTCCTAAACTGTCATTTAATTTTATATATGTCTTCTATCCCAGAATAGATGTCTTCTACATATCCTGGGATCTGATATGATACTTTACTTTATCTCCCACAGTCTCTGATAAGTCAGGATCCAAACAATGATTCAGAGATGCTCCAGCAACAGAACTGCAATATAACCCTTCCCCTACATTATCTATAGGTTGGAGCATGTGCAGATGAATAAGAACAATTGAAGGCCAACAATGATTAAAACCAAAGAGAGATTAACTAAAATAAATCATTTACATAGACCATACATTAAACAGATATTTTATATGGACCATAAAAATACTTTCTCACTAGACTATGTGGAAAAATAAGGAAGGAAAGACATATATGAAACTTACCTTGCCTGTGAATCATGCCTCCATGCATAATTCTTGCAACGATACAGTGATTTAGTTCATTCATTTTTAAAGTGATTCCCTGTTAAAATTTAAAAATGGAATTATGACGAGAGAGCACTTCTTTTTGTATTGTATTTCAAAATACAATTGTATTGTATTGTATTGTATTTCACAGTACATAGTTTAATTATAAGTTAGGCAAATATTTTAAAAACAGAAAAATGGAGGGGGAAACCATCTATTACTCCACCATGCTGTAACAAAAATACTATTTTTGCTATTTTAATTGTTATAATAATAGCATACAGGGTCCCCCGGCCGCGGGCGAGGGTCTCACAAAAAAAAAAAAAAAGCATACATACATTTTATATAGTGTTTTTTGATCTATAATTATTTTCTATGTTGCTCTATTTTTCACATTGCAAATTATTATTGATGCATAATCTACATGTAATTAAGGTGTACAATTTTATAAGTCTGACACAGGTATACACGTGCAAAACCATTTCCTCAATGAGGATAGAGACTATATCCAAAACTTTCCTCAGGCCAGTGGTAGTCAACTCTCATCCCTCCACACCCTCCCCCAACAACCCTCAGCAGCTACTGATACACTTTCACTGGCTACAGATTGCTTTATTTTTTCTATAAATGAACTCATACAGTATACACTCTTTTTTGTTGCTTTTTTCCTCTCCACTCACAAAGTGAGATCCAAACTTGTTACTACAAGTGTCAATAGTTCATTCTTTGTTCTTGCTGAATATTCCATTGTATGGATATACCATTTTGCTAATCCATTCATGCACTGAATTGTTTCTATTTTTTGGCTATTATATATAAAGCTGAATTCCTGGGTTAGTTTCCATTTAGTTATGACATATTCTCCTTTTGAAATTTGAATTTGTTTAGAATTTTTGTATCTATATTCAAACTACCAGTCATAGTTTTTTTTTTTTTTCCCTTGACATGTCTATCTGGTTTTGTTATTAGGGTAATGCTAGCCTCCTCCTGCTTCTTACTCTTCCTCATCAATAAGAGGTTGGGGAGAATTCCTTTGTTTTCAATTTTTGGGAAGTTTGTGTTGAACTGGCATGATTTCTTCATAAAGTTATTTTTTCATAAAGATTTATCTTAATTATTATGCATACAAGAACTGGGGTCTAGGCCAGAGGTGTGGGGGTTGAAAGGATTCACCAGAGACAGAGTGGGGAACAGAACAGGCAGATTGACCAAAGTACACTGCTGAGGGGAGCAGCAGGCCAGACAGGGGAGGTCTGCTGTGCCATGTGGGTAGCTCCCTGGCCAGGGATCAAACTCAGGCCACAGTTGCAGGCCACAGTTTGAGAGCTAGGAGACTTTAACCCCTGTGCCACCAAGAAGGCCCATTCATAAAGTTATTTATTGTGTTTCTGTATTACCCTTTTAATATCTGTAAAATCTGTAGTAATGTTAATTCTTTCATACATATTGATTCTTAGTATCTTCTTTTTCTCTTGATCAGTTTTATCTGCTCAAAGAAAAAGCATATTCATGTTATTGCTATTTCTTTCTTGTTTTTGTTTTCTATTTCATTGATTTCCAACTTGATTTTCATTGTTTCTTTTCCTTTACCCACCTTGAGTTTAACTTGCTATTTTTGGTTCTAGTTACTTAAGGTCATTGCTTTTTTTTTTTTTAAAAGATTTATTTATACAAGAACTGATGTACAGGCCAGATGTGCGGGAGGGTGAGAGGATTCACCAGAGACAGAGCCGGGAACAGAACAGGCAGACAGACCTAAAGACATTGCTGAGGGGTGTAGCGGTCCAGTCAGGAGAGGTCTGCTGTGCCGTGTGGGTTTCACCATGTGGGTTTCTCCCCGGGGGATCAGTAGGGAATGGAACAGGCTCTGCAGAGGCTGCGGACAGCTTCACAGCTCTGGGCTCAACCCTCTGCGCCACCAGGGAGGTCCAAAGTCATTGCTCTAAGACAGTTCTTTTCCAATATAGGTGTTTAGTATTACATACTTCTCCCTAAGTACTCTTTTAGGGGTATTCCACAAATTCTGCTATATTGTGGATTCATTTTTTTAATTAATTAATTATTTATTTTTTTAATAGAGGCATGTTTTTATTTATTTATTATTTATTTGTTTGTTTGTTTTTTGTTTATACATGCACTGGGTACAGTCAGAAGTGCGGGAGGGTGAGAGAATTCACCAGAGCCAGAGCGGGGAGCAGAGCAGGCAGAAGGACCGAAGTACACTGCTGAGGGGAGCAGCGGGCGGCAGGAGAGGTCTGCACGCCATGTGGGACCCTCCTCCGGTGGCCGGGGAGCAGCCGGGGATTGAACCGGCACCGCAGAGGCCGCGGGCAGCTTCGCAACCCAGCGCTCAACCGCTGCGCCACCGGGGAGGCCCAATTGTGGATTCATTTTCATTCATTTCAAAATACTTTTTAATATCTCTTTTTATTTCTTCAATCCATGGGTTATTTAGAATCCTGTTACTTAGTTTTCTTTTTCTTTTTTTTTCCTAAAGATTTATTTATTTATTTATTTATACAAGCACTGGGTACAGTCAGCAGCGCAGGAGGGTGAGAGAATTCACCAGAGCCAGAGCGGGGAACAGAGCAGGCAGACTGACGAAATACACTGCTGAGGGGAGCAGCGGGCGGCAGGAGAGGTCTGTTGCACCATGTGGGACCCTGGCTAGCAGCCAGGGATTGAACCGGCGCTGCAGAGGCTGTGGACAGCTCGGCAGCTTCGCAGCCCAGCAGCTTCGCAGCCCAGCGTCCAACCGCTGCACCACCGGGGAGGCCCTGAGAATATATTTTGACAATATATATCCTCTCCAGTTTCCCTTTGATTAATACCATCACCGTAGATCTTTCTCCAAGCTTTTATATTACCTGTAGGTAATATATAATTAGGTCCTGTCTCCTCTCCCTCCACCCATCTGACAATCTCTACTTTTTAACTGGGGGAATGTAGATTATTTTCATTCAATATGATCACTGATGCAGTCAGGTATAACTGTTTCTTCTTACTAATTGGTTTCATTTTTTCCATCTTCCTTTTTTCTGTCTTTTTTTTGGATTAATTTTTATTCTTTTTTTCCTCCTGTGTTGTCTTATTATTATAGTTATAATTCTGTTTTGTTGTTTTAGTGGTTGCTTTATAACTTCTAATATACATCTTTAACTTATCACAGTTTACCTTCAAGTAATATTGTACCGTGTCACATTCAAAAGAAACTTATAACATTATACTTCCACTTCCTTCCTCTTGACCTTTATGCTGTTGTTATATATTTTATTTTTATATGTTATAAAACTGAAACACAAAGTTTAAACTGTGAATTACCTTTTAAATCATGAGTGTTCTTTAACATTTCTTATACTGTAGATCTACTGACATTTTCACTTTTGGTATGTGTGAAAATATTTTTATTCTGCCTTATTAATTGAAAGATACTTTTGCTGAGTTTACAATTGTAAGTTAAGATTTTACTCTTTCAATACTTTTGGATAGTTTCCATTGCAATGTCTTTGAGTTCACTAATCCCTTCTTCTGAAATGTTTGATCTGTATTAATCCCATAGTGCCTTTTTTTGCTAATTTTTGGTCAATTCTGTCATTTTGAGTATTTCCCTCATTATAGCCACATTTTCCTGCCTCTTTCTATGCCTAGTAATCTTTGATTAGATGCCAGACATTCTGAATGTCATCTTGTTGCATGCCAGATTTAAAAAAATTCCTATAAGTATTCTTAGCTTTTGTACTGGGATATAGTTCTCTTACTTGGAAATAGCTTGATTTTCGGGTCTTGCTTTCATGATTCATTAGGCAGGTCTAGAGCAATTCTCAGTCTAGGGTTAATTATTCCTCATTATTGAGGCAAGAGCTTCCCGAGTACTCTACACAATGCCCCATAAATTGGTTTTACCTGTCTGGCTGGTGGGAACAGGTAGTGAGTGTTGGGTAGTATTCCTTTTAATCTTTTTGGATGGTATTTCCTTGGTTCCATGTTTACAGAGGGCTCTCCATGTAGTTCTTTCCTGTACTATCAACCTTCTGCTCTGCTCCAGTTCTTCCTTCCCTTTACAATAGTCTGGAAACTCTCTCAAGGCAGTAAGGTGGGGCAATCAGAGGGCTCACTTTGTTTGCTTCCTGTCTTTTAGGGGATCATTGTCCTTTGTTGCCAGATGTCAGTGTCTTCAAAACTATTATTTTGTGTAACTGTCTTAAAATTTTTTGGTGGGTCATTTCAGGTAAGAGGGTAAATCTGGTTCTTTTTATACCATCTTGGCCAGAAGTAAAAGTTCCACAGATTTAATGGTGGAATACTACTTTATGGATTAAATTATCTTTTCCCCCAGTTATTCACTATTATAAGACAAGCTCTTACAAACATATTTTGTATTAGATGTGGTTGAGCCAATGAATCACATGGGCCCTTTTATTTTTTATTTTTTTAAATTTTTGCCTTTTGGGGAAGAATTTTAGGTATATATATATATATATACACACACACACACATACATACACACATATATATTTATGATTAAACTGATTTGTATATTTTTTTACACCATTGTTCATTTTTGTGCACTATTTGATTTCTCCCCTCAGTGCAGTCCCTTTAGTTCTCCCATCGCCATAGTACCCGTGAACCATCACCATGTACCTGTGAACCATCACCATAGTCCACAGAGGACATTTTAAATAATATTAACTTTAAATCAGCTCTTTGGAATCAGATTCAGGAGGTCAGGAATGGAGTCCAGAAATAGATGTTTTTAATAAGCTCTCTTGGTGGAAACTGGTTTTGAATTTGAGATGGTTAAGGGTACAGATTTGGTCTCATCATCTTCATCAGAGAATAACACTGTTAAAAAGCTTCATAAAAATATTTGAGACTTTAAAATCTTGACTCTGAATTTGTACAATTCCCCAAAATATAACTGCATGTTTCCTTTTTGTAGTTCTTAGAAGTGGTAGGCAAGCAATGTGAAAGACTGGTTTAATAAAATGTGTTTAGTCCCAACATTCAGCTGTAATGTTCAAGTTTCATTTCTGTCTTGTACACTCAATCAACAGGTGTGGTTACCAGAAGAGATGTTCCTGGAAAAATGTTGTAAATTAATGTGTAAGTCTAAATACATAAGGGAACAGATGTTACAATAAGGGTTCCATCCTTGAAAGAAATAATGTGTTTCTTCAACTAACTTTACTGTGAACCTGTTATAAGTCAGATACTCTGTTAGGCACAGTAGTGAATGAGACTTATAGGGTCTTTCATAGCTAGAGGAAGTTCACTTCAAACCAAATGGAGTTAACATTTATTATTTTGTCTGCCCCAAATATTTCTTTGCAGAGAGAATAGACTCATGTTCTCACTGTTCCCAAATTCCATGGACAGAATTGGCTCAGCTTGGGTTAGGTGTCTACACTTGAACCTACCCAGGCTTGGGGTAAACTCCTGGCTTTTTCTTGTTTACATAAGCCTTTCCCCTACTGTCTAAGCTAGTTGAAGTTTGGTCTTTTTTATTTGCAACTAAGAGATTTCTAATCAAACCGATACAATTACAAGGGCAATGTTACAAATGGCAAAATAAGGTGTAAGGGGAATGTATCACATCCTGGGGGTGGACCTACATAGTCAACATATTGTAGAAGGTCCAAAAGCAAAAGGGATTATATTGGTATATCTTGTACAGTAATACTGCTTTTAACAAAATAAGGAAGTAAATGAAGTTATATTAAATGTAATAGAGATCTATACAGGAGGTTCTTGAATAACATAGTTTTGTTCAACATACTTTTGTTATAATATTGATGAGGAAAAAAGCAATCCCTGCTGAATGAAATGACATTATTTAAGGACCTGCTTTCTTATTTGTTGATTTGCTTAAAGTTGTGGTTTCTAATAATCGATTGACTATGGTGAGGACTTACTGTATTCGATTATTGAAAAAAATGTATTTTACATAAAACCATTCCCATTTTATGCAATCAGCCAAAGGAGAATCTACCTTCATTATGGCCACAGATGACTGAAGGGAGAAGATTGTCTTTAAGGGCGACCTTCAGGGGAAACACAAGTCTATTTTATGCTTTTTGAAAAAAGTAACTCAAGGATGCAGTTTCATGCTTTTACTCAGTCTGTATTTTTACATAGTATCCTTCATACAAATCATCAAGCAACTATCCTGGGTTCCTTCAGAACATAATCACAAGATGTCCTGGGTCCCTTTTTATTGTCCCTTACACCTCGTTGTCTGCTTTGCTTGTCTAAACATCACTCCTTCCTGCCTCTGTGACACAGGTTTCTCTTCTCTATAGCTCTGTCATAACTGTTCTTGTTAGACAAGGTACGCTAAACTGCACATTTACTTGTTAAATGTAGGCAGCCCTATGAGAATTGAGTTTAGGAAGAGGCCAGTCTTATCTGACACTACATCACTGGTATCTAATGCAGTGATCTGCACACAGAAGAATGTAACAATCATTTGCTGAAGAAGTCAAAATGAACACAGTAAAAGAATAGATATTAGACTTTCAGAACTGGGTGGGATATTGGCATCATTTAGTCAAAGTACACTTTTGGTATGATCTGCCAAGCAAGTTTGAGTAAATTGAGGCCCACTGATATGAAGTGATTTGCCCAAAGCACCAAAAGCTTCTACTGCCTGTGCTTTTAAGCCAAAGAGTTGCCTGAAGAGCACCAGAAGGGATGAAATTTGCATGGCCCCTGCCTACTGTAAGAGCTGAGATAATGTAGTACAACTAGCAACAAACAATAAATGAGAATTAGAAACTAAAATGTCTAGAGCTGAGGACTCTTTGGAAATCATGGCCACAGAATCATTGCTCTATAACTCTTGCATTAATTTGGAAAGTAACTGGGCAACTTTTGTAAAGTAGGTAATTTGTTTTTCTATATTCCAATACAGTCATTTTCTAAGTTCTGAGAAAAGGATATGAATGCATAAGTTTGAATGCATTTTTCACCTAAAGAAATGATTCTTCCTCCAAATTTGGAACTTCTCCAATATTCCCTGTTTCAATGAGTTACATCATTATCCTCCACATTGTGAAAATCTAAGGCTTAGGGGTCATCCTTGATAATTGTTTCTTCCTCATCCCCACTGTCAATCCATTATCAAGGTCTATTGATTTTACTCTTCTGTTTAATCTATTTACTTTTTCCCATTTGAAGTCCATTCCTCTAGTTCAGCGGTCCATTAGTCCATGTCTTTCCTGTATTACCGCAACAATAGCCTCTTATCTGGTGTCACTACATCCATTCTCCAGAGTAATAATTTCTAAAATGGAAATCTGATCTTATCTCCCCATTTAAAATTCTTCAATAGCTTCCCACTGTTTTAAAGATAAAGAATGGAATGCTTCTATGTCTTTCAACTTTTATATGGCCTCTTCCTGCACTTACCTTGCTTTCTATAGTCCAGACAGGGCCTTCTTCCCATGGTGAACTAGAGGAATGGACTTCATGTTTCTGTACTGTTACTTGGTTTGCCCGGATGATCTCCAATTCCACCCCTCGCCCCCCAATTTGTACAGTTAACGTCAAGGAGCTTTTCCAGTCTATGAGAATTCTATGAAGATTATTCCTAAGCACTGAGAAAATTAACTCATATTAAATAGGTAGAAGTAACTAGAAGAAATTTTATTAATGTTACTCAATTCTTTGATTTTCTTCTGAATTAGTTCTTCTCTAACTTTGTTGTAGGACAAGGATTTGGAAACCACCAGACTTTTAAAAGGATGTTTTAGGGCCTCCCAGGTGGTGCAGCACTATCAAGCTATCAGCAGCCACTGCAGCATGAGTTCAATCCCCTCCCAGGGAGCTGATCCACATGGCTCAGCAGACCTCTCCTGTCTTTCCTGCTGCTCCCCTAAGCAGTGTGTTTCAGTAGGATCCGCCTTTTCTGTTCCCCACTCCGTCTTTGGGCAATCTGCTCATCCACCGCACCTCTGGCCTAGGCCCCAGTTCTTGTATGCACAAATAAATAAAATCAATCTTAAAAAAGAGGATGTTTTATTAACATTCAGTTTTTTCTAGCACCAACACCAGTATTTCAAATCAGCCCTTTCTTTGCTGCTCTACAGGTTTTCATACTCTGGTGTAATATACAGCAGGTCCTTGAATAATGTTTCATCATAATGTTGATCAGGAAAAAAATCGATTCACAGTTGAGGCCACTGCCTGCCTAGAGTCTGCCTGTTCTCCCCATGTCTGCATGGATTTTCTCTGGGTGCTCCAGTTTCCTCCCACCTCCCAAAGATGTACACATGAAAGTCACAGTGTGTCTAAATTGTCCCAGTCTCAGTGTGTTTGAGTGCTTGTGTGTGTGTTCGTGTGCGCACTTTGACAGAAGGGTGTCCTGTCCAGGGTTGAGGTCCTGTTTTGTGCCTGGAGCTTCTGGGATAGACTCTGGCAACCAGTGAGCCTAAACTGGATAAGCGGGTTAGAAAATGAATGAATGAATATAAAAGACTGTTAAGTCAGTTACTAAGAACTCATTGGAAGATGTTAAGTGAAGACTTACTGTATCAGGTATGCCCTTTTTGGGAAAGATTAAGAGCAATTGTGGAAAGACAGGTAGGGAAAGAAAGCCAACATGCTTAAAGGCAACATGCTTAAAGGGTGTCTGGCAGAACAATTCTGGGTGGGGGGTGTGGAGTGGAAGTGGGTTGGGGTGTGGTGGTGCAATGAGGATCTTGGACTGATTTCTTTGAAACTATCCATGTCTTCCTTCCCTAGTAGTATAGGTTTAAGTCAGCTGCTCTAACTCACACTGGGATTTTATGGAAGTATAGAAACCTTTCTTTTCCTACTTACCATTGGTTCATCTGTGTTCTTTTGGAACTGGACCAGCCGAACTCTGGTTACATTCTCCATATCCATGTCTCCATTTGCGCTTTCTGGAGAATCACCATTTAAATAGGGAGAAGTGGGAGGAGGTGTGACCCTCAATGCTTCATCGCTGTAAACTTCATGTGCCACTACGTCATGAGTCTGAAGTAAGGCCTAGTATTTTATGAAGATAATAAAATATTAGTAAAAGGACTATCACAGCAGAAATTTATGATATAAACATATATAAAATTGTTCTTTGTCTTCCAAAGAAAAAATATATTATACCTAGATATAATCATAGTTTGATTTATCTGTAACAAATAATCATGCTAGATGGATTTTAGGAAATGAAACAAATTAGTAAATAAGTGATTCAATAAATGGATGTACTTGTTGATTACCTGGGTTAGAGATATTGTTTGATGCTGTGAAAGTATCAAATTAACTTTTCAAATAAAGGCTGACACAATGCAATTTCAAATAATCGAGCAGAAGGAATCATTTGTAAAAAGCAGTGGCACATTTGTACTGGGGCTTAAAATGGAAATAAATTTTAAAAGAAACGATGTAATAGCCAGTATGTTGAACAAATATCTTTCATTGATGGTATTAACAACTTGTATACAAACCAAGGGATGAATATATTTTATAACATATGACTTAGTAAAAGAAATAAAAACACACAAAAGTGTACCTGAAAAAATGTAATTTTCCAAAATGTCACTTAAATGATATGGAGCTCAAAACCAAATCTATTAAATGGTATTGTTCATTTCTATTTTTTTGGAGTATCTGCTTAAATGAAAAATAAGTTGATAATTATTATTATGACTTCTTTTTTGCAAAGCCCATTAACAAAGAGTGATTTTTGTACTTATAGCTACATGTCAGCTCTGTGGAGTTGGGTAATAATTGTTTCTCTAAAAAAGGATATTCTTCCATTTACTGCACTTTTTGTGCCATCATAAAAAAGTTTTTAGCAAGCACGAGTATTTGAATATTTCTACTTTAAAGAGAATTAATTACAACGGAGTATCAATATGTTTGGAGTTTTATACAGATTGTATTTTTTTGTGTGTTAACTATAAATTCAGTTCTATTTTAATGTGTGATCTGGGTGGTAATGAAATAGCTGAAGATAATGAAATGCAATTAAATCTGCTTTTAAAAGTATAACCCATAGCATCTCAAATTAAGCTATTTAATTAAAAGGCTTCTTGAAGTCATAACTTGTCTGCATTAAGGGCATGTGTACAAAGCAAAAAGAAGAGAACAATGTGTTAAGATCATAAAGAAGATGGTGTTGATTTGTCATCAACAGAGCTTATGCTTGGAGCAATATGCCTTTGGGTTTCTAATAGCAATGGCAGATACTGCCCAGATCTCAGAGTGCAAGTCTAAATTGGGGTCTGGAAGAGGGGGCGGAGCAACATGGCGGCGAGGAGACGCTGCGAGTAAGATCTCCCATTAAAAAAAGTTAATAGGGAGGAAAAGCGGCAGGTCCCAGTGAGAACTGGGACACGGAAGATAAACGGACTACTCCAGCAAACTGCCCGAAGAAGAAAGTTGCCATAAAAGAGGACGAGAAGGGAGGGAAGCGCAGAACCCTGCTCCCCTCCCCCGCCCAAAAAGTCAGCACTCTCCGACCGGCAGAAAGGAGGGAAACAACAAACCAAAACGGCCAACAAGAAAAACGGACGCAGCAAGTGGGACTGTGAGTGGAAAGGAACTATTGCAGCCACCACACCCCGTGAACGGGAGAGGCGAACCCTGCAGGATCCGCCGCGGAGGTGAGCTCCAGGCGCCATTAAAGAGAGCCACGCCCCCCAGGAGGAGACCAGCACCAGCACACAGCCCCGGCCGCCCGGTAAGTTTGCGTGCGGAAAGCGGCGCGGATCCGGACCGGATCGCAGCTGCCCAGGTCCCCGCGCCTGTGACCTAGGCTTGCGGGGAGACGGCGGAGGCCCTCCCTGAGTGAGCAGGAACAAGGCGCCCAGGCAGGGGAGCGGGATTCAAAAGGCGCCATTCCCGCGCCACTGATCTGGGCTACAGCCCGCGTCCTGGAACTGAGGGCTTTGGAACTGAGACCCGGGGCACGAAATTAGGGGGAGACTGCGGAGGCCCTCCCTGAGTGAGCAGGAACAAGGCGCCCAGGCAAGGGAGCTGGATTCAAAAGGCGCCATTCCCGCGCCACTGATCTGGGCTACAGCCTGCGTCCTGGAACTGAGGGCTTTGGAACTGAGACCCGGGGCACGAAATTAGGGGAAGACTGCGGAGGCCCTCCCTGAGTGAGCAGGAACAAGGCGCCCAGGCAAGGGAGCTGGACTCAAAAGGCGCCATTCCCGCGCCACTGATCTGGGCTACAGCCCGCATCCTGGAACTGAGGGCTTTGGAACTGAGACCCGGGCACGAAATTAGGGGGAGACGGCGGAGGCCCATCCTGAGTGAGCAGGAACAAGGCGCCCAGGCAGGGGAGCGGGATTCAAAAGGCGCCATTCCCGCGCCACTGATCTGGGCTACAGCCCGCGTCCTGGAACTGAGGGCTTTGGAACTGAGACCCGGGGCACGAAATTAGGGGGAGACTGCGGAGGCCCTCCCTGAGTGAGCAGGAACAAGGCGCCCAGGCAAGGGAGCTGGATTCATAAGGCGCCATTCCCGCGCCACTGATCTGGGCTACAGCCTGCGTCCTGGAACTGAGGGCTTTGGAACTGAGACCCGGGGCACGAAATTAGGGGAAGACTGCGGAGGCCCTCCCTGAGTGAGCAGGAACAAGGCGCCCAGGCAAGGGAGCTGGACTCAAAAGGCGCCATTCCCGCGCCACTGATCTGGGCTACAGCCCGCATCCTGGAACTGAGGGCTTTGGAACTGAGACCCGGGCACGAAATTAGGGGGAGACGGCGGAGGCCCATCCTGAGTGAGCAGGAACAAGGCGCCCAGGCAGGGGAGCAGGATTCAAAAGGCGCCATTCCCGCCCCACTGATCTGGGCTACAGCCTGCGTCCTGGAACTGAGGGCTTTGGAACAGAGACCCGGGGCACGAAATTAGGGGCGTGGGTTCCCCACGACGGTGGGGCACAAGGCAGACACAGCACCCCAAAGCCGTTGAGGTGTACCCTACCATCCCCGCTCTGCTCCCTGTCCCACGGGGTGGAAAATCAGCTCCCCAAGGGCTCTAGGAGAGATCTCTGGCACCACCTAGCGACTTGAAGCCAGCAGAGGCTCCTGAAGGAGCTAGTGGCCAGCTGGGGAGTTTGCCCACACCGGGCCCCTTCCGAACAAGTAGTCTGAGCCCACAGGGAGAGCGAGCACCCACAGCCGGGGCAGACCAGGTGCGCAGAAGAGTGTGCCTGAGACCAGACACGCAGGGAGTGTGTCCCACATCACCATTTTAGAACAGGGACATTTCTTCAGTAAAGACTACCTGCAGAAGGCTTCCTCAGGAGCCAGAGGTGAGCGGGGGAAGTTCGCCCACGCCAGACCCCCTCTGGCCTGCAGTCCAAGCCCAGAGGGGAGCAGGAACCCACCGCCGGGGCAGACCAGGCGCACAGGGGAGTGTGTCCCTACATTGGCATTTTAGAACAGGGACCTTTCTCCAGTAAAGACTGCTTGAAACTGACAGATGACTCCTGGAAGAACCAGAGGGGAACAGAGAAGCCCACCCAAGATGCCGGCCAGTCCCAACTACACAGTGTCCCAACGCATACGGCAAATTAGAAAACAGACAGTAGGGAAGAGAAGAACCACACGCAACCTAGCAACTCTCCAGAGAAAAAGCACACCACAAAAAGAAAGCCAGCCCCCAGATTGCAAAGACAATAACTTGGAAGAATTTCTGAGCCTTCCAGAAAGAGAATTTAAAATTGCCGTGATTAAAAAACTAACAGAAGTCATAAAGGAAAACAATGATAAGGGAAAAATAATCAACGATCAGAAGAATGCAATTGAGTCCCTAGAGAGGGAAAACAATGGTCAGAAGAAAGAAATTGAGTCCCTAAAGAGGGAAGTAAAAGAAATGCAGGAGATCAAAGAATTAATGGAAGAACTAAAGAATTCTGGGAAAAGCAATGAAAGCAGAATAGATGAAATGGAAGAACGAATAAGTAATCTTGAAGACATAGAAATAAAAAGAACCAAAACAGAAAAGGAAAGAGAAGTACGAAGGAAAAAGAACGAAGAAAGACTTCGGGAACTATCTGACTCCATGAGGAAAGGAAATATAAGAGTTATAGGAATACCAGAAGGAGAGGAGAGAGATGTAGGAACAGAGAAAATATTCAAAGAGATAATTGAAGAGAACTTCCCAAATGTGAAGAAGGAGCTGAAAATTGATATACAAGAAGCAAGAAGAACACCAAACTTCCACGACGAAAGGAAAAATACAGCAAGACACATAATAGTAAAGCTCCCAAGAATCCAGGACAAGGAAAAAATAATGAAGCTGGCAAGAGGGAAGAAACAGATAACATTCAAAGGAAAACCAATCAGGCTGACATCAGACTTCTCCGAAGAAACACTACGGGCAAGGAGAGAGTGGAGGGACATAGTCAACAGACTCCAAGAAAACAGATGCCAACCAAGAATACTCTATCCCGCAAAGCTCTCCTTCCTCTTTGAAGAAAGAATATGGACCTTTCCAGACAAACAGAAACTCCGGAATTTCATTGCAACTAAACCCCCACTCCAAAAAATACTACAAGGAGTCCTAAAGCCAGAACCTCAGAGGGACGAATAACAATGAAAGAAGGCCAAAAAAAAAAAGTTATTAAAAGAATAAATAAATAAAATCAAAGGAAAGACAAACACAATGGCAAATACAGATGTTAACATATCAATAATAACTCTGAATGTAAATGGACTAAACTCTTCAATAAAAAGACACAGAGTTGCAGCCTGGATTAAGAAACAAAACCCAACCTTTTGCTGTCTCCAGGAAACACATTTAGCTACAAAAGATAAAAATAGGCTCAAAGTTAAAGGATGGAAAACAATCCTACAAGCAAATGGACCAAAAAAGAAAGCAGGAACAGCTATACTTATATCAGATAAAACAGATTTCAAACTCAAAAAGATAAAAAGAGACCCCAAGGGTCACTACATTATGATCAAGGGGACAATACTTCAAGAAGAAATAACACTCATTAACATATACTCACCAAATGAAGGAGCACCAAAATATATCAGACAACTGTTGTCCTCTCTGAAAACAGACATCAGAGAAAACACATACGTAGTGGGAGACTTCAACACACCACTATCAACAATGGATAGATCAACAAGACAAAAAATAAGTAAAGAAACTAAAGCTCTAAATAAGGACCTAGAGCAATTGGGCTTAACAGACATCTATAGAACACTAAACCCCAAAAAAACGGAGTACACATTTTTCTCAAGCGCACACGGATCATTTTCCAGGATCGATCACATACTGGGGCACAAGACAAACATCAACAGATACACCAAGATTGAAATCATATCAACCATCTTTTCTGACCATGAAGGCATCAAACTAGAAATAAACCATAAAAAGAAGGCAAGGAACTTTCCTACCTCATGGAGATTAAAAACCACACTACTGGAAGACCATTGGACTAATGAGGAGATCAAAGAAGAAATTAAAAAATTTTTTGAATTGAACGACAAGGAGGACACCAATATCCTAAATGTATGGGATGCAGCAAAAGCAGTAATAAGAGGAAAATATATAGCAATAGAAGCTCACATCAAGAAACAAGAAAGAACGCAAAGAAACAACCTAATCTCGAAGCTCAAAGATCTAGAAAAAGAACAACAAAAAAACCCCAAAACCAGTAGAAGAAAAGAAATAATAAAAACCAAAGCAGAAATAAATGAAATTGAAACTAAAAAAACAATCCAAAAGATCAATGAAACCAAGAGCTGGTTCTTTGAAAAAATCAATAAAATAGACAAACCCCTAGCCAGGCTCACAAAGGAAAAAAGGGAGAAAGCACAAATAAACAGGATCATCAATGAAAGAGGAGAAATCACAACGGACACAGCAGAAATCAAAAGAATAATCAGTAACTACTATGAACAGTTATATGGAAACAAGTTTAACAATCTAGAGGAGATGGACAAATTCCTACAACTCTACAATCACCCAAAGCTAGATAAAGAAGAAATAGAACACCTAAACAGACCAATTACAATTAGCGAAATTGAAATGGTAATAAAAAACCTCCCCAAAAACAAAAGCCCAGGACCTGATGGATTTACAAATGAATTCTACCAAACATTCAGAGACGAATTAGTGCCTATCCTTCACAAACTCTTCCAAAAAATTGAGAAGGAAGGGACAATACCAAACACGTTTTATGAAGCCAACATTACACTAATAGCAAAACCGAACAAGGACAACACAAAAAAGGAAAACTACAGGCCAATCTCCCTAATGAACACTGATGCAAAAATCCTCAATAAAATTTTAGCTATCAGAATCCAACAATGTATCCATAAGATAATTCACCACGACCAAGTTGGATTCATTCCAGGGGCACAAGGATGGTTTAACATCCGAAAATCAATCAATGTTATCCAACACATCAACAAAAAGAAATATAAAAACCATATGATAATATCAATAGATGCTGAGAAAGCTTTTGACAAAGTGCAACACCCATTCATGATAAAAGCCCTTGAAATTCTTGGGATACAAGGAACATACCTCAACATCATAAAGGCCATCTATGACAAGCCAACAGCCAGTATCATTCTCAATGGTGAAAAGCTGAAAGCAATTCCATTAAGATCTGGAACAAGACAAGGATGTCCACTCTCACCATTGCTTTTCAATATAATACTGGAAGTCCTAGCCAGGGCAATAAGACAAGAGAAAGACATCCAAGGAATCCAAATAGGAAAAGAAGAAGTCAAACTATCACTATTTGCAGACGATATGATATTATATATAGAGAACCCCAAAAACTCCACAGAAAAGCTAATTCAACTCATCAATCAGTTCAGTAAAGTGGCAGGATACAAAATCAACACGCAAAAGTCAGTAGCCTTCCTATACACAAACAATAAATCTGAAGAAGAAGAAATCAAAAAGACCATCCCTTTTGTTATTGAAACAAAAAAAATCAAATATTTGGGAATAAATCTAACAAAAGAGGTAAAGGACCTATACAAAGAAAACTATAAAACACTGTTAAAAGAAATAGAAGAAGACACAAAGAAATGGAGAGACATCCCCTGCTCATGGATTGGAAGAATAAACATTATTAAAATGGCCATCCTTCCAAAAGCAATATACAGATTCAATGCTATTCCAATCAAAATTTCAATGTCATTCTTCAAAGAAATAGAACAATTATTGATGAAATTCATATGGAATCACAAAAAACCCCGAATAGCCAAAGCTCTCCTGAAAAAAAAAGAAGGGAATGGAGGCATCAGACTCCCAGACTTCAAACTATACTACAAAGCCATAATCATCAAAACTGCATGGTATTGGAACAAGAACAGACATACAGACCAATGGAATCGAATAGAAAATCCAGAAATAAACCCACAGATTTATGGTCAACTAATCTTTGACAAAGGAGCAAAGACTATGCATTGGAGCAAAGAAAGTTTGTTCAATAAATGGTGCTGGGAAAACTGGGTCGCTACATGCAAAAGAATGAAGCTTGACCACCACCTCACACCATACACAAAAATCAACTCAAAATGGATTAAAGAACTAGACATAAGACCTGAAACCATAAAATATATAGAAGGAAATATAGGCGAAACACTACGTGATTTGCACATCAAAGACATCTTTACAGACACATCACCCAAAGCAGTGATAGTGAAGGCAAAGATAAACAGCTGGGACTACATCAAATTAAAGAGCTTTTGCACAGCAAAAGAGACAATAACAAAAACAAAGAGAAACCCCACCAACTGGGAGAACATTTTTGCACCCAACACTAATGATAAAGGACTGATCACAAAAATCTGCAAAGAGCTGATGAGACTCAACAACAACAAAGAAAATAATCCAGTCAAAAAATGGGCAGAAGAGCTTAAAAGAAACTTCTCTGAAGAGGAAATGCAAATGGCCAACAGGCATATGAAAAAATGTTCAACATCACTTGTCATCAGGGAAATGCAAATCAAAACTACCATGAGATACCATCTTACACCAGTGAGAATGGCACATATTAAAAAAACTAGCAACAACAAATGTTGGCGAGGGTGTGGAGAAAAAGGAACTCTTCTGCACTGTTGGTGGGAGTGCAAACTGGTCCAACCACTGTGGAAAGCTGTGTGGAGATTTCTGGACCTACTAAACATAGAGCTTCCATATGATCCAGCAATTCCACTCCTAGGTATTTACCCAAAGGACACAGAAACATCAATTCCAAAGAGCACCTGCACCCCTATGTTTATAGCAGCACTGTTTACAATAGCTAAGCTTTGGAAACAACCCAAATGCCCAAAAATAGATGACTGGATCAAGAAGATGTGGTACATATATACCATGGAATATTACTCAGCATTCAAAAAAGATAAACACATGCAATTTGCAGCAACATGGATGGCGCTGGAAGGGATCATGCTCAGCGAAATAAGCCAAAAAGAAAAAGAAAAATACCGGATGGTCTCACTCATAGCAGGAATCTAGAAAACTTAAATAAGGGACCAGGAAAATGAATAACTATAAGATAGTGAAAATCAAAATCAACAAAAAACTATGAACCAGAGACACTTTTAGGGGGGCGGGGGCGGGAGGGGAGGGATTGGGGTCAGAATGGGGGGGCTGCAATTGTATGGGGAATATAACAATAAAATTTATTTAAAAAAAAAAATAAATAAATAAATAAATAAATTGGGGTCTGGATGAGGCGCATGGTGCGGTGCTAAGCAATGTACAGCTTGAGAGCAAGCAGGACTCCACAATGGTTCTGGGATCTTGGCTTCCTGACCAGTGTCTTAGGTGTTATTCTGGGCCCAAGTAGCCAGTGGCACTCGGGGCTGAGGAAAGGTTGTGCTATGTGAACAAATCCCTCTGGAAACTGCAGTAGCTTAAAAGACCAAGATTTAGGTTAGATTAGAAAGCAAAAGTTAATAATAGAAAAACTGAAAATATTTATCTGCTAAAATTATGTTCATCATATCAATGATAGATGTGCCTTCTATAATTAGTGAATTTAAAAAATGCTTTCTATTACTGGAGGATATATAAACAGACACCCAAGTTTTCGTCAGGCTAACGTCAATTACATAGGTTAAAGTAAGTGTTTATGCTGCTTTTTTGCAAATGATTTCTATTCAGCCTTTTAAATTATCTGAGCAAACACTTGTATTTTATGTATTATTGATAGGGAAGGATAAGCCCACAATCACAAAATCTCCATATTGAATTTTTAAAGAAAAATGCTCAAATTATCTCACCAAAAAGGTCATATTTAATATTAACCACAATTTCCCACTGTAAAGACAGCCACCACAAAATAAAATTGACCTAAAGCTCAAAATCACACATGAACAGAAAAAAAGGACCATTTACAGATTGTTTGAACAAGTTCATTAAAAATATGCATCATGAGACTCCCCTGGTGGCACAGCGGTTGAGCGCTGGGCTGCGAGGCTACCTGTAGCCTCTGCAGCACCAGTTCTATAGCCGGCCGCTGGCGAGGGTCCCACATGGCGCGCAGACCTCTCCTGCAGCCTACTGCTCCCCTCAGCAGTGTGCTCCTTAGTCAGTCTGCCTATTCTGTTCCCTGCTCAGGCTCTGGTGAATTCTCTCACCCTCCCGCGCTTCTGACTGTACCCAGTGCTTGTATAAATAAATAAATAAATCTTTAAAAAAAAATATGCATCATAAAAAATAGGAAAATCAAAGTTTGAATATTCTTTTCTTCAACTATCTTGTGAGGTATGACTGAATAGTTGTTACTAAGCTGAAGTAGCTGTTGTTTTGAATTATATGAGAATCATGTAACTGGAAAGAAATACTTTGTAGTGAGGATATGAATAAGATAACTAACAACTTCTGACTAGAGTGAAAAAATATGACCACATAAAATTCAATAGGAAAATATAAATTTTAGATTTGAAAAGTGGTTTCACTGGCTTAATTACAAAACATAAAATTTACCACTTAATGAAACTTTCATGATAACCTAAGGTGATTTTAACCATTTTTTTTTGAAAAGTAGGACACAAATTTGCATTTAAAAATCTTCTGTTCTAGAGTCTCTATTTTTTAAAATTTATTTTTATTTATTTATGCATACAAGAGCTGGGGTATAGGCCAGAAGCGTGGGGGGAGGGTGAGAGGATTCACCAGAGTGGGGAGCAGACCAGGTGGATCTTACTGAAACACACTCCTGAGGGGGGCAGTGGCAGGCAAGACAGGAGAGGTCTACTGTGTCATGTGGGTCAGCTCCTTGAGCAGGGATTGAACTCATACTGCAGTGGCTGGTGATAGCTTGATAGTGCTGAGACTTCAACCCCTGTGCCACCAGGGAGGCCCCCTAGATTCTATTTTTTAAAGAAAAAACTTAAATCATTAGCTTTCTATTCCACTAACATAAGGAGTTTCTTTATTAATAATGTTTCATATTTTACAATTGTTATAAGCAAATGGTCTTTCATTAAAAAAAAAAAAAAGAAAACCAGTTTCAAATGGAACTAAAAAAGGGATTATTTCAATAATATTTTTTATCATGATCCCTAAAGACAGAGCATAGATTTTAAAAATCATTTATGTCTATACATTTTTACTTTTTTAAATTATTGTGAATATTTACAAGTATATATAATCTAAGTATCAGATAGTTTAAGGTTAAATTCTCATATTTTAAAGATTTGAAAAAAATTAGAAAATTGGGCAACTAGGTGTGAAATTATAAACATACCAGAATAACCCTGAAATCTTGGTACTACCCTAAATGCCTAGCATAGTGCCTGGCACATAGTAGGAATTTATACATTTATGAGTGAATGAAACTGTCTTTTAAGCACTTACTAAGGTATTCAGAAATTATAAGAATTATTTATTATTTATTATTTTTGAAAATACTAATAGCATTGCACATGTTAACTTCTCTCTGATTTCAGAAAAGCAAAATAATTCAAAGCTTTGAAGGCAAGTAAGTTCTGAGATATGGAGTTCTCTGAGCTTTAATGATTTTTTTTTCCTTTTTTTATTTTAACATTTATCATGTTTTACATTTGCTTTAATGATTTTGAAAAAAATCCTCACCTTCAAAAAAGATTTGTATACTAATTGCAATGGAATACTTTGACTGGTTTCATCAATAAATATAACATTTCTAAAAAAATCGTTATTTGAATATATATTAATTAATTTATTTAGTTTATGTCAAATCTGAAAGATTTTATTGATCTCAAATGGTCCTGTATCATTCTCTGAATTGAGCTGAGGTTACTTAGTAATTTAGAGACAGTCATATTATCAAAATGTACAGGTTTATATTTATGGAAAATACACTTCCTAGAACAGTTAGCTGAGGTGAGGTTAAGCTACTTGCAAATGGGTACATTCCTATTCTAGTCAGTGTTTTACTGAGAACTTACTCTGTGCCCTGTACATAGACACTATAGAGTAACTAATAATATACATTAGCTACCATTTCTTAGGCATTAAGCATATGTCAGGGGCTATGCTAAGCATGGTAAGTATATCATCTGCTTAATTTTTAAAAACATTTATTTATGCATACAAGAACTGGGGTGTAGACCAGAGGTGCAGTGGGTGAGAGGATTCACCTGGGACAGAATGGGGAAAAGAACAGGTAGATCGACTGAAATACACTGCTGAGGGGAGCAGCAGGTGAGTCAGGAGAGGTCTGCTGTGCCATGTGGGTTGCTCCCTGGCCAGGGATGGAACTCATGCTGCAGTGGCTGGCGACAGCTTGATAGCACTCTCTTTAACCCCTGCACCACCAGGGAGGCCCTATCATCTACTTAATTTTTATTCCAACTCCATGAAGTTAGCTCAGAGAATCAGAGTTCACAGAGGCAGGGTAGCAGTGCTGAAGTTCAGTCCCAGGTTTATCTGAATGTGCAGCTTTAACCATTTTTATGCTATATAAGATGCGAGTCCTAAAGGGGAATTAATTATAATCTGGGGAGACATGATGTACACATATGGAACAATCAGGGAACAAATTAATATTAAGGGTAATTAATTCCGGATATATATGATTTTTCAAACTTGAAGATACTACTAAGGCATATTGTTTTCATTTTCCTGGTCTGAGAAACAGAGTTAACAACAATAAAGTGAGATCATCAGTTCAATGAGAACAATAAAACTGAGATAAGATAGGCCCATTCACTGGTTGGGGGAAGGACCTGCCTGGGTAGGCAGCACATATCAGAATGATATGCAGGTGAATACAAACAGGAGCAGAAAGGGTTAAAGAAGAGAAAGGTCAACGTGGATTCCAGGTATCAGGAGAGACTGACAACAAAGATGAAATTTGAATAGAGTTCTGTGTTTATACACCTAGATTGTAAAATGTACTCAACCACTGGCACAGAATTCGATTTCTTACTGTAACTTAATGGAGAGTGCTGGACCATTTGGAATCAAGTCAAATATGCTAGAGGATGATATTTGAGTTCAGTCTTCAATGCTTAGTGGGAGAGTAGAGTGAATGTTGCAATTTCTTCTTTCTTGAGGAAAAAATTCTATTTCACTGATAAGGTTACAGTTTCAAAAACATTGTATTACAAAGTACCATTTATGTCAAAACTCACAATAACCACAAGATACATCTATTATACTGCTGGTGTAATTTTCCAATATATCATGTGGGTTCAGAGAATTCCTTATAATGAAAACTGTCTGCAATTTGAGCTCTCTGAAATAGTTTCAGTGACTTAAGGACTCTCCGATCAGGAAGTAAATTTCTTATCTGATGACTACACAGTCCTTGAAGAGTCACCTCACTCACAGCTTCTTTACAATTGCCACACAAAGTAAACAAAGGAATCTTAATGTACAATATTTGATATTACCTGGTATTATAATTTGAACAGTTTGGTAGTATATGGATAAAACCACATTTGATGAAGATGGCTATATTTTGTGGGGTTTATTAAGAACATCATTTGAAAGTAAGGTTTTAGTTCTATGCAAGTTTAATTGTTACTTACCATGAAATGAGGTTGTGTTAAAATACGCTTTAGTTCCTTTGCATCATTATTCTCAGGGTAACATGAAATTTCTTCCAATACCTAAAAAATTAGCAAGATATATAATAGTACAAACAGGATGCAAGATTTAGAATATGTAGAATCTTTTCTAAAAATTAAAAATTACACATGGATTTTTACGGTAGGCAAAAAATTATTTTGGCAAAAATTATTTTAAACGTATTGATGGTAATAAAAATTAAAACAAACTGCTACAGTAGTCTCTGCTTACATTACCCAACTGTAACCTAAAAGGTTATTGAAAAAATAAAAAACAAAATGACAGGTCTGTAACATATTACAGGTCTAAGTAACCTAGTGGGAAAATATCTCTGTAAATCTTTTCTCAAACTTACCACCAAAAGGAATTTGTAATAAAAGTTAATAACAGCTTTCTTTTATATTAGCAAAACTATCCATTCTTTTTAGAAAGATTAAAATGACATACGCTCAAATAAAAAATAATTTAAAAAGGAAAAACACTTAAGAAATCTTCCCTGCAGCCCAGCAGAATCAAAGTTATTCTCTACACTCACTTCACCTACAGAAGACCATGCTTTGCCAGTGGTTCCTAGGGCTAATTGCCAGGAACCCAAGAGAATAATTTAAAAAAAAGCAAATTTTTCTCCCATCACTCATATTTTCTTTACTAATTGTTACTATTTTCCGTGTACAGGTAAAAATGGTTGTTTTCAAATAAAATTGTTCTTCAAAAGCTCTCCCTTACAACCAGAATGGAGTTTACCCATTTAAAATTTGATTATGTGACATGACCCTAGGGGAAAATGTTCTTTTTCAGAGTAAATATACTGGTACAGTTCTAACTGTGCAAGGCTAGACTCATAGGGTGGTTATACACATTGCACTCAGTTTTTTTTTTTGTTTGTTTTGTTTTTGTCATTCATTCATTCATTTATTGAGGCATTCATTCAATCCATCATTCTATAAATATTTTTTTAAATAATAAATTTTATTTTTATATTCCCCATACAATTGCAGCCCCCCCCCATTCTGACCACAATCCCTCCCCTCCCGCCCCCGCCCCCCTAAAAGTGTCTCTGGTTCATAGTTTTTTGTTGATTTTGATTTTCACTTTCTTATAGTTATTCATTTTCCTGGTCCCTTATTTAAGTTTTCTAGATTCCTGCTATGAGTGAGACCATCCGGTATTTTTCTTTTTCTTTCTGGCTTATTTCGCTGAGCATGATCCCTTCCAGCACCATCCATGTTGCTGCAAATTGCATGTGTTTATCTTTTTTGAATGCTGAGTAATATTCCATGGTATATATGTACCACATCTTCTTGATCCAGTCATCTATTTTTGGGCATTTGGGTCACATTGCACTCAGTTTTAAGAGTTGAGCCATTCAAGGATTATTTCAACAGGACTGGATATCCGGGACACCAAATCATCTACCCAGTAGGAACCTCTCTCCTCATCTTTGAAAATCTGAACACTGGGGCAGAAAAGAGTTATGAGGTCACTTAGCCTAACGCTTAGATTTCAGTAGCACACCCATGTGCCACTCAACCACCTCCTCAGAGAAGAACAAATAAACATAAACTATATGGATTCTTTCTTATCCCAAGGCACTCTTAACTAGCAGGTGCTGTTATCCTGTTATCCTGTTATGCTGTTATCCTATTATATATTGTTTAATGACAAGTCAATTCTCTGTGGTATATTTTGTGCTTTGGGTTTCTCTACTGGTGAAATGAAAGGATGAAACCATATTCTGCCTGGTCTCCTGCTACTCCCACAGTCTATGATTTCATTTACTTTAATGAATTAGATTTTTTAAAGATTTATTTAAAATCTTTTACAAGATTTATTTAAAATCTGGGTACAGGCCAGAGGTGTGGGGGGTGAGAGGATTCACCACAGAGTGGGGAACAGAATAGGTGGTATGACTGAAATACACTGCTGAGGGGAGACAGGAGAGGTCTGCTGTGCCATGTGGGGGTTTGAACTCCGTGCAGTGACTGCTGATAGCTTCATTGTGCTGAGACTTAACCCTTTGCATCACCTGGGAGGCCCACACAGTATATGATTTTAAATAAGGTATGGTCTCCTAAGTCAGAGAGAACCTCTCCTGGTTAGTGTTGTGACCAAATGGGCAGGCCTAGCAGACTCCATGTCCTTGATCTTGTTTCTCAGTAAATATATATTCTCCAGTGTAGGTCTTTTATTTAAAATCTGGTAGGGTAAGGATTATGTCTTTCATATGCTTTCACTTAGTAATCTTACTTTATAAGAAACAATTTTTTAATGGGGAAATGTTTATTTGCATAAAGACTTTTATAGCATCAAAAAGTGAAAGAAAAAATTAGGTGGTGTCTGACAATGGAGAAAATTGGTAATTCATTATAATTTAGTAATTGCAAAGAAAAATTATGCTATCACTGGAACCTACATTTATGGAGACAAAATAGAAACATGGATAAATATTTATTATATAATGTCAGGTAAAAAACTTGCACTTTTATTGTAACTATAACAATTTATATGCAAATGGCTAGTGACTGGGAATGGATATGCAAAAATGAAAATTACTGTGCTGGGGTGATGGGATTATGGATGAATTTTTAATTTTCCAAATCTACTGCAATGTCATGTTTCTGTGATAAAGTTAAAAAAATTTGTGACAGGTGCACATTGACAATTTATTAAAATTACTTCTCTCTGAGCTCAGTATATTTAATTGCTATAGATACTTAATTAACTTTCAAATATTACCACTTTAAAAAAGCAACTGAAATTTTCATACTATTTCTATTTCCATCCAACACAGTAAAATAACCATTTCTTGTTTTTTCAATAAAGAGAAGTAAAATTGATGTTACTGTGTTCAAGTTAACAGCAGAACCAGAACTAGAAATCTATGCAATGCAGCTGCTGAGATTTTTCCTTTCTTTTCTCTATGTAAATATTCAGTGATAAACTTAGAATACTAGAGTACAATGGTCGAACGGTGACTCTCAGGAAAATGCCTCTTACTGTGCAGTAGAAATGCTTTCAATAAAGGTAGCAAATATGATACCCAAATATATTTACAAAATATATCACTTACCTCTTTGGCTCTCTGTACGGCATCACTCGGAGGATTCCTGATTTGTGGTGAAGACTTTGTGTTAATTTTGTCGTACAGCTAAAAAGAAATAAGACCCAATCAACACTAATATAATTCTTTGCTAAAATTCAGAGGTTCATATTTACTATTTTACTAAACAATATTTTCCTCTTGAAAAGGCAGACTGATGACTTCAGTGGGATCTTGTTAATGATCTCTTATTCATTCAATGATACTTGTAAGAATATGAGTTTTAAGCATCTCCTTTAAAAATCATTTTAAAATAGGTGGTCCAAAATTCTGTAAATGTGGCATTTCCCTCGACATTGCAAATTCATCAATATTTTCATAATCACAGTGTTTTTTCCCTCTGTTACCAACAACATCCACTAACATGAACACATGGTAATATAAAAGAACATTTTCTGGCCAGGATACGTCTAAAAGAATTTTCACAGAATCAAATCTTGGGAAAGGGCAACAGGTTTATGCCTGTTCTACTAGGGCTGTTCATTAACAACATCCGTGCTATTATCCTTCAGCAGGAAATTAAGGGCATAAATGTTCTTTTTAAAAGTGCAAATTCAAAGAATATGAGATAACATTGAAAAACTTATTTTTTAAAACTCCACAAACCAATGATCCATTTAATTTTCTGAAGAAAATATAACTCTCTAGAGAAAAATCTACGCAGTTTGGAAATGCAACTAAAACATTAATTTCTACCTCAGACGAAATGTCTCATTCAACAGTGTGCTTTGAAAAGTGCAAAGTTAAAAATGATCTTGGCTAGTCTGTCACTTCGATTTCCTTTTCTCTAAAGTAGGTGGGGAATTTTTGGTTAGTTTTGTTTTTGTTCTTTTTTCCTTCCCCTTCTCTGCACACCAATGTTAGGGGAGAGGTCAAACACTGGCTATAAATAATGTTAAGGGTACAGTTAGATTTGTTTATACTGATGTAAGATAAAGCTTTCTGACTCATAAATATTTTGGCCAAATCATACATAAAAATGCCTAATGAGACAATGTGAAGCTAGAGTAGTGACCATTTTAAATGTTGGCGGTAAGAAAGCACTACTAACTCAAAGGTTCAATGAATAGTATAAGTAGGCTAGTAAAATGCTGCTTTACATAAAATATTATATTAATATTTAGGGAACTAGTGATATGTGGTTCACAAAAGTTTGCCTGACTCTATAGAATATTGGTGGGCAGTCTCCATCCTCCAAATAGTTTCTATCTCTAAAGACTGCAAAGTTTGAGATGTTGAACTGGGGACTATATTTTCCCATAGAAATAATATTATGGTGTTAGGTTTCCAGACAAGCTTATAGGGATAAAGGAAATACATATGCAATAAAACACAGAAGGGGAAAAACCCTAATACCCAAAAGTACAGAACCATAAATTAAAAAAAGAAACACATTGAAATACAAGACACTTAATAAACAGCACCACCTGACATATCATAATATTAATAAATAAAATTTAAAAACCTATATGAATAATAAAAACATTTCATTTTATTATTTTTTAAAGATTTATTTATTTATTTATACAAGCACTGGGTACAGTCAGAAGTGCAGGAGGGTGAGAGAATTCACCAGAGCCAGAGCGGGGAACAGAACAGGCAGACTGACGATATGCACTGCTGAGGGGAGCAGCGGGCGGCAGGAGAGATCTCCGCGCCATGTGGGACCCTCGCCTGGTGGCTGGGGATCAAACCGGTGCTGCCATGGCTGCGGGCAGCTTCGCAAGCCAGCGCTCAACCGTTGCGCCACCGGGGAGGCCCTAAAAACATTTTAAAACGTTTGGATGCTACTATTTGAAAAAAAAAGTTCATTTCAAGGCATTACAAGTTGATGGTTCTGTCACTTTATGCCTAATTTTACCACAAACAGCAAATTTTGCCTATTTCTTAGCCAAGGACTATTATTTACACTACTTTCAAATTTTTCACCTATGATTGAGATTATCTTCTATTTATACATTTACTCATTTAACCTCAAACAACCCTATAAGGTTGATAGCCCTAGTATTCCCATGTCACAGATAAGGAAACTGCAGTACAGAGTAGGAAAATGAGAACCACTGTTCTAGCCTTACAACAGCTTCATAAGTGATGTAGATGCCTAGAGTTTTTATTATCATCAAAGACAGCAGAAAGGAGTTAAAAGGAGTTAAAAGGGGCCTTCCGCCTGAGGTGGAGGCTCTGGGTTCTGTCCCTTGAACTTCTAGGAGAGCACAGGACTAGAGCACTCAAGGCAGGCATTGGATGGAGAGGATGGTGCCCATGAGGATAAAAATAGATGGCGAATCTCCAATGTCTGCTCATTAACCAAAAGGGCAAGTAAGAGCAAAGGCTGAAAGGGGTTTGTTTTGTCACCATCATTGGGAAGAAATGGCCCCTTGTCCATCCATCCCTCCCCCCTCCATCCACCTATCCATTATTCATACTTTACTGAAGTCCTACTATGTGCTAAGCAAAAGGATTCTATTTACTGGAATTACTGAGATGAAAAGGATTAGAGTTCCTGTCCTCAAAGAACTCACAAATTCCAAAGACATGTATAACCAATGGCCCAGAAACATGACTGCTTGGTCCTTTTGAGGATTTGAGGATAGTTTGGGTTCCAGCACTCTCAGTGAGTTGCCCCAAGTTGGGGACAACCTGGATGTGTATACATATCAACCTTCATTTCCCCCCTCAATTTCCTTTAATGTATTTTTGCCTTAGGGTCTAAAAATATTTTAGGTAAAACCATAACAAATACAAACCATTTGAAAAATGTGGCAAAGCAAGTAACTAAAATGTCATTAATGGACATTTTAGTCCATTAAAATGCAATCTAACATTAAAGCACTTTCAAACAGTAGTCAGAAATAGGCAGCTTTTCAATGCCTCATTCTTATGGGTCATCTTCATATTGTTTGCCATCTGTAAGGTGATATTCAGAACTTGAAGTTCAAGTCCAGGAGATTAGCCAAGGTCTGGGGGCAACTATGAAGTGAGAACAAAGGAAGACTTCAGCTCCTCTTTCTTTATCACCCATTGCCCCCTCCTTTATTATATCATGTGTAAGGAATATTTAGAATGTCATTTGGGGCTTTACCTGTTGTCTTGGACTTTCAGCTTAAGGCCAGAGCTAAGGCAAATAGGAAAAAAGTGGCATCAAGTCTGCAAGGATACTGCCCTCCCATCTTTCCAGGGCTTGCTGAAAGGTGGCCCAAATGGCTCCTTCACACTCACCCCAGCACCACCCCTCATTCTGCTTATAAAGAAGCTTGGAATCTGTAGGAGTCATAGACTGAGGAGAGTAAGTATATGATGTTGCGGTCTTCCTTTTGTTGAGGATAGCAGAGGGATTTGCCCCCTCCCTCATGCAAAGTGAAGAATGGTAGATTCTCCAAAAGAACCATGCATAGAATGATTGTATGCCAGCAAGGACAGCTCACCATCTCATTCTCCGGAAGGATGCTTGTTGAGTTGCAGCAACTTACAAGGTGTACCAAGAAGAAAGGAGCCCTGTGTGAGAGAGTCCTGGGGGCAGCTCTGACATGTGGTGGTGTCTACCTCTTTCCTAGCTGGAGGCTGCCTGCAGCAGCTCTTGATAGCAGGGTGAGAGGCCAAAGGTGGCGCAGGCCACATTTGTAGAGTATGGTGGGGCAAGAATGTGCGTTTCCCATGAGTCAAGCGTTGCCTCAGAACATAACTTGGCTGAAGTCATCTTGACAGAACCCTGCCCAAGTGGTTGGCTATACAGAACAAGGGGACCCAGAAGTAAGCAGCTGTGGGTAACACCTGGGGCAGGAGCTGGGAGGGTGCTGAGCTGAGCTGCATACATACATAGTACAAAGACAATGCAGAAACTGCATATTTGCAACCCAGGAGAGAGACCACATTTGAATGCCTGCCACTCCAAGGCATCCACAGCCAAGAGGGCACTGGTTGCTCAAGGAACATGATTCTAGAACAAATTGTGTAATGTATGTTCTATAACGTTTCTCTTTTCTGTAACCAGACTCTTGAGTTCTTTGACATTCACGAACAGTAGATGTTTAATACATTTTTTTTAAGTAAATGTGTATTTGAGCTGGGGCATAAGAACTGTAAGTAGATATTTTTAAAACATCCAGAGTAACACAAAAATAAACAGAGTGGGAATACTTATTTTAGCTTGTTTCTTTAGGAACCAGAGATCATTTATTTTTGGTCCTGCTTGCATAGTTAAAAAACTTTCCCTTAAAATGAAGAAATGTAGTTGGACCACATTTCTTTTCTTTTTTGGTACATTTCACATATGACTTCATAAAATTTTCAAGGTGAAATTTTAAGGAGAGAGGCCTGTGAGGTGGAGTGATGGACTTGCAGCCAGCGCAGTGGGGACTGGCGTGGCCTCCTGATGGATGCACTGTCCTTCCTCTTACAGCAGGTTTCCAGTCTGTATTAGCCTCAGTAACACACAAAATCTCAGGCCAGAGAGACACCTCCAGCAAATATTTTTGGAAAAACTGCAGATAATGCCATTTATAGGCTGCCTGGAAAAAAATATGCTATGATTTAAAGGATATTAGCTAATCAACTGTAAGCTTTGCCATGTTAAAAAAAAAGTTAGAATTCTAATCTCTTCCTGCCATGGAGTATAGATTTCAGGCTTTGTGGGCCATTCAGTCTCTGTCATGGCCATTCAGTCCAGTTCTGTAGTGCAAAGGCAGCCATTAACAATTTATAAATGAATGGGCATAAAGTTTCAATAAAACTTTATTTAGAAAAACAGGTGGCTGACAGGATTTGGCCTGAGGATCATATTTTGCCAACATCCGTTCTAGAAGCTTGAATTCAAGGTGCATTGAAGTGACAAAACATATTTCCTTTTTCTGTTTGCTTTCTTGAAATGCAAAGATATCCAGTGTATTTACAAAGCTGAGGGTATAGAGGCTGAGGCAGAGGGAAAAATGTTAGTAAATTATCCCTGGAGGGAAAACAAGAATGAATTTATTATTATTTTCTCTTTCGTTTTTTAAAGATTTGTTTATTTATGCATACAAGAACTGGGGTACAGGCCAGAGGTGCAGAGGGTGAGAGGACTCACCAGAGACAGAGTGGGGAACAGAACAGGCAGACTGACTGAAATGCATTGCTGAGGGGAGCAGCGGGCGAGACAGAAGAGGTCTGCCGTGCCATGTGGGTAGCTCCCTGGGTGCTGCAGAAGCTGCGGATAGCTTCACAGTGCTGTGTTTAACCTCTCGCGCCACCAGGGAGGCCCTATTTTCTCTTTCTAATGAAATTAAAGTCACTCAAGTTCAGCAATTTTTATTTTTAAAAAACAGGCAAAACGAGGAAATGTGAACAGCTGCAAAGGGAACAGACTGTTTCACACCGACTCACTTGCAGACAGGCTGCTCGCTCTGTTTCTGGCACTGAGTCGGATGTGACCACAGACAGGCTTTATCTTTCTCTCTTAAGGAGTTACAAGCAATTTTCAGTAGGAGGCTGCATTCTATATTTGAGATGGGTGTTTTAAACAAAGCAGAATAGAGTTGGTGGTAATATTAAATGCAATTCTCCTGAGATTTATACTTTCAAACATAAAGATGATGACATCAATCAATATGTCACTTTATATTTACATCAAACACTAGATCAAGTTTCATTTTCTACTATACTGCATTATATCTCACTTTCCTCTGATTTCTAATTCTCAAATAGAAGTCTTTATTTTGCTCATAGTTTGTATACAGTATTCGGCAAGATCAACATTTAAAATGGAACGGCTGGCAGAGAACCTAAAAAAATCACAATCACTGGGTTGTGTTCCACTAACTTTTTGGCACAGAGAAAACCAAATCTAAGTGTCAGAATGTATATTATGTGTGATAAGATTGTAATTTGTACAGCCAGACTGCAGACATAGGCCAAATAATGAATGGGTGTGTAGAGTTTTAGGGAACATTGAAGTTCATTAGTAACCACCATCTTAACACTTACTTCAAAAATACTAAGTAAGTTCCCTGCTGGGAAAGAAGTAAAGTTTTTAAGAGTAAAATATTTAGCTGTGAAGTATGCAATGAAATGTGCCTGTGATCCTAATAAACAATTAACAGTGTTCACAGATTTAAACTGCATAGAATAATGGGAATTGAAATGACCTGTTCTAGAAAAATACTATCTTCTCTTCCCTGATTATAAAAAGATATGTATACACACAAAGAGACAATTCTATCAGCAACATTCTTTATAGTTCCTGTGAAATGCCTGTGAAGAAGTTTGGTGAATAGGACAAAGTTCCAAAGTCACATCTTTTTCAGTGAACCCAGGTTAGCCACAGCTCTCCAACAGTACATTTTAAATCTGGCAAAATGTTAGGGAAAGATGATTTAGGACTAAAATATAAGGAATTGATATTCTACTATTGCACTGGAGCTGAAATTAGAGATCAGAGAAAATCTTCTGAGCTTTGAAAATTTACTTTTCCTGCTTAAATTTATATATAAACTCAGCATCTTTAAGCTAAAAATATAAAAATGCCCTTTCAAAGATTTTTGGTATCAGTAAACATTACATAGTCCAAATTGGGAGAAGAACAGTATACTTAACAGCAATGTAAAGATTATATGAATGGGAAACATTAAGTATGAAAGAAGCTCTACAAAATTTAAACTGGCACTTGAGCTTCTATTACACTTGGGAAGAACTTATACAACCTGTCCATCTTACAGATCTAAGAAAATTATACGTTATTGGAATGTTACTATTTTCAAAAGAAAATAAAATCACCCAGGTCATTTTTCTTTTGTGGAATTAAAAAAAAATGCCTATTAGCACCAAAAATGTTTTTTTCCTAAAAATTTACATTCTTTAAAATTTCTAAAAGTCAATTTCATTTTTTTAAATAGTTGAAGAAAACATTCAAAATTAATCCTGCAGATGACTCTCTTCTATTTGTACATAGACCTGTTTTTGTTGCAATCCTATTTGAACATCATACTTATACTTAGAGGGATTATTTTTGAATCCAAGAAGTTAAGACTTGCTTGACCTCCTAGTACAATCTCAAAAGAGTCTTTTTGCTATTCTAACAATAACAACCACTGTGGTGGATTTTTGGTCAGTTGGCAGCTATTTCTGAGAAACTCAAACACTGAACTCAGACGACCTAACTTGGCTGTTCACTAGGCCTTTTTCAGTTGGCAAATAACTAAAATTAAGCCTTGTAAGAAACAAATCATAATGCCCATTTCTTGAGTAAGCAAAAGAAAGCATGAGAAAACACAGGCAATTAGATGATATTAAGCAGGCTTTATTTTGCTTTTAAATCAAGCTTTCTATAATAGCGTACTTTTAAATACTAGATTCCAAGAGTTTGCCCAACCGTGAGAAGTTTCACTATGATTTTTTTCTATTAAAAAGAACCACTAAAAACATTTTTAAAAAGTTAAAACTTAATTTCCTAACCTATGCTCTTTTGAACCACCAACAATTATAGTTAAATGACATTTACACTAAATGAATATCTGATTATTAATTTGCTGCTTTAAAAGAAAGACATTTATACTACATTAAATCATGTGATATTTTATGTAAGTACTGACACAATACAATAACTTTCCACTCATGATATGACTTTTATTTTACATAGGCAAACAGCAAGCATTTGTCTAAGTAGTTGTGGAAAGTTAAAAGAGAACAAAACAAAGACAGTCTGGCAGAAGTGGTTTTATGAGATAATGTTTGAAGGCCACAAAGGGGAGAAGAAAGCGCTTATGTTCTTGGACTGTGAATATAGCAGGTCAACCCCATCAAACATTCTTCAGTTAAACATATCACATTCCTTTTTGGGGGAACCCTCCCCCCTTTCCTTGAAAATAGCATATAGGAGAATCAGTGTATGTTGCATTTTAAAGGTTTTTGGAACATTCCTTTGTCTACTGATAAAGTTGACTATGGTGCCGTAAAAAGGGAGTGGCACTCAGTGGGTAACACTGATACCGGGGACAAGGCAATTCATTATTCTTGGTATTTAAGAATTAATTATAAATTGTTTTAAGAAGTAATTCATCTGGAAAATAAGGGAACTGGAGGGGGTCTTGTAACTAATAGAATTTTTAGTGAAAAATCACACATTCCTTTCGCAAGGATGTGTAACATAGGAGCTAACTTGGAATCCAGATTGTTCCTACAGATGGAACTAAGGCTGAATTCCCTACGACTGGACAGCTCTATTGGGAGAATATGTGGTATGTCCATATGATGGAATGTTACATGGATTTTATTTTATTTTTTTAAAGGTTTATTTATTTATGCACACAAGAACTGGGGTATAGGCCAGAGGTGCTGGGGGTGAGAGGATTCATCAGAGACAGAGTGGGGAACAGAACAGGCAAACTGACTGAAATACACTGCTGAGGGAGCAGTGGATGAGACAGGAGAGGTCTGCTGTGCCATGTGGGCAGAGTATTGGCCGGGGATGGAACTTTTGCTGCAGTGGCTGTGGACAGCTTCATAGCACTGTGATTTAACCCCTTGCACCACCAGGGAGGCCCCATTTTTCATATTTTTAAAAAGAATTATGTGTTGCTAAAGAAAATATATTTTTTGGTATTTGCATGTTGTAATTATTGAAGAAATCAAATTATGTGAAAAAATAGGATGGGGAAGTTAGTGTAATAGTCCTGTGAAACCTAATGGGTTGAGCCCTTCAGTGGGCTTTGGACACTGCAGAAGATAGGCTGCTTGGCTTTGCTGTATTGGCGTTAGGGCACAGGGCTACACAAGGAGACTGAAAACTACTGGTACAGTTGGAGCAATAAATTACAAATGGCATTATAGGACCTACAGTATACTATAACCCACAGAACATGGTGGAATCTTCTAATAGCGCTTTACCTTAAAATAATAGAAAAAGAGGGGCCTCCCCGGTGGCGCAGCGGTAGAGCGCTGGGTTGCGAAGCTACCCGCAGCCTCTGCGGCGCCGGTTCAATCCCCGGCTGCTCCCCGGCCACCGGTGGAGGGTCCCACATGGCGCGCAGACATCTCCTGCCGCCCGCTGCTCCCCCTAGCAGTGTACTTCGGTCCTTCTGCCTGCTCTGCTCTCCGCTCTGGCTCTGGTGAATTCTCTCACCCTCCCGCGCTTCTGACTGTACCCAGTGCATGTATAAACAAAACAAACAAACAAGCAAGCAAACAAATAAAGAAAAACATGCCTCTATTAAAAAAAAAATAAGCAAAAAAAAAATAATAGAAAAAGAGTAAAATATATTTTTTAAATAAAAAAATATATTACTTCTCATTTTCCACTTAAAAAATCTGGAGGTATCATTTCTTAATTGTTTATACAGTTTGATGGTTTTTAGTAAATTTATACAGTTGTACAAGCATCATCTCAATCCAGTTTTGGAACATATTCTTCATTCCAAAGTTTTTTTGTGTCATAGCTAAGAACTCTTTGCCTAACTCAATGCAATGAATACTTATTCCTTTATTTACTTTTTAAAGTTTATTAGTTTTAAGCTTTTACTATAGATCTATGAGGTATTTTGTGGAAATCTTTGTATATGGTGTGAGGTAAGGGTCTATGTTAATTTCCTTCCTTGCATATGGCTCGTCAATTGCTCCAGTACCATGTGTTAAACACACACACACACACACACACACACACACACACACACACACACACACAAAGTCCCTTCCCTATTGAATTCCCTGGGCACCTCTGTTAAAAATCAACTGGCCATGAATGTAAGGATTTATTTCTGAACTTTATGCTGTTCCACAGAATTACATATCTATTTTTACACTAATGCCATGCTATCTTTTAAGACCACCATATATTTTAAGACCACCTTGTCAACTTCTAGCAAGATAAAAAATTCTGCTGGGATATTGATAATTGCATTGAATCTATAGGGGAACATGGGAAAAACTGCCATCTTAACAATATTGAGTCTTCCAATCTATCCATATAGTACCTCTCTCCATTTATTTGGATCTTCTTTAATTTCTTTCAGCAACATTTGTAGTTTTCAGTAAACAAGTCCTACACTTCTTTTATCCAATTCACTAGTAGGTATTTTACTTTTACTGATGATATTGTGAACATTTATTTAATTTTATTTTCAGGGCCTCCCTGGTGGCACAAGGGGTTAAGCACCGCACTATGAAGCAATCCAAAGTCTCTGCAGCATGAGTTCGATCCCCAGCCAGCCAGGAAGCAACCCACATGGCGCAGCAGACCTCTCCTGACTTGCCCGCTGCTCCTCTCAGCAGTGTACTTTGGTGAATCTGCCTGTTCTGTTCCCCACTCTGTTTCTGGTAAATCCTCTCACCTCCCGTATCTCTGGCCTGTACCCCAACTCTTGTATGCATAAATAAATAAATCTTTAAAAAATTATATTTTCTTATCCTTCATTCTTGTTAAGCTTACCTATTAGTTCTAATAGATTGTTTTAGATTCCTCAGGATTTTCTACACACAAAATCATATCTCTACAAGAAGACAGTTATACCTCTTCCTTTCCAATATGCATACCTTGAATTTCTTTTTCTTGCCCTACTGCACTGGCTAGATTCTCTAGTCCAATGCTGAATAAAATTGATAAGAGTGGACAATCTTTGCTTTGTTCTTGGTTGTATTATTTTTCTATTGCTGCTTAACAAGTAACCATGTGCTTAGTAGTTTTTTTTAAAAACTAAATTTGTTGATACCTACATTAAGAATGAAGAAGAAATTTTGAAAATATTCAGGGCACATGATACTTCTAGCTCTCTTTATCTCAGGTATTTGTAGTCTTTTCCACTGACACTGGTACTTCGATACATGTACTGAATACAAGACAAGGCTAGCACTTCAGTCTATGGAAACAGATATGAGTTTTTGTCCATACAGTTAGAAACAGTAGACTGAGAGACCCCCAAGCCTAAAGCAAGAGGCAGTATATAGTTTGGTCTCCAGTCCCAGCAGACAAGTAGCACAAGGATCACCCCATTAGCCATCTGATTTCATATTTGTTGAAACTGACTAGAAGATTAGAGGGTACCCTAAAAGTTATCAGTGATTCACTTTTGCAGGTCTTCAGATAGGCCTTATTATTCTACATATTTAATTGCAAATTGACTGGATTATAAATTTGTGGAAACTTAGGTTTTGCATTTTGTGACTGTTTATCTATTTAAACATTGAAACTTATCATTGTACCAACTTACTTTTCAGACCAAAAACTGCTCAAAAACATCACCAAATTATGCAGAAGTTCTATTTTTTCACTTTAGAAAGCTTCTGAGTTCTAAAAATATGTTGTTCCCAAATATGATCACTAAATTAATATCATCTCAAAAAAGCAAGAGAGTAAATTAAGAGTTGTAGCTTTCCAGTGGAAAGCCCAGGTCAGATGGAAAAATTCTCTAATCTCCCTAAAGAGTAAAAAATATTATAACACATGTCAGTAATACAAAATATACAGGGTTTCATACCAATTTATTTCTGATCTATTATTTAAAACTATTGTTTAATCTATCATAAAATCTACCTGTAAATTAATATAAATCTGTTAAAGTAAGTAGCTACTGCAGTTTTTTTCTTTACTAATTTAATCACCAATTGTATTTTTAGAAAACGTAATTTAGGACTCCCCTTTCATGATCTTAATGAGATGGGCCATCACATTTACTATGGAAACAGCAGTCTGTAACAAATATTAACAGCTGTTCAGAGGTATAACAGATGGTGGGCAAATGTTTAAAACTTAGTTGTCAAAGTTTGGCAGAAAGATAAATGTGTCATTTAACAATGTTTTATAACATTGTTGACTTACAAAGTAAACATTTATTCTGTAACAGGAATATTTCAACAAGAAATAGAGAAGACTGAGTATCACTACCAAATATGTGCAAAATGCTATTTAACTGTAAGAAAACTTAATTTTTTAGCCCATCATAAATAAACACATCCATCAATTGATTAGCTAACTTATCACATGCAAGTCCCAACAACCTATCACATTCCAAGTTCTGACTTAAAATATTTGTACATATTGATGTTGTAGGTCTAGATGAAGAAAAAAAGGTAAATGTTTCACTTCCCTAAAAAAAAAAAAGAAGATATAAAACTACACTTTAATACCAGTTCCCAAGAAAGGCTAATTAACAAATGACAGGGCTATGTTTCATTACTTTATATTAGATTTTTTAAATTCACATTCAGGACAAAGTCAGTTTTCCATGCTGTACGAAACTGAACACTGACTGTCTCCTTAAAATTCATGTCCAGGGGACTCCCTGGTGGCGCAAGGGGTTAAGCACCGGACTATGAAGCTATCCACAGCCTCTGCAGCATGAGTTCGATCCCCAAGTAGCCAGGGAGCAACCCACATGGCAAAGCAGACCTCTCCTGTCTTGCCTGCTGCTCCCCTCAGCAGTGTGTTTCAGTCAGTCTGCCTGTTCTGTTCCCCACTCTGTCTCTGGTGAATCCTATCACCCTCTGGATCTCTGGCCTGTACCCCAGCTCTTGTATGCATAAATAAATAAATCTTTAAAAAAAATTCATGTCCACCTGGAGCCTTAGAATGTAACCTTATTTAGGTGTAGGGTCTTCACAGATATAATTAACATGGGCTCATATTAGATTAGGGTGGACACTAAATGACTGTGTCATTGTAGGGTAAGTGATTTTCGGGCTTTTCTGCCCTCCCACCATTAGAACTGCATGCCTGATGGTGGGTACCTGCATTTGTTACATTGTTGTAAGTTATGTTGTTTACTTCTGTGGGCCATAGCAGCAGGATTGAGATATTCACCAAGAGAAGGGGAGAAAGAATGCCAGAGAAGCCCAGAGTGAAGACTTGCTAGGGGCTTGGAGGCCTGCTGGCCTCCTGGCCCCCCGGAACCCCTGCTGCCATGTACCTGGTTGCTGCACCACATGTAAAAGCTCAATAAAAGCCTGAGAAAGCCTCCGAGAGCTCCAGGACTCTCCTTTACTCGGTCAGCTCGGATCAGAGAGAACGAGCTCTGTGCCCATCCTGCTGCTACAGTAATTATAAGATGGCCATGTGAAGACAGTGTCATCACTGTGTTTCTGTGTGACTAGAGTCTCTGTTTTTCTCTCTGTAGTAGAGAATGCTGTGTGGACACAGAGGTAGAGACTGGAGTGATGTATCTCTAAGTCAAGGAATCCCAAAGATTGTTGGCAACTAACAGAAGATGGAAGAGGGAAGGAAGGATTCTTCCCTGAAACCTTAGCAAGGAGTGTTACTGTGTGACTGAGGGGCACCCAGTGATCCTAAACTCCTAAGGACACTCTAAAGGGATCTGGCCATCCGCGCACTTAAAGACAAAGGAAGCAGACTCTTAGTGTGAAAGATCTACAGCAGAACTAGTGTGCACAGGGAGGGAAGAGAAGAGAGGATATTCCTAGTAATAGTTTCCAATAACCCCCCACCAAATTACCCATCTCCTTGTGGGCAAATGCCCAGCCAAACAGAGTCAGCCCAAAGTGGGGCCACTGAGGCCTGAAAGCTTGCCATGAGTCTAAGACACCTTCTGGTGGGGAACAGCAAGAAAGGGATAAGGCAGGTCTGGGACAAAAGGGTCAAAATGAAAGTATGAGTCAAGATAATGGCTGTTCTCTGTGCCAAGGACAGCCTTCCCACGTGTCTATCACCTTCTTGTTTCTACATGTCTCTCCTCCACGCATTTCCTTGCATGTTCTGAGTGTAAGTCAAAACTGGAAAAGTAAGAGCCACTCCTCCACCCCCGAGTCTACCTGTCTTCTGTGTTAGAGAGCTCACCCCTAGTTCCCAGTAGCTAGTCCAAAGTGGCTGCAAGGAAGTATGTGTGGGGGATGTGGCACCCATTCACTGTGTTGCACCTCCCCCTTCTAAGAGCATGGCTCTGCTCACACCTTGATTTAGGACTTCTAGTCTCTAGGAATGTGAGGGAGTAATTTTTATTATTTTAAGCTACCCTGTTGGCAGCACTTTGTTATGGCAGCCTTAACAAACTAATACGGATACCAAATTGCATTTTCCCGAAGTTGGTATGTGTGTGAATACCCCCCATCTCTGTATCAGAATTTCTATTTTCAAAAAGTAAACACACTGGAATAATCTGGACAAATAAGTGTAATATATTAAAGTGTACAATGTGATGCTTCAACATCATATATGTTGTGAAAGGATCTCACAATCCAGCTAATGAACATACTCACTACCTCACATATGTACCTTCTCTTGCTGAGAACAGTTAGAGAATTCAGTACTACAACAATATTTTTTAAAAGATTTATTTATTTATGCATACAAGAACTGGGGTACAGGGGGTGAGAGGATTCACCTGAGACAGAGCAGGGAACAGAACAGGCAGACTGACTGAAATACACTGCTGAGGTGAACAGCGGGCGAGACAGGAGAGGTCTGCTGTGCCATGTGGGTCAGCTCCCTGGCTAGGGACAGAACTCGTGCTGCAGTGGATGCGGACAGCTTCATAGTGCTGAGACTTAATCCCTTGCACCACCAGGGAGGCCCCCCAACAATACTTTTTTCTATGTGTGCCTTAGATCTTTGGATCTTACTCATCTTTAACTGAAAGTTTACAACCTTTTTTTACTGACCTCTCTCCATTTTCCCCAGTCACCAGTATGAGACAACCACCATTCGACTCCTGTTTTCTGAGTTTGATTTTTTTTGGGTAGCTTGCACATACATGTGATACCATGCAGTATTTGTCTTTGTCTCATTTTACTTAGCCCATTTTAAAACTATTGTTTCCCAGGTGTTCTGTAAAACACATTTTGGAAAATTTTGCTTTAGTTCAATGCATCATATGGCGGGCTAATCAGATTTAGTCCCAAAAAGTTCTAGGGACCCCAAAGCAAATATCATTCTCTTACTAAGGGGAAGTTTTTCTTATAAGAAGACTACTACATACTAATATACTAACATATACTAAGAAAGTTTTCACTGCTGAAGTGAACTAAGTTTTCTAAAAAAGTTATTATATTTAAAATATGACTTGGGCCTCCCTGGTGGCGCAAGGGGTTAAGCACCACACTATGAAGCAGTCTGCAGCCTCTGCAGCACGAGTTCGATCCTGGCCAGCCAGGGAGCAGCCTACATGGCACAACAGACCTCTCCTGTCTCGCCCACTGCTTCCCTCAGCAGTGTATTTCAGTCAGTCTGCCTGCTCTGCTCCTCACTCTGTCTCTGGTGAATCCTCTCACACCCCGCATCTCTGGCCTGTACCCCAGCTCTTGTATGCATAAATAAATAAATAACTCTGTTTTAAACAATGTGACTTAAGGGCCTCGCTGGTGGCGCAAGGGGTTAAGTCGCAGCACTATGAAGCTGTCTGCAGCCACTGCAGCAAGAGTTTGATCCCTGGCCAGGGAGCTAATCCATATGGTGCAGCAGACCTCTCCTGTCTTGCCCGCTGCTCCCCTCAGCAGTGTATTTCAGTCAATCTGCCTTTTCTGTTCCCCACTCTGTATCTGGTGAATCCTCTCACCCCTCGCACCTCTGGCCTGTCCCCCAGTTCTTGTATGCATAAATAAATAAATCTTTTAAAAAAGTGTGACTTAAAATTAAGGCAGTTGTGAACTGTCAATTTCTGCTTTTGCTTTGTATCCCAACCTGCTGTCAACAGAGCCTATCATATTTAATGACGAAATATAGTCATAGGCTTTAAGGAGAAGACTGCGAAGAGCAGCAATTCTAAATATGGAATGTATGTCTGAATATAGTCCATTCTATAATTTATTTGCGTCTCTCTTTACAATACTCGTGCTTGAGGTGTAATGTTTTAAAACAATGTTTAAAGCAATAAAAAGTAATCACAGCTAAAACCAATAGATTCTTCTAATAGAAACACACACACACGTATATATAAAAATTTTCACTGTATTTGCTAAGCTATATTGCATTTGTATGATGTATAATATAATTAATTTCCATTATGAATCTATGATGGATAATTTCCCACAAACTTGAGGCAACTGATAAAGGACTATTATGCTGACATATGGAAATGCATGTAAACTAAAAAGGTACACTAAATATTCAATTTTCAAAAAAAAAATAGAAAGTCTTACATCTAGTAGTGTGTGAAGATGCTGATCCTGGAAAACACTGTGTAGAAAATCTAAGTCCTTTTCACTGCAGTCTGTAAGTGCATGAATTTCTTCCAGGCTGTCCAGTACCTGTGAGACTGCTCCTAAAAGGAACAAACAGAAAAGAAACAGCCGATACAGAAAGTCAGTGTCAAACTAACCTTGTAGCCTAAATCTTAAGAACAATGAACTAATAATGATAGAACTTCAAAGGCTAGTGTCTTTACTGAAGGAGAGACTTAAATGAGTTTCATGTCACTTAAGGACAGATTGTGTGTTTTCAGTGAGTTAATGTTCTTGACAATGCACTTGCATACTCCTCATTTTTCAAAGCAAACTGAAGCTTCTTACTTGAATTAAAGAAATTCATCAACCATAATTGAGTTACTGGGTGCAGATCTGGGAAGATCTGGGTGCAACAATTTATACATCCAGAAGAATGTGTAGGTTCCATGATCCTTTGATGTTTTGAAATATCACAAAACAATACAGGCCAGCCTTTCATAGAGCTACATTCCACCAAGAAGTGAAGGTAAAGTCAGTTGTAGATCTGAGCTGTGGGATGCTGCAACCATGAGCTTCTGCTGTGTGAAACATGCTTCTTAGAATTAAAAAAAATCATTGCCATAACATTGGTTTATATATAATATTTGTATTTTAGAAGTATAGGATCTCCTCCTTCAGATGTTGTTACCACAATGTACCCATTTTTAAGTCTCCAACTTAGGTTAACAAAAATCCCAGTCTATTCCTTCCTTTACATACAGAGTCAAGAGAATCAAGTCATTCTTAGTCTTTTTATTTGGAAGACAAAGATACTTCCAAATACCATATTAAATATTAGGGCAAATCATTTTGCAGGGCAAAGCAAACGGTAGTGTGCTCACTTTTTAAACATTTCCTCTTATAACCAGGAATCCAGAGAGGCATCAGGAGGGAAAGATACATACCTAGTAACAAAGACATCTACAGAGCCTTACAGTAATGATTAACTTATTTCACACTGCAGACAACATGCACATACTCTCAAGGATCCAAAGAACCCCAAGAAGTGAGACTTATAATGGAATATATAGTCAAATGAAAGTGTTCTTGAAGAGTTTTTAAAGACAGAAATCCTCATGATATAAACTTCAAGAAAACAATGCAAAACCACATAAATTAGTATATGGCCAATTATGACAGAAAAAATATACAGACTCAGGGAAAAAACAGAATGAAGTACACCAAGTGGATAATCTCTTTTCTTATTTATACTTCATTTTGTTCTTGTCCATATGTTCCAAATTTTCTAACACAGGAAAAAAATTGCTATATAAAGCAACTGTCTTTTGCAATATTACTTAATTATGTTTTAAAGATTGGGGACTTAAGTCATAAATGAAATGGCTATCCATGTGTAAATTGCTGTGGCTTTTAAATTTTTTTTATTTTGAGATAATTGTAGATTCACATGTAGTTATAAGAAATAATACAGAGTGATCCCTTATACCCTTTATCCAGTTTCCTGCAATGGTGACATCCTGCAAAATTATCATACTCAGGATACTGACATTGATACATTCAAGCTACAGAATATTCCTATCACCACAAGGATCCTTCAGATTTCCCATTTATAGTTACATTCATTTCTCTCCCACTCTACCTATTCCTAACACCCAGCAACTGGTGTTAGAACTAATCTATTCTTCATTTCTATAATTTTCTCATTTAATTTTCTTTTTTTCTTTTTTTCTCATTTAATTTTCTCATTTAAGGATGCTATATAAATGAAACCATACAGGCATGTAATTTTTCGGGATCGGCTATTTTTTTACCCTGGTATTTTTTATTTTCTCTGGCGAGTCATTGAGGTTGTTTAATGCATAAACAGACTGTTCCTTTTTTTCCTAGATAGTATTCCATAGCATGGGAGTACCACAGTTTGATAGGACTGTGGATAATTTTTAATTTTGTATAATTATGCCTACCACTGAAAACATTAAGTGACTATCAATTTAGTGGGATAAAAAAAGTATAAGGCAGAAATCAGTCCTTATCTTCTCTGAAAAGGTTAAGAGCCCAATCTACTTCCTTCTACTGGCTCTTCTCAAGGACTTTTTTCTTTGTTCTAAGTGAGAAAAAAAATCTGGAAATTAGTTCAAAGCCCTTCTTGAAAGTCTTGGAAAAGCAAGAGATGATGTGAAAAATTTAGTTCCAAATATTTCACGGACCCTAGCACACCATCTACAGCAGAATTAAGTACCGCATTTTTAAAGTTAGTTAAGCAGTCCTAAACTTTTGAGACTGCAATAACAAAAGTACTAATGACATATATATATATATATATATACACTTAATTCAGCAGATATCACAGAAATGTAATTCTCATTTTTACTCATTTATCTTAGTGGAATTTTATCTAGTTTTTATTGTCTTTACCCAGCATTGCTTACGCTAATATATAATCTAGCTAGCAGTTTATCCATACTATAAGATTAAAATAAAAACAATCTCGTATCAAGCAAGTATTAAGATGGCAAGTCTAACAACTGAGAGGGAATTCTGGCTGTATCAGATCAGGGACATATCATCTGTTGGTCTCTGAACATCCTAAGCTGCCTGCATGGGTTTACTTTTATGTTTGCACTTGTCCTATTAATTAATAATGTTTGCACTTGTCCCAGTAATTAATAATAAGTAATTCAGTATTTTATAGTAGTAATAGCAGCTCCTAATTTCAAGTGTACGTTATTCCAGGAACAGCCTCCCAGTAAGACAGATATACTACCAGACATATCTAGGTAGGGATCTGAGGTTGAGATGGGTCGAGAGAAGGTCACAGTAAGAAGCAGTGGAGCTATGACTCAATCTTCAGTCTATGTTCCACCTGACTTCATACACTAATTGGTGAGAAACATAAGTGGAATCTTCAAGAAGCTATGTGTGAGTTATGCATGGATATGGAAGTTAGAAAAGAACTTGAACTCTATCAGGCAAACAATAACTAAAACCTATCTTGCCAGGTGCTAGGCAGGGGTTTCTGGAAACAAAACAAAACAAAACAAAACAAAACAAAACAAAACAAAACAAAACAAAACAAAAAAACCAAAAAACCAAAACCAAAAACAAAAACAAAAAACCAAAAAACAAAAAATAGGCCTGATCCCTGACCTCCAGGAAGAGACTCTCAGGCTTGTGTGAATATTAACCCTGAAGTAGACAATACAGAAGGGGTAAAAACAAAGTGACATGGAAACAGACCTTGAGAGAGGAACTGGGGAGCCTCAGAGAGGAGATGGGGTGTCAGGAGTTCACCACCTCCACCAAGGTGATGACACTGTGACCTCTAATCTCTGATGGACCCAGTGGATGCTTTGCTGGAAAGCACATAGGCATCTGTTAGCCTGTGTTTCCAGTAGGCAAGACCACCCGGTCTACTTAAGTTCCTTGGATCTGTCCCCTTTCTTGAAGTGACTTATATTCTTAATCTTGTACCCAGATGTGATTAGCTTTGTGAGTTTTCAGTCATGAAAGGGAGCATTGCCATACCTGTACTCAAATTGCCTATTACATGCTCTGGAAAGTGTCCCTAATTTTACGTTTCTGTAATTAGGTAGAAAAATTATAGTTTTTACTCCATTTCTTCTTCATCTTTTCAAATCGAATGAACACACATTTTTGATCTAATCTCAAAACTTTTCTTCACCCTTGATCATTTCAATACCTTTCAGTGACACCTGTTCTAGGTAGTTCTATTATTTCTTTCTTTGGGTATAACCAGTAGAACCATAGATTACAGTCATCACCTGAAAAATGTGTATAATTGATAGCTGCTGCAGTTCAATACCAAGCCCATCTAGGAGGAGAGAGGAGAGAGGAGAGAGGAGAGAGGAGAGAAGAGAGACGAGAGAGGAGAGACGAGAGAGGAGAGACGAGAGAGGAGAGAATCTAAAAATCTTTTATTTTTTCAATTCATTATAAAATATAAACATACACAGATATTTTGGGGACTTTCCCATTGTTATTTTTTAAAATACTAAGGCAATCAAAATAATATAACACAATACATATACAGGGACTTGAAAGTTGCTACTAGCATTTACTTTTTTGATCAGTACTGCCGTATCTGGAGAAATATTTACTTTTCTCAATAACTTAGAGGGATTTTTTTTCCCCTCGAAAAACCTTCAAATAAACTTGGATCTACCTGGAAAAAGACAATAAATTAATAGAACATGAGTTCAACTTAGAGGGCAGTTTAATTAATGCAGGACTGTAGGTATCCAATTCATATTTCTAATTCCAGGCTGCACTTTTCAGTGTGCTTTGTACAAAAAGACATAACAACACATTTGACAAAATTTTTTTTCTGAGCAAATACTGAATAATGAAAATAAAGTATTATAATGAAAGACTTAACTAAAGAAACAGTTTATTTTATAGCATTGTTTCCTTAAAGTAGTAATGAAAAGTACTTTAATACTTATATTTGCATAAGTTTATAATAAGTTTATCATTTCCAAAGTGCTTTACACTTATTAGCTGATATCATTCCTGCAGGCAGGAATTTATATTAGATAAATCAGAGGTTCAGCAGGTTTAAGTGACCCTGGTGCCACAGCAGTGAGCAGAAGAGCAAGTTCTAGAACCCAGATTTCTGTCCTGAAACCATGTTTTACCCTCAGCAATACACCTGAATAATTATGAAATCACATCCAATTTCTACTCTCTTTTTAATCTCAGTTTTATTTACCATCTAAGACTTATTTTCTCAGCTCTTGGTCGAAACTTTCACATTTATAAATTTATTGGAAAGTAATCAAACTCTGCCTTCAGAACAGCATTTTACTTAAATTTTTACACAATTCACTTGGTAATCAAGTTTGTATAAAAAATAAGTAGATAATCATACATTTTAACTTTGAACATTTTTATTTTTCTAAGAATCTCACTAATATAAACAAGTGTCTAAAATGTTCTGCTGCTATTATGAAATAATAAAAAGAGCATAAATATGTCAACTGTTTTAAAAATGCTTTGAGTCTATTTCTTTAAAGAGGAATGTGCTTTTAAGGTCAATAAAAACTTTGAGTCTAGAACAATCTCATTGCAAGAGTGGAAAAGTCTCATAAAAAATAGTTGGCTGAGTAAAAATAACCAAATAGCAGGACAGAAAAATAAACAGTAGAATGTTTAAATGACAAAGTTCTCACTGTCAAAATCGGTTGGGTCTGTCTTAAAACTATTTCTCCCTATGTTTTACCATGAAAAATTTCAAACACAAAAAGTTGAAGAATTATACTCATACCCTGGATTCTATAATTGTTAATAGTTTGTGATACTTGCTTCATCACATATCTATCCAGTCATCAATTCACTGTATTTTTCGTTCATTTCAAAATGAGTGATAGAGTGGCCAACATCAGTACGCTTCACCCCAAAATGTTTCAGTATAGATTTCAATACCTTTTTCTCTTTTCCAGGTAAAATTTACATAGGGTGAAATATATAAAGCTTAAGTGTATCATTCAACAGTTTTGAGATATGTATATAGTGCATACACCTAGGTATGCAGTTATTTTAATAACAAAGATTTATATGTTTGCATTCAACATCTGAATCTCGTTTAGCTTCTCCTGAAGAGTAATTCATAACCTCTCTTGCGATTATATTAGCAACCCCCTTCATAGAACACAGAATCATTACACACATATTCTTATTACCCCCTCATTCAAAACCTCTTTTAGTAAGCACATCAGCACTAAAAAGTCTGCTTACTGGACCTCCTTGGTGGCACAGGAGTTAAAGTCTCAGCACTATCAAGCTATCTCAGCCACTGAGGCATGAGTTCAATCCCCTGCCTGGGAACTGACCCACATATGGTGCAGCAGACCTCTCCTGTCTCATCCACTGCTCCCCTCAGCAGTGTATCTCAGTAGATCTGCCTGTTCTGCTCCCCACTCTGTCTCTGGTGAATTCTCTTACCCCCTGCACCTCTGTCTTACACCCCAGTTCTTGTATGAATAAATAAATAAAATAAATCTTAAAAAAATCTGTTTAGTAAGGAGATTTAAGTTAAAATTCACCAATTTAAGTGTAAATTTTTATCACTCCAAAAAAGTTTCCTCTAGTCCCTTTGCAGTTAATCTCTTTCTCTTTGTCTTACCCCTACACTGTAGAATAGCTTTTATTCCCTCTGTGTAAAATAGAATTGGTTATCAATCGGGTTATAGCCAACAGAGAACCCTGCAATGGAAATTGTATGTTGGGCTTCAGTATTATATCCAATCCAAGTTATTTAAACCTATGCCTGGTAACAAAAGCTTTAGATTCTTTATGCATAGATTATAATGCAGATGCACTGAAATTTATTACAGGAAGTAAACTGCTAATGTATTCTGTGAGAGGACAGATGCCATTATGCTTGTTAAAATGGAGTGTGTATCCAAATAGTAACATCATAGGGTACAAATTTCTCGCAAAGTACTTTAATAACATTCTGCCGCTTGTTAAGTGTCCATGCATATAGCTTTACAACAACAACAAAAAAAGCAGTACTTGATACTTCCAAGATACTTTCATTCCAAATGAACTGATAAACCTCCTGATTAAAAAAAAAAAAAAGGAGAGGGATGCTAAATCTGGAGAAATAGTAGCTACAAATGGCTAGAATTTTACATTTCAATCGTCATTAACTTGTACAAGGTACACAGCCTCTAAGATGGTGCCCAAGATCCCTGCTCCTGGTTTTCACACCTTGTATAATAAATCTCCCTAAAGTATGGGCAGGATTTTTTAACACACGTGTAATTAACAGAAGTGTTAAGACTGTGGCTTCTGTCGGTGCTTTCTCTCATTTTTCACCCCTTTCTTCGATCATGTGTGCTGGGGGAACAAACTGCTATATTGTGAATAGCTCTGTGGAGAGGCCCAACAGCCAGCAAGGAACTGAAGTCTGTCCCCTGCAGCTGGGCCTCCAGATGAGATTGCATGCAACTCTGGACCACAGCTTTACTGCAATCTCATGAGAAATCTTGAGCCAGAGGAATTCAACTACACCATGCTTGGGTTCCTGACCCTGGAAACTGTGAGATGATAAATGCTATTTTGAGATTATTTATTACACAGCAACAGATAACTAATATACTGTGAGATTTTTATATTAAATAAGCTGCAATTTGAGTTACAAGTCACTAATGCAATAAAACGTGACAATGAATTTAATTACCAGGACCCTGATTTTCTAATTTATCTTTGGTTCTTATCTAGTCCACAACCCCTCCTCCTTCCTACCAATAAGCACAATGTTGGGGTGAAGGTTTGCTGCATCTTTTTTTTAGATTTATTTTTATTATTTATGTGTACAAGAACTAGTGTGTAGGCCAGAGATGCCAGGGGTGAGGTGGGATGAGAGGATTCACCAGAGACAGAGTGGGGAGCAGGACAGGCAGATCTACTGAAATACACTGCTGAGGGGAGCAGCAGATGAGACAGGAGAGGTCTGCTGTTAGCTCCCTAACCCATGGGTTCGATCCCACATGGGTGGGAATAGCCGTGGCGATGATAGCGCTGAGCCTAACCTCCGAGCCACCAGGGAAGTCCCTGTTCCATCATTTTAATTGAAATTATTGTTGAGATAATTATAGATTCATATGCAGCTATAAGATATGCTACAAAGATCCCTTGTATACTATGCTTAGTTCCCCCACTAGTAGCAAACATTTTATAAAACTATACTATAATATCATAACCATAATATACTGACATTGATATAATACACCCATCTTATTCAGACTGCCTTAGTTTCACTTGTACTCATCTGTGTGTGTGTAATTTGACACACTTTTCACATTCACATTCTTACATACTCGAATTACATGCCTTTGTAATCAAAATCTAACCATTATATTATTCTTTATAAATGTTGTATCTGATGGTAAACATTGTTAAGAGACATGATTCAGAAGTTAATTTCACAGCTCCACATTAAACTGAAAACACAGTAATGGAATAATACAAACTGCTTATAATTGAGTAATTGTCAAAGGAAAATTCACTTACCCTGAAAGTTTTCTTGAAAGCAAACTATAAAGTAAAATTTTACCTTTTCCCCAGAATTAATGAATTTGTGCTGAAATTCAGATGTAAAATAATATTAAATGCGGTTGAAATTTTAACACAGCCTCTTTTTCCTTTTATAAAAGAAATTAGATGTTAACATTATTCATATGACAATGCCTTAGGAAATTAATATATCCAAGTTTTAATTTTATGATCAGGCAGTGTTAAAATTTATAACTAAATATCTAAACACAAACAGCCAAGGAAAAAGTCAAGCTGATTATGAATCATGCAAAGCCAAACACTTTTGCATAAAAGATTAACATTAGAGGAAAACAAAGGGATACCTACTTTCTGCTGCTAGAAGTCCTAGGAGGAAGGCAGCATATGGACAAACAACAAACAGTATGATTTTAGAGCAAACAGATTATCAAGCCACAGCTGGGCCCACTGGATGAGCCACAAGGATCATGGCCCCTGGCAGAGTCCAAAGTGACCCGTAGTGTTCCATGAGCACTTTTATTCGGACTGTTTATAATTTCATCCCAACACTGGGTTTTGATTCTGACTTCTTCAATTTGAAATATGAGAACAGATTATTTCTACTTTGCATTAGTAAGTAACAAAACAACAATAGATTGTCTATCATTTCAAAAGGAAAAAAAACTCATATAAAAAAGTTTTACTATGTAAACAGCATACCTAAACATGTTAAGACTTCTTTAGATGACAAATTAGGAAACTGATTTGTTTTAAATTTGTTTTTAAATTGTGATTGTTGAATAGAATAGAATTTAGAGAGGGACTAAAATAGGATTGCCAGCTTTTAAGTATGTCAAGTGAGGTCTTGACATACTTACCATTTATTATCATTTCAGAGAAAGACTAGAAAAGGCCTTGGAAAAATAAAAACAGTCCATGTCAAGATAAGGCAGCTGGTGATCTTATACTACTCTCTTCTTCTAACCCCTCCTGCAGTGTCCCTCACCCCAGCCTTAAAGCACAAGCTCTCTGGTCAGTTTTTCCTTTTTGCCATGGGCTTAGAAGAACTTTCAGGTAATGATGGAAGTGTGTTGTATTTTGTACTGTAAAACAAACCCACAGAGATGTAAACAGACAGTGAAGGGATAATGTTGGGAAATTCAATGATGCAGAATTTAAGGATTAGAATTAAATAGAGAAAAATTTAGGCTTTCACATGAAAATGTTAAAAAGTAGGAATAAAGTGAAAAATGAAAATATGAATGCTCACTTATGAAAGTGTAAAAGCTAAATGTGAGTCCAGGTAAAATATATAACAGGCTTTCTGTAACCAGCCATACAACCATTATTGTTGGTTGCAGAAAAGGAAATTTATTGGCAGATAGCTAAATTTACTGACATAGCTATTTGATAAATAATGCTGATACAATTACAATGCTTCCCTGTAAATGGATTAATATTAAAATTAATTTTAGGAACATGAAATATTCCTGACAGCTATGTGAAAATTTGGAAAATCTGAAAATTTTTCTTTTGCCTTTGACTTCTGAGTATATTGTTTTCCCTTCTCATTTACTGTAGGTCATAAAACATGCACACGGCATAGTAGCTCTACTATCTTTTATTTTCAGCAACCAGACAGTGCTTTCTGAAAATATTACAGAGATAGGTATTTAGTATGTCAAATGAAGATATATACTACTTCATTTAGTGACAAAATCACTAAGATGAAGAAATTTAAAAAAGACAAAAAAGAAAAAAGAAATAGGGTATGACTGCAGGAAACAGAGGTAAGAAAGAATGTTAAATTGTGAATAAGTAATTTCAGGGCTTGCAGGCTGTCTGCAAGACAGTGTAAGAAATTTCCTTTTTCTTTAAAAAGCAAGTACTATAATCAGAAACTATTTTAACTATATCATTTAAAGATTGTACTGAAAAACAGAGAACATTGGGCAATAAAAATACATTTAATGGAAAATAATCGTGTCTATAACTATAGAGAATTTCTTCCCCTAAAGAAAAAAACAACTATTCACAGTAAGGAACACTTAAGAACTCATTAAACTCTTGCTAGCAGAGGTAATTATTAAGGGACAACATTAAAGATTTGGTCTATGAAGCTGTTTCAAGGACCACATTGCTCTCTAGGCCCATTTCTAAAGATGAAAATGGCATTAAAAATCTTAAATATATTCCTAGTAGGTGACTATCGCATGTCGTCACAGAGCCACATAAAACCATTACTGGACCTACTGTCCCTACATAAGGTCAACTGTTATGTGAAGAGAGAAGAAAGGTTTGAGCTAACAATAACAACAAAGCTACACATGGGGGGAACAAAACGAACTGGAAGAATAAAAGACAGACATGAAATGACAGTGAGCACTGGAGAACACGACTATAAACACAACTCAACTGTACCCTTGACTTTCATGTGGTAAGGACTCTGGATAATTTCCAAGTCAGCATAAGAGGAAAACAGCAAGGTCTTCTCAAAGAGTATCTTCTCTAATATTCCTATTTCTGAACATTTTTGGAAATCACCTTCACTTAAAAGAGGAAGATTCATATCCCAATTGGTAAAGGTCAAAATGAGGAACTATATAGCTGCTGGAATGGAAAACTTGATCCTGTTATTTTGCACAAGGTATAAGCACATATCATTTGGTGAGAAATTCTGTCTCTCTCTGTGTGTATATGAAAATGTGCACATAACTCTATAAACAGAAAAGGGAAGAAACAGAAATATTGACAAATGCTCATGGTTCCAACAAGAAAAAAGTATTAGCACATCCATCTTTCCTATATTACTAACTGAGAAGGAAAAAAAACTCATGCTTTAGGAAGGGCTTAAGGTTTTGATTCCAATGGTAATAGAAGAATACTGAATGAGCCAGTCCAAGAATACAAAAATTAAATCACCAGCAAAAAGTCAACTGCATGACAAATACTGAGTGACTCTAATGAAATAAGAAAAAAAAAAACAGGCCAAAGGAAACATGATAATTAAAAAAAGAAATATGTAAGTAAATTTATGTAAAAGAATATGTAAGTAAAATTTAAAAGCTATATAATACACATACATGCATTTATAGATACATATAAGTTTACTAGTAATTTATAGACTGCCTCACTGTGGTAATCTGAGAATTTTATGAAATAATTTTGTGAATGCAAGTTTTTCAGTAGGACTCACATATATTTCATCAAAATAGAAATTTCTATGTTTTTCTGTGAATGTTTGCATATACATGTTATAGATTATATAAAGAGAAGAACTTGTAAATTGTTTCAAGAGATAACTCACAAGACAGCTTTACATTGAAAGAGTCAATTAAAAGCAGTGTTATCTCAAAGTCTGATTTGATGTAGTTGGCATGAGGAAAATCTTTTATCAGAAGTTTTTGTGAGGTAGAAAGTACTCTATAAGGATCCCAAAAGACTGAATACAATGTTGGACTGGATAAAGTGCAACATTGGGTCTAGAGTGGGGAAGAGGAAGTAAAATTTCTGAGGTAAAAATAAAAATGTGAAATGTTGGTAACAGGGCAGTAGCAGAAAGCAACTCTGGTGTTAAAATTAAAAGGAACCAGACACACATAGATGGGATTTGGTTTCTGACAGTCTTCCTCAGAATTATTTGGAGGATATGACTAGATTCACAGAAAATGTTTATTCACAATGGAAGAAAAAGAATGTAGACACCATTGATTCACACTGGTGAATGAATGAGTGATCCAATTACCTGAGGAGGTAGGGTCTTCGGAAAAATCTGGCAACTCTTCAGGGGGATCCCCATAGAATGAGTTGAATTTGTGACTTGACACAGCTGCTAGTACTGCACCCTAAGCAAAGAGATAGAAAAATATATTGTTAAAACAAATATATAAATATAAAAAGTTAACAAATGGTTATTTAAGGATTATTCAGAAAGCCAAATATACAGGAGATGATAGCTAGAAGAGAGCAGTTTTTTTTTTTTTATAAATTTTATTGTTATATTCCCCATACAATTGCAGCCCCCCATTCTGACCCCAATCCCTCCCCTCCCGCCCCCGCCCCCCTAAAAGTGTCTCTGGTTCATAGTTTTTTGTTGATTTTGATTTTCACTTTCTTATAGTTATTCATTTTCCTGGTCCCTTATTTAAGTTTTCTAGATTCCTGCTATGAGTGAGACCATCCGGTATTTTTCTTTTTCTTTTTGGCTTATTTCGCTGAGCATGATCCTAGAAGAGAGCAGTTTTTAAATAATGTGGATTCCTTCAAAGAAATCACATATACATACACCATAATAATACTGTTGGGGATTGCAAAGCATATAAAACATTTACATCTTGAATTCACATGTTCCATAAAATGGAATATTCTGCAATGAGTATAAAGTGATGCTGCAGGAAGTATGTTTAATGAAATGGAAAGATGCATGTGATGAATTATATTTAAAAAAAGATTTTAAAACAATCTAAAGTATGTTCTACTTTTTTGGGAGAAAAAAGGAAAATCTTTTTTGAAATAAAGTTAGTAAAAATACGAAAGACTATTATACAAAAATGTTAATGGCATTAATTATCTCTGGGTGGTAGGTGTGAGTTATTTTTCTTTTTGTAAAATCTCTCTCCCCCCCTTTTTGTTGTTCACAATGACTTTTCGTTAGTCTTGTGCAGTAATTCTCAATCAGGCAACATATCAGAATCAACTACACTTGATCCTTTGAAACCACACATATAACCTCCCCTGATTTCTGATATATTCATATAGATTGTATGATATTCCTGAGGACTATTGGGTAGAAACGGGTTGGGAACAAGTTATTTCAGTAACAAGAAAAACAATACACGATATTTTGTAAAAGTGTTAAATTCTTCCAGTGTTAGATGTAGGTCAGAATATTTCTTGTCTTTGTCACTTTCCAGATGCTTCATGTTGCTTGAGTTAATCACTTAACCTCTTGTAAAGAGAGGATATCAAAACTAACATAACTTACCTTATAGGATTGCCAAAAGTCATAATGTATATGAAAGTAGCAGACTTAAAGTACTTTATAAATTTATATCATTACAAACCTTCTAACATACAGCTAGAACATGAGCTGTCTTTTACTGGTCTAGGTAGAATTGGTCATTTAGGTAGTCCAAGTATCAAATCACTTAACTAGTCTAAGCCTACAGTAGCCTAACCCTAAATTTTAAATATTGAACTCTTGGATTTTTCTGAAAGGATAAATATTTTATGCAGACATTTATTAAATATATAAATACATTTCCACAAGGTTTATTTTTGCAAGGTGGTCATGCTAGAGTTTCTTTCTACAAAAAAAAAAAAAAAAAAGGAAAGCAGAATGAAGAAAGGAAAGGGCAAAAAAAACAAAAACAAAACACCAAAACAGAGAAGTGATCTTGATAGCATTCCAGGCAGCTTTTTAGATTTCCTAAAGTTCAGGGTTAATGCATGAGAGGTTCTTATGTAGCATTTTATGATCAGTTACCATGATTAAAAAAAATAAGTATTGAATGTTGAGTTCTTTTTTCTATAGTAAAAGCTTATTTCATTTATTATACATGTTTCCCTAAAAGCTGGGTGAGAATGAATTTTTTACTTATCAAATCATGTTTCTCACACACTGAAACTAAAATTTAGAGATGCTTTATTTTTATTTCCAGTGAAGTACAACTGTTAGTTTCATGTTTCAAGGCCTGTTCTAGCTAATACTATTGTAGTCAAAAATCTATAAATACTACTAGGAAAATACCATTTAAAAGAGCTGTAAGGGGTAAATTCTTTAGAAACAATGGTAGCAAGTTCCTTATTTGTCTGTCTTATGGCTAACGATTTTGTTTAGCTAGTTCTTTAAACTCAGTGGCTGCATGTGGTTGGAACATTCAATGCAAAGCTGTTATACAAACTAGCAAAATGGTTCCAAAACAGGTTATCGACTTACAGCATTTTATTAAGAGCGTGAGAGTCAACATTAGGGATGATTCATTCCCCAATACCCATTTTGCAGATGAGGAAGTTGAAGTCCAGAGAGGCTTCAAGTTAAAGTTACCTACAACTTACATATAGAATCAAGAGTATACGGAATTGAGATCCTGATTACTCCCTCTTGTCTAAAGGTTTTATAATACCAAGGGTCAATAATCTTTTTCTGTAAAGGGTCAGACAGTAAATATTTTAGACTTGAAGGCCAAATGGTCTCTATTGTAAATATTCAATTCTCCCACTGTAGTGTGAAAACAGTCCATAAACAATATGTACATGAATGTATATTGCTGTGTTTTTGCATATAAAACTTTATATGCAAAAATAGCCAGTGGGCCGGCTTTGCTTCTCAGGGCACAGTCTGTCAACCCCTGAATTCACTATTGTTAGTAACAAGCTTGTGCATACAAACTTCCCAGTTTACTAATGCTTGATACAAATGTTTTCTACCTACTTTAATTTAGGAGATATACATTGGGATGTTTTGAGAGTGAAACAATTTTGAGTAAAAACTTATTCAAGTTTAAGATAACTAGTACTAAAGAAGCAATTTGCTGCTAAGCAAATTAACCTGGAAAGGAGAAGGTAGCTTCTAAAGTAAAAGAAAAAAGAGAAGTGTAAGTAATTAATTCTCAACTCAGTCATAATTATAGTTAACATGTCTATTAACAAAATGGAATGCTCCCAGTTAAATGATTCTGTCTCTGGTGAATTCTCTCATCCCCCTGCACCTCTGGCCTGTACCCCAGTTCTTCTATATAAAAATAAATAAAATCTTAAAAAAAAGATTCTGTTTTTCATTTAAGGAAGTGGAAAACAAGAAAATGGCTAGCTCAGACTTCTGCTAAGTTAAACTACTGAATTGCTTAAGTGGCAACAAGCTATTAAGGAACAGAAGACATGAACACGGATGTATTGCTGACTTGAAGATAATAGTAAAAAGCCAATATTCCCTTTCTGGTATCCCCTAACTGAGATGGAAACAAGTACCATGAGATTCGATAGGTGCAAGGGTAAGTAGGTGCATTTTACAAAGTCAAATTACAAAACACACAGGTATGATGTAGCATAATTAGTTTTATACCAAAATGGCCAGGTAACACATAGTTACATTGTAATATACTGAGGAGGCATAACCCATCACAGGCACATACAAATACATGCATAACATAAGAATTTGAGAGGAGATCATCTTATTTGGATTCGAACATTGTGGAGAACTTGGAAAGGTTGAGGAATTTCAAGGAAGAAATATGAAAAATATTTGGGTTGATTACATTTAAGAATTATAACCTAAGACAACAATGAGGTGAGATCACTGGTTAAATCAGAACTTCTGATCTCTTTCTATCTACCCACAAACACTTATTCAATTTAGTCTATGTCTATCATACTCAAATATAACCTAAAGATAGTTCTAAAACCTGGAATTTCATGATATTGTCAGGATATATGACTAAAGGAGCTGTGCTGTCTTTTCTAAAGAAAATTAAAAACAGGGGCCTCCCTGGTGGTGCAAGGGGTTCAGATGCAACCTATGAAGGTATCCGCAGCCACTGCAGCACGAGTTCGATTCCCGGCCAGGGAGCAACCCACATGGCGCAGCAGACCGCTCCTGACTTGCCCACTGCTCCCCTCAGCAGTGTATTTCAGTCAGTCTGCCTGTTCTGTTCCCCACTCTGTCTCTGGTGAATCCTTTCACCCCCCACACCTCTGACCTGTATCCCAATTCTTGTATGCATAAATAGATAAATCTTTTTAAAAAAGAAAATTAAAAACAAAACTTGTAAGTATTTTAAATATGGCTATATTTAAGAGCATTTGTATGGAATAGATATGTTGGGAAACCTAATGTAAAAGCATTTTATAATATGGTCTTTTAACATACATAACTTTCAAAAGTTAGATTGCTTAACTTAGAAATAAATTCTACAATTCAGAATCACAAATTATTAGAATCCCTTAATAAAATCAATATAGAAAGATCAAAATCACTTCATTATTATTTATGTATTTATTCCAGAATAATCATTTTCACTTTTAGAATCAAAGATGCCATTTGGATACTAGATTCACAGCTCTGAGTAGCTGATGGCTACAGCTGCTGTGTCAAACACAAACCCACACTACAGTAGCAGGACTGAATGTAAATGGTGGCTTTCATTAGGGGCACAAAGTTCTTTGCTAAATCTTTAGTTTTTATTGAATTAATAGCTTCCTGGTTGAAGCTATAGCTGTGGCTTAGGTGTAAGCACTACTCTTAGTGGTACTAAGACTCTAGATAGTCGTGTTGAACAACAGAACTTTCCACAATTATGGAAATGTTGTCTGCCTTGTACTGTCCAATATAGTAGCCATCAGTCACATGTGTTATTGAGTGTCTGAAATATAGCTAGTGCAACTGAGAGATCAAAATTAATTTTATTTAGTATTAAATAATTAAAATTAGTATTTAGCCACTTAAAGTTAGCGGTTACCACATTGGATATTGCAACTCTATAAGGCACTGGAAAAAAGCATTCCTAAACAAACGTTTCCTAGTTCTGCAAAGTTCAGGAATCTAAGAGGACCTATATCCATAAGTCAGAGAAGCATTTGCAAAGTCAATAAAGGAAAATTGCAGAGAGTTATCAGAAACTGAACTCACTTTCTGTATATACAAGGAACACAAATGAATCACAAGGATTCAACTCACCATTTCCTGAACTCATTGTAATAAACTTACCCAAACACTGAACATTGCTTCTATTTACACAGAATTTCTTCAAAATACTTCACTGTGGGAAATACGCATTCTAGAGGTAGAAATAATTCATGAAGCAAGGTAGACTTCTTGAACTGATCCCCTCCTGAGCTTCTTCCTTATCTAGGCAAGTATCAACACCCTCCTAGTTCCCCTTTCCCACTACTCCCCTGGATCAATAACTCCTTCAGTGTTAAGAGTATAGATGTGCCTTCTTTTTTTGCTTTTTAATGGAAGTCACATTGCATTATCACACTACGTAAGTTTCAGATGGGCATTGCTGAAAATCAACGTGTACCTAAATAACATTAAGTTCACTACTTGACATCAAATTTTATCTTTAGGAGTGCCTCCTTAAGAGACACATACCCATAGAACATAGATTTTCCAGACAGTCAGATCACAGATGGTTCCATGCATCTTAATATTCAGTTTGAGAAAATGTGATCCTCATATTTAGTCCCATGCTCAGGCCTATGCAGTTTACTTAAGTATTGTTTCTAGGGGACTTTTAAGAAAACAAGTATTAACATTTTAGAGCTTAGTATGAAATGTGTAGTAATCAAAATGGGGACAATAATGTTACCAATAATGAGTGATAGTCTTGAAATTTCAGTGAAGTAAATGAATAATGTTTTATATCCTGGCAAAAAAGGTGCCACAAATCTTTCAGATGAAAAAAAGGTCAACTGAGAAAATGATACACGAAAATTTATCCAAACAGGTATAGTAGTAAGCCTTTTGGAGGGTACAATATTTATAGAGATCACAAATATTAAATGCATGTGTATGCTTCAATGCCAACAATTCCAGTAGCAGAGAACTTACCCTAAGAATATAATCAGAGGTATACAAAGATTTATTAATGAAGATAGCTAAAGCAATGGTATTTATGGCCATGGAAAAACAGGAAACAGTCTCTATGTCTAAGAGCTTTGGTGAAATTATGATATGTACATATGCTGACATTTTGTAGAGCCATTAAGTTTGTACTTTAGAGTAATTAAGTAACGCTGAAATAGCAGAATTACCCATGGGGTTTTTTTCAAATTACACAAGCCCTCCAACCTTCTGCATGCTTGGGGCAGAGGGAGGAAGAAGATAGGTTCTTGGGTGAGTTGAGTGGTGCAGTGAGCACCTGGTACTGATGGGATCATGCCATACTCAAGTGTGCCGCAGTGAAACTGGTATTTAAGAAGAATATTTTGTTATGATATTTTTAAAAAGTAGGTTATATGAAATTCATGTTACATAAAATTAACAATTTTAAGTGTAGAATTCAGCAGAATTTAGTACATTCACAGTACCAGGCAACTATCTTCTGTCTCATTCGAAAACATTCGTCACCATCAATACCCCCCCACCCCCCCCAACCCCCGCTTATACATTCCCTTTGTATAGGTAAGGAAATTGAGGTCTAGAGAGTTCAAGGTTATACAGCTAGTAAGTGTCAGAACCAGGATTCACCCAAGGCAATGCAACTCCAGAGCTCACTTATCCCATAATACTATACTACTCTTCTTGCCACTGGTAATACAAATTTCCCACCTTTGACTGACAGAAAATTTCTACTGCTTTCTCTGAACATCCCTTTTAAAAACTTCAAAGAGGATCATAAAAATTAGATTGTTGTCCACCATTTGACTGGTTTAAAAACAATGCCTGGACTGGGCCTCCTTAGTGGCACAGAGGTTGAGCACTGGGCTGCAAAGCTGCCCGCAGCCTCTGCAGTGCCAGTTCGATCCCCGACCGGCTGGCGAAGGTCCCACATGGCGCGCAGGCTTCTCCTGCCGTGCCCGCTGCTCCCCTCAGCAGTGTGTTTCGTCAGTCTGCCTGTTCTGTTCCCTGCTGTGGTTCTGGTGAATTCTCTCACCCTCCCACGCTTCTGACTGTACCCAGTGCTTGTATAAATAAGTAAATATTTATAAAGAAAAGGAAAAAAAGAAAAAAAAATGCCTGGATAGAAGGATGGGTAACTAGTTGTTCATTTGTGAAAACAGTTGTGTGTTGGCCTCTGAAAGTCAGGGAAGTAGCAATCCCTGTTCTAGAAGATCTCATAAGGGGCAGAAATTGGTTCCTAGAAGAGGGTAGGTGCAGCATACGTGAACCAGGATGGGTGAATCACTCAAAGGAGTACAGCCTGATCAGAGGCTGAAATAAATCAGTGATAGGGCCTCCCTGGTGGCGCAAGGGGTTAAGACACAATCTATAAGGCTGTCTTGCAGCCACTGCAGCACAAGTTCGATCCCTGGCCAGGGAGCTACCCACATGGCACAGCAGACTTCTCCTGAGTAGCCCGCTGCTCCCCTTAGCAGTGTATTTCAGTCAATCTCCCTGTTCTGCTCCCCACTCTGTCTCTGGTGAATCCTCTCACCCCCCACACCTCTGGCCTGTACCCCAGTTCTGGTATGCATAAATAAATAAATCTTTTAAAAAAAAATCAGTGAGGGCCTCCCCGGTGGCGCAGCGGTTGAGCGCTGGGTTGCGAAGCTGCCTGCAGCCTCTGCGGTGCCAGTTCGATCCCCGGCTGCTCCCCTGGCCACCGGAGGAGGGTCCCACATGGCGCGCAGACCTCTCCTGCTGCCCACTGCTCCCCTCAACAGTGTACTTCGGTCCTTCTGCCTGCTCTGCTTCCCGCTCTGGCTCTGGTGAATTCTCTCACCCTCCCGCGCTTCTGACTGTACGCAGTGCATGTATAAACAAACAAACAAATAAACAAATAAATAAATAATACATGCCTCTTAAAAAAAATTAAAAAAAAAAATCAGTGATAACTTTGCTGATGTTCCTAATTCTAGGTCGTCTGGTGGGTCTTGAAACTTTAAATAGCCCTGCAAAGGGATGTGGTTAATTCACATGACCCATCTCTGCTGTGACAGCTTGGATTTGTCCAAATGTGTCTTAGTCATTACTTTGACCATTATAGTTCAAGTATGATTTTGTGGCACTATGAGAAATAAAGCCTGTGTTTCTTGTTATGGGCAAATCTAAGCCCATTGGTAAAAGAACTCTACTCAGGCAATGAAAAGTTCAGCGTCAGAGAGCTATTGTCACAGGCCAAAGGAACATGAGAGTGAAGAAGACATTAGGGAAGTACTGAGAAAGAAGCATTATTAATAGTTTCCTTGAGGAGTAAACTACCATCCAAACAACTGACCAAATTTCACATTGAATAAGATCTTTTTTCTTTCTCTTTAGGCTATCCTGAATCAGTTGTATTTCAAAATAAAGAAATAAAAGTCTTCCAAAACTTTTTTGGGCATCAATCTCAATAATGGCATGTCATTCATTATTAATTATTTTTGCCAAGGAATTTTATTTTTATTTATTTATTTATTTTTGTTTAAAGATTTTATTTTATATAATTCTTACATCTTTTTTCATCTTTGCACAATGTATGCATTTTCATTTTGGTTATATTCCCCATACAATCGCACCCCCCCCTTAGTTTGACTCTAGTCCTTCCTTTCCCCGCCCCTCCTCCCCCCTACCCCTGCCCCCATAGTGTGTCTCTGGTTTATAGTTGCTTGTTGATTTTGATTTTTACTTTGTATTGATTAGTCGTTTTCCTGGTCTCTTATTTAGGTTTTCTAAATTCCTGCTATGAGTGAGACCATCTGGTATTTTTCTTTTTCTTTCTGACTTATTTCGCTGAGCATCATCCCTTCTAGCTCCATTCATGTTGGGGCAAACTGTATGTGTTTATCTTTTTTGATTGCTGAGTAATATTCCATTGTATATATGTACCACATCTTCTTGATCTAGTCATCTATTTTTGGGCGTTTGGGTTGCTTCCATAGCTTAGCTATTGTAAATAGTGCTGCTATAAACATAGGGGTGCAGGTGCCCTTTGGAAAAGGCCAAGGAATTTGGAGAAAAGCCAGTTTGAACCCCTGACTGCAAGAACAACTGGGAAAAAAGCTTACCTGGGAATAATCATCATCAACAATGACATGTTAAAATTGCTCTACAGTAGCACTGTCAAATAGAACTTTCTGCAATGATGAAAATGTTAAGTGAATGAGGGAACAACCTGTAATTGTACTATCTAACATGGTAGTCACTAGCTACATAGGGCTATTTAGCACTTGAAATGTGTTAGCATGGCCAGGGACTGAAATTTAATTTAATTTAATTTATTTACATTTAAATAACTACATGTGGCTAATGGATACCATGTTAGACAGCTCAGTTCTATAAGATTATATTGTGTTGTACATGATTTCCCCAAAAGTCATATAAATGTTCTTATAAATCTAGGGTTGCATATAATCACTCACATATTTCAGGCATTGAATAATAATGAATTAATAATATTATTGCAACTTAAGATATATCTGAAGATAGTTCCAAAGAAAAGTTTTATAGTTGTTAAGTGTCATATGACTGAGGAGGACTGCTGCCATTCAGAGGACAGAGTGAAGTTTTTATTTTTTACAGTAATCAACAAATTAACAAATTAAACATGTTAATTTTAAGTCCATAAGATAATAAAGTTTCCTCTGTTGGGAAAAGGGTACATAAGATTTTTTCCAGTGCAGGAAGGACTCCATTTTTTATGTTAGGTCTTTTTCAAAATGTTTTAAAGTCAAATGGGTTCCTCATATGGAGTAATTCCATTTTGGTTTTTTTGAGGTGGGGTGAGGGGAATGATAGTGAGGGTGGTGAAAAACGAGAAAGGTACCTAGGAAGAATAAAGAAAAGGTGAGAAAAATGACCTGAAAATATTTTCTAGTAGACTAAAGGAATAGGATTTCATTTACTGCTTTCTGATAATGGGCTAAATCGTAGTTCCAATTCCAGTCTGGTATTATTTCCACTGAATTAAACTTATCTTCTGTCAAAATATTTAAATTTGAGGAAATGTGGCCTAGATTCACATTCAAAATAATGGATAGTAACAGCAAATTAGTCTTTTAAAATAAGTATACCTCTGCTATAAATTTTAAAGATAACACAAATCTACAATATGAATTATCTTTCATTTATTCTCACTTGCTGTTTAGATTCATACTTAGTAGCTATTACCTTAAATAATTAAAAAAATCTTACTGAAATGGTGACATTTTTTGAAAGTGAGAATTTATCTATAAGAAAAACAATGGCCAACACTAGAATAAATTTATGGGCACCAAAACAGAATGAAATCATTATCATCAATTTTATCTCTCTGTTTTTTGCTGGTTTCTTTAACTTACCTTTAGTTTCCTCCTTGCATTGAATTTCCTCAGTTGTTCTACTGTTTCTGGCAGATGAATCTTGTAGGCATAACGATCCCGTTCCTATAAAAGAAGAAAGACAATAACATATATAACCATTTTAATGGTGAAGAAGTCCAGAGCAATTAGCCAAGAGAAAGAAATAAAAGAAATCCAAATTGGTAATGAAGTAGTAAAACTATCACTATTTGTAGATTACATCATTCTATACATAGGAAGCCCCTAAGATTCCACTGTAAAACTATTAGACACAATAAATCATTATAATAGAGTGGCAGGTTACAAAATCAATATACAAAAACCTGTTGTGTTTATATATATAAACAATGAAGTAGAAGAGAAAAAAATTAAGAAAGCAATTCTATTTTAATAACTTCAGAAAGAACTGAGTACCTAGGATTAAACTTAAGATGATGAAAAACCTGTACAACAAAAACTACATGACATTGTAAAAAAATATAGAAGAAATAAATAAGTGGAAAGATATTCCATGCTCATGGGTATATAAGAATATTGTTAACATGGCCTTTTTACCCAAAGCAATATAGAGATGTAATGCAATCCTTATCATATGGCCTAAACGAAAAAGACCAGAAACAAGTTTTGGGAAGGATGAGGAGAAAAAGGAACCCTCAGATACGGTTGGTGAGTATGTAGGCTGGTTCAGCCCTACAGAAAACAGTATAGAGGTTTCTCAAAATATTAAAAATAGACCTGTGATCTAGGATCCAGCAATTCAATTATCAAATAACAACCAAAGAAGATAAAAACAATAATTCAAAAAGCAATTTACTCCCCTATGTTCATTGTAGCAGTATTTACAATAGCCAAGGTATGGAAACAACCTAAATGCCCATCAAGGGATTACAAGATAAATAAATGTGGTAGATACACACAATGGAATACAAACTCATCTAAAAGAGATGAAATCTGGGCCTCCCCAGTGGCGCAGCGGTTGAGCGCTGGGTTGCGAAGCTGCCCGCGGCCTCTGCGGCGCCGGTTCGATCCCCGGCTGCTCCCCGGCCACCGGAGAAGGGTCCCACATGGCGTGCAGACCTCTCCTGCCGCCCACTGCTCCCCTCAGCAGTGTACTTCGGTCCTCCTGCCTGCTCTGCTCCCCGCTCTGGCTCTGGTGAATTCTCTCACCCTCCCACGCTTCTGACTGTACCCAGTGCATGTATAAACAAAACAAACAAACAAATAAATAAAACATGCCTCTATAAAAAAAAAATTAAAAAAAAAGAGAAACAACAACAACAAAACATTTAAAAAAAAAAGAGAGATGAAATCTGGCTAATTATGACAATATGGATGGAACTTGAAGGGATGATGCCTAAGAAGAAATTATTCAGAAGGAGAAAAACAAACACTGCACGATTCACTCATATACGGAATATAAAGAAAAAAGCATAGAAACAAATAAAACCAAACCAAAACAAACCCTTGGATTCTGACTATAGAACTTAGGTGATTAGAGGGGGACAAGGGTAAAGCGGGTCCAATCAACTGTGGTCGATGTGGTGGGGTGAAAGATTTGAAGAGGTGTGAACATGTACTCCTAAAATAGAGACAATGGGTTTTATAAACCAATGTTACTTCAATAAATAAATTTTTTTAAAAATTGAAGAAGCTTAATCTAAAACAAAGTCCAAATTGTTAGATGTGAAACTTTCGATTGAATTGTAGGAGACTGGAGGTTTTATGCAATGATACTAGTAAATAGTAGTCTCAAATGACAGCTTTGAAGGTCAAAACTGACAGTAAAATAATATTCTAATTTTAGAAATAATAAAGGTTGGAAATAATGTAATTTTCAGACATATGGCTCTGCTGCCAAAATAATGAATCATACATATTATGAGGTATGAAGTTACCTTTGACATGATCTTGTCAGGTAAAAAGAGCATTTGAAAAATCAACTCCACAACTGATTCAGCATTCTGAGTTGTGAGGAATAAATGAACTTAAACAATTAATTAACTTGAACTAGAATAAACTTTTCAAGGTCATCTAATTTGACCACAGTCCCTTCAATTTCTGATGATTTTGTTTGACCTTGCAAAGTGGGAGTTTATTCTTTTATAGCAGCCCATTACAATTTTAAGAGTGAAAAAGTTCTTAGTCTGGGCCCACATCTGGCTTGTTGGGATGAGCTCTGTCATATGGACCTTCACAGAGAAAATGTACCACCTCTTCCATATAATAACCCTTATGAGGAGGATTATGCTCCCACTAAATTTATTCTTCTTCATGATGTCTCATTGGAATAAATTTCTAGGTCCAAGATGGAGCTGTTCCTGCCTGGTGTAACAAGTCAGCAAACTGAATTTTCATGTTCCTATAAATGCTCTGCTTGACAAGAAATGTAGTATGCCCCGTCAGTTAACCCCCAAACCAACTGTAAGCTTATTTCCTTGATCTTTCAAGATAAGGTAGATACACACTCCCAGCCAATCATGTCCTATTTCAGAGTTATCTCTTCTAATGTTCTTTAAAACTTGTTCTTGCTCAAAATCCCTCAGGAGAGTGCTCCTCTGTGAGGCATATTCCCCTAATCCATGGGCTGTTTTCTCTTGAATAAAGGACAGCAAACTTGTTACTAAACTGTTTTTGTTTTGTCATTTGACAGTTTCCAGTTACTTCAACACTCTTCATGTACATTTCAAACCTCTCATAATTCTTATCCCCTTCTTTGATCCTGCTCTAATGAGTCAATGTATTTTTAAGGTTTACAAGCTAGAAGTATTCACTTTGTAGATATTTCTTGAGATTCTACTATGTGCCAGGTATTGTTATAGGTACTTGGGACAAAGAAGTAAACAAAACCAACAAAGATTTGGCCTCCACGTGGCGCACATGGTAGTAGGGGAAGATAAGGAAATACCAAAATGGTAAATTACGGAGTATGTTAAAATGCTATGGTATAAAGCAAAAAGTAACGAGGAGTAAGAGGGGCTGACTACTTCAAGTGTGTGGAGTGAAGAGTGGTAGATCAGATAAGAGAGATGACAAGCTAGGGTAGTCTACAAAGGGCTTTTGGCTTTTATTCTGAGTGGGAAAGTGAGCCACTGCAGGATTTTGAGCTGGAGCAACATGACTTGAGAACTTTATTTATATTTTAAAGACTTATTTTTATTTCTTTATGCATACAAGAACTGGGGTGTAGGCCAAAGGTGTGGGGGGGTGGTGAGAGGATTCACCAGAGACAGAGTAGAGAGCAGAACAGGTGGATTTAATGAAATACACTGCTGAGGGGAGCAGCAGGCGAGACAGGAGAGGTCTGCTGCGCCATATGTGGGTCAGTTTCCTGGCCAGAGATTGAACTCATGTTGCAGTGGCTGGCTATAGCTTGATAGAGCTGATACCTTAACCCCTTTGCCACCAGGGAGGCCCATAACCTGAGAACTCTAAAGGAACATTTTGGTTGTACTGACACTAGATTGAAAGGGGGATGAGAGTCTTAAAAAAAAAAAAAAAGGCAGGGACAACAGTTAGGAGGCTATTGCAATAAATCAGGGATAGATGAAACCAAGTGGCAGCAATAAAAATGGTGATAGAGAGATATACTCTGAATACGTTTTGCTTTGTTTTCCCACAGAGTTTTACGAAGGCCTGTAATTAGCATACGATAACCTGCACATGTATAAAATGTACAATTTGATAAGTTTTAATATACGTACACAACCACCAAACCATCACCACGATCAAAATAATAAACATATTCAATACTCTCAAAAGTTTCCTCATACGCCTTTGTCATCGCCCTCCATCCCTAGGCAACCACTGATCTACTCTCTGTCACTATAAATTGATTTACATTTTTGGAATGCTATATAAATGGAATCATACAGTATATACTCATTGTTGCCCAGCTTCTTTCACTAAGCATAAAGACTTTGAACTTGATCTATGTTGCTGCATGTATCAGTAATCTATTCCTTTTTATTGCTGATTGGTATTCTATTACTTGGATAATCTGTTTGTTCCTTTACATATTGATGGACCCTGTGTTGTTTCCAATTAGGCTATTATGTGTAAAGTTTCTATGAACATTGTCGTACAAGTCTTTGTATGGGCATATTTTAGTTCTCCTGGGTAAATACTTAGGAATATAATGGCTGGGTCATATTATTGGAATATGTTTAAGAAACTGCCAAACTTTTCGAAAATAGTTAACCAATTTTACATTCCCATAGTGGTATGTGAGTTCCAATTGTTTACATCCTCACCAATACTTGGTCTGGTTAATCTTTTTGACATTAGTCATTCTGATACAAGTATGACTATGTATCTCATTGTGGCATTAATTTGTATTTTCCCAATGACTAATGATGTCGAACACCTTTGCCTGTGTTCACTTCTGTGTTCATTTGCCATCTGTCTATCTTCTTTGTTGAAGTGTTTGTTCAAATCTATTCCCATTTTGAACTGGGTTGTGTGTTTTCTTAATTAATTTTGAGAATTTTTTACATATTATGGATATGAGACCTTCATCTGATATATAATTTGCTAATATTTTATTCCCAGTTTGTGGCTTGTCTTTTCCTTCTCTTAATAGTGTCTTTCAAGAACATAAATTTTTGATTTTTTTGAATATAGTTTGAAGGTAGTGAGAACAGAATTTTGTGAGTTTGCATACTGGGTAAGAGAGAGAGAGTCAAGGATGACCCTAAGGTGTTCAGTGTGAGCAAGTAAAAGTGTGACACCAACTGAGATGGGGAAGACTACAGATGGAAAAGTTTTGGTGGGGGGTGAAAAGGGATCAGTACTTTAGTTTAGGACACGATATGCCTGAGATTAGTTATCCAAGTGGAGATTAGACATATAAGCTTGGAGTTCAGCAGTCTGGACTGAAAATAAATTTGAGGGGCAATGTCATAACGATTTAGATGGTATTAAGTCAATACTTAACTATGCATGCCCCAGGTACTGAATTTGGGACTTTCACAGGCACTCTCTTATTTAGTCTTTAAAACTACTATATAAGGGCCTCCCCGGTGGCGCAGTGGGTTGAGCACAGTGCTGCGAAGCTGTCCGCAGCCTCTGCAGCATGGGTTTGATTCCTGGCCGGCTAGGGAGATTCCCACATGGCGTGGCAGACCTCTCCTGCCGCGCCCACTGCTCCCCTCAGCAGTGTATTTCAGTCGGTCGTCTGCCTGTTCTGCTCCCAGCTCTGTCTCTGGTGAATCCTCTCACCCTCCCGCCCCTCTGGCCTGTACCCCAGCTCTTGTATAAAAATAAACAAATCTTTAAAAAAAAAAACCCTACTGTATAAGATAGTAGAGATAATGTTATCTATCAGTTATCTCTAAAGTGTTCTGGTTCAGGGCCTCCCTGCCTGTCCAGGGGCTAAGTCTCATGACCTGAGTTTGATCCCCACTCAGGGAGCTACCCACATGGTGCAGCAGACCTCTCCTGTCTCACCTGCTGCTCCCCTTAACAGTTTATTTCAGTCAATCCACCTGTTTAGTTCCCCACTCTGTCTCTGGTAAATCCTCTCACCGCCCTCTGGACTACACCCCAGTTCTTCTATGCAAAAAAAGACTGACTCAGACTGGACATAATTGTCATCATAGCTAGCATTTATTGAGGGTTTATTGTGTTCCAGGCACTGTGCTAATGTTTTACAAATTTGTATTACTTATTCTTCCTAATAATCCTAAGAGGTACCTGTCATTAATATCCTATTGTTTAGTTGAGAAAAACAAGATGCATTATACTACATGGAAATTAACTAGTACAGAGTAAATAGTCTTCTTACTTTCCGTAATCTGGATACTATATAATATTTGTAAATTAAGTGCAATATCATATTATTAGTATTTTGCTGTATTTTGAAACTAAAATTCCTGTTAGCATGTAAGTCACTTTTAAAATCAATGTTTTGATATCATAGACATACAAAATTTATTTTTTAATTTAAATGTAGGATTTTACTGTTCATCCCATCAAAATTTCATCTCGGTAAAATTTTTCATCAGTGAAAATTCCTAAGGAATGAATGCAAACACTTTAGAGCACTTTCTATATTAATTACTAAAAAGTAACAAGAGTTGCACTGGAGAACACAGTGATATTTTTCTCAAGTACACATCGAACCTTGATGTCAAAAATGACTCCATTGTTCAGCTCTGCAATATTCTCCATGCTAAACATCTTGGAAATGATTTCATTATCTTTAGGGACTCTAACCTACTTTTCTTGCACTGAGTCAAAACAGGTTTACTAATACATAAGTCAGAATTTATAAAATAATTAAATAGCAGAGAGGACAAAATTACCATTTCAAAACAAAGCAATGGAATCTTAATGGATTGTTGTTACTGTTAGTAGAGTAAAAATTTTAACTGATTTGTTTGGTGTAATTAACATATATTAAAAACAAACATCAAATTGGTTTTTCATTAGTTTTTGAATAAAAATGATGTTATATCATGTTAAAATACATCGGGAAAAAACTGCACAGGGAAGATCTTTAAAAGCAAGAAGAAAAGCCAAACAAAAAGGAAATGCATGGTACTGCAAAAAGATAATGACTTTGGTGTCAGAAAAACCTTTGCTCTAATCCTGGGTCTTTTCAGTACTGGCTGTATGACCTTGTATTCTCAGTGTCAATTTCTTTTTAGAAACTAATCTTACAGGATTGTTATGAAGATTAAATGAGATGCTATATAGGTACATGAATGATTCCCCTGAGTTTTAATAATCACTTATATTACTCAAGATGTGGAAATCTCTGACATAAGATAATTTAGGAAGTTTTGTAAATGCATGCATGTGTGTGTGTGTGTGTGTGTGTGTGTAAACAAACAGGTTACACTAAATAAGTTTGGTTATTTTCTAACTGAAAACATGTCCCTAACAGAAAAGAAAAATTTAAAAATAAAACATAGTGTAAATCACAGAGCAGCAAACCTATGACCCACTTCTAATTGTCTTTATCTATTGTTTCCAAATTAGGGAAGAACCAAGAGGCAGCATGTTTCTGAGTGAAGAGTTTAAGGCTGCTTTGTCCAGTACAGTATTCAGTACCTAAGATAATTAATAAAATTTAATAACAATTAAAACTAAATATAATTTAAAATTCAGTCCTTCAGTTGTACTAACCACCTCACCTTTCAAGTACTAAATAGTCAACATATGGCCAGTGGCTACTGTACTGGACAGCGCAGATAGGAAACATCACCACTGTGGCAGAAAGTTCTTGGACAGTGCTAGTAGGAAGTGTTTCTTTCCTTATTACAACTACTATTGAATTGAAGCTAAAAACTAACTAAATTTTGCTTAAAATGAAATTGCTTGACAATTTAGGTATATGTCACAGAAAAATGTTCTCTAGCTATTTAAAAAAGAACTTAAAAAATTAATTCCCTTCTTCAGACCTTTTGTAGTCTTTGCAGGTAGTAGAACCGAAAACAGCCCTTGAGCTGAGCAAGAGCATCTAGCTGATGCCTACTATGAGAGAGAGTGAGGGGGGTCTGGGAAAAGGCACTTGTAAGATGCACGGATTGCCTGGATTCTCGAGCAAGAAACGGGCATTGGAACTGATTTTGAAAGCTTTCCCAACTCCATAGAATAAACACTTGTTTTTTCAAGTTTACTTTTTTAGAGTTTTTGATAAAGAAATTAATGATTCTGGGCCTCCCCGGTGGCGCAGCGGTAGAGCGCTGGGTTGCGAAGCTGCGCGCGGCCTCTGCGGCGCCGGTTGGATCCCCGGCTGCTCCCCGGCCACCGGAGGAGGGTCCCACATGGCGCGCAGACCTCTCCTGCCGCCCGCTGCTCCCCTCAGCAGTGTACTTCGGTCCTTCTGCCTGCTCTGCTCCCCGCTCTGGCTCTGGTGAATTCTCTCGCCCTCCCGCGCTTCTGACTGTACCCAGTGCATGTATAAACAAAACAAACAAACAAACCAGCAAACAAATAAATAAAGCATGCCTCTATAAAAAAAAAAAAAGAAATTAATGATTCAAAGGTAAACTCAACTAACAGAAGGCTCTGAAAGCTGGAGAAAAGCAGGGTGATTAGGGAGGGATCCCAGGAATTGAGGGGTGATCCTGTGATGATTTCACTGGGAATTTTTTTGTCTATCATACCGTAATCTGGATGTGTGAGCAGCCCATAATATGGAAACCCCAAGTATAGGAAGAACAGACAAAATGAGCCCCAAGAAAAGCCTACTTTCTTTAGCCAAATGACTGCAAAGAGGTGGTCTCTGCAAGACATAACCCATTTGACTGCACCTGCCCTAACCCAAGGGTATACTAGGAAAGGAGCTGAGAGCTTCTTTCTCAGAGCCCTTCCCACTATCCCAGTCCTGCCTGAAGCAAACAACAGCTGGGAGGTGGCATTCTACTCCCTGGAGAGCAGGGGCAGGACTACAAGGAGGAGTGAGTTTGGGGTAGAGGGCTTTAAATCTGTGTATGAATTCCAAGACACACCCCCAATATCCTCACCTGTAAAACCAACCAGAGCCAACACAGCAAGAACTCTGAGACTACACTATGGTATGGAATACCTCTCAGGTCAAATGAACCTCTGGGTAGCACACATGTGGGGCAGACCAGAGAGTATTGCAAAGGCTTTGAATGTGAAATTGGCATTTGAACCATAACCCATAAAAGTAAGTCAGGACATGTGCTCTGAATCTAATCAGATTACCTCCCTCCTAAAATAGAAGATTTAAATAAGAATCTGAATCTTGGGCCTCCCTGGTGGTGCAGGGGTTAAAGTCTCAATGCTATCAAGCTATTGCCAGTCACTGCAACATGAGTTAGATCCCTGGCCAGGGAGCTAGCCCATATGGCACTGTCTTGCCTGTAGCAGTGTATTTCAGTAGATCTGCCTGTTCTGCTCCCCACTCTGTCTCTGGTGAATCCTCACCCCCCCCTCTGGTCTACACCCCATTTCTTGTATGCATACATAAATAAATCTTAAAAAAAAGAATCTGAGTGTTATAATGATATTAAAAATGTCCAGTACACTATCCAAAATTACTCTCATACCAAGAACCAGGAAAAACTCAATTTGAATGAGAAAAGACAATTAACAGAAATCAACACTGAGATAATAGACATGTTAGAATCATCCAACCAGCGCTTTCAATTTCAAGTAGGTACTATAAAAATGCACCCAAAAGCAATTGTGAATGGCTAAAAAACAAGTGCTGACAAGAAGGAGCAACTGCACCTCTCATATACTGATGGTGGGAAAGTAAACTAATAGTTACTTTGGTAAGTGGTTTAACAGTTTGCACATATACTGCCATATGACTAAGCAATCCCACTCATAGGTTTTTCCTTTAAAGAAATGAAAATCTGTACATGTACGTTTATAGAAGCTTTATTAGCCAAAAATTGAAAGAAAGAAAATTGAAAAAAGCCTCAAATACTCTTCAGAAGGTGAATGAATAAACACTGTTGTACTACTTGGTGACAAAAAGGAATAAGCTATTGATACACATAAAAACTTGGATGGATCTCATGGGCATTATGCTGAGTAAAAAAACCACAAATCTCAAAGGTTACCAAGAAACGTGTACAATGGTCTCTGAGCCCACTTCCTGACAAAGATCTCCAAAACTCTTGTAAATAGGGGCGAGAAATATTCTTTTGTTCTGACGTTTAGTCTTTGACCTCAGTTCCTGACACACCTTAAACCCTTTTTATTTCTGAAGTGATAAGAGCACTAGGAGCATCTTTTATTCTAATATTTGGTTTTTGACCCTGGATCCTGACACAGAGTTCCTAAATTCCTTGGAGTTATCTGGTCACAGCAGTGTCTTTTGTTTTAATGCGGTGACTCTTGGTGGGATCCCAGATGGGGGCTGACCACCAGAAAGATCAAGCCTTGATTAGAAGCTTGGAATTTGCAGTCCCATCTCCCATTTTCCAGAGAGGGAAGAGGGGCTGAAAATGGAGTTAATGATTGATCATGCCTATGTGATGAAGCTTCCATTAAAATTTCCAAAGTACAGGGTTCAGAGAGCTTCTGGTGTTGGTGAACACATCTGTACCCCAACTCAATGGGGGCAGAAATTTCTGTGCTTGAGACCCTTCTGGACCTTGCCTATATAGCTCTTCATTTGACTGTTCATCTGTATCCTTTATTATTATTTTTTTAAGATTTATTTATTTATGCATACAAGAACTGGGGTACAGGCCGGAAGTGCGGGGGTGGTTGTGGTGAAAGGATTCACCAGAGACAGAGTGGGGAACAGAACAGGCAGACTGACTGAAATACACTGCTGAGGGGAGCAATGGGTGAGACAGGAGAGGTCTGCTGTGCTATGTGGGTAGCTCCCTGGCCAGCCAGGGATCAAACTCCTGCTGCAGAGGCTGCACATAACTTCACAGTGCTGTGCTTAACCCCTTGAGGCCCAGGGAGGTCCTACTTTTAAAAATTTATTTTATTTATTTATGCATACAAGAGCGGGGTGTAGGCCAGAGGTGGGGGAGGGGGTAAGAGGATTTACCAGAAACACAGTGGGGAGCAGAACAGGCAGACCTACTGAAATACACTGCTGAGGGGAGCAACAGGCGAGACAGGAGAGGTCTGCTCCACCATGTGGGTAGCTCCCTGGCTGGGGATTGAACTCATGATGCAGTGGCTGCCGATAGCTTCGTAGTGCTGCAACTTAATCCCCTGCACCACCAGGGAGGCCCTGTATCCTTTATTATATAACCAACTGGCAAACATAACTGTTTCCTGAGTTCTGGAAGTGGTTGTATATAATAGTTGAATTCAATGTGTATGTGGAGGGGTGTCCTGGAAACCTCTGATTTGTAGCCAAGTTGGATAACAGTTGTGGATAACCTGGGAACCTAGTACTTGCAAATGGCATCTAAAGTGGGACATCAGCTGTTGTGGGTTTGAGCCCTTAAAGTGTGCGATCTGCATTAACTCCAGTTACAATAGTATCAGAACTGAAATGTAGGAGACCAAGCTGGTACCACAGAGAATTGCTTGATGTGGGGGAGAAGCATCTAGCACCGTAAGTGAATGATGGTAGTAGTGATCATATGTGAATGTGCTAGTAGTGTGAGAGTAAGGGAGAAACACACAGAAGAAGTGAGTTTTTCCTAAATGATTGCACACTGTATAATTCTATTTATATAAACTCTCAAAAGAATGAAAATTATAGTGGTAGACAATAGATCAGTAATTGCCAAGAGTTAGTTTTATGGGGAGATGTGATTATCAAAAGAGTAACATGAGGGGTAATAGAAGAGTTCTATATCCAGACTATGATTTTGGTGGTGGTTATATAATCATATACAATTCTATAGATATGATTAAATGTCATAGAACTATACACCAAAAACAAACAAAACTAAAATACAAATAAAAAGTGGTGAAACTTGAATAAAACTTGAAGTCTGGTTAATAGTGTTCTGATGTCCATTTACTACTTTTGATAATTGTGTTAATGGTGTAGTGGTCATATGTTATCTTGGGGGGCGAAAATGGTGACATGTACATGGTGACGTGCTTTATTTTTGCCACTTCTTTGTGAGTCTAAAATTCTTTAAAAATAAAAATGTGGGGCCTCCCTGGTGGCACAAGGGGTTAAGACACAACCTATGAAGCTGGCCACAGCCACTGCAGCACAAGTTCAATCCCCAGACAGGGAGATACCCACATGGTGCAGCAGACTTCTCCTGACTCGCCCACTGCTCCCCTCAGCAGTGTATTTTAGTCAATCAGCCTGTTCTGCTCCCCACTCTGTCTCTGGTGAATCCTCTCAGCCCCCCCCCCTCTGGCCTGTACCCCAGTTCTTGTTTGCATAAATAAATAAATCTTAAAAAAAAAAAAAACATTATAACAAGTCATGTCCAGGCTACATGTTTAACTCTCCTATGGGTTTCCTAATTCCAAACACCTCTAATCACTCACTGGACCTTAACAGCTCTCCTTCCTCTCAGTCTGGTATTTCTTTCTCATCCCCACTTTTATTCTCTGGACCAGCTCTCCTGGCTGGAATAGTGATAACTTCTACAGGATCTCTTTGCCTCTACCATTTCATTCTCACAGGCAACCCACCAGCACTCAGTGTACAAAGGAATGATATGAACACGCTTCTTACACTGTGTCATCACTCAAAAACTTGCAGTAGTTTTTCATTTTTACACTTCAATGTCTGAAGTACTTAATTTGGCATTCTAGACTGTATGAATATTCCCTCAAACCAAACTTTCCAGTCTACTACTGCTACTGATTCAGTTAGCTGACATTTGCATCACACTAGTTTGCTTCCTGCCCCCACCCCCACAGGTCTGAACACTTTAATTCTTTGCCCGTGTTCCCCCTTTACTTCACATCAGTACCACTAACATACGCAGTCTCCTGGGGAGCTCCGGCCTATGGCCATCGCTCCGTTTCCTCTTTAGTCTTCCTGAGTTATACTTCTGTGGTTTTCTTCTGGGTGGTGCTCTGAAATCTTTGAGGTTATCTTTTTTGTCTTTATATCAGTATCACCTGAAAATTCATTTCACAGTGTGACTTGTCTTTCTCTAACAGCTTGGGAAATTTAGTACATAGCCGGAAACTCTCTTTCTAGGAAACACCTTATCATTCACTAAGGTAAAGTGGAGAGACAGATCAGGACACAGCCAAAAGGTGTGGTTAGTTTTTATAAAATTATGCTTAAATTATGAGTTTTGATATTTTCTTTTTCTTTTTTTTTCTTTTTTTTCTTTTTTTTTTTTTTAAATGGAGGATTTAATTTTTTTTTCCTACTTTATTTATTTATACAAGCACTGGATACAGTCAGAAGTGCGGGAGGGTGAGAGAATTCACCAGAGCCAGAGCGGGGAGCAGAGCAGGCAGACTGACGAAATACACTGCTGAGGGGAGAAGCAGGCACTACAGGAGGGTTCTGCGCACCATGTGGGACCCTCGCCAGTGGCCGGGGATTGAACTGGCGCTGCAGAGGCTGCGGGCAGCCTCACAACCCAGCGCTCAACCACTGCGCCACCGGGGAGGCCCTCTTTTTTTTCTTTTTTTTTTTACTGGGGTACAGGCCAGATGCATGGGAGGGTGAGAGGATTACCCACGACAGAGTGAGGAACAAAACAGGCAGACTGACTGAAATACATTGCTGAGGGGAGCAGCGGGTGAGACAGGAGTGATCTGCTCTGAGGCCGGCTGGTATCGAACCGGCACTGCAGAGGCTGCGGACTTTACAGAGCTGCACTCAACCTCCTGTGCCACCAGGGAGGCCCCCAGAGTTTTGATATTTTCTAAGCAGATGGAATGACAAGATTTTTGAAGTCTATTAAGTAATCTCTTAGCAGAAAATACATAAATAACAAACTCCAATGCATTCTAAATGAGACAAAAGAATAAAAATGATATTTTTTCTGCATTAAATAGTCTTACCTGAAACTGATAGTAATGTAATAGGCATCGGGAAAATTTTCAATAGCAATGGGCCTTGCACTTTAATAAAGTACTTGGTTTATCACCCCTTGTGCACACTAGAGGCTGAACACACATTTAACTGGCATGGTGACTGATTTCTCCAAAATTCAAACTTATTAGCCTGATAGAAATATCTTTTTATGTTTTATTACAGTCAATATACTTTAGGATCTACATATATTAAATCTACAAAGGATGTGAAGAGAGCTCAATTGTCTACGAGGAAAGTAGAATCTTAGTTGGTTTTACTTTTGTTGGCATAACGATGCACAACAAATATCATTAATTTAGATAGCTAATGGTGTTAAATAGGTATAATCTGAAAATAATAAGAGAGTCACATATTACTTCATCTATTTACTAAAATTCTTTCTTGATATAAAATGATTTAATAGGAAAATATTTTTGTGGTTATACCAAGGAAATTTTTTTTTTCCACACAAAGCAATGGTATGATTTGGGGCACTGTTCATTACAAGGATTTTCATTGTCTTACACTTTACTTTGCAAGTATTCAGTTTTTCTTATTTAAATAACTTACATTTCAGCCATTACTAAAGTAACACTACTTAGATCCCTAACAATGATTTAAAGTATATATGGATAAGTATTTAAATTCAACATAAACCTATTCTTATCAGGTAAATAACATTCTTACTGAATTCTTGCATCTTCAGATGACACATAAGCAAGGAAGGCGAACTGAGGTTCTTACATGGCACATGACACTGAGCTGGAACAGCCTTCTGGAACTTTTTAAGTTATTGACTTTTTCTAGTCTTTTATGTTTCTGGTGCCAGAAATCTATTATGTATTAATCTCAGATTATTTAGAACTATAATCATTGGCAGGGACAAGGATATCCAAAAATAAATTTTATTAGCTAAGATACACATGATACGAAAAGCAAATTTTATAAAGAATCTTAAAAATGAGTAATATGGGGGCCTCCCTGGTAGCACAAGGGATTAAGATGCAACCTATGAAGCTATCCACAGCCACTGCAGCACGAGCCACTGCAGCCAGCGAGCTACCCACATGGCACAGCAGACCTCTCCTGACTCGCCCACTGCTCACCTCAGCAGTGTATTTCAGTCAGTCTGCCTATTTTGTTCCCCACTCTGTCTCTGGTGAATCCTCTCACCCCTGCACCTGCACACAAGCCTCTTGTATGCATAAATAAATAAATCTTAAAAAAAAAAACTAGCTTCGGGCCTCCCCGGTGGCGCAGCGGTTGAGCGCTGGGTTGCGAAGCTGCCCGCGGCCTCTGCGACGCAGGTTCGATCCCCAGCTGCTTCCTGGCCACCGGAGGAGGGTCCCACGTGGTGCGCAGACCTCTCCTGCCGCCCGCTGCTCCCCTCAGCAGTGTACTTTGGTCCTTCTGCCTGCTCTGCTCCCCGCTCTGGCTCTGGTGAATTCTCTCACCCTCCCGCGCTTCTGACTGCACCCAGTGCTTGTATAAACAAACAAACAAACAAACAAATAAATAAAACATGCCTCTATTTAAAAAAAAAAAAACTAGCTTCTAGTGAACAAATTATCCCTATGATGGAGTCAAAATATTAAGAAAGTATCTGAGAACTGTTTACCTACTTTTCCTGGGGGAAATCAGGAATAACTAGAACTAGGGGAATTCCAGTCAAGTATAACTAGACTGGAATATCAGAGGATCGAATGCAAATTTGAGAAGTAAAATTCTTTTTTTTTCAAAGATTTATTTATTTATGCATACAAGAGCTGGGGTACAGGCCAGAGATGCGGGGGGGGTGAGAGGATCCACCAGAGACAGAATGGGGAACAGAAGAGAACAGTGGAGATTGACCGAAATACACTGCTGAGGGGAGTAGCGGGCGAGACAGGAGAGGTCTATCTCGCCATGTGGGTTTCTCCCTGGCTGGCCGGGGATCAAACTTGTGCTGCAGAGGCTGGGGATTGCTTCATAGTGTGGTGCTTAACCCCTTGCGCCACCAGGGAGGCCTGAGAAGTAAAATTCTTACAGATAATCAAGATGCAGCAGAATCTCAACATTATTTTGCAATATTATTCCATATCATTGTCACTACGATGCATTATTAATGTTTTGTTAAATTTTTGTTTTACATAATCTCTGGGAGAGTAGAATGGTATAATATAATGAACATTCATTCATTCAGTCATTAACTAATATTTATTGAGCACCTACTTCATGCCAGACACTTTCCAGGGTACCACACAGACGTGAACAGTCAAAAATTCCTATCCTTAGGCAATGTATATTTCATGGAGGCAGTCAGACAACAAAGAAATAAGTAATACATAAGTATGTCTTATGGCAACAAATGAGATGCAAAAAACTAAGGCAGGGAAGAGGAACAGGGAATACTGGCTCAGGGAGCATTCCTACTCCAAATTTTAAATTGGGTGGTCAGGGCAGATCTTACTAAGAGGCTGATATCTAAGCAAAGACTTGAAGGTGGTGAGAGAATAAGCTGAAGGTATAAATTTGGGAGTCACTGGTAAACAGGAAGCATTGAAAGTCATTAAAACTAGATAAGGTCTCCAAGAGCCTGAGTGTCAACAGAAAAAAGAGGAGCAGTGGCATTCCAATATGCAGGGGTGGGTGTGGGGACATAAGGAAGAATCAGTAGGATCTGAGAAGGAGACAGAAGGTAGGAGGGATATCAGGAGTGGGTGGTATGTCCTGGAGCCAAGGGAGGAGCGGTGTCAGGGGGGTGGATGTCAAATGTTGCTGACACACCAACAGGGAGAAAACTTGAGATCTGACCACTGTAATAAGCAATGTGAGCGTTATTAGTGGTTTGACAAGAGCAGTTTTAGTGGACTTGGTAGGAATACAACCCTGACTAGGGTGGTCTTGAGCAAATGGATGGGAGAAACTGGAGAAAATGAGTAGAGGCAACCCTTTCTAGAAGTTCTGCTGCCAAAACGAACAGAAAATAGGAGCAGAGGCTAAAGGGGTTTTAAGATTTGTAGGGTCGGGCCTCCCCTGGTGGCGCAGCGGTTGAGCGCTGGGCTGCGAGGCTGCCCGCAGCCTCTGCAGCGCCAATTCGATCCCCGGCCACCGGCGAGGGTCCCACAAAAAATAAAAAAAAAAAAATTTGTAGGGTCAAGGGCCTCCCTGGTGGTGCAAGGGGTTAAGTCTCAGCATTATCAAGCTATCAGCAGCCACTGCAGGGAGCTGGCACATGGCACAGCAGACCTCTCCTGTCTGACCCACTGCTCCCCAAGCAGTGTATTTCAGTCAATCTTCCTGTTATGCTCTCCACTCTGTCTCTCGTGAATCCTCTAACCACTGCCCTACCCCACACCTCTAGTCTATACCCCAGATCTTCTATGCAAAAATAAAATAAATTAAAAAAGAGAGAAGATGGGGCCTCCCCGGTGGCGCAGCGGTTGAGCGCTGGGTTGCGAAGCTGCCCGCAGCCTCTGCAGCGCCGGTTCGATCCCCGGCTGCTCCCCGGCCACCGGAGGAGGGTCCCACATGGCGCGCAGACCTCTCCTGCCGCCCGCTGCTCCCCTCAGCAGTGTACTTCAGTCCTTCTGCCTGCTCTGCTCCCCGCTCTGGCTCTGGTGAATTCTCTCACCCTCCCGCGCTTCTGACTGTGCCCAGTGCTTGCATAAACAAAAATAAATAAATAAATAAATAAAAACATGCCTCTATTTAAAAAAAAAAAAAGAGAGAAGATGTGTGTGTATAATAAAAATAAATTACAGCATGTTATTTATTTTTTTAATAAAGTCTTTTTTTTAAGATTTATTTATTTATGCACACAAGATCTGGGGTACAGGCCAGAGGTGTGGGGGATAGAGGATTCACCAGAGACAGAGTGGGGAACAGAACAGGCAGACAGACAAAAATACACTGCTGAGGGGAGCAGCGGGCGAGACAGGAGAGGTCTGCTGGGACATGTGAGTATCTCCCTGGTTGGGGATTGAACTCGCGCTGCAGAGACTGTGGATAGCTTCATAGGTTACGTCTTAACCCCTTGCACCACCAGGGAGGCCCCAATTGCAGCATGTTAGATTCAACAGAATAGGAAACTGATAGAGCAGGAAAAAGAAAATTGCTGGAGAATGTCCTTGAGTAAGTAAAATGGACAAGATGTCTCATATGAAGGAAAGGGTTGTGGCAGGCTGAATTAAAATCCTGTTTCCATTATTGACAACTTCTGTGACTTTGAGCAAGATTCTTAACCTCTCTGAGCCTCAATTTTGTCATCTGCAAAATGAGAATTTCCTGGAATTACTGAACAGTGTAAAGTCTTCACCAAATATTACTGTTTCATTGAAGCCCCAAGTAATACTTCCCCTTAATATTCACCAGCGAGGTGGTAGGAGGGGAGGAAGAGAATTTTAAAAATCTGCCTTTTATCTAAGACAAATGCATAACTAATATCTTGTGAAATAAAAACAATGTGATAAAGCACAGTCACATCTCAGAAAAGATAATTTTTTATTATGAAAGTACTATTTCAATTGTTCATGTCACACATCTTTGGAACATGTATTGGTAGAGGACAAACGGGCCTTCCTCCCTGATACATCCCGTCTTGATCTACTTCTGCACCCTCTGTTGGATAGCTGAGTGTCACTTCTATTGAGATGTTTGCAGAGAATGTGCAGAAACAGCAAAGGAGATGAGCAAAAAGAGTAGTGAAAAAAAGACTCAGGAAAAAACAGAGGGGAGAAAAGGCCACCATGTAGACCAACACATTTCTGTCACGGGAAGTGTTCAAACAAAGTGCATATAGCTGCCGATAAGCTCCTGTACCTTAAGCCAAGGGTGATTCAGTGCTTCATAAACAGTGATCCTTTCAGCTGGATCCAGCATCAGCATGCGACGTACTAGATCTTTGGCACTTTCAGAGATATGGCTCCACTGCCTTGGATTCATCTGAGAGGAAGAAAAGAAAATTTTGAGAAGTTAACATTCACTCTATTCCTGTATCATTTAATGTGACTAAAATTCTCAGAAATTTGATTTTAAAGGCTTTCCAAGGAAGAAGGCAAATGCAAATCTTCTGTTGCTATTCATTATATGAGATTGTTGTGCATTAGTAAATATTCCTTATACCTGTTCTTTTTTTTTAATTTTACTTTTTTTATTTTTTAAGATTTATTTATTTATTTATACAAGCACTGGGTACAGTCAGAAGCGCAGGAGGGTGAGAGAATTCAACAGAGCCAGGGCGGGAGCAGAACAGGCAGACTGACGAAACACACTGCTGAGGGGAGCAGCGGGCCGCGCCACGTGGAACCCTCACCTGGCGGCTGGGGATCAAACTGGCACTGCAGAGGCTGCAGGCAGCTCCGCAACCCAATGCTCAACCACTGTGCAACCGGGGAGGCCCACCTTACACCTGTTCTTGCTGCTATGTAAGTTATAATCTTTTTAATAATTAAAGAACAGAATGTCTGGGGCCTCCCTGGTGGTGCAGGGGTAAAAATTTCAGCACTATCAAGCAATCACCAGCCACTGAGGCATGAGTTTGATCCCCCAACTGGGAGCTGACCCACATGGTGCAGCAGACCTCTCCTGTCTTGCCCGCTGCCCCCCTCAGCAGTGTATTCCAGTCAATTCACCCTTTCTGCTCCCCACTCTGTCGCTAGTGAATGCTCCCCTCCCCCTACCGCAGTCTGGCCTACACCCCAATTCTTGTATGCATAAATAAATAAATCTTTTTTTTAAAAGAACAGAATGTTGATGATTCCAGGTTCTACCTTAGCTTGGGGGACTAGAATCCTTTGATTGAGGAAGAACTAAAATAAAAATTTTTAAATAAAAATTTTAGAGACATAATTTTAATATTTTGTTTTTAAAAATTAGGATTAGCAGTGGTTGGTAAGTTGTACATTTTATTTTTTATTTTATTTTAAAAATTTATTTATTTTTAATTATGTTATATGTTTTTTACATCATTTTTCATTTTTTGTACAATGAAGTTATACATTTTAACCGCTATATATCAATTTCAGTATTTAAGGAAAAATACCATTACTTAGGCCTTGTAAAATAGTTAATTCAGTTGTATACTGTCCTCAGTGAAGTTTTGTCCATATTCTAGAGATGAGATAATTATGCCACATTGACTAAAGTCAAACAAAAAAAATTATGAGTTATTCAAAAAGCACAGGACTTGTGAGAAAGGCTGTGGATCAGGAGCAAGACAGCTGGAAGGCTCCTGGCAAACAGGGTGTGTCTGAGACCAGGAGCAAGAAAGAAATGGAAAAGAATGCTAAGGCTTGGAGCTGGGAATGCAAGTGGGGAGCAGAGGGTAGAGACAGAATAGGGTTTCGTTCCCTATTTAATACCAGGAAGCCAAATGATTGGGGGGTTCAGGGGCTTTCAGCAACACCATGATTTTAACTGACAGGCATCCATGTTATCTTCGAAGAGAGAAAGATGCAGAATAAAGTCTACAATGTAAAGCCAAATGAAATCACAACTTGTATCACAGTACATATAAATCACTATAATTTGGCCCAGGGTTAGCATTAGACACTTTGCTCCAGTTAATGTGAGGATTTGTTCTTGTAGATGGGGAGTGAAAAATGTCTCCTAGGCACAGCACTTAAATTGGAAAGTGTTTCTATTTCTTTTTCTTACAGGCAGAATTCCAAATGATAGTCATGTCTGTTTGTCAGATTCTTTCATTAAAATGAATGCATTAAGGCTGTTGAAACATTGTCATACTGTTATAGAGCCACCCCGATATTAAACGGGTTCCTGGCTGTGGGTCCTCACCCGCGCGCTTTAAAGGGACTTATGAATACTCTACTACAGACACACGCAAAAGGGTTAATAAAAGGTTTATTTACAAGAGAAAAAGAAATAAGGAAAATGTACAACTCAGGGAGAAAATAGGGAAATAAAGTCTTTAATGCGTCCTACCTGATCCGACGACCTGGAAACCCAAAGTCACCCTCAGAGCTGGCCGGACGCTGCGAGCTGGCCGGACGCTGCGAGCTGGCCGAGAGCCCAAAAATGGAGAGCCCCCAAAGCCCACGTGTCTGCCTTTTGTATCCACCTGGCTGCTTAACCCCACCCTCAGGTCCCAGCCACCTTCCCTTTGGTGGTGATGGGATTTGGAGTTCCCAGTGTCTTTGGCTTTGGCCTGGGGTGGGGGTGGAGTCCACAAAGCCTGTATGGAATTTGCTTTGGGACATCCTTTTCCCCCTAACAATACTATTGAAATAGTGATCAATTGACAAGTGTGAAACAAGGAGGTGGGAAATAAGATGGATGGGGCCTCTATAGCCTTATTCCTTTTTCCCCATCCTGGAGCTGATGTGCTCTTTTAAAGTCTGAATGAAAAAAAAAAATAATCCAAATGACCTGTCTTCAGGAAATGGGTTGATCTGTCTTCAGGAAATGGGTTGAGGAAATGAAGTCAGCTGAAAGTAGTGATAAGATTTCTGAAGTAAAGGTTGAGAATTATACTCCCCAATTCTTTTTTTTTTTTTTTTTTGGTGGGACCCTCGCTAGCGGCCGGGATTGAACCGGCGCTGCAGAGTGCTCAACAGCTGCTCCACCAGGTATATTCCCCAATTCTTATGAGTGAGTCTAACCCAGAGTTTTCTCTTTGGCTAAGAAGAGTAGGTGAAATTAATTTGGGAGATTAAGTATATGGGGAGGTGGTGTGAAGGAGACAAAACAGGACTCTAAGACAGTCAATTATTTGAATATTAAAGCCAGGCAGCTTAGATTCCTACTGCACAGACACAAACTGGCTACCTACAATAATGATATAAGAGGACACTATCTTTTCTATACTTTAGGAAAACTATTTTTTGTCCTTCATAAAAACTTAATTGAAATTAAATGCTAGTATATAATCCAGTGAAATAGTACTCTTGTACTTGTATCTTAAAAGATCAAGTAAGCTAGTACATGAGAATAAAAAGTTAAGTTAAAATCATTTAAGACCACTAGCAGTGGTAAATGTGGTACATTTAAAAAAAATCATCATAATTTTCCTATAGAGATCAAGGATTTTTGTTAATAGTTCTTTTATTAAGAACCATCAGATGATGAAAAGATATTTTTGTGATCTGCATTGAAATAATCTAGTAGTAGAAACAAGACTGATAATCTATTCTTTTAAAGATTTATTTATTTATTTATTTAAGTATTTATTTATTTATTTATACAAGCACTGGGTATAGTCAGAAACGCGGGAGGGTAAGAGAATTCACTAGAGCCAGAGCAGGGAGCAGAACAGGCAGACTGATGAAGTACACTGCTGAGGGGAGCAGCAGGTGTGGCAGGAGAGGTCTGCGTGCCATGTGGGACCCTCGCTGGTGGCCCGGGATCGAACCGGTGCTGCAGAGACCGCGGGCAGCTTCGCAGCCCAGCACTCAACCGCTGCGCCACCGGGGAGGCCAAGACTGATAATCTATTGATAAATGTTAATGCTGGGGGTTCATTATACTATTATCTCAACTGTTTTAATTTGTTTGAAAATTTCAATAATAAAAAAATGTAAAACTGCTGACACAATCACAGCACAGTATATATTTTTAAAAAATGGCTCAGCAAGTTCTTCATTGATTGTACAGATGGATCTATAAGTTCAAACAAAGCTGCTGAAAACCTGGGGTTTTTGTAAGGAAGGCCATGGATGTGAGCAATGAGGTGAATTGGGTAAATAAGTTATTAACCTCAAAGCTTCAAACCCCCAGGCACAGAAATCATGATATAGCTGCCATTAATGATCCATTTGATTTACTATAATCCTAAGAAATGGGGAACTTAAAAATAACTTTTGGACATGTGAGAATAGCCCAAATTTTTTACAGGGAAAAAAATTAATTGTTGAATGCTTTAAAAATAGACAAAATCAAACACCAGAAACTGTTGGAATGAACCACATTGCCTTGGAAACCAGGAAGTTAGCAACTGATTAAACACAAAGGAAGAATTCTATTATTAACAAATGCTCATAACTCAACAATGCAGGTGGGAGATATTACATGGTACCTACCACATATATCATGAATGAAAGGATGAAAGGAATTAATATAAGTAAAGTGTGCCAAACAGTTTCCAACACAGAATGCTATGTACACGAGTAATCTATCATTGTTAATATCTTTATTATGCTGATGCATTATTGTATTTGTTTTCATATGTTAGTAATCTCTGATTTCATTTGGCAAAATTCAACCAGAAAGCCATGTTTATGCATTCCTGATAGTGACTCATAATTTCCAGAGATTGGAGAGGATAGACTACTTATAAGTAGTTTCCTGAGACATTTAATAAACCTGAAAGGACCGATTTTATTGTCCAGTGATCAACTGACTCTGAAAGAAGCAGAAAAGCCTACACTTAAAACATCTTTCTCTGTTAACAGTTTTAGCATATATCTTAACTCAAAGACAAACGTGTATGCCCTTATAAGTCAGTGATGCACAAGCCCACCTGCCCCTCTCAAAAAAAAGTTTATGACCACTCCTTTTCACCTGCACCACAAGTTTTATTTTTTTATTTTTTTTTTTTATTTTTAAATTTCTTTTTTTTTTTTTTAATAGAGGCATGTTTTATTTATTTATTTATTTGTTTGTTTGGTTTATGCATGCACTGGGTACAGTCAGAAGCGCGGGAGGGTGAGAGAATTCACCAGAGCCAGAGCGGGGAGCAGAGCAGGCAGAAGGACCGAAGTACACTGCTGAGGGGAGCAGCGGGCGGCAGGAGAGGTCTGCGCGCCATGCGGGACCCTCCTCCGGTGGCCGGGGAGCAGCCGGGGATCGAACCGGCGCCGCAGAGGCCGCGGGCAGCTTCGCAACCCAGCGCTCAACCACTGCGCCACCGGGGAGGCCCTGCACCACAAGTTTTAATTATGACTTAAGAAGATAATGCTGCAACTCTAAAAGTACTTTACCTTTCTTTTCTTCCTACGCACCTTTATTTTTTTCCCATATAAAATTCTAACATTACTGGGGAATTGAGAAGAAAATTTAGTGGGCCTCAGTTTTGGAGTCTACTGTTATATAAGCCTGCCTGTTTGTGGACTCTGTTGCCCAGCATGGCCAAAAATGAAACAGTGATTCTGTTGAATGGAAATTATAGGTTTTATTAATAATGAGAGGAAAAACAACTTCTCTAACATAAACCACCCTGATCTGATATCCAGATACATCCTCGTCATGCTTGCCATACACAGCATCCGAGTCTACAGCCACAGGTGGTGGTATAGGGCAAAAAAAAGATATGAGAGTTGGGGTAGTAAGTTCAAACTTATTTATTTTCAAGAATTTCTTGGGTTTTTTTTGGTATGATCATCCACAACATCAGTAATGACTTAAAATTTTAAATAATTAAAGCAATAATTTACTATTCACAAATCTGTGAATACTACATGAGTTTCCAGTCCATAGCAAAGAAGATTATGAGTGTTTAAGTCACCCCCAAATGGCTCTAAATCGTATTATGAAAGCAGTGTGATACTGGCATTTCAGTTTATTGTGAGATGTAAATTTCAAATATTTGAGCAATGCTGGCTGACTACATAAAATGCAATAATGTTTGGTAAAGTGAAACAAAAACTACTAGACACTAAATATAAAATCAAGATAAGATATAATTAAAATTACCAGGATGAAATTTCCAGTCTAATTTTACAAATTAAGCAAAAACCTTAAGGGACCAGGAAAAAGACTAATTAATACAAAGTAAAAATCAAAATCAACAAGCAACTATAAAGCAGAGACACACTACGGGGTGGGGGAGGGGCGGGGAGAGGAAGGACTAGAATCAAAATAAGAGGGGAGGTGCAATTGTATGGGGAATATAACCAAAATGAAAATGCATACATTGTGCAAAAATGAAAAATGATGTAACAATTATATAAAATAAAATATTTAAAAAAGGAGAAAAAATAAAAATAAACAGCCTGACTACAGAGAAAAAAAAATGAAACTCTTTTCTCAAATTACACAAAGAAGGGCCTATAAAGTTTATCTTCCAGCTTAGCCTAAATAAGTGGGTTTGATTATCAGTCAGCTCATGGACACTTTTAAATCCAGGTTGATAACTGTCACCAACAGCTTACCCAAGTTACCTTTAAAATTAAAGGTCAAGTTCTATCACAATAAATTCCAAGCATCATTCCAAATTCTTTCCAAATAAGTGGGGTGTTAACCAAATAATTTCTCTGACCTAGCTAAATGGGCAGTTATGCTAGAATGTACTTATGGTCAAAGAATCTGATTTGTAGCATGGCTTTCTGAATCTGAGAGTACAGTACTCCAATTGTGGACTTGCTTGTGGGAGCAGCGGGGCAAATACATCTGGTCTCTGGATTTACACTGCATCCCTGTTTTTGAGATTAAGAGTCGCAATACAAAGTAGTGATGTACACCAGGGAAAGGGAAGGGGGCAGCAAGGTAATAGCTGCTTTACAGCCAGTCTCCTCTCTTCCACCTAGATGACAGTTTACCTCATGGTGCATCAGAAATTTACTTGAGGCCTGTGTTGCCTAGCAAGGGGTCAAGTGGGTCAATGATGTCAGCAAAGAATATTTGTGTGAACAGGTAACTACATGGCAATCAATCCAAAGACAGTAACTTCAAAAACATTTTCCGGAATAATTTCATCTCAATGGAAGTATAAAACATTCATAATATATTACCTTATATTTTCCTTTAATAATGCCTTCAAACAATCTTTCCTTGGTTCCATAAAAAGGCAAACAACCACTCAGCAGGATAAAAAGGATCACGCCACAACCCCAGACATCTACAGGTTTTCCATAAGGCTCTCTTTTCACAACTTCTGGGGCCATAAAGTGAGGTGTTCCAACTCGTCCTACATCAAAAACAATAACAACATCATTAAGGAAGAATGTTTACATAAAATGGGCTTTGCTTCCACCTGAAAAGTGAAAATAGAACAATAACAACCTGAGTGAAAAAGTTAACAATATAAATATTCTCTCACCACCTTTCTCTTCCCTCCTATATAAAATCAAGTTCCCAGGGCCTCCCTGGTGGTTGAGCGCAGCACTGTGAAGCTGTCCATAGCCTCTGCAGCGTGGGTTCGATCCTGGCTGGCTGGTGAGAATCCCACATGGCGAAGCAGACCTCTCCTGTCTCGCCCACTGCTCCCCTCAGCAGTGTATTTCATCAGTCTGCCTGTTCTGTTCCCAGCTCTCTCTCTGGTGAATTCTCTCACCCTCCTGCACATCTAGCCTGTATCCCGGTTCTTGTATAAAAATAAATAAATCTTAAAAAAAAAAATCAAGTTCCCAGAAGGAAAAAAATTACCTAATCACCTGGTAAAAAAATTGAGCCCAGGATAGGTACATTGTGTTCCTCAGGCAACACAAAAAAAACTCTCTGCCATGGGAGCTAAGTCTCCTACTGCACTAATAGCCTGGACAGGGTAAGAGAACTGACCTTGTTCTGATGAACGGGAATTGGCAGAAGTAGGGAAATGTAGGGTAAGAGGTCAGGGTACCACTCAGGTACCTACCAATATTTCGGATGATGCTTTGAAACTCATCTCGACTCTTATCACTTCCCACACAAGAGCCAAGTAACTCAAAATGAGGGTGTTGCTTTGGGAATACTCAGAGCCACCATGACTAGTCCTAGTCATCTGGAGGAGAATCTCTCCATTCACCTGGATTGAAGACTACCCCATTCTGGAGACTCAGTTTTCCATCCTTGAGGAAGATGCACGTCTTTTGGTTTAGGAATTTGCTAACACAAGATAGGGCATCACAGCAGAAAGAATATGTAGGTGCAGTCCTTTGTATTTATGCAAATCAGTAGACTGTGAAAGGAATGCAGTTAACCTTTAACATACAATGACCTCTCCAAACTCCCTGTTTTACGATCACTTGATTTTATGACTGGCCACAAAATTCTAAGAACAGGAAGCCAATTACCAAACCAAATTAAATGTCATTGCATATGAGATACTTCAGATAAACATTTACATATTTAAATGTTAGATGTGCTGTCAATACAATCAAGCCTTATTGCCTAGACCCTCAGGGACTTGGAGCTTGACACACTGGAGACTTTTTACTGTAATAATTTTGGAGACCTTTCTACAATTTCCTGGCTTCTTTCAGACAAACTGCTGTACATAATTTAACCTTTTCTTGATGACTCAGAGTTGTCATTGTGGATATGAATGAAAGAACTACACACTAGAAGAGAAAACACCCTCAAGAAACTTCAGAGGTATGCAAGGGTTGATTTCTTCAGTATTAAACAAAAGGGTGTTGTGCTTTTCCAAGTTTTGGCATCTGCTTAATATATTTTTTTCTGTCAGGCTGTTGTTGCTTTTCTTTCACTATGCTTACCCCAGCTTCAGCTTTTCCTAATCTGATGCATAAAATTTGCTATTAACTGGAAAATGATTAAGAACCAGACACTTCATGTAGTAACAATTTCTTAAGTGCCTACTAAGACCTAGACACCACAGTAGATGCTATGGACACACAAAAGGATAAGCCACCATCCCCCATTGATTGCCCTCACAAGGCTCAGACTTGGTATGGTTACAAATCCCTGCATTAAATGCTACATGGAGGTACTCAGTCCCCATGGTTAAGGTTAATATGAAAGAAAAGGACTAGCGTTACTTAACTTCAGCTGATGAAAATCAGACTTTTTTTTTAGAGAAGATGATTATGATTATTATTAGCTTGCCTTCGAGAACAGTAATTAATACACACATCAATCTCTATATAGAGAGACAAAAGGCACTCCTACCAGAGAAAATAGCAGGTGCAAGGTATGAAGGAACATAAATGCCTAAAATTTTATTTTTTAGGTTCCTAATTATCTTCTGGATAAGTAAGGATTCCAAATAGCTGAGTTTTAGATAGGGAAAGTGGAAATACATGTTATTGGTCTCTACTGTAAGGAAAGAATTCCTTTCTATTTGAAAGATTGGGTGATCAAAGATTCCAACTAATGGGAAAATGCTGTCAAATATTAGCAATTTAGCTCATAAATATTAGCAAAATTAAAAAAAACTTCAAATAATACAAAGTTTTTTATAAGAGAAATTATCCCTTATTTACAAATACTGTATTTATGAAGACATTGTAAGGCTTAAAGTAGTTATTTCAAAATGGTAAGAAAAGGTATATTAAGAAATGACAATATTTTGATCATTAGAAAGTATCTTAATTGTAGAAGCACTGGGAAAAATACACTTTGCACAACTGACAGAGTGTGGGTTCAAGATCAGCTTTAAAAATACACAGTTTAGGGGAAAGGTCTATGGACTTTAGGAAAATCGATTAACATGTAGGAAACGTCTAGATAAATCTAATGAAGTGGGCCTCCCTGGTGGCACAAGGGGTTAAGATGCAACCTAGTAAGTTGTTCACAGCCTCTGCAGCACAAGTTCAATCCCCGGCCCGGGAGCTACCCACATGGTGCAGCAGACCTCTCCTGCCTCGCCCGCTGCTCCCTTCAGTGGTGTACTTCGGTCAATCTGCCTGCTGTGTTCCCCACTCTGTCTCTGGTGAATCCTCTCACCCCCACAACTCTCGTCTGTACCCCAGCTATTGTATGCACAAATAAATCAATCTTTAGAAAAATCGAATGAATCTGTTTTCCCCTTCAATCAAGATGTGTGGAAAAATATGATGCCCAGGCCATTTTGAATACTAACAGGATAACAGAGCAAGATTAAAAGAAACAAAGTATATAACATATAAAAGGATTTTTTTTTTCATTTCATCTCCTCAACCCTGGGATGTCATCATCAGAAATTATTTGTTATAACTGTATAGGCTTAACACAGGGGTGATCTGTACAAATATTGGATCTGAGAGTGTGTGTTTAACAGGAACATTTATTTGAAAACAAGAGCAACTTACAATTTGTAGTTGATTCAAGATTCATATAGGCCAGCAGTGTTTTGTGGTTGTCCATAAGGCTAATGCAATCAGGGGAGCCAGATAGAAATGTAAGACTCACAGCCAAAGAAAGCTAGAGCTCTTAGCAACTACGTGCCTCGCCTATGAGCCGTCTATACCTGTAAATTGTCTGTTCTGGCTCCGTACTTTGTGCATAGTGACGAGATTCTGAGCCAGATTATATACGGAATGGCTAAATTTGCCTAGGGAAATTAATCTGGATATGCTCTATGGGTACATGATAGCTGTCATCAAACATCTGAATGGCTATTATGTAGGAGGTTTCATATTTTTCAGTGTGGCTCCAAAATCAGAGTTAGGACCGCTGGAAAGTTATAGGAAGTTAAATTTCTGTACAATGCAAAGATGAACATACTGAGGGAGCTTTCCAAAAATGGAATGAACTGTCCTGTAAGATAGTGAATTCTTTGCTATCTGAGGAATTAAACTAGACATCAACCTTTCGCTGGGAATGTTATGAGAGAATTCAGTCATTAGTTACAAGACTGAAGAAGTTAAGCCTTCTTCAGAACCTGCGATAGACTACTTTCCTGCCTGATCCTCCTTCAGTCAGTCTATGATTATAGATGAAAAGTTTTATTATAGAAAATAAAACTAAGTTTTTAAAACTATACTCTATTTGCAGCTTCTCATATTAGTGGCAATGATTAGCTGGAACAGAATGCAAAGTTAGACAAAAATTTAAACATACTTTTAGAGGACACTGTGGTGAAATAACAATTTAAAGAGTATAACTATGACATATGGCTTGTTTTTCAGTGGATGGTCTGTGTTACTACTGCTTTGATGTTTTAGTAATAGTGAATTAAACTAAATCATTCCCTGTGCAACAGATGATTATTTTGATCGTTATCACTTTCTAGGTGATTGAATTTAATACAAGCATTCTTGATAGATAACAGGTTTAAAAGATTCTGTTGATATTTTCCCTTTTTTTGAAGGCTGGCAGTTATTTGGAGATGAAAAAAGGTAATGTCCAGAAGACTGACAGCTTATGGAGAATTAACGGAGAATTAAGTAATCTGCAGTGGAGAATTAATGGAAAATTAATGGAGAATTAAGCAATCTGCAAAACTAAGGAACAGAATGAAAAACTGGGCAGTATCCTGAGCTGGAGCCTACTGAAAGGAATACATGAAAAAAAAAAAAAAAAACACCCAAATACTTGAATCTGTAATTAGCATCCTCCTCTGCATACTGGTGAACAATGTTTCTATTTTTCCTTCTTTTTTTCTGATATGGGAAAGTTCTAATTATGTTTTGCTTCAGCTAATAATAAAATCAGTGCATATGCACATATGCTCACTTTTCCCAAATACAGATTGATGGCTTGAGCGGAACTTTTTGACAAATGACAAGAGTAAAACAGTATGAAATTAAAACTGAGAGATAGTGCTGAATCTGAAAGTGGTCAGTCACACATTTTAGATTCAACTTCATTTGACCACTTCAAATTTTAAAAGTCACTTTGCCCTAAATATCATCTTCAGACGTTGTTTCAGACGTTATTTCCAACTTTGTATGTAGGTTCTCTTCTCTGATAAATGTGGAGGGTACAAAGAGCAAAAGGAGAGTCTAGTCTTAAGGGTCTAAAATTCTAGTTAGAACTATAGAACTATAAAATTGGAAACTATTTTATGGCATCTTTTTTGGGGGGGTGGTGGAATAGGGTATAAAATACCCAGGATGGGCTAAAATTTAGTTTGAAAGTTTTATTATACCAGACTGAAAATGAAAAGGTATTGAAGGAAATGTTTTCAGAAAGTGGTCTTACCTCCAGCTACAAGTCCAGACTCTCCTAATTGAATAGCTACCCCAAAGCCCCCAAGTTTAACAGGTGCTGAGTTTTCCTTTGAGGCGAGGAGAACACAGTGGGGCTGAAAGAAAAATAAACAACAAACCAAAGATAAGAATTAATTGAAGAGGAACAATTCAACTTATAGAAAACCATATAATAGGACAATACAATAACACATTAAAAATTCTGGAATTAATTTGGATGTTTGAAATTATTTGTCTTATATTCACTTTTGGCTGATTTCTCCAAAGACTTACCTTTCTTACCTAGTATTTTTCAGGAATTCTTTGCATCCAAGATTAGGATATAATGCTAAGAATTACTCAAGAAGCATGGATTTTTGAAAAGACAGATATTATCTGCTTCTTCAAGCAATATTCTTTTTCTTTCAGTGAGTCCATGTTTGTTTTAAGGAATAATCTATTTTACCCCTTCTCCCAAAATGTTTTTGGAAATCTCTGCCTCTACCTATAGAGCCACTATATCATGGCCCTTAGCGATGCTGATGGTCCTTTCTTTGTCTCACTCCCACCAACCTCTTTCTTAAATTTATTCATTCCACCTCTAAATAAGAATTAGAGTCAGATTTGATGACTTGAATCGAGCTCTGCTCCTAGGGAATTCAATGTACTTTCTGTGCTTATCTTTTCTCGGGGTTGGCTCTTCTCTCTGGGAGACAATTTGTCAGACACTTGTCCCATGCAAAGGCATCCTTCCTGAGGAGTAGGTGCTAGACCAGGGCTCCCTAAGCATCATATGTTTCATGGTCACAATGATAATTTCTTTGTAGGACCTTGTCCTCTGCATTTGTGTTTTTCTGGGATCTTATTGAGGCTGACGTCAGGAAAGGATTTATTGTGGGGACCTTTGGTTTCTGCTCAAATACTATGCTTTCCAATAAGACTGATATTATACATGAATTGCTTTTAAAATATGGGTTAGGGGCCTCACCGGTGGTGCAAGGGGTTAAGACGCGGCCTATGAAGCTATCTGCAGCCACTGCAGCTCGAGTTCGATCCCCGGCCAAGGAGCTACCCATATGGTGCAGCAGACCTCTCCTGACTCGCCCGCTGCTCCCCTCAGCAGTGTATTTCAGTCAGTCTGCTTGTTCTGTTCCCCACTCTGTCTCTGGTGAATCCTCTCACCCCCATACCTCTGGCCTATACCCCAGTTCTTGTATGCATAAATAAATAAATCTTTTAAAAAAGAAAAAAAAAGAGAAGAGGTTTAAGGATTGAGACTTGGTATACACCCATATTTGAATTCAGGAAGAGAACAGCCCAGAAAACAGACAGTGAAGTAGGAGGAAAATCAGAGGAATTGGTGCTCTGAAGTCAAGTAAAGACATTGTCTCAAAAAGGCACGATTAGGGCCTCCCCGGTGGCACAGCGGTTAAGCGCTGGGGTGTGAAGCTGCCCGCAGCCTATGCGGTGCCGGTTCGATCCCCGGCTGCTCCCCGGCCACCGGAGGAGGGTCCCACATGGCACGCAGACCTCTCCTGCCGCCTGCTGCTCCCCTCAGCATTGTGCTTCGGTCCTTCTGCCTGCTCTGCTCCCCGCTCTGGCTCTGGTGAATTCTCTCACCCTCCCGCGCTTCTGACTGTACCCAGTGCTTGCATGTATAAACAAACAAACAAACAAATAAATAAATAAATCTTAAAAAAAGAGGCACGATTAATAGTGTTCAAAGATACTGAGCAGTCATTTAAAAACTGATCATTAGATGTGGCAACATGGAGTCATAGGTGTTCTTGATAAGAGCAGTTTTGGTGGAATGATAGAGACAAAAATCCCCATTGAAGAGAGAAAAAAAACAGATGATGTAGAGACACTAAATTCAGATATTTTCCAAAATGTACCACAGTAGGACCTCCCTGGTGGCATAGGGGTTAAAGACACAATGCTATCAAGCTATCACCTTCTACTGCAACATGAGTTTGATCCCTGGCCAAGGAACTACACATATGGCTCAGCAGACCTCTCCTGACTCACCTGCTGCTCCCCTCAGCAGTGTATTTCAGTAGATCTGCCTGTTATGCTCCCCTCTTGGTCTCTGGTGAATCCTCTCACCCCCTGCACCTCTGACCTACACCCCAGTTCTTGCATGTATAAATAAATAAATCTTTTTAAAAATTTACCATGGTAGAGAGAAATGGGATGTAGCTAGAAAAGAATGAAGTCAAGGGAGGTTTTTAAAACCTTTTAAATATTTTCAAATGGAGAAAACAGATTAATAATGTCCATGTATCTATCACCTAGCTTTAATAATTATGGATATTCTGCCATTCTTACTTTGTTTATCTCCAGGCAATTATGACATCTTCTGAAATATTTATAATAATAACTCAGATCACTTCACCTGCTAATAGCTCAGTATTTCTAAAAGTAACATAAAAATGACCATAGTATCATCACATCCTACAAAATTAATAATAATTCTTTAATATCATCTAATACCAATTCACATTCAATTTTTCTTGACTGCCTCAAAAATGTCTTTTTATAGTTGGTTAGTTCAAAATGTTTTTCAAGATTCACCTTTGAGGGCTTTATGTCTTTTTTCTCTTATTCTGTAACATGTCTTCCCGATACCTTTTATTTTATTTTATTTTATTTTATTTTATTTTTTTAAAGATTTATTTATTTATGCATACAAGAACTGGGGTACAGGCCAGAGGCGTGGGGGATGGGAGGATCCACCAGAGACAGAATGGGGAACAGAACAGACAGATTGACTGAAATACACTGCTGAGGGGAGCAGCGGGAGAGTCAGGAGAGGTCTGCTGCACCATATGGGTTGCTACCTGGCCGGGGATCGAACTCGTGCTGCAGTGGTTACGGATTGCTTTGTAGGTTGCATCTTAACCCCGTGTGCCACCAGAGAGGCCCTCCTTGATACCGTTTAAAATATGTTCATGCGGGCCTCTGCGGTGGCGCAAGGGATTAAGATGCAACTCTGACCTGTACCCCAGGTCTTGTATGCATAAATAAATAAATCTTTAAAAAAAAAGTTCATGCCATTGATTTACTAAGATATACTCTATAGATTTACTCAGTAGTGTCCCCTACAATCTGAATTTGGCTAATGGTATATACAAGGTGTCATTTAATATGTTCATTAATACCCTGTATTTCATATAAATTGGTAGTTAGATCTGGAAACTTGATTAAATTCAGATTCAATTTTAATTTTTTTGTGATAGTATTTCATAGGTGTTGTACCTATTGTATCACATCAGAAAGAACATGTCTGGTTTGCCTACTTTTAATAAATTACAAGACTATCAGTGGGTCTATCATTATTATTATTATTAAGTTTGCTATCCACTTAGCAGCCATTGATGTCTAGCTCCAGAAGTTAGTAAATGAATGGCAAATCAATAAAATTTGATTACATTTTTAAAGTGAAGGTTTCCCCCAACACTTTATTATGAAAACCATCAAAAACAGAAACTTTAATTGTATGTACAATAAATACCCATACATTCACCACATAGATTCTACAATATCATTTTGCTATCAATATATTTGCTTTATCAAATATATATCTATACTTCCTCTATCCAACCATCACATTTCTGCTGTCATGCCCCCAGTGCAAACCACTATTCTGTTATTTTTTTTCACCACATGTTTGCATTGTCTGTATTAGAGCTTGATATACACAGAACCATTATTATATAAGGTTTCTCTCACTTAAGTGTGTTTCTGAGACTCATCCATTTTGTTGCGATCACTAGTTCATTTCTTTTTGTTGTGACTAAGTGTTTCACTGTATGACTATACCAGTTTGTCCATTCTTCTGTTGATGTACAGTTGGGCTATTTCTTGTTTTTTGCATAAAATTGCCATGAAATACTTTCAGAATAACAAGTTGATTTCTAGGCAACTTCGAAAGGGGACCAATGAAGGATTTTTGTAATATTATGAATTTACAGATTTTAGATATTTGATGTTTTAATCAATTTGCAGTCATTATTCATTTTGATGTTCAATTTGTCCCATTTTTGGTCAGTGAAACTCTTAAATTAGCTCATGTCTATTTGTCAGATGAGGAGTCTGATAACTTCCTTGCTTTCAGGCACAAGAAGATACTTGGCGCTTGTCTTGTTCATTTCTTGCCCCATATCTTGAATCAGTCATTTCTTTAAACAGCCCCCATTTTTTTTTAAACTGGGAAAAAGTATTTAAACCCACAATATGGCTATTAGACATATTATTACTATTAGATTATCACTGCTTCAACTTTTCAGTGGACAAAGCTAAAAAAACATGTAGCTTTTGGAAGAAACATAAATCACTAATTTATGCTGATGATTCTTCATTCTCAATTATGGTTTTTAAAATTTTAATCAAGTAATGTTGGTACCTAATGACATTAACATAATTACTCATTGCTTTAATCCTCTGTGTGTGCTGTCATAGAAGTTTCACAGTAACAATATCTACATTACCAGTAACAATAAAACCATTATATACTGTTTAAGAGTCATTTGTGGTTCTTTTTGTCCTAATGATATATCTTTTTTCAAAAGATTTATTTATTTATGCATACAAGAACTGGGGTACAGGCCAGAGATGCGGTGGGGGGTGGGTGAGAGGATTCACCAGAGTGGGGAACAGAACAGGCAGATAGACTGAAATACACTGCTGAGAGGAGCAGCAGGAGTCAGGAGAGGTCTGCTGTGCCATTCGGGTTGCTCCCTGGCCGGGGATCGAGCAAACTCGTGCTGCAGTGGCTGCAGATAGCTTTATAGATTGCATCTTAACCCCTTGTGCCACCAAGGAGGCTCCCCTAAGGATATTATCTTACCAGGTATGCCCAGCTAAAACACTGTTTTACTACTGAATAAAGCAAGAACTCATGAGCCTATGCTGATATAACTAAAGTAAATGAATAGGGAAGAAGGAAAATCTTTTAAGTAGAAAATCAATCAATAAATGTAGAAGAAATTCTAGAATTTGAAAATCACCACTTGGCAATTTACTACCATAATAATTGATTCAGGATTGATTCAGGTAAGAATCATCAAAGGGTGAAGAGTGATATTTATATAATGTAAGCTTACTTAAGTAGATCCCCACAGGATACTTATTAATTACAAAAAGTAAGATAGAAATTTTATAGAGGGGAAGCCTGGCAGATACCAATATCAAAGATATCATTGCTGGGGCCTCCCTGGTGGTTAATACACAACCTATGAAGCTGTCCGCAGCCACTGCAGCACGAGTTCGATCCCCCAGCCAGCCAGGGAGCAACCCGCATGGCGCAGCAGACCTCTCTTGACTCGCCTGCTGCTCCCCTCAGCAGTGTATTTCAGTCTGCCTGTTCTGTTCCCCACTCTGTCTCTGGTGAATCCTCTCACCACCACCCCCACCTCTGGCCTGTACCCCAGCTCTTGTATGCATAAATAAATAAATCTTTTTAAAAAAATACCATTGCTGGTAACAGGATTAAGTGATAGTACATGTTCCCTGAAGGTCTCCTTCACTGAGAAGAACTCAGCAGCACTGCTATAGTATTCCTGCCAAAGAACACAGTGGATCTAATCATGAGGAAACATCACACAAACCCCAAATAAGGAGCATTCTAGAAAGTAACTGGACCATCCTCTTCAAATCCTGTTCTGGATTAAAGGAATCTGTCTCTGGTGGGTCCTCTCACCCCCCACACCTCTGGCCTGTACCTCAGTTCTTATATGCATAAATAAATAAATCTTAAAAAAAATAAAGAAACTTAATAGCTAAATGCAATAAATGACCTTGTTTTTATTTTTGTTATAAAATATATTAGGACAATTGATGAAATCGAAACAAGGTCTGAATATTACATAATAGCAATCTTTCAATAAAAAGTCTATGATTTTGTTGTGCTACGGCTATTAAGGGAATTCCTAATTTTTAGGAAATATGTACATGGAGAGAGACAGATAAGAGATTGAGAAGGATAAAAACAAATGCAGAAAAATATTACCATATGGAGAATCTGAGTGAAGGGTGTCTGGAATTCTTTGTTTAATTCTTGTAACATTTCTGTAAGTATAAATTATTTTTTAAAAATGAAAACCATCCTATTTTAGAGTTACTTAAAAGAATTCTCCTAGCAGTTATGCTTTCAATTTGTTGCAGTGAGGTCAATTTGTTTTATTTAGATTTTTATTTAATTTGGTGCCTTAATTATGTAAATCATGTACATAGTTCCAAAGTCAAAAGTGTAAGACAAATACCATTCTGAAGGGGCTAGCTTTTATTTCCTCCCTTTGCTTCCAATCTTTCCCTCCTCACTGGCAATTATTTGTATAAGTTTTTGGTTTGCCCTTCCATTCTTTAAAATAAGAAAATACATATAACTATTCAGAATTTTCACATAATAATTTATCTGAGGTAGGTAATTTCAAACTAGTACCTAGAATTTTTCAGAGAGGTTTGATTTTTTGCTTTTTTTTTTTTTTTAAAAAGGGACATTTGTGTTGATGGGAAAGATACTCTGGAGACAAAAAAGATGCTAGGAGGGGAGTCGAGGGGGGATAATGCACAAGTGGGTGGAGGGGTTGGCTTCAGTGACAGTGAGGAAGGCACCAGATGCCAGAACATGTGGATGTATGAAAATGAGGAAGTCCTCTTGCAACCACTGCTATTTTCTAGTTACTCTGAAATTAAAAAATGACTACGAGGTGGAAATATGAAGAGGGAGTTTGCTGACAGTTTGAGAAGAATGAAGGTATAAAAATAAGTATTTTCAAAGAATAGGAGAATACATGGACCAAGGCAATGGTTCTCAAACCTTAGCATCAAAATTACATAATTTGCTGACCTCCAGCTACAGTGGTTCTGGGTTATAAGGTCTCGGATGAGGTCAAGAACATGCCTTTCTAGTAAGTTTCCGAGTGAGAGGGATGTTACTGGTCTGGGAGCCATGTTTTGCGAATCACCAGAGTAAGGAAATGTAGCAGGACCTCTGGCAGCCCAGGGGCCCACTTGAGGTTTGTGGTCATGATTTTGAAGTAAGGCCACTTAGCACAACTGTGAGTTATAGTCAGCAGTCTTCATTTCAGCTGGGAGTGTTCAGGCCTGGAGTAAGCGGTGAGTTGAATCTTACTAGGATTTGAAATTTAGATAAAAAGAGGATGGTGATATCAATAATAGATGGCACCAAACAAGCATATCCATTTTTATTTCTTCTTCTTTTTCCTTTTTCAAAGTCTATCTTTATATAAATAGAAAGTTTAAGATTCCAAGAAAGGAGAAAGCAGAAGGATAAGGAGAACCTGATACAAACTTATAAACTAAGAACACAGAGGCACAAAGTAGAAAGTTTGGAAGGAAAAGGAAAAAAAGCTCCTATAAAGGAATAATTGATAAGAAATTATTATCTGGTTGCAACAGAGTCACCAAGGGGCTGATGATCAAGATAGGATTAGTATTCTGAAAGGGGTTGATTTAGGTATGGGGAAAAAAGCATAATCCAGAAAGAACATACTGTACTAGATTTATTATCAGTATTATTTTTATTAATGATGTAACATTATTTTACATACTTGCTTCTTTTTTCACAATATAGTATTTCTCCCCTTAGGTGTGGTCACAATAACTCTCCCACTACTGAAGTACCCCTAGTCTTCCACCACAGTTCACTGTGCTCTCCACCTGCCCCCATTTTCTTCCCTCCCCTTTTATATTAGATGTTAAGAAATGAAATGCAAATTGGAAGACAACTATTTAGACATGAATAGGACCTTGAAAAGATATTTGTACAACTATGTTCATCACAGCATTATTCACAATGGCCAGGGGTGGAAGAAACCGAAATACCCAAGGACAGATGAAGAGATAAAATGTGGTGTTTATACATGAGATGTTTTGCTGTCTTAAAGCAGAAATACATCTTGTGACATAGGTGAACCTCGAGGATATTATGCTAAATGAAACAAGCCAGTCATAAAAGGACAACACCGGTGATTCCACTCAAATGAACGAGCGAGCTCAAGTAGTCAAAATCAAAGAAAGTTAGAAGGTTGGTGGTTCCCAAGGACAGGGGAAATTAGTGTTTAATGGTCAAGGGTCTCAGTGTTTCACGATGAAAAAGTTCTAGAGATGTATTTTTCTGGAGATGTATCGCTAGAAAAAGTTCTAGCGATATATCTCTAGAAAAAGTTCTAGAGATGTACAACAATACAAGTATACTTGACACTATTAACCAGGACATTGAAAAATCCTTAAGATGGTAATTTTCATGTTTCTTTTTTTAACTCTCCCTCCCCCCACCAACTCTTGCAGACTAACAGAACAGAACATCAGAGTGATCATCTTCCTTTTCAGAGATTTTAGGAGGAAGTAAGAGCTACAAAATATTTTTATTCTAGTGATTTAAAATTATTCTGTTGCACGTGTCATATTTATAATATGCTAAAAGCTTTGGGGAATATAATATTCAGAAAAACGTGTATACGCAGAAATAATCAGAATGTTAGATAAAGTCTAATGGATTCAGTATTGCTTGGTGTGAAGTAAACAAAGAAGCAGGGTGACAATTAAGGGGAGGATAAAAACTAACTCTTCATTTCAAATGACAACAAAAAAAGGGGATAGGACATTGAACTGCAGGACTAGCAGTTAACAAAGATGGACAGATAGTGGTTAAATATTGGACTAGAGCCAAAACAAAAAATGTAGAATTCCGTATTTTTTTACTTTAAAGCATAAGTGATGTATTAATTAACTTGGGAGTTTATCATAATGATGAAAAGGGGGAGAGTACAACCACAGATCTCATCTAGTCCTAAATTATAAGATTGTTTTAGAAAGTAAATCCAAAGTCTTAAAGGAATACATAAAAATACGCTAAACAATGTATGATTCAAATAAAACTTAAAACATTTAAATAGAAGAATTCATGTTAGTATGATTCCATAAAGGAATGCCATTTTAGGTGAAAAACTTAGTTTCTAAAACGAATTTAGAAAAAACCAGAAATTCAATGCTTGTACTTTAAAAACATGTTGTGCATCATTTCTTAGAAAAAATGGAAAATGCTTATTTCTACTAAAATTTATAAATCCTCCTTATTTGGGGGGATGAGGGAAAACACACCACAGTTTTCAAGGTGGCAGGTATTCATAAAAAATATAAATAAGTTACTAGAGTTAATTGTTGATTGAGCTTAAAGTTGTTGCATAGTGGTGGGATTTTAAAAAATATTTTCACAAGGGATCAAAGGTCATCTTGAAAAAAAAATAGAAAAGGGAAAAAAACCTATTACCACATGCACATATACAAAAAAACAGAAGAGAGCCCCAAACCAATTGCACCACCACCGGATGGAGAAGCCCAGCTGAGACATCAAGACAAGTGAGTGTCTAGGGAAGCTCCTTTTACTTCAAGAGAGCCTGCACTTGTGAGTATTCCTTAACTTCAAGTATATAAATGATCCTTTATTTCCGTTTAAATTTGATATATCTGAGTACTAAAAGTGAAACCTGTTTCATGGTGACTAGCAATATTTGGTTTTTAGAACCCTGAGTAAATATCTTAAATTATAGCTTTGACTTAAAATGAGACTGTGTTTCCTTCGTTACCTAAAGTATTTTAGGACGCTGGAGGTATTTAAGTTCATACTATCAATAGCGCCACGCTCTTTATAAACTGTATTTTGATTATTGCCGTAAAGACTTGCAGATCTAGTTTATTCCATTAAAAGTTATTTTCATATGCAACAAATTTTATTCTAGTGTATTAAAATAATCTATAACTTACTAACTTTATTAAGATATGCTGTTTCCCTAGTTTCAATGACAGTATTTCCTTTATTATGTTATTACTATTTTATGGTAATTATACCAAACCAATTAAATTTTGTTTTGTTTCCAAAAGTAAATCAGGCAAATGTAAGAGAAAAAAAGCAAAATACATTGTAGTTAATTCAACACCTCAAAATTTAAAGAGTATTTTTTTAGACATAGTTTTAAGTTTATAATAAAACCAATGTATTACCTATGGTATTATTTCCAAAGTGACCTGCTTTCAATTTTTATTCTGTATGCAGCAATTAATGCAATTTTGAAGTATGGCCTGAATGACTGTCATTGTCAAGTCAAACTATAAATGGTGAAAGGTTGCTATGATTGCCAAATAGGTATGTATTTTAACATAGCGATGTGATGGACACATTGTAAAAATCAGGAATTAAGTTTAAAATGGATTCAAACCGGGGAATTAGTTTATGAAAAACTGGGCCCCAGTCACCTAACAATGGTTCTAAATGATCGCTACTATTACTGCTTAAACCAATGCATTGTTTTGCTTTATTGGTGATCTTGTTCAACTATTATTAACTAATTTTACTTGCAGATTAAGCTTAGGCAGATGTTTTCAGGATATGTGCTTTGTGTTCTAGAAACATCTTGATTAAAGTTATCAGGCCTAGAAGTAAGTTTGAAAAGATAAGCTCTGGGGGTGTGTGCTGAACTTTCTGGTGAATGATTTGTGATTCTGTACACTTTGGAGTTACATATTATAATGGATACAGCAAATAAAAAGATTAATACCTTTTCTGCTGACAGAACTCATAGGGTAACACTGCTGGTCATATGTGAGTAGGAGTGAGGTTACAGATCTGAGTCGTAACCTGGGTACTGCCATTTAAGAGCTGTGTGTCATATGTAAAGATCACAACCTCTTGATCTCACATTACCTTTTTTCTAATACCTACCTCACAAGGCTATTGTAAGGATTATGTAAATGAGATACTATAAATGTGCTTAACGAAGTGCCTGGCATACAGCAAATGCTAAATAAATATTGGCCAATGGCTCAGCCATCTAGTTCAATGTTTCAATTCTGAATGCATGTTAGAATTCCCTGGTTTAAAAGAAAGCATTGCCTGCAGGCTGTTTCAGAGCAATTAAATCAGAAGATCTGGGGCTGGAATCAGATACTGGTATCTTTAAAAACTCCTCAAGAGGATTCTAACATGTAGGCAAGATGGAGAGTCACTGATAATCTCTTCTATGTTCTACAAAGTATTCATTTGGTGGTAGTGTCAGAAAAACTGGTGATAAGACACTGATTGCCTTCCAAGATAGACTGTTTCATTTTAAAAAAGTATTTCCTTAAAAGGAGGCAACATCTGTCTTTGCCATATCTACTCACTGGTCCTTGTTCTGTTTTTTGAAGGCACATATCACAAAGTGAAATCCTTTTCTCCAGGGCCTTGTAAAGTGTTCAGATCTCCAGGGTAAGGTACCTACTTTCTTCAACTTGCTACTATGACATGATTAGAGTTCTCTCTGTTGCTCCATAGCCTTTCTAAGGATGCTGCTAGGAATGAAACACAGTCCTAGGTGACGCCCTAGGGTCTTGAGATAGAACCAGATTCATAGTAACAATTTCATTTAAGATATGCCTTATCTGTCTGTCAGTTCAATCAAAGAAAAGTCTTAATTGAAATCACTTGAACTGCTAAATGTGGCAATTGTAGTCAAATGCAGTTGGGTTTTAGTGAATGTAGCTAAAGCCTTACTTGTACTTAGCCATTGATTTTAATATCTACATGTAGAACTTTACATATTTTCTACTACATTCCCTCTTTCACATAATAATATTTATTGTGCTATTTTCTACACTTGGTACACAAAAGGAGACAAAATATAGCTAGTTCCTAATGCTGGAGTTTAAAATACAGCATGGGAGAAGAAAAATAAAAACTACTCATAGAAGACTTGTAAAAATTATTTCAGCTATCTGAGCTCTCAAAATCATGCCACTTGTCATATCCTTCTCATCAGTGGCTCCGTGATATTCCTACCTGAGCCTCTCTGAACTCCCTGCAAATGCACACAACACAGGTTCCTCTCCAGGCACCCCTTTTCTCTTCCTTGTCACCCAGATTGCATTGTCAGCTTCATTCTTGGCAGCCTGCCATTCTTCCTAGATTGCCCTATCCTTTTAGCATTTCAGGTCACCAAAAACATGCCTGTAAGTTCTACAAACTTCGTGAAATCTGTCTTCCTGCAGTTAAGACACACAACAGACTAGACTGTCTTCCTGCCTCCCTCCCTCCCTCCACTGTCCTGAACTCTGGAGACATGCTCTTAACAGGGATTATATAACTTCCTCTTGGCCGGCCAATTCCCCTTCCCTGGAATCAATTTCCCCCCCTCTACAACACATTTTAAACTGGAATTTTACCTTCTACCAAAATGTTTTCTTGATCAAATTGTAGGTAGAGTTTTAAAAAAGGTTAAGTTCTTCCAGACATTTTTCTGTGTGTGTAATGTCAAAACAGGAATTTAATTATTGGAATTGAAATTCACTTTATGTTACAGCATTCATAGTTTGAATGCACACTTCCTGAAAATGTTTACCAAAAGCAGGGCTTGTCTTGTTCACCTTGGTTTTCCAAGCAGTACTTAGTTAGGTATGAAATGTTTACTAAAATGAGATCGGGGCTTCCCCAGCGGCGCAGCGGGTTGAGCGCAGCCTCTGCAGCGTGGGTTCGATTCCCGGTTGGCCAGGGAGATACCCACATGAAGTGGCAGACCTCTCCTGTCTCACCCGCTGCTCCCCTCAGCAGTGTTTTCAGTCGGTCTGCCTATTCTGCTTCCCGCTGTGTCTCTGGTGAATCCTCTCACCCTCCCTGCGCCTCTGGCCTGTACCCGAGTTCTTGTATAAACAAATAACTCTTAAAAAAATAAAATGAGATCAAAAGGTGGTTTTTTGTAAAAGTTAATTTTCATTTAAATTTTTACATGCCAGGATTCCTCTCAGGCATTTTTAATTTCTACAAACAAGAAAACTGAAGCTTAGAAAAGATTAAGCCTGGGCCTCCCCTGGTGGCGTAGTGGTTGAGCACTGGGCGGTGAAGCTGCCCGCAGCCTCTGCAGCGCCAGTTCGATCCCCAGCAGCCGGGCGAGGGTCCCACTTGGCGCACAGACCTCTCCTGCCGCCCGCTGCTCCCCTCAGCAGTGTACTTTGGTCCTTCTGCCTGTACTGCTCCCCGCTCTGGCTCCGGTGAATTCTCTCACCCTCCCGCACTTCTGACTGTACCCAGTGCTTGTATAAATAATAAATAAAATCTTTAAAAAAAAAAAAAGAAAAAAGATTAAGCCTAAGGTCACAGAATTAGTCAGGTCTGATTATGATTACCTCACTCTGAACAGCTTTATGTTATAATTGCTAAGAGGCCGCTGTAGAGAAATAAGAAAGGAATGTGGTGAGACCTCCTGGAACCCGCTCCTCTCATCCTGCTTTTTCATGATGGGCTCTCAGATTGAGCTCTTCAGAGCAGTCAATATCTGGGAAAGAGTCAATAACAAGTAGCATTGCTAACATTCTCTGCTATCACGAACAAATGGAATTCACATAGTATCAGTAATAAGGTTCTAGCAATCGACTTAAATTACTTAGCCCAGGGCATTTACATACAGTAAATTTATTTATTTATTTATTCAGGGCATTTATTTACTTCACAATCTTCAACCACACACCCTATTTTCCAGCTACTGATCACTCGATGCTTCCAGTTCAGCAGTGACTAACTGGCAGCTGTAAAGATCTGAATTTTATTTGGCTACTTCGCTCTCCTGTTCAGTGTTACAAAAGGCTGCCTAGAGAGGCAGGTGCTGTGCTCTCTTGGTCTATTAAGTTACTTGCATGTCCCTGTAGGCAAATTATTTTAATACCCCCAACTTGGTATTTGGTTGAAAAGGAAAACATTTCAGGATCCTTCAGTCTATTCTCATTACGGGACTGCCACAATTTATCTGTCACCTGCCACAGGGTAGTATGTGTCAGAATGAATGAGTGCCATGTATGAGGGAAAGAGTCACGGCCGACAGGAAGGTGGCAGGGCCAACAATGGGCCCAGTTGGTCCTGCCTTTATGCGAGGGAAATTGACGCTCATTTTTGAAAAATACGAGCTGATATTTCTCTTCATTTTCATCTCTATTTCCATAACAACCTCTGTAAGAAAGATGATTTTACAGTTTAGTTATTTAATATAATAAATGGAACAAACCTTTAACATAAACTGCAGTCATGGGAAAGGTTAGAGCAGGACATTGCATAAGATTCTACTATATTTGCTGCTGGTTTTGTGATACCATAATGCTGCTATCTACATAATGTATAATGTAGATATCCAAAATGATCTAAAGAAGGATAATAGTTTCTCACAATGTCTGAAAATAAATCATTTATTATTTACACTGTGAGTTAAATTAACTATTATGAAAATAGCATAATGACTCAATATTTGACTTTCTGTTACAGGAAGAATCTAAAGACAGAAAAGCTACATACAAGGAATATGTCATTTAGCACCTTCACTTTTTGATCCTTACAGAAGACAATGAGAGGTCACACCATAACAATGACAACTACTTCAGACAGCAGCAGCTTTCACTCCTTCCAGGAACTGCACTTGACAACTAATCACACTGTCCAATTGCCAGACAACTCTTCTGGAGCATCAAATTCTATTAACTGCACCATGGATGAAAAATTACTTTCCAAAGTGTTAGCAATATTCTACATTGTCATTTTCATTGTAGGACTGGTTGGGAACATAATTGCCCTCTATGTATTTCTGGGTATCCACCGCAAAAGAAATTCAATTCAGATTTACCTACTTAATGTAGCCATTGCAGACCTCTTACTTATCTTCTGCCTTCCTTTCCGAATAATGCATCACATCAACCAAAACAAATGGACACTAGGTATAGTTTTTTGCAAGGTTGTGGGAGTACTGTTTTATATGAACATGTATATTAGCATTATTTTGCTTGGATGCATCAGTTTGAATCGCTATATAAAAATCAATAGGTCTATACAACAACGGAAATCAGTAACAATCAAACAAAGTATTTATGTTTGTTGCACAGTATGGGCACTTGCTCTTGGTGGATTTTTAGCTATCATTGTTTCAGCACTTAAGAAAGGAGACTATAATTCCACAATGTGTTTCCATTATAGAGCTAAGACAGGTAACCGAGGAGAAGCAATTTTTAACCTATTTATTGTAGCAATGTTCTGGGTAATTTTCCTACTAATAATCCTTTCATATATTAAAATTGGCAAGAATCTATTGAGAATTTCTAAAAGGAGGTCAAGATTTCCTAATTCTAGTAAATACACCACTACAGCCCGGAATTCCTTTATTGTTCTCATCATTTTTACCATATGTTTTGTTCCCTATCATGCCTTTCGATTTGTCTATGTTTTGTCACAGCTAGATGAAAAAATATCTTGTTATTGGAGGGAAATTATTCACAAAACCAATGAGATCATGCTGGTTCTCTCATCTTTCAATAGCTGTTTAGATCCTGTTATGTATTTCCTGATGTCCAGTAATATCCGCAAAATAATGTGCCAAATTCTTTCTAGGCGATTTCAAGGGGAAGCTAGCAGGAGTGAAAGCACTTCTGAATATAAACCGGGATACTCCTTGCATGATACATCTGCCTCAAATAAAATTCAGCCTACTTCTTAAAGCACTTGAGGTGGACATGTTGAAGCAAATGATAAAAAATACAACCTCTTAATTCCTTGAAGAACTAAAAGTTATAAAAGAAAGCTCTAGCATTTACAATCAGGTCATTTCAAAGCTCTTATTTGTGATATTTCATTTCCTTAATTGTAAAATATTTGAAAAGCTCACACTCATCACTAGATTTTAAATCTCTACATGAAATCTATTAAAAATTCATTGTTAAGCTAACCTCTTAACACAACAGAATAAGTAAAGAAAATGCATAGTTTCTCTAGTCACTCTAAGATTATTAAAAAATTCAGCACCTAATACTAATTTAAAGTGTGTTTAAAAGTAAGTTAAATGATTTGAGGACTGACTTAAAATGTTAGAACATATATGTTCATTGCCATTTTAAAAGCTGTATAATTTACCACTGTATTAATTTATGCCTAAATCTCTCTAACAGATAAAATGACAATAAAATTCTTATAAAATGCAATCACCCATTATCTATCACTGCTTAGACAAAAATGGAAAGAATTTAAATACTGTACCTGAAAATCAAACAACAAATGAGCTAAGAATCCAAAAGCCTAGACTCAGAACTTAAAATTGCACCTTACTTAGAACAGATTTATAAACAACTCAGTTTTCTTGGATGACACTTGAATGGAGGACAATTGAGATGTGCACTCTATGATATAGTAAGTTGACTTCCAGGTATAATTCTTACAAGCACCACTCAAACACATATACAAGAACACAGGTATAATGATGCTCACTGAACTATTGCTTATAACAACATATTTGTTGAATAATTGCATGAGTGAATGAATGGAGGATGAATGAGCCAGGAGGAAAGGTGGGAAGGCTGCTGGAAATAATTTAAAATGTGGGTGTGTTTCAATTCCTTTCCTGGTCAATCTATTTGAATATAGCTCTATAGTAAATCATACAGTTGTAATCCGGGGAATTTGTCATTAAAAAACAATCATTCTCGGGCCTCCCTGGTGGCGCAGCGGTTGAGCACTGGGTTGCGAAGCTGCCCGCGGCCTCTGTGGCGCCGGTTCGATCCCCAGCTGCTCCCCGGCCACCAGAGGAGGAGGGTCCCACATGGCGCGCAGACTTCTCCTGCCGCCCGCTGCTCCCCTCAGCAGTGTACTTCGGTCCTTCTGCCTGCTCTGCTCCCCGCTCTGGCTCTGGTGAATTCTCTCACCCTCCCGTGCTTCTGACTGTACCCAGTGCATGTATAAACAAAACAAACAAACAAATAAATAAAACATGCCTCTATAAAAAAAAAAAAACAATCATTCTCAAAAGTTTAGCTAGCATTTGTTCAGTTATTTGGTCACACAGAGAAACAGAACGCAGCTGTTATGACCAAGTCCAAGAGTCCATTCCTAAGTTTCTCTCATAGAGTATGAGAATTTTTCTTTTTTTTTTTTTATAGAGGCATGTTTTATTTATTTATTTATTTGTTTGTTTTGTTTATACATGCACTGGGTACAGTCAGAAGCGCGGGAGGGTGAGAGAGTTCACCAGAGCCAGAGCGGGGAGCAGAGCAGGCAGAAGGACCGAAGTACACTGCTGAGGGGAGCAGCGGGCCGCAGGAGAGGTCTGCGCGCCATGTGGGACCCTCCTCCGATGGCCGGGGAGCAGCCGGGGATCGAACCGGCGCCGCAGAGGCTGCGGGCAGCTTCGCAACCCAATGCTCAACCGCTGCGCCACCAGGGAGGCCCATGAGAATTTTTTTCTTTTTGGTGTAGAAGAACTGGTGTGTAGGCCAGAGGTGCGGGGGTGGGGGGAGGTGTGTGTGAGAGGATTCACCAGAGACAGAGTGGGGAACAGAACAGGCAGACTGACTGAAATACACTGCTGAGGGGAGCAGCGGGCGAGACAAGGGTCTGCTGTGCAATTTGTGGTTTCGCTCCCTGGTTGGGGATTGAACTCAGGTCATGGCAGTGATAGCACTGAGACTGAACCCCTAGGCCACCAGGGAGGCCCACAGTATGAAAATTTTTTATAGTGAGAATACATCTTGAAACTTCAGGTAGATCATTGTTTGGGAAATCAGTATTAAAGAACATGAAGAATTTTAATAGGGTTGAATTCATTTTAATGAAATTTAGCTTGTATATAGTTAGTGCTCAGTTGTATTTCAATAGATGTATACAGTTTATTGAATAAAGAATAGATCAAAGGGCCTCCCCGGTGGCGCAGCGGTTGAGCGCTGGGTTGCGAAGCTGCCCGCGGCCTCTGAGGCGCCGGTTCGATCCCTAGCTGCTCCCCGGCCACCAGAGGAGGGTCCCACATGGTGCGCAGACCCCTCCTGCCACCCGCTGCTCCCCTCAGCAGTGTACTTCGGTCCTTCTGCCTGCTCTGCTCCCCGCTCTGGCTCTGGCGAATTCTCTCACCCTCCCGCGCTTCTGACTGTACCCAGTACTTGTATAAATAAATAAAAAAATAAATCTTTAAAAAAAAACAAACAGAATTATACTTAAGAAAAGAAACATTTGAGAATAAAATTTGGAATTCACAGAAAAATTAGAGGTGTAGAAAAAAAGGAATAAAATTTATATATATATAAAGATTTATTTATTTATGCAAACAACAACTGGGGCACAGACCAGAGGTGCGGGGTGGTGATGAGAGGATTCACCAGAGACAGAGTGGGGAACAGAATGGGCGGATCGACTGAAATACACTGCCGAGGGGAGCAGTGGGCGAGCCAGGAGAGGTCTGTTGCGCCATGTGGGTAGCTCCCTGAGCGGGGATTGAACTCTGGCTGCAATAGCTATGGACAGCTCCACAGGCTGCGTCTTAACCTCTTGTGCCACCAGGGAGGCCCCTAAAATTTATATTAATTACTTTGCCCACATTATGCTAATACTATCTAACCCTAAATTCAGTATTTCTGTTTCAAGATTTAAAATACTGATTTCCCTTCATGTTCTCAGCATGAAAAAAAATACTGGTAAACCTTTTATATCCCTACATATCTCTATAGAGAACATACAGTTTGAACATAAAATTTCACTAATAACAGGCCTTAGAGTAACCTGAAAATCTGAGAATGTTTCTAAATTTTTAGAGAAACATGTTATAGACTTACCAAATTTAAGGCAATTTATTACATATAATCTTTCATTTCTTACTGAGCACTAGAGTATGCAAGCAGGAAATACTGTTCCTACGTTCCCCCAACCCAAGGTTTACTTCTATAAGCATGAAGAAAAAGGAAATTCAGAAGTATACACATATCCTCACCTTGCAAAAGATCTTCAGAAATAGTTTCTAAATAGCACCTCACATATGCAAAACCAAAAAAGAGCAAAAATAACTGCCTGTCTGTCAGCGTGAGAACAAAATCCTAAGTATCACTGTTAGTTTTGGAGAAGAATTCCGTGTGGAGCCAGGTTTGATGGTGGCTGAATTTCCAAGAGCAGGTCAATAGAAAAAGTAAATTCTGTTCTAGTACAGAAGGTTTTATTTTCAACTTCTTTCTAAAATGGATTCGTCACTCCTGCTGATACAAAAGTAGAACTAATATAATTACAATTCTTTGAAGCAAAGCCTTACTGAAAGTTATCCACAAGAGAAAAACAGCATGAAAGAGTTCTCTCAACAGGCAACCTGGGTTTTGCAGAAACGTGTTAATGGGCTAATTATTTTTTAGGCTTTGAAATATGAATGGAAACTTATTTTACCAGATATCAAAATATATTCTTACCGTCAGTAAGGAAAAACTGTGGAGCAAATGTAAGGATAAACTTGTCAATGGAACAGAATACACATGATAGACGAAAACGATATGACAAATTAAAGGTTCTCAAAAGGGTAGGAGCAGAAACAAATCAGAGGGAAACCTTAGACAAGACATTCTAGAAGTTTGCATAGTTGGAGTGAACAAATTTTTATTTATTTATTTATTTATTTTTGTCTTAGACAAACTCCTGAGGGTGTCCAAACTTAAAAGACTAAAAAGATGTGTAGTAAATGTCTGAATAATAGTTTAATGCTATAGTTAGAGAAAAAGGAGATAGAACGTGAGTGTTGGGCATGATGGGAGAAGAAAGGGAAATACAGGATTTATGTACTTAGAAATAGGCCTGAAGAAATGTCACCTGTTTAGCATTTATCAAAAATGTCTTTGTGTTTCTTTGCCAAAAATAAAAAAATAAAAAGAACGAATTTTTAAAGAGCATCCTAGAGATAACACTCTCCTCCCTCAGAGAGAACTTCTGCAAATCAAAGGGGACATCATGAAAAACATTTGGGAAGGAAGGGGTGGGTTAAATAGTGCTGTGCCTCTTTAAAACAGAAACCCAATTTATAGCCTCAATATACATCACACCCCAAGAAATTAAAAGATCGAAGATCCTCTTAACATATAATGAAACTACTAAAAGAATGGAAACACTTAAGTGACTAACACATTTATGGATGAGAAAGAACTTTATTATAAAAACAATAGAAATCACCATAGGGAAAATGCATAGATTTGACTAAAAATTTAGATTCTTTTTTGTCAAAAACCTTAAACAAAAAATAAAAGCAAAAGCATCCAGTGGGAAAAATATTCACAACAGATATGACAATTGCTGGAGAGCTTTTTATATTTCGGCACTAAGAGACACCACAAATTTAAAAAAGAGACTTGCATTTTTGATCAGAAGAAAGCATTTAAAACCCAGAATATAATCTGAATGTGTCAACTTGGAGAAGAGAGAAACTCAGGCACTCATGTTGGATGATGCGGTCTTTTTTCATAGCGACAAGGCCCACCTGAGAATACATGTCTGTAAGTGGCTGCTGTAGGGCTCCAGGTTCAGTCTGGTTTTCAGATGAAGACCTGGAGGGTTGACTGGGTGGTGGGACAGTGGGGGGGCTCAGACCTGGAATGGACATGATAGGTTTGTCCTAAACTTCTATTTTGCCTATTATTCATCCCTTCCCTTCAAGGTCACATGGAAGGGAATGGGAAGCAAAGTAAAATATATTTATGTATCCATTCCTGGGCCAGGTATTTGAGACACACTAGCATCTGTTCTTGACTGCATTGTGATATGTGTCAACTGTACATATGAGGGGATGCACAACGGTACCTTATATTTCATAGACATTGTCTCTGCTAAGACAATATTTTTTGTTTCATCTGACTAAGCACATCTCATTACTGAGATGTGTTTTGTTTTAAAAAACATAAACTGACATTAATGTGTACTTGGGGCAAAAAATTCTGCTCATTGCTCATCAAAACTGTGTGATGTCAAAAAACCAAATGCTTAAAGGCTAGTTTTCAAGTTATCATGCATATGATTGCTTTGTGAAAACGCTACCCGAAACGATGATAATTCAGTACAAGAGCAAACAGGGTGAAGAGAAGAAAGAAAAATGAAAGAAATCAAATTAGGATACCTTACCCTTATTAATTTTGCTTCTGACCTGGGAAATGCATAAAGAACTATCATAAGATGACCTTTGGGAAAGGTTCTAATTATGGTTTGAATACAGGTGCTGATGAGGCATGGGAACTTTTTTTCCTTTTCTTTTTTCTTTAGTAAGCCATTCCAGTTAGTTCAGAAACAAGTTAAAGTTAATGGCTACAGTGACACTGTGCTTTGGTAATTCCACCTAAAAACTTTTTTTAGTTACAAAACATTTTGAACATACAAAAAAGGAAAAATACAACATAACAGGCAAGGTAAGCATCTGTTACCCAAATGGAACAAGTGTCAATGTTTTGACCCGTTTGCTTAAAAATCTCTCTTGTAATTACATGTAAGCCAGAAGGTTAGATATATGAAAGTTTGCCCTGAAGTAACCTCTTTCTGAAGTTAGTGTTTCTCATTTTAGTGCATTTTATATTTTATAATATATACATGCAAAACTATACATTATCTCTTGATTTTAAAAATTTACACAAATACTTTGTTACTGTTACACCTGTTTGTAACCTTTTGCACTCAAATTGTTTTTCTATTTTGATACATTCAGGACTCCCATAGGCAGTGTTTTGCTGTACAAATAAACAACAGTTCAATTCTCTATTTCCTCTAACAAATGTGCCCTTAGGTGGTTTCCACTTTTTCACTATTAGAAACCACGCTCAAGTGTGCATACGTGTGGGATTTCTCTATGGTTGACATCTAGTAGTAGAATGTTTAAGATATTGTCTGAATTCTCACAAACTACCCTCCAAAATGATTTTTACAGAATTATACACCTGTTTCACCACTAGTAAGATATGAATTCTTGCTTACTCACATCTTCACCAATACTCAGATTTTATCAGATTTACTAATTTTTGCCATTCTGGTATGTGTGAAATGGCATTTCCCTGTGGTTTCAGTTTGTACTTCCTTGGTTATAAGTGAAAAGGGGCATCTTCCTTTATGTGTTTTTTTTTTTTTTTTGTCCATTCAGGTTTTTTCTTGGGTGAATGGCCTGTTCATAGCTATACATCTCCCCTTCTCTTTTCCTCCTAATGAGTTGCTTATCTTTTATTCTCCCCTTGCCAATCGTTGAAGCATTTATATTCTGGATACTAACCCTTCATTATTTATGTGAGTTGCAAATAATATTTACCAGTATGGGATTTGTCTTCACTTTGCTTATGGTTTCTTTTACCAGACATCAAGAACAAACTAAAAAACATTTTCTTAAAAAATCTAGATATACATTGGCCTTTTGATATACACCCCTCAAAGACCAAGCTACTGAACTTGCAGGTAAAATTACTGTATAATTAGAGATTGGCATTTCAGTCATAAATAGCACATAGGAGTTCAAATGAGGTGTTCCCTGAGAACATGGGAATAGAAATATTTTCTGAGAGTTAAAATATAAAATTCAAACACCCAAGATACAGAAAAGCAATTTTAGAGACAGAAGGTCAACTAGACCTGGTCAATGTATTAAAAATATGTAAAATTAAGAATAGAGCATCCACTAGGAGGTGAGGGAAAATTTGAAAATAGAAAGGAGAGTAACTAAGATGTTGGTATTGCCTGTCCAGTCTAGGAAAATAGTCTTGACCACTAGACCAGGAGAATTATCATCCATTAGTAAGTCTGTGGCAAGGATTCAGGTGGGGATTTAACAGGTCTTCTTAGCTCAATGACATCAAACATTACTAAATAATGAATCAAGAAGCAGCCTAACAGATGAGTTAAAAGGGTAGCTGAGTTCAATATTCTGGCTCCATTACTTACCATGTAAGTAGTACTATGTAACCTGGGACAAGCTCTACTTCCTCTACTGAGAAAACAAGAATAGTAGTAGTACCTAACTCATAGGGTTGTTATGAAGATTATATGAGTTAATAAACATACCTGGCATGTAGGAAACATTCATTATATGTTATCAAATTACTTAAATATCAAGAGAAAGGCAGGGGAAATATATAAAATGAAAAGGCCAGAAGTTGAAGGTAAACATCAGAACTAGCAAGATAGACAGAGGAAGTTGATCTGGATCAAGTGGGAAGAAGAAACTCAAAAATGGTAACTTAATTTTAGCTTTCATTAGTGACAGTGATATCCAGTGCAGGAGTAGGAACAGACCCATTCTTTTTTTGTGTGTGTTTAACAGAACCATACTCTGAAACTTAAGCTAATAGAAGAGGAGAGTGAGGGCAATTTGTAGGGTGCTAGAAGGACAGCAGAAAGAATGGGATTGTTTAGCATTTTTTAAATATTTATTTATGCATACAAGAACTGAGGTACAGGCCAGAGGCGTGGGGGGTGAGAAGATTTACCAGAGACAGAGCAGGGACCAGAACACGCAGATGTTCTGAAATGCACTGCTGAGGGGAGCAGCGGGTGAGTCAGGAGAGGTCTGCTGTGCCATGTGGGTAGCTCCCTGGCTAGGGATCTTGTGCTGCAGAGGCTGCTGATAGCTTCATAGGTTGTGTCTTGCACCACCGGGGAGGCCTGGGATTGTTTAGCATTAAAGCATGAGATTAAAGGAAAGATATTACAGAGAGAGAGAGAGAGAGAGAGAGAGAGTGTGTGTAGGGAATAAGCAGAAAGAAGACCAGTGAATGACAGTAGTTGCAAGCATCATGTTTCACTTTATTGTAGCAGACGGTTTTCTAATAATTACAACTCTCAAGTGAAACAGAAGGCCAGTAGTTATTTGCTAATAGAACTGTTTTAATATAATATGGATTCCCAATAGGCTGGGAAGGTAGCAAAGCACTTCAAACATTTAATAAAGTTTGGATTAGATGTCCTTCAGATATCTTTAATAGAAGTTTTGGGTTTTCAGAATATTCAGTGCCTTAATAATGAGTGGCAACCAGGGGCCACCTGTGGTAATATGCTCATGCAGTAATGAGCTCAGGGTTACTCAGATGTGTGGGGCGAGTAAGGAGGCTGCTGGCTGCAGTCAGTTGCCCCCAAGCAGTTTCCCTGAATATTCTTTTGTAGTGAATTTGTCCAAAGTTACTTGCTCTGAACATTAATATGTATTGCTAGAGAGATTATTTAAATTCTGTCTAGACTAAATTGATGGATTCCAGGAGTTTTGTGACATTTATGTTAGGGGCTCAGGTTTCTTTACTTTCTTACTGACCCTTGCCTTTCTGTTGGTGTGCTCAGAGTGGCCAAACAGGTCACCACAATGCAATCTGACTTGGGGACAAGGCACCTTCACTGCAAACCTGGCTCAACAGCAAGAACTCAGGTGGGAATTGTAATCACTCAGAGACATTATATTCTCAGAATTTATCCAATGGCAAACTTCTATTGATAGATCAAAAGATCTTAATGCCAGCATTAAGTTATAGTTGTTATAGTTGTTGGCGATGCTGTTATAGTTCCTTTGTAGACATCTCCTTTCTATGTTTCCTGTCTCTTCTAGTGTTCTACTACTTACCAACACTTTCCAGTACCCCACACCCCCCCCACACCATACACCTCCACTTTTTTCCTTTCTTATACTCAGCAGTACCGCTTTCTCTTCCTCATTTCAGCTTTATCTCTTTATTTTCCTACTTTCTCTTTTAATTGCCTTTTTCACAACTTAATGCCCTTTTATTTAAGTGTTCCCTGATCTCTCAAGAAGCAGAACTGCTTATTATCTTGTGGAAATTCAGTTTGTACTCAAAAGAAAAAGACTGTTTCCTCTATATTAAAAACAACTTTCAGCTGGTTGCAAAGGGAACTGATGAGGTTTGCATGCATGTTCATATTCAGTTCCCTTTTGCGGCCAGTGAAACTTAAAAAACACTGGAACACATGGGGTCAGCTCTTGTGGGGACTGATTGCAGAGTTCCAAATATATGTGGCAAGTAGCGAGTGGAGTCAGCTAAGTAAGGCTTAATGAAGTCTCATGCTCTGACAGTTTGCATTTATGATCCTGCAAACACAAAACCTTGAGTAATGAGTACAGCCCTTCATGGGGGGCGGGGGGGGGGGAAGCAACCAAAAAAGGCAACCTAGACAATAATCTTTCTGTATCTTTTTAGACTTTAGTATTGGAGATAGTCAATGAATTAATCCAGCTCTTACGGTCAAACTAGCAGAAAGACTTTTCTTCTAGTTTTACTGAAAAGCAAGATTAATATTCTGGAAAAAGAAAAGAAAGGAAGAGACTATTTACAGATAGCAAAAAGTACCAAGGGAAAACAGCATGGATTCATGATACATTAAATACACCTTTTAATACAAGAAATAACTGAAACAAAATGGCAACGCCAAGACAAAGTGGGACACAGTGGGGCACTGCTTTGCAAAGTAAAATTTCAAAGAAACAATGGTCTCTGATGTACACAAATTATGTTAATCCCCAAGGAAAGAGCCTGTACTCTGAGAGAAAAAATATACATATCTAGTTAGAACATTATAATCACAAGAACATTAGAAGAAATGTGGTAGATTGAAAATAGATTACAATTCTCTGCAATTCCAACCTGTATGCACAGGTGAAGCCTTTGCTGACTCCTTAGGTCTGGGCAGAAATAATGACTTGCTCAACCAATAAAATGTGGTAGCCATTGTATGACATCAAAGCATGACCTTAAGAGACCATGCAGTGGGCCTCCCTGGTGGTGCAGCGGTTGAGCCCTGGGTTGCGAAGCTGCCCCGCAACCTCTGAAGCTGCCCCGCAACCTCTGCAGTGCAGGTTAGATCCCCGGCTACTCCCCGGCCACCTGCGGAGGGTCCCACATGGCACACAGACCTCTCCTGCCGCCCGTTGCTCCCCTCAGCAGTGTACTTCGGTCCTTCTGCCTGCTCTGCTCCCTGCTCTGGCTCTGGTGAATTCTCTCACCCTCCCTGCGCTTCTGACTGTGCCCAGTGCTTGTATAAATAAATATTTTTTTTTTTTTAAAAGAGACCATGCAGCTTTCATTTTGCCCTACTGGAACCCTGAGAATATCATGTTTTGAATAATCCCAGGATGAAAGATCACATGGAGAGAGATGCTCAGCCTGTACACCCATCTCAGCTGAGGCTCCAGACATATGAGTGAGGCCATCTTGGAACTTCCAGTCTCAGCTGAGCTGCCAGACTAAGAAGCTGCATGAATGAGCCCAGGTGAGCCTGATGGAAGTGTTACAGAGCAGCCCCGATATAAAACGGGTTGCCTGGCTGTGGGTCCTCACCCGCATGGCGGATGGCAAAACCTATTTAGAGCAGGCAAGTTTGCGGGGTCTGGGCTGCCCGTCTCCCTGCCCTGTAACAAAAGTGCCCGGCTGAGTCCAGATCAAGCTGCAGAATTTAGAAGGAATAAATGGTGCTTGTTGTTTGAGGGAGGTTTGGTGCACAGCAATAAATAAAGGATGCATATAAAATATAGATGAAGAGTATGTATACCATCCATACAGAGCTGAGGGGGAGGGCGCGGGAGAAGGGGAGAGGGAGAGAGAATTCTTTTCCAAACCACTGCAGGGTGGGGAGTAGTAGGGTTATGGAGGATTTAGTATCAGACCTTGAGCCCTCAGAGATGAGAAAAACAAGCATATGCTCCCCCTGATGGAGACAGCTGAATGAGGCCACAAGTTAGGGGAGTTTCTTAAGAAGGGATTTACATAAGTCATTCAGCTGGCAGGAGGAAATTACTACAATGAAGGATAAAGGGGATTTCTTCTATGTATTCATTAGGTGAAATACTCTTTAAAGTTATATTTATTAATAAACATGACATGTTGTTTTCGTCACAAGCCTTTCAGTATTATTTGACTTTTAAAATTATGTCCATGAGTTGTTTTGATTTAAAAAAAAAAAGCTGCAGAAAAACTAAAAGATATGATAAAAAAATTTCACATACTAACATGTCAGACTTTCATTTTTCTGCTAGGGTAATTGTAGTTGTGAATGTTTTACAAAATTGACTCTTGTGATAATCACTAGTACATAACACACCTCCAAAGGACATAGCCTAGCAAAGGCGGTTGAGTGTCACTGTTTTACTCTTTTGGACAGAATTTCGTAAGTTCACCAATTACTTTTATTCTATCATGTTAAAGTGTTTTTCACATACTAAGATGAAAGAAGTTTATAATTTTATTAGAGCTTAAAAAATGCAACTTTTCAATTGGGTTAAGTTTCTAGCTGAAAAGTAGCGCAACCTGGGCAGCTAGCTTGCGCGTCAGCTCCTGGGAGCAAAAGATGCTAACGAGGACTGGTAAGACAATGCCCTCTGCTGGCTAAAGAAATGAGTCTTTTAGAGATTTTTTCTGCCTTAAAATTTAACTGATTTCTTCTTTCCAATTTTCTCTACCAAGCATCTCTGGAGATTGGGAACTTCAGATAACTTGTATTTCTTGGCTTCAATACTTTATTTGCAGTAAGTTTATTAAAACAATACATTTTAGGCTGGTTTTTGAGGAAAAGGAAGAGGCCTCAGCGTGGCAATATTAGAAAATTTGCCACATCTAAAACACCTAGTTGTATTTAGAAAGATGCCTTCAAATGATTACTTCAAGTCTATTATATCTCCACTAAAATTACTAAGATGCAAATACCAACGTAAGAGCTAATACAGGCAAGGATCATCAACGGCTGCTAAAATTCACTATGTGGAAGGGAAAGAGTATATTCACAGAACCCAAAAATATAACCCTCAGATTACTTATTGAAAACTGGAAGCAGGTACACAACTGAGATACAGTTTTGGTCACTGGGGATAGTTCATCAATTCATCCAAAACAGTAAGTCAGATTCTGGTAGCAGCTAAGAATATGGGCTCTGAAGTCCCCTGAGCTCAAATCTAGGCCCTACAATATACAAGCTATATTACCATTGGTAAGTTATTTATCTTCTGTGGATCAAATCCTCCTCATCTAGAAAATGATGGCAATAATAGTATCTATTTGCAGATACTTTTTAAAATTAAATGAATAGGGGCTTCCCTGGTGGCGCAAGGGGTTAAGACGCAGCACTATGAAGCTATCCACAGCCACCGCAACACGAGTTCCATCCCTGGCCAGGGAAGTGACCCACATGGCGCAGCAGAGCTCTCCTGACTTGCCCGCTGCTCCCTTCAGCAGTGTATTTCAGTAGATCTGCCTGTTCTGCTCCCTACTCTGTCTCTGATGAATCCTCTCATCCCCCACACCTCTAGACTACACCCCAGCTCTTGTGTGAATAAATTAATTAATTATAAAATAAAAGTGGTTCTCATAAGGTTTATTACTTCAATACTTGGAACTCTTAGTAACAGTAAATGACTACAGATACTAACAGGTTTAGGAGGTAAAACCTCAGATAACCAACTCTTCCTCGTCTTCTGTGAAATTTTTCTTTCTTCCCCTAACCTCAAAACAATTTTATCTAGAAATTCAAAAGAAGTGACTGGTAATAAAATGGCCAGGTATGCATGATACCTTTTAAATTTTCTAAATCTCATTGCAGTTCAAGTGGTGGTTTCCCAGGTATATGTGTGTGTATTTTGTGGCAATATGATGGCCTAAATTATTTTTAGAATTCTATCATCTAATGCTTCATTTACAGAAAATTATATCTTCTTTTGACTTTTCAAGAAAACTGTAACAACCACCACAAAAAAAAAAAAGGTTCTTAAGCATGATACAAACCAAGGCTGACTGACTCAAGAATGTTGAAATTAAAAATTTTACTGACGTCAAAAATATTTTTGCCTCATCTAATCCAATGCTAAAGTTTCTTTCCTTTCCTAATCCTGTCAATTTCCTATCTGTTTCCCAATTGCCAACTCTGGAGGTCACTTCAGTTCTTATGACTGCCACCAAGACTACTACAGTGTTTTTCTGTGGTGTACATTTCTACAAGATGACTTTCCAGTGCACTCACGTCTAAATGAAAAGACAAACGCCAAGGTGAAGTATAATGAAATTTTGATTATCAGGTCGATCTATGTTTTGTCATTAGACCTACCTCAAAAAGCTTATAAATTTCCATGCTTTGGACGGTAATTTGTTGTTGTTGTTGTTTTTTTTTAATAGTTCTTAAGAGAAATAGTCCTGTGGTTTGCTAAGAAACCAGCTCTTCAGACAAGTCGTCTTCTTCACGTCCATGATTATAGTTGCTTATAGTAGACAGCGAGGGCCTGATAGCAGCGCAACTGGAGACAGGGCTGTGGCCAGACACCACATCCTGAAGAGAGCAGGGGGCTCTGAGAGCCTTGAATAAACCACAGTTTGAGTAACAGTTCTGTCTGTGCTTTACTCCTCTGAAAGGTAACCAGTGGCTCGGGTGTGCATTGAACTGGATAAAGCCTTCCACTATCCCCTTTTCTGAGAAATAATTATCTTTTCAACCTGAAGATCTGATGTGGACTGTGTAAGTCATGTCTTCCTGCAAACCAGCGCCCAGTGCCCAGAGCTCCTGACTGGCCAGAGAGAATACTTAAAGGTCAAATGTAGCTACTTTAGACACAAGGGTGGGTATTCTAAAATAACTTTAGCAAAAGCAAAAAGGCTCAGATATGACTGAGTTGTCCTGTGCTCTCTGAGTTCTGGCTGCCAGGGAACTGGGTAAGGGATCCTAATAACCTGGACAATCCATGTGAGTGAAGAAAGTGCTCATAAACCCTGCTGTATATAACTCACTGTGGATTGTCAAAATAAACAACCTTTAACCATTCTTACTGAAACATTCCAAATGAATTCTGGGGCCAGAGTGAAAAATGCACTTGATGTGCACACAATTATCTCAAAAGCAGGACTTCTCTTCTGGGGAACTACTCCAACACCTCAATACAGAAATCTTCAGAGGCTCAGGGCAGAACACTTAGATCAGTATTTGGCAGATGCTACAGGAAGGAAGTAATTAAAACTGTTAGGCAAGAGCTTTTGGATTTGGATAACAGAAGCAGAACTTTGAGGTGGGATGGATGAGAAAGATGAATGAAAAACAAAAGAAAATTATTGGTGACCAGCAAGAGGCCAATTTTACTGAGAACTTACAATTCTTTTTTTTAAAACAAAAGAGTCATTTATTTATATGTACAAGAGCTGGGGTGTAGCTCCCTGGCTGGGGATTGAACTCATACTACAGTGACTGCCTATAGCTTCATTTAACCCCTTGCACCACCAGGAAGGCCCTGAGAACTTGCAATTCTTGCAATTCCTGCCTAACTAGGATTTTGTTGTTGCTGTTAATCTCATGTTCTCTGACAATGGCCCTTTCCTACCAATTATAGTATTTCAAAGCAGCTTTGAAAATATAAAAATTTCCGGGCCTCCCCGGTGGCCGGTGGCGCAGCAATTGAGAGCTGGGTTGCGAAGCTGCCCCCAGCCTCTGCAGCGCCGGTTCTATCCCTGGCTGCCAGGTGAGGGTCCCACATGGCGCGCAGACCTCTCCTGCCGCCCGCTGCTCCCCTCAGCAGTGTACTTCGGTCCTTCTGCCTGTTCTGCTCCCTGCTCTGGCTCTGGTGAATTCTCTCACCCTCCCGCGCCTCTGACTGTACCCAGTGCTTGTATAAATAAATAAATATTAAAAAAAAGAAAATATAAAAATTTTCTTAGATTTGAGTAGGGGAATTCAAAATCACTCAAATCATAAAGAATTTAAACTGATATTACTGGGATAAAAATTAGTTTAATGAAGACCAAATTTTGCTAAGGTAGAAAGAAATTGGGTTTGATGTCTTCATAGTCAAGCCTGCCACCTCATCTGAATGGAGTTAAAAGTATTCAAAATTTGACCCCAGTTTATTTACCTTAAGTTCCATGAAGTACCCTTATCGATCCCCAAGAAAAACCAATTACTTCTGCTTCCTAAGGCAGATAGTGAAGTTGAAAAAAAGAGGCCTGGGCCTCCCAGGTGGTGCAAGGAGTTAAGATGCAACCTACAAGCTACGAGTTCAATACCTGGCCAGGGAGCTATCCACATGGCGCAGCAGACCTCTCCTGTCTTGCCCACTGCTTCTGCAGCAGTGTGTTTCAGTCATCTGCCCATTCTGTTCCCTGCTCTGTCTCTGGTGAATCCTCTCACCAGCCCCCCCCCCCACCTCTGGCCTACACCCCAGTTCCTCTATGCATAAATAAATAAATTTTACAAAAAGAGGCATGGGTGTGTTTTGAAGCTAATTTACTAGTTGTGTCACCATGGGTATGTTATTAAACCTATTTGGAATTCAGTTTTCTCACGGGTAAAATGGGGCTCCTACCACCCATTTCTAGGGCTCCTAGATGTAAAGTGCTGTGCGCAGTACCCTGCCAACATGCATTCTCTTCTCTTTCCTTCTAGTTTCTTAGGCTTCTCAGAATCACTTTGACTCACTGTTTCCTCCCTTTTCTAATTCACATCTATATTGCACATCTATATTGCATGAACTTTCAGCTTGCTATAGAATCCCTCATGATTTTCCAGAGACCTTAATTACCTTGTGGCTAATATACTTCTTGTGTGACCTCACATGCCACCAGAAACACAATAGCAGCCCTAAATATTTGTTGAATGAACTGTACTGTTTAAGAAAAATACAGAACATTAAAAATCAAGTGGAAGAAATGGTAAAACTTACACCTATATCCAGACATTCTTACCCACTCAATTTATTGGTTGCCTGACAATCATTTAAAGCAGTACTTTTAACTCTCCCTCAGTTCAATGGTTGGCTGACATCTGTGGTAGCCAGCTTCCAATATGGCTTCCAATGAGCATGACTTCCAAATATTTACCCCCTCTCCCCCACGCATTGAGTCTGTTGACAAAGTGTGACCAATAAAATACTGCAGAAGTCACAATGCTGACTTCACAGATTAGACTGAAAAAGGCATTGCAGCTATGGCCTTTTTCTTGAGTCACTTGCTCAGTGTGGAGCCAGTCACTGTGCAGTGAGAACAGATGGCTGTGTGATCTTTGGTAAGTTATGTGACCTTTCTGAGCGTCAGTTTTCCTCATTTTTTTTAAAAAAGACTTTATTTACTTATCTATCTATCTATCTATCTATCTATCTATCTATCTATCTATCTATCTATTTATGAATACAAGAACTGGGGTGTAGACCAGAGGTGCAGGGGTTGAGAGGATTCACCAGAGACAGAGTAGGGAGCAGAACAGGCAGACTGACTGAAATACACTGCTGAGGGGAGCAGTGGGCAAGACAGGAGAGGTCTGCTGTGCCATGTGGGTTAGCTGCCTGGCTGGGGATGGAACTCAGGCCTCAGTGGATGGCCATAGCCTGACAGCACTGACTTTAACCCCTGAAACACCAGGGAGGTCCCAGTTTTCCTCACTTTTGAAATGAAGATATTTATTTCACAGGGTATTGCTTAGATTAAATAAGACACACATGTAAAGCACACAGTAGCATGCCTGGCATATAAAGCTTACATTAAACGTGGCTAATACATGTTAGAAACTTGGTGTTAGAAACTTCAGTAACAGTACTGATGGAAAGTGAGATGTGAAGGAGAAATCAAGGATGATTCCTAGGTTTTTGGCTTGTAGGGAAGGAAAAATAATTTTCCTTCTACCCTTCTAAGTCCTTAGTTTTAAGATAGTTCCTGTAAGAAAAAAGTTTAATAATGTGCATACTTCCTGAGTAATCCCCCCAAAAGGTCTGAGCAATCTCCTTAAATGCCATCTTCCTCTGAAGACAAAGGATGTTGGGGGCGGGGGGGGCAGGGAAGACCAGTTAGGGGCACTAACCCGGAAAGACACAGTAAACAAGGGTATGGTTGTTATGCAGATTTAAGTTGCTGCCTTCTCCACAGGTAGGTGGTGAAGAGATGCAGTCATCCCTGCTTCCCAGAATGCAGCTGTGGGAGACACCCTTACAAATGGAGATTTCCCTTATAATGTAAATGTCTCTCACAAATGGGAAACTTCTACTCAGTTTTCAGAGTTTTTTTAATAAGTCTGCTGTTTCCGGAAAATAACCAGCTCAGAATAATTGTTATGCTAACAAGACGTATTTTGGGGTGGCAAATTTTGCTCTCCCACAGACTTGAATAACTGAAAGAGCGAGGGTATTCTTTACTGAGGTTGTTGACAGTGGAGAAAAAGTTGTGGAGAGCAATAGCATTCCTTTTTTTTGGACCAAAGGTGCAAAGATTCTTTAAACATATTAAAACAACCTTTGAATTCCCTATAAATAGTATTGCACTTCCATTCTTTCCTCTCTACTTCAAACTTTATTTTTGTTCTAAGCATTTGCTTCCCGGAACATGGATAATTGCTGAAGTAGAAGTTAAAGTAATTCCAGAAACTTAAAAAATTTCGCAATCAATTACCATATAGCCTTGGATGCATCATTGTTCTCAGAGAAATGATGGTGTGCGGTCAGCCCCCTAAAAAGGGTTAGATAGGCATTTCTCAGTAGGTGGAGAGTAGATTTTTCTGTCACCTTGGTGTGGGAACTAGGGGTCAATCAAAGCTAATCAAGTTTATTACCGTTACTTGAAGAATGCAGATTGCTTTGAGTTGAGAGCTATGAGGACACTAAAGACTAGGAGAAATTCTGTTCTTGTCCAAGCCCTCTGTTCCCCTAATTGATGAAGAGGTCAATTACGTCTTAAGCTTCTGCCCACTTCCCAATCAAAAAGCAATCACTGCCTCCTCTCTCGTAATATAGAAAATAATGCAGTTTGGGGGGTTTATCCAGATCTTGGTTTATGGGTAAACATGTAAGAATCTCATCTTAGAGTAAGGACTAGGTCACCTCTTTGTTGTCTGTCATTTGACATCTCCCCTTCTCTGTGCTTGATGCCACAGGTTTTAAAATGCAGGATAAAAATTCCTGGTCAACTCCATTATTCTTTAGAATTTATCACCATGTGACTTCTCCACATGTATGTTATTAAATTGATTGCTTTTGTTTTGCTAACCCATCTGATACTTTTTTGGTTGCTCTTCCAGCCCTAGAAGAAACCTGCACCTAAACAATGGCAAGCATTGCAAAGGACAACAGCAGAACAAAATCTGGATAATTCTTATTTTTATTTTAGGGGGAAATATTAGCAAATACTGGGGAGAATTTATGTAAGCAACACGAAATAAGCATTGGGGGTTAGGGAAATGGCAAAGTACTTCTATTAATTTGAAATGAAGGTTTACTGATAATGAAAATGCTTAGGCTTGATGAAATTAGATTTCTGTTCCCATTTTCAGACTCCTACTGGTTTAACTACTGAAGGAAGCATAGGGCGTGACGCACGTCTGACTCTTCAGCTTTTATTTAATTACTACTTCAGAGACTGATTAAACAATCCTATTAAAAAATTGGTTTTACAATTCTTTATATCATAATATAACTATTCACTTTATCCTAGGCATATATGGTCTTTAGATTCAGGCATTTCCTGGGATTCCCAAATCCATAGGAAATATTCCAAACAATGTACTAATTTGAATCCAAATGGAGGCAGTTCAAGGTGATTGGCTGAATTGGTTAGAATGGCTTAGTTCATTAATAACCAAATTGGAACCCAGACTCTGGGTTCAGTCCCCTTAATGTGCTGCTGTGGGTCTTACTTCATCCTTAAAACAAAGATTTTTATCCATCTGATGGTGAAGATCTAGTCCAGCTCTGTAATTTCATTCTAGTAAGCTGCTACAGGTAAGAAAACTTGAATTTTGTTTTTTTTCTCGATATAGATTGATTGCATATAAATCATCCACAGATAATTTTACAAACAAGTTTGTACCAATATATTATTGGATTATATGATGTGATTCCCTCTACAACTCTGTTGTATAAAACTAGCCATGTAGATAAACCCTTTGACCTTAATCATGCTAATAACTGAGGTATAATTGGTTCGTGAAATCATCATAAGGAAGTATCAACTTCCTTGTACAACAGAAATAGAGAAATGAGGTTTTTTTTGAGGAGGTAGTTGCTACATTTACCATAAACATTGAATTTCTTCAATACTGTTTAATTTCTTTTTCTTCCCACTGTAGTTGGTGTCATTCAAGAATCTATTCACACTGCTTGAAACTGAAGGATATTGGAAGACCAATGGTTGGAGAAATTTAAGTTTGAAATTTAGCATCACTGCCCTGAACAAGAGAGAATTGCTTAGCATAAACTACACGTACAGGTAAGGCTGATCACTTAATTCACTTTTATTTTTGAAAGTTAATTCTAAAAACCCTAATAGGACTTAACATGTTTGACTTTTATGAACTGATCATGAAGAAAGTTATCAGCATGTTAATTAAGTAGATGATTGCTAATAATTAAAGATACAATGTTTGTATGATTTGAGAACAGGCATTCTGTTAAGGGGAATACAGACTTGTAGATGGTCTAGTTAAAAACAAAAGGAATACTCCCTATTAATATAGAAGCATCATTACCTTTACAATATTTTAGCATGTTATGCTTTATCTACAAAGAGCAGGGGTTAATGCTTTCTTTAATATTATAAAAGAAAGCTCTATTCCTTAATGTAAGATAAAAATCTACTTGGAGCAGATAAACTTTTCTTAAAATATGGACTTGTTTTATTCTCTATTTGACTGATTTTTATAAATAGATCAAATTACAGATTAAGTTTTATATATTTATAACTGGATATAACTTAACTGCAAACGGATTTCAATTTGCCAGCGTGCACTGAATTTAGATACAAACTCACTCTGAAGCACACGGGTTATTTTCTAAATGAAAACTGTAAATAAATATATAAAATGATAGTACACTGGTAGATATTAATGATATCAGTATTAGAATGTAGACACACTGTACAGACTTCAAGCTTTCAAGTGTTGCGGGGGGAATTGTTTGGTTTAACAAATTTCAAAATTATACTGCATTGGGGGAAAAATCCCTATTTTTGTACTCCAAGATGCAAAAATATAAGCGTGATTCTGAAGAGAGGTAGAGAATAAAGTTATCCTGAGGGACTGGGGATATACAAAAATCTCAGAAGACATGCAAGGCAAAACTTTTGAGTTTACCAAAGAGAGAATGTGATTAAAAAATGAATGAGATCCCAGCTCCAGGTTAGGAAAAAAGCTGAGAATGTGGTCCCAAGACAAATATGGCGAAAAACACATTCTGAACAGAACTCATGATTCTTATTTGACCAAAATCTAATAACTTTGTTATTCCCACTTGAAAGAAATAAGTAAATGAGAAAAATACAAACGAAAAGGAGCTTGTATGCGACTGTTAGCACTTCATGTGTATCATCTGAAGCACGAGGGTTTTAAAAATAAGACAGAAAAAAGCAAAAACCACACATGCATTTATGCTGTGATTAAAATATCTTCTAAAAAAATCATATTCTCTGAAAAACCAAGATACTAAATACACATGAAGCCACATGAGGGCGCTCTAACCAACAATAGCAAGTACAAATGTGACAATTTTAAATTAAACTTTTAACCGAAGGTATTACAGTTTAGCATTAGATATTTTTAATGAGAAATTACACTGATGCCCTTCAGTAAAGATCCTGGGATTTTGGTATCTATTCTTGGTCCTACATTTCCTTCTGCTCAACTCAGGATCTTTCTTGAGTATTTGTTTATGTGGTGTTAGAGATTCTTTTAATAGTATTGGATTGTAGAGAAGTACTTTACCCTAGTAATGAAAAGACACCATTTTTGAAAAGGAATTACATATAATTAAAGGGTGTTAATTAAAAATCACTTTTCTCTTTATTAATGTGGCCACAAAATACTTCTGCAACACTTTTACCAGTATGTATTACTTGCATAGCCCTTAAAATGTTTTAGATTTTGTAGGCAAAAGTTAATCACCATTTACAAATTGTTTTATAATCAAATATAACTATAAATTCCTCTAGTACAAAATAACTCTTACTTATTTTTATCAAATTTGGTTTTTTAGACACAGGAACTATCCATCACAATAATCAACCGACTGCTTTTACTTCAACTGGACAATCCTGATTAGAAAAGGTGAGAAGGCACCTATACTTTCTTTTTTAAAGTACTAGAGGCAAAAGGAAAGAAATTTAAGTTTAAATAACATTTATGATTTTAACATTAAATATCTGTAATTCTGTTCTAGATCTTGGGACAAAATTCAAGAAACTCTGATATAAATGAATAACAGCTCAACATGTATTCTTCAACCATCCCAGATCTCTTCTACAGCTTTACCAATCATTTATACTTTACTTTGTATCATTGGTCTCTTTGGCAATTCACTCTCTCAATGGGTATTTTTAACAAAAATAGGTAAGAAAACATCAACACACATCTACCTAACACATCTTGTGACTGCAAACCTAATTGTGTGCAGTGCTATGCCTTTCATGGGTTTCTATTTCTGGAAAGGTTTTCATTGGAATTATAGCAATACAGCATGCAAGGTAGTCAATTTTCTGGGAACTCTGTCCATGCATGTAAGTATGTTTGTCAGTCTCTTTATTTTAAGTTGGATTGCCATTAGTCGCTATGCTACTTTAATGAAAAAGGAATGTGTCCTAGACATCACTTCGTGCTATGAGAAAATATTTTATGGCCATTTGCTGAAAAGATTTCGCCAGCCCAATTTTGCTAGAAAAGTATGTGTTTACATATGGGGAGTTGTGATAGGCTTAATTATGCCAGTTATCATATACTACTCAGTTGTAGAGGTTAAAGGAGATAATGACAAGTGCTATAACCAGGAGCTGGAAGTAGGACACACGCTCTCTCAGATTGCAGGCCTCATTGGAACCACATTTATCGGATTTTCATTTTTAGTAGTATTAACATCATACTACTCTTTTGTTAGCCATCTGAGAAAAATAAGAACTTGTACATCCATTTTGGAAAAAGATTTGACTTACCATTCTGTGAAGAGGCACCTTTTGGTCATCCAGATTCTACTAATAGTTTGCTTTCTTCCATACAGCATTTTTAAACCCATTTTTTATTCTCTACATCACTCAAATGACTGTGAGCAATTGAATTATTTAGTAGAAATAAAAAACATCCTCACCTGTCTTGCATCAGCTAGAAGTAGCACAGATCCCATTATATTTCTTCTTTTAGATAAAACATTCAAGAAGACACTACATAATCTTATAAAATGTGATTCATCACATGTACAATCCAATGATTGACTTCAGAATGAAAAACACCACCAGAGAAATGTTCATAGGATTCTGTTAGACACTAAACTACATGATTAAATAGGTCATAGCTTGGTTGATTTAAAAGAGGCACCCAAAAAATCCCTCTTTGGTTTATGTATTCATAAAACTCACTTTACGGTTCTATTTATATTGAAAGTTGACATGGCTGAGACTTTGAGAGACAAAAGTGGGGCATATTCAAAGAGGATCCCACTGCATATGAAACAACATACATTTTCTGCTTAAGCCCAATTGGATGCTTCTATTTAGAATACAGTATATCACAATGGGGATAAAGAAGCAAATGGTTTCTCACTTTCTAGTAGTATTAGAATCTGTAGTTAGAATACACGGGTCTACCTATGGTTAATGTTTGTCGGTAACTTTAAAAATGAGTACAGGGAAAAGAGTAATGTCCTCATTTAAGTCCTATCTAAATGCATGAAAAACACAATGTAAAAGTCCAAGGTTTTTTTTTTAAATCAATGCACTAATTTGGTATTATTTGGCTCACTACTGGGAGAGGCAATATTCACTGATTCCAGTACTAAGCAGGTATTTATAAGTGTGCTTGAATATTTGGATTATGCTTTGTCAAGATAAAAGGCTTGTACATTGTCATATGTCGATCTTCATCACATTTTGTATGTTTTCCTCTGTATTAAATGTAAAGAATGTTAATTGTGACAAGTAGTACCTGGCATGTAAATATGTTCTGATTTTTGTGAAATAAGTGATAAGACAGTATAATATCATACTTAAGAGACTGGTCCATGGAATTAAAGAGTCCTTGGCTTCAATCCCACTCTACCAGTTCATTTAGCTGGAGAATTTTCTGCAAATTATTTACCATCTTTAAGTGTTAATTTCATGATTCATAGAGTGGAAAAATACTATGTAACTCATAGGTACTGGTATTATACTCTGATAACTAAGTAGCTATCATTTACTAAGAGGTTGCTAAATGCCATGCACTCTGCTTATATGCTTTCTATGTTTGATTGTAAACACCACCATAAAGTATGCCAAATTTACTGATAAAAAAAGTGAAATGCATAATGTCACCTAAATTTTCCTCAATACGTAAGTTAATGTTGAAAGAATAAAGATTTCTCAATGGTCATTTCTTCCATTTCTCAATAAGAGGACTGATGATGACTGTAGTCTGTATTCTACAAATCACAATTAAAAAATGTTTTAAAATGCGGTGTGTTTTATCTTCCCAAAGAGAGCATAAGCACCTTTGGAGCTATGGTCTATTTCCTTTCTCTACTCCCATGGTACTTGGCATTCTCTACTCATGTAAGAACAAAACAAAAACAGCTGAATAGAATCAATTAACTATCCTACTACTGCATTAGAGACTGCTTAAAGACTTATTTTCTAAATGGTATTTTTTTCAGTGCTCAAAAAGAAGTTTAAAGTAAATTCACATAGCACTTCCAAGCCTTTAATTTCATAGCATGTTTGGTTCTTGAATTGAAAGGTAGAAGACAATTCACTGTACAGATTCCCCCAAGAGCCATATGTTCAAAATCACTAGGGATTTCTGTAACGTGTAATTTTCATTAAAAAAAAGAATAGAAAACAGTTTCTTTTCCCTCCACTTCAATGCTTAACTGAGAGAGGGGAATCTTCAGAGAGATCTGAAAAAACACATGCTGGCCTCAAATATACACTGTATATATCCCTTTCTAGCCACAATCTGATCTCTGGCTTATTAATTTGCAGAGACAAAGACAGACCTGGGAACTCCCAGTAATTCTGAGTGCTGGCTGTAAACAGATGTCCAATCTAGTAGTTTCACAGGCATGAGAATCACAGAATAACTCAACTTTGAACAGGAATTCCTGAGACATCCAGCTTCCTCCAGTTACAGCAACAGTTTTATTCCTATACAAGCTTTAAAGCCAAAACTCAAAGAACTAAAAGGAAAACTGGGAAGATGCTCAATAGTTTCATTAACATGAGTTATACTGATAAAATCTCATAACACAACTTACAAATTGAAGAAAACCTAACTTCTAGAAATATTTTTTAACACCATTACTTTAAATAATACTAAATGGAGTTCCCTATGTTTAAAATGAGAAGAGAGGGCCTCCCCGGTGGCGCAGCGGTTGAGCGCTGGGTTGCGAAGCTGCCCGCGGCCTCTGCGGTGCCGGTTCGATCCCCGGCTGCTCCCCGGCCACCGGAGGAGGGTCCCACATGGCGCGCAGACCTCTCCTGCCGCCCGCTGCTCCCCTCAGCAGTGTACTTCGGTCCTTCTGCCTGCTCTGCTCCCCGCTCTGGCTCTGGTGAATTCTCTCACCCTCCCGCGCTTCTGACTGTACCCAGTGCATGTATAAACAAACAAACAAATAAATAAATAAAAACATGCCTCTATAAAAAAAAAAAAAAAAAAAATGAGAAGAGACACAATTTCTCTTTAACTTGCTCACTGTGACAAGATAACTCCTTTAATTCCCTGTACTGAACTATATATGAGCTTATCGCTATATTCATCTTTATACCATAGGTGCTTTCCTGGATAGGTGATTGTAAATCATGTTGAATTGTTCGTGTAATTGAAGAATGTGTGGTAAATATTTTATGTGAAATAATTCCTAAGTTTATCCCAATTTTGAAGAGTAAGTTTCAAAAAAAATGTTTTCAGGCTCTCTGAGTTATAGTCAAACATAATTTCACAAACCCTGAATTCTGACTTAAATGTCAACAAGACTACATCTTAACTATAGAAAACAGGCATGCTAAATGTTTGATTCCCCCTTATCCTTTTCATGTGCATACTCTTAAGGCAGCTTTCAAACTGCTAATTATGAACACACAAATCATCCAAAACTGGATAAGCAAAATTAAAGATGAATTCCTTAACTTGGGAGTTTCTGCTCCATGGGTAGAAGAGAAAGATGCTAATCTTGTTCTGTTTTGGTAAGGACTCCCGCAGACTATTCCTGCCCTTGCAGTCTGCAGGGTGGGAGTAAGAATGAACAAATATGGGAAGACAAGCAAATTCAAGTGTTTCAATTATGTAAGGAGATCTTTCTCTGTTTCCAAACTCATTGAATTGCTATGAGTGGGAGGAGTTATTCTTTTAAAATCATGGAGTTGATGGGGGGGGGGGAGGAAGGAGTGAGAGGAAAAAAGCATAAGATAAATTTATGATGATTTGATAATCATGAGATTAATAATGATTAAAACCACACATTCAGGCTGAACATATATATGTTCAACAAACTTACTTGAAAGTAATACAGAAGATTAACCAGTGTGCTTTTTATAATAAAGAATGAGTTTTCATTTTAATGAGAATTTAACTTTCTTTATACAACATGAGGGACTTTTTTGGGGAGATGTGGTAAAAGATGTAAAGGAAATGTCAGCAACCAGATCAATAGAGGAAGAAATACTGCAAAATCCACAGTGCCTTGGCAACTAGTGTGATGTGATGAACATCGTTTATAAAAAAGCCTGGCCCTAAGTAGGTGAAAGGAGAACTGAGACCAGAAGACGAGAGAGCAGCCAAGTGTGTTAATGGGTGAGCAAGGAAAGCCATTTAAAGGAAGCACACTGAGAAATGCTTGGGTGGAACTCTGGGTTGAGTGTCTGTATGATTGGGGTTTTGCACAATTCTGAGAACTAAAAACAGTCCCCAAACCTCCCAGGCACAGGGCCCACTCAGAAGATGAAGTGATTGTACATAGAGCAGTTTGCATTTAGAGAACTGCCTAGCTTCAACTTCAGTTATTAAACTTGTATATCAGTCGGTCAGAGTCACAAGGTCTGAGGATTGCTTGGTCTCCGTGCCCAGGCGATTCATTGTGAGACTGTCTGCAGGAATTAAGAGAGACAAGAAAATTCTACCCACTCTCACTGCTTAACAGAGCAAATGAAGGCAGGCAAGGAGCCAGGAGTTGCATTCACCTTGACAACTGCACTATTTCTTTCTAAAATACTTTTAATTTAGGGGTGAGCAAAAGGAAAGAGTAAAACAGGGGCCTCCCTGGTGGTGCAGGGGTTAAAGTCTCAGTGCTATCAAGCTATCACCAGCCACTGTGGCCTGAGATCCCCAGCCAGGGAGCTAACCCACAAGGCACAGCAGTCCTCTTTTGTCTTGCCTGCTGCTCACCTCAGCAGTGTATTTCAGTAGATCTGCCTGTTCTGCTCCCAGTTCTGTCTCTGGTGAATCCTCGCACCCAACTCCCATACCCCTGGCCTACACCCCAGTTCTTGTATGCATAAAGAAATGAAAATAAATCTTTTTTAAAAAGGTAAAACACAGGAACATAATCGAAGTTTTCACAAGAAAATGAGGAATAAAAGGGAAGATGACAGGAAAAAAAAAAAAAGAAATTTGCGTGCAGGCCTTAATTGCCAGTAGGGAGCCAAAGCACGAGCAATTTAACATACTGTGACAGTGAGTCTTAATCAGGGGTGATTCTCACTCCCCACAGGACATTTTGCAATGTTGGAGTCATTTATGTTTGTCACAACTGGGAGGAAATTCTAGTGGCATCTCCTGGGTAGAGGCTAGGATGCTCAGTACCCTATAATACACAGGACAGCCTCCCACAACAAAATGCCCAGTCCCAAATGCCCCTAGTGTGGCTTTTGGGAGACTCTGTACTGTGATGACCACTTCTGAATTTCCAAAGGATTATGCAATTAGAATTTATCTATCTATCTATCTATTTATTTTTAAAGATTTATTTATTTATTTATACGAGCACTGGGTATAGTCAGAAGCGCGGGAGGGTGAGAGAATTCACCAGAGCCAGAGTGGGGAGCAGAGCAGGCAGAAGGACCGAAGTACACTGCTGAGGGGAGCAGCGGGCAGCAGGAGAGGTCTGCGCGCCATGCGGGACCCTCCTCCGGTGGCTGGGGAGCAGCCGGGGATCGAACCGGCACTGGAGAGGCTGCGGGCAGCTTTGCAACCCAGCGCTCAACGTCTGCGCCACCGGGGAGGCCCAGTTTTTATTTATTTTTTAAAAATATTTATATATTTATTCATAGACAAACTGGGGTGTAGGTCAGAGTTGTGGGGGGGGGTGGTGAGAGGATTCACCAGAGACAGAGTGGGGAGCGTAACAGGCAGATCTACTGAAATACGCTGCTGAGGGGAGCAGCAGGTGGGACAGGAGAGGTTTGCTGTGCCATACGTGGGTTCGCTCCCTGGCTGGGGATTGAACCCAGGTGGCAGCAGCAGCAGCGATAGCTTGATAGTGCTGAGACTTAACCCCAAGGCCACTAGGGAGGCCCAGCAATTACTTTTTTTTTTTAGATTTATTTATTTATTTATACAAGCTCTAGGTACAGTCAGAAGCGCGGGAGGGTGAGCGAATTCACCAGAGCCTGAGCAGGGAACAGAACAGGCAGACTGACGAAGTACACTGCTGAGGGGAGCAGCGAGCGGCAGGAGAGGTCTGCGCGCCATGTGGGACCCTCGCCGGCGGCTGGGGATCGAACCGGTGCTGCAGAGGGTGCGGGCAGCTTCGCAACCCAGCGCTCAACTGCTGCGCCACCGCGAAGGCCCCCAGCAATTACTTTTTAATGCAAATTCATATGAAAATGCTTTTCCAACGCAAACAGTTTCCACTACAGGTCATGTGGGATCATATACTCAATTCTACTTTGATACAACCAGACAATCATTTTTAGACCTAATTATGATGATTTCCACAAGAAATGCCTACCAAGTAAAGAAAAAAGTATTATTAATCAATATAATACTAGGACTTTTAGGAAACCTAGTGTTTTTGGATTATTTGCCAAAATGGGGGAGGGGGACGGTGGGTGAGGGAAGGAAGGAGGAATATGAGAATATTTTTGGCTAGATAAAACAGATGATTTTTGGCTAGATAAAACAGATGATTAAATAATTGAAACTCTTCTAAAAGGCATGAAACATTGCAGTGTTCTATTTTCTTTATTAAGTATAAGGGAAGAAAAGTTTGGCAAAAAATTTAACTACAGAAACTAAAATGTACATACAAATGAAATCTATGTGCAGAGAAGTCATTGAATATATAATATGTAAATGTGAAGAAGAGCTAATAGATTGCTTTATTAAAAGTATGAACACATCATGTGATACTTTAAATTATTAGCCAAGTGAAATGTATTGTTAAAAAAGTCTTAGAGGGTCTCCCTGGTGGTGCTAGGGGTTAAGACGCAACCTATGAAGCTGTCTGCAGCCACTGCAGCACAAGTTCAATCCCTGGCCAGCCAGGGAGCTACCCACATGGCGCAGCAGACCTCTCCTGACTCACCTGCTGCTCCCCGCAGCAGTGTATTTCAGTCGATCTGCCTGTTCTGTTCCCCACTCTGTCTCTGGTGAATCCTCTCACCACCCCCCAACACCTCCGGCCTGTACCTCAGTTCTTGTATGCATAAATAAATAAATCTTAAAAAAAAAAGTCTTAGAGTGACTACTACGTTGGCAACCCCTATAACAAGATGCTGAATACTATTACTTTATGTTACCTAAGTTACTGAAGGATGTTAGCAAATCCTGTTGACACAACCTTCAAAATGATGCAGAATCTCCTCTTTCTTTTTTTACTACCTCCACTGCTACCACTCCGGTCTGAGTCAGGCAGTGCAAGCTCCCATTTCTCTTTCCATCCTTGACCCCTACCTCCAGGTATATCCAACAGAGCAACATGATTGTGATACTGTGGAAAGTCAAGTCATTGTCTTTGTTCAAAACCCAGTAGTGAATCCTCATTTCTCTCAGAGTAAAAGTCAAAATGCCCCCTACACTCCCTTCTCCCTCTAGCTATCCACTCCCCACTTTGCTCATTGCACCTCAACCACACTGGTCTCCTTGCTAGTTCTTGAACAGGTCAGTTACACTATATAGTCGATGTGTTCACGCTCACTGATTAGTGTCTATCTCCTAGAACTATAACATCAGCTCTATGAGGGCAGTGATTTTGTTTTGCTCATTGATGTAGCTGTGGTTCCCAGAACAGTGCACGACACATAGTAGGAACTCAATTTTGGATGAATGGCTTAAAAAAAATAGACCCAATGGGCCTCCCCAGTGGCGCAGCGGTTGAGCGCTGGGTTGCGAAGCTGCCCGCAGCCTCTGCAGCGCCGGTTCGATCCCCGGCTGCTCCCCGGCCACCGGAGGAGGGTCCCACATGGCGCACAGACCTCTCCTGCCGCCCGCTGCTCCCCTCAGCAGTGTGCTTCGGTCCTTCTGCCTGCTCTGCTCCCTGCTCTGGCTCTGGTGAATTCTCTCACCCTCCCGCGCTTCTGACTGTACCCAGTGCATGTATAAACCAACCAACCAACCAAATAAATAAATAAAACATGCCTCTATAAAAAAAAAAAATAGACCCAAGTTCAAAGTTACCAATTAGTTAGGCATGCATATTCCATTTACCCATGCAGCATGTATAGATTTCAGGTACTGAAATACAGAAATTATCAATATTAATGTGTGTTTTGTGTCGAGTTCACTTGCCAACTGAACAATGGTATCTTTTCTGGTGGTTTCCTTACTAATTTGCAGTTTGGGAATAATCTGTCTCTTCCTTTCCTCAGCACGTTTCTTGATGCTTCATCAAAATTATTCAGCATGTGCCTTAGGAGTAATAAATTGAATAGAATCCAGCACAAAATTAATTTTCAGCTTTTGTACACACTGTTCCTTCTGCTTGAAATGTCTTCTTGTCTCTATGAAACTACTCCATGACTCAAGATCAGGCTCCAACATGACCTCCTCCATGAAGTTTCTCTCACTCTGTTTTTTAATGGTATTTCCCACTCTCTACCTTGAATAGTAATCATTTATGTTGTTTGTAAAGATGGCCACAAACAATTCTCCCATCTTTGTGCACATATGCTGTTCTTCCAATCAAAACGTGGGCTCTAAGAAGATGTGGTACATATACACAATGGAATATTACTCAGCAATCAAAAAAGATAATCACATGCAGCTTGTAGCAACATGGATGGAGCTAGAAGGGATCATGCTCAGTGAAATAAGTCAGAAAGAAAAAGAAAAATACCGGATGGTCTCACTCATAGCAGGAATATAGAAAACCTAAATAAGGGACCAGGAAAAAGACTAATCAATACAAAGTAAAAATCAAAATCAACAAGTGTGGTTAGAGACACTAAGGGGGGGGAGGGGCACGGGGATAGGAAGGATTAGGGTCAAAATAAGTGGGGGGTGCAATTGTATGGGGAATATAACTAATGAAATTGCATACATTGTGCAAAAATGAAAAATGATGTAAGAATTATATAAAATAAAATATTTAAAAAAACAAAAAAAAACCCATGGGCTCTATTTTTCCTCTTCTTAAATCAAGGCTAGTCTGTGACCTTCTGACCAACAGAATGGAGGGGACATGACACAGTGCCAATTAGGGCATAGGCTTCAAAAGACCTGATAACTTCCATTTTTGCTTGTTGGGAGCCCTGAGACACTGTCCCACTGGAGTGCAGGGCCATGTGAAGAGAGAGTGAGATGTCTTGAATAAGAGACTAGGAAAAGGATCCAGTCAGCTCCCAGCTGTTCTAGTCACCTGAGCTGAGATGCTAGAAGAGTGAGTGAAACCTTTGTAGATACTAGCTATGCTGTCTCAGCCAACAGGCTGTGAAATAGACTTGAGCAGTCTTCATCAAGTTCCGGTCAAACTTGATGAATTATGAGCAAATAAATGGTGGTGGTTGTTTGAAATTACTAAATTTTGGTGTGTTGATCCACAGCATTAATAGATACACCATCTTATTTCCCTACTGAGGCCATAATAACTTCAGGGTTCCAAGCACAATATATCTGCATGAAATAGGCACTCAAATATTTTCTGAATAAATCAATCAGAAGGTAACTGAGAAAGTAAGTCAAATACAACTACTTTGGGATTTTATTTCATTTGGATTGTCATATCAAATACTCTAGCTAATCCAAAGCTGACTATATTATTCAGAGTATTACAATAGAGTATGTTGTCAATCATTACTTATTATCTGATGTTGATATAATTACCTTTCAAGAATAGAATTCAAAATAAAATTGCCTCTTGGGTAACAGTGTTTTTTTTTTTTTTAACACAATGCCATTACATGAACTAAAAATCAGGTTTCACACATTTTAAGTTTTTAAATGGTCATTTTTGGCATTATATACATATATATATTTTAAGATTTATTTATTTATGCATACAAGAGCTGGGGTACAAGCCAGAGGTGGTGGTGGGGTGAGAGGATTCACCAGAGACAGAGTGGGGAACAGAACAGGCAGATTGACTGACGAACACTGCTGAGGGGAGCAGCGGGCAAGTCAGGAGAGGTCTGCTGCGCCATGTGGGTTGCTCCCTGGCTGGCCAGGGATCGAACTCGTGCTGCAGAGGCTGCGTATTGCTTCATAAGTGTGGTGTTTAACCCCTTCCACCACCAGGGAGGCCCTGGCTTTATATATTTTATAATGTATACAAGGAAATACATTTTACTCTGTATATATATACTTTTTAATTTTAATTAAATGCAAAAGAATAATGCTGCACACCATTATTGTTGACAATTTCCCCTTTAATCATTCTATACTTATTCTTTTTGTTTGCATAGGTGAAGAATACTTTTTGATAAAAGTGCTATGTATCCATTGGGTACTTTGGAGTTGAGTGTTGATAATAACTATTATTCTTTCCTATCACACTTAAAAAGAACAAATAAGATACTTTACAATAAGTTATAATTTATGCACACTTTGTGCACTTCTTTAATGATTTGCAGTTACTATTATTACATTCTACTAGATTGTTTTGAACTGCTCGTGCATTCCCTCAGTTTTTAGTCACAAGAATTGCAGTTTAAATTTCCCAAACATTAGAGAAAAATTAGCTAAACTTTACTTAATTTTCTTAAATGTTAAAATACATGAAAGAGCCAGGTTTTCGATAATGTCTCGAAATATTATCGAATATTAAATATTAAATAGGGAATGAGAGTACCATGTCTGTGGATGTGGCGGGTTACAGAGGGATCAGGGGCAAAATACCAGAGTGGGAATGGGGATAATGGGGCCAGAGAAAGCTCAGGAGTGCTTAGTGATTTGAGGCCTTGGAAGGGGCTGAGTGTCCCAGGAGGAGGGCCCACTGCTCTCCTTTTTTACATGCTTCCATGTTCTGCTTGACATTGTTAGGAGCCAGGGCTTGACAGTTCTCATCAACTGGATAGTGGGATCAAACAAACAGAAAGACTGACTAACAGTAATATTCATCTTATTCCTGAATATGAGGGTACAAACCATCAAACTTGTAACATCTACAGTTATGATTTCAGAGTATGTTTGAAAACCATCCATAAGGAAAACAAAATGTAGACTGTTCTATATTGCAAGATTATGAAAATATCAGTGCAGGATGAATTTTTATAATATAAACTAACTAAATTCTAATTCTTCCCCATGAATTATGACTCTCCAAATATGAAGCAGCTAAATACATTTTACTTGCTAAGTAAAATTAACTTTAAGATGATCTCTAAAGAAAAAAATTTGATTATTATCATTGTTCCAAGTCAGTTTCTCTTCACAAACATTAAAGTTAGTGATAAAAATGACTTACCTTCACATCCCTGTGAATTATGTTATTATCATGACAATAGCGTAGAGCTTCCAGTATCTGTCTCATGTAATGACTGTAGAAAAACAAAAAACCAAAAAATCTAAAACTGTAAAAAAAACCCTTTTATTTTTAAAACTTAATATATTGTGTCTCTTGTTTGTAACTCCCACTTTCATATTCACTGCCCATGGACATTTCACCATTTGAATAGATAAGATTGGTGGTATGTGAAGCCCAGTAATGAAAAAGTTGGCAAACTCTTAAGTTTATGAGATTCATGAAGAACAATGTGTTTTATATTTTCTAAGATACCTAAGTCAAAATAATTTGAGTTCATAATCAAAATAGCTCTATAAATTAAAAATTCAAGCTTAAAACATGAAAAAGCCCACCAATTTTCCAACACTCAGTTAATTCTACTGAGTTATACTGGATTGCTATAAAGTGAACAACGCTCAGCTCTACAGTAAGGATTCCGACTAAAAGGGTGGGAGTCTTCTATGTGCCAGCAGAGGCTGGCACTTTGCCTTATTTCCATTTAGCTATAAGGATAAACAAGAGGGCAGAACTGCCTATGCCTACAGTTTCTTTTTGTAGCATAGTCTAGCTTAGTTGCATGAACAAAGCAGAGTTCTTCCTTAACTCCTCATGGGGCTAGCAGGTGTCAGCTGACGCTCCCTACCCAGTCCAGGTGAAGAAAAAGAAGAGTTAGCATTGCAAAGGACAGACCTCAAAAAGTTATAACAGGGTGAACTAGCAACAGAGTAAGACAAAAGTGGTTTATTCTGTGTTACTTCAGAACTTGTTTTGACTTCTCTCTCTTAATTCTTCTGTAATTGTACTATTTCTCTTTTTCATCTTCTCTTCCTATGCATTTTACTCCTTTTATATTTTGCTTCTTTCTTATTACCCCTTCCTTTCTCACTTTTCCTTTTTTCGCCCCAGCCAGCCATGACATAGAAATGCAATATAAAACATTATTTATTGTGTCCTATGTATTGAGTTGTTTTATCTTTCCAGAGCTTATATTCCTCACACTTTAAACTAAAAATTAAATAATTTACTAGTACTTACAAATGACCTTGTGCATGTGCTTGTGACTCAAGATAAAAAAAAAATTCCCCACTTCTGCTTTACAATGAAGACATTTCCGTGGTGTGGTATCATACATTTGAAGAGGTGTGAAGTTGTACCCCTAAAACCTATAGTGTTGTAAACCAATGTTACCTCAGTAACCAAAAAAATAAATAAACTAGAGAAATAACATCGCCCATTAATTTAAAAAATTAAAAAATAAAAGACATTTCCATTAAATTTCTTCCTTGGTAAGCTATTATCTAATCATACATGCATGAATGTTCCTCTCATTATAATATGCATTATTTCATGTATTATAGTTGATCAGAAATTTCCATTTCCTAAAAGAAAGGTAGGGAAGAACAAACCATCCAAGCCAGACTTTGTTCCTGTGTTATTATTGTCTCTTCACAATTGGTCTCGGAAACAGAGAGGGGGTTCATGCAGTCCCTAGCTCTGATCAACTTCTCTTACTTTGCAAATACACACACTGGGGCTGTGGTCATATACATTGCCTGGGTCAGTTACCCTGTAATTAAATTTCTGTTAACATTAGGGTTTTTAACTTGGTGTTGTGGTCCTTTCCTGGTTCGGATCAGACTTGGGAGGACAATGAACCCCCCCGAAATAGCAGAGACAACAGATGTGAAAGTGTTTTTTGTAAACTCTAAACCATGCTATAAACATGCTTAACCAAGGTTAAGCCATTGTTATGATTAAATTTAATCAAATGTTTATGAAGAGCCTATTTGTGCATCTAGATGTGAACATGGAAATAGTGGGAAAGTTTAAATCAGGAAATGAGGATAGAGCTTGTATTTAGAATATGGACTACACTAGATATGTAGTACTAAGATAAACACAGAAATTAACTTTATCCTACAGAAAATCCAACCCCAAAAGTCTCATTAGAAGGAAAAAAACCTCACAAATGAACACTTCAAAATCTGAATGTCAGAGTATTTACTCATTCTGTCCAAATACACATACATATCAGAATCTCTTGGGTATGTATGGGGGAGGGTAGAATTTTTTTCTGCTTTCTTAGCCATAACCCTGGGAAGCTATGCATATGAATGGTGCACAAGCAAAATAAAGAGAGAACCAAAATCTACCCACATGTTCTAGAGAGGTGATGACTAAACTTTAATCAAAAAGTTTTATTTTCTGAGCATCATGGTGACATATGCTTTTAGAGGAACTTAGCAAAATATGTTTGTCTCCATCTTCCCTAAGGATCAAGAATGATAACTTGGGCCTCCCCTGGTGGCAGAGCGGTTGAGCGCTGGGCTGCGAGGCTGCCTGCAGCCTCTGCAGCGCCGGTTCATTCCCCGGAAGCTGGTGAGGGTCCCACCAAAAAAAAAAAAAAAAAAGAATAATAACTCCATGCAAGGAAAGAGCTGGTTAGAAATCCATTCACTTCCTTTGGAAGGAGGCATTTTGGGGGTGGTGGAAGTAAAGAAGGGAGATGACTCAGTCTACTTTCTTTGTCAACTTTGGGTAAGGAGACTAGAGCTCTTTGCTAGGCAGAAGAGAACTTACTTCTGGAATGCCCTTAACAGAATGTCTCTGGCTAAGGATTAGATATGATAAAACGAACCCAGGATCTTTGAGACACAGATGACTTACTGGAGTGTGTATAAAATTGAGGTATTTCATAATTGGAAGGCTCCCCCTCTGCATGAGGAATCTTACAGACCCCTAGAGACTTCATCTATTCTGGGTGAGTGGGGCATTTCTGATGCCAGAAGTATTAACAGCAGGAGCTGCTCTTGGTGGTCCAGACCTTTACCTGCTTCAGTTGAGAATTTTGGTGCCTGTACCCCTTAAAATTATTTAGTAAAGCTTGGTACTAATAAGAAGATATTCCTGATTTGTGAGTTTAATTTGATAATCTGATGCTGTATGTTAGCTCACTCCACAACTCACCAACCCTGAAAGAACAGAGGTAATCACTAATTGGGTTGTACTAAGGACTGAATGCAGTTTATTTTATGCCATGCTTGCTGGTTCTCTTGAAGCACAGGCAGATGGAAAAAAAATTATCAATTTGATTACCTGGTATCTCAAAGTTTTCTTGCACTAGAATACTAATGCAAGCTAAATTTCCTAACAATGTAACACACAATTAGAGAAGAAGGAAGGTTAGAAGTCATCAGAATTTACATGTCTTGTGAATGCTGACTGATCCTCTACAACAGGGAACCCACCCAATAATACTTGTTGCCCCCTACTTTTGTCATTTTTAGGGAGAGTCTTTGATAAATTGTACCCAACCTACCTTTTTACAGCGTCACTACTGGTCCCAGTGTTACTCTTTTCTGATCAATTCTAAAAAGTCTCTTTCATAAAAATCAACATCTTAAGAGCATACGTAGGTGGATTTTAAAATCACAAACTTTCAACTTGATGCATAACTACCTTTTCTATAAATCTCAAGATTGTGAGAGACCCCAAGTCATTTCGCTGCCTGACAGCACCTCCACACATCCTAACAACCAGCTTTGTGGTAGAGACAGGCTCAAAGTTAAAGAAAGGCAAACTGATGACTGGGGAACACAGTAAAAGTGGTATGGGTTTGACATCAACCCTGACAGCACATATGCCAGGTTATTGTAGTTCAAAAAGGAAAAAAAAGTCATCTTCCTCAACAGAGCTTCATTATTATATAAAATTAACATTTCAGAATTTTTAGTTTTCCCTATTTGATGCTTCTGTTGAAAGATATCAACATGGGAAAGTACAAAAAGGCAAACTGCATCAAATTCCTGAAGGAATAAATATAAACAATGACATGCAAGAGTGTGACAATTTCATTTAGTTGGATAAAGTAGCTTAACCACTATGTCTTAAGAAAAATCAAGTTAACATCGACCATTTTTGGTATTAAAGATTGCTTCTTAATTTTGAAGCACTATAAAGAATGAAAACTTAAAATTATGATAAGAACTCAAAACAATAGAAAACTGGATTAAAAAACCTCCAAGGGGTGCGGAGGACCTCTAAGAATATGCTTCAGCGAGCATGATGCAAAGAAAAAGAAGGTATTTAGCCTCAGTTCTACCATGAATACACCAGGAGTTTAAAGATATCATTAATAAATACAGACTTTTATTTGCTGCTTCTCTCTAGTCTCGGTAGTAGAGAAAGGCAGCTACCTCCAATTGAGCATATTCTTTATTTTGTGTGATAGGCATGGCTGCTCCATCTCCTGAGACTGGGGCCCTTGCTCCTCAGCCAGGGGAGGCAGGAGAATGAATTTGAAGAAAATTAAGTCACTCTGAGTTCAAAGTTGTATTTGGTGGTCTCTGAACTGTTTCCAGAACATCTATTTATTTATGATGCTATTGATATAATTGTAAAAAGAATGTTAAGAGGAAGTTACAGTCATTTCATGGTAACTTTCTCAAATGGTACAAAATTTTAATAAATCCAAAATAGGTTCGTGGGTTTGAACCCTCCAACATATTGTAGTTGGTGACTGAGATGTTGTACCCCATGTATTAAAAAGGTGACCCACTGGAATAGATATTTATGACATGACTGAATGCCACTGAGGCAGAAAACTGTACTGCTGTGTATATATATAAGCAGGTCGCCTGGTGCATGGCTCCTGTGATTTCTCATATTTACTTCTTATTTTGAGCTGTTAAGTTTTTTAGAACTCCTCCACCTAGAACAATGGCCACTATTTGTTTGGGAGATCACACACTGGCCTGAAGCAAATACATTCAGCAGAAAAACGGCTTTTATTTCTGTTCCTTCTATTGTTCTATGTTTTTCCTCAGAATAACTGGTCACACAGCAATTTGCTATCACGGAAAGGCAAACTGAAGAACTAATGAGGCACATCTGCCAAAAAATGAAAATCAAGCACAAACAAGACCCTCAAATTTTAATTCCACATGGTCCCTGAGCTACCAAATCTCTTAGTATAAGAGTCAGCAGAGATGGGAAAGATAGCAGGACTGTTGTTAAACTGAAAACCCATATTCACAGATAAATCCATGGCTTAGTATTTTGCATTTCCAGTCACTGTCTGGCTCTAGGAATGCTCACTACCCCATGTGGGCCCCTTGTGGGGAAGAGCAGCAGTGCGCTCATCATCAAGAGCAGGCGCTTCTGTGATTTCTCTGTCATCTCCTTATTTTATTTCCACTTGACCTGTGGGAATTAGATACATACCTGGCTACAGCTTCACTGTATACAAAACCAGCGTCAGCTCTCTTTACAATTTCAAAGCACAGATCTGCTCCATCCATACTGTAGAGAAATGTGAAAAAGAGTATGAAAAAAATTTCAGAAAGGAAAGTTATAAGTGAATACATTATAAGTAAGTTGATTTACAGCTAATTATTATAATAAATTATCTTCTTTCTTTCAATGAATTTTAAAGGACATCCTATCTTAACACTGAAAATCTGTAGCATCAAATAACACAAGGCATAGAAAATTTTCTTTAGGTTAAAAAAAAGGAAAAATTTTCTTTAGGTTATCACAAGAAATCTCAGAGAAGAGCAATTCCTGGGATTGTGGGTATATTTTTAAGTGAAATTCCAAAATTATCTACATCTAGTCATGCAATGTAATATAACAAGAATTCTAAAACATTTAGCTACAGTTATCACCACTAAATGAGATTCAAGTTCTATCTGTGGCTCATCCATAATTTATTTTTGTTTACACTTCCATTACCAAAATTAATTCCCAACAAACATTCTAACAAATTGATGTGTTGGTGATACAGTATCACTCTCTAGTCCCAAAACTCATGCTGATTCTCTATTTCCCTCCAGATCAGTAAAACTTCTTGTTATCTAGCTATTGTGTTCAAGTATACATCACTTTTTAGACAATTAGCCTAAGTACCACTCCCTGAATGTACCATTTTCTTTCTCTCTCTCTTTATTCTATTCCAAAACAAACTTCCCCAGGAAGCCCCCTGAATGACTACCAGCCACAGTAAGACCTTTTGCTTAAATTTTATAACAACCTTACATAGCTCACATCATACCATTTAGCTTATATACGTATAAGCATGTGTGTATGTGTAAATATATATACACATTTATGCATACATCTATCTATATAGATGTATTATATACATGCAACTTTTACCAGATCATTATATATATTAATGGAACTACTCAAATAATAATAGCTAACATTTTCATAATACTTTAAGGCTTATAAAATGTTTCCAAATCCAGTACTTCATTCATTCATTCATTCATCCATTCATTCATTCAGTAGCTTAATCTCCAATATACCTGCTGCAGGTATTATGCTGAGGAAACAGAAACGTCTAGAAGGAAAACAAAAAGAACTAACATTCTATTCATCAAATATCATGAAAAACATTTCTCCCTTCATTTTTTAAAATTTTTTTAGAGATTTATTTATTTATGCATACATGAAAGGGTTTACAGGACAGAGGTGTGTGTGTGGGGGTGCTTGAGAGGATTCACCAGAGACAGAGTAGGGAACAGAACAGGCAGACTGACTGAAATACACTGCTGAGGGGAGCAGCGGGCAAGTCAGAAGAGGTCTGCTGCGCCATGTGGGTTTGCTCCCTGGCCTGGGATCGAACTCATGCTGCAGTGGCTCGGTTAGCTTCATAGGTTGTATCTTAACCCCTTGCGCCACCAGGGAGCCCTCCCTTCATTTTTACTATCACTCTGTGAGGTCAGAATCATTCTATTCTCAAATAACTTGCCTGAATATGTAAGTATGTGACAGACCAGGATTCAAGGGCTTATTGATTTCAGCGTTCTTCCCATTCACTGGAGCTACAGACATCTTCAAGTCCAGCAGTACAATACACAAGTACAAACACTCCCAATTATTTGCAGGTTTATTCTTTTCCACTGACCTGACTATTCTTGTCATCATTATTACTTTCCACCCACATTTCCTTCTGAATTTTTTTCCCCCAGTGGGACTTTAAAATCATTTTGTCACTCTGAAAATATTTATATTTTGATTGAGAAGGTATTATATTTATACATTAACTTCTAAAAAGTAACATTTTCCTAATATTCTCATCTTAAAGAGTTTGTTTGGTATTACATCTATTAGTTGTAGTTTTAAGGTGTTTTTTCATATTGGTTCCAAATACTGATTACTGGATTGTCCCCTGGGCATTATATATTTTTAGTTGCTATTACAAATGGGATCTTTTAGCCTTTATACATATTTTTAATACAATGGCTCATAACCAGGGGTACCAAACAAAGTCATCTACACAAGTTTTTTAATATGTGGGCATGTTCTTTGAGAGGTTATTCTAGAAGAAAGTCAAAAATATGAAAATAATTATTATTAAAATTATTTGATTAGTTTTTGTAACACTAATTGGTATTAAATGAAACAACACACTAATTTTAAGTTTCATCAGCTACAGAAACAAAACCAAAAAACCTTTTATGTAAATTTCATCACAGAAATTTAAAATGTATATATTCATAAGGCATACATACACTCCTGACATAGCCTTGAAAAAATTTGTTTTTTCAAGTCTTTGATAAACTTTATTTGATAACATAATTTCTTAAAAAATTATAAGGCTTTTTAAAATTACTTTTCTCTTTGGCTTCCCATTTTAAGGCATTTCTGGGACTGCCAAGAACCTTTAAAAGGAAATCTTAATCTCCCCAGTTGGCTCCATTCCAAGGAGTGAAATGAGAGGGAGATTGAGATGAAAGCCTGCTTTGGAAGACTATATGGAATCCATTCATACTATGAGCTGAGAAAAACTTATAGGAGTTTTACTCTGAATTGTGAAAAGTAGTGGGATTATGAATGATTTTAGCTGTCCCTTCCTTGTGTGTATCTGAATTTAAAAAATTTTACAATGAGCATGCAACACTTACATAATAAAACAATTATCTAAAAACAAATGCAGCAAACAAAATAGTTCACGTGTTTAAGAGGCACAAGGCTGACTATATGTTGAAGGGATCAGAATACGCTACTCTACAATATGCCACTTTGACATAGGATTACTTTGAACTGAAGGCAACTGAAAAATAGCAGACACAGGAACAAGTCCTTGCTCTCCTCTGTTCTGCCCAAAAACAGGTATAAATTTCCATTTGTAAAGGTAGTCTCTCCAGTACCAGAAAGAGAATTACTTTTATCTGCATAACAAACCTTGGGAAACAACCCATTATTACATACATTTCCTGGTCACTTTCCCACAACTTACTGCCAATGCCAGAAGTTCAAACATCCCCCTTATTTTATCCAGTTGCCTCTTCACACTTTATCACTCTTTATTAAAATGGTACAGCCCCATGTCTAACCAGCCCTTAGTGCTTTTCAAGCTCTACTCCCACCATATGCAGATGAAATAAATATCTCCTTCTGTTAATCTGTCCTTTGTCAGTTTAATTTGCAGGTGGCAGCCAATGAACCTAAGAGGGCAGAGGAAAGGTTTCTTTCCTCTTCTATGGTGGATCCTCTGTAAAAGCAGATAAAAAGAGGGCTTGTAGGAGACTAGTGCCTGATGATATAAAGAAGTGCTTCTCAAACTAACTAGTGAAGGACCAGATTTCCCTGCCTCAGTATATAGTGGATCAATACTTCAATACCTCAAGCTCTTCACTCTTCCCTACTTCCTCTCTGATAACCACCCCTTTTTGTTGTCAGAGTAAAAGCTTTTTTTTTTTAAACCAATACTTTTCAAAATCAAGTGCTATTATTTCACAGTAAAGTCAAAATGCAACAACAGTTTCTAAATGTTTACTTTCAATTTCTGTATTTATTATGTACTGGTAACAATAGGAAGATTCGAACTCATTTCAAAACTGTTCTTTGAGGGCCTCCCCGGTGGCGCAGCGGTTGAGCACTGGGTTGTGAAGCTGCCCGCAGCCTCTGCAATGCCAGTTCGATCCCCGGCTGCTCCCCGGCCACTGGAGGAGGGTCCCACATGGCGCGCAGAACTCTCCTGCCACCCGCTGCTCCCCTCAGCAGTGTACTTGGGTCCTTCTGCCTGCTCTGTTCCCCGCTCTGGCTCTGGTGAATTCTCTCACCCTCCCGCGCTTCTGACTGTGCCCAGTGCTTGTATAAATAAATAAATAAATCTTTAAAAAAAAAAATTAAAAAAAAAAAAAAAAAAAAAAAACAAAACTGTTCTTTGAGGAACAATGTGAAGAACTGCTGGAGACCCGCTCCAGCTAGAAGTTGTATCAGGGGTCTCAGAGAGGAGAGGACGGCGTCGGCCAAGTTTTCTCTTGAAGGACTGAGGGGCAGTGGAGCGAGGGAGAAGTGAGGTAGACACAGACACCTTATTTCGTGCAAGTATCTCCTGTTGAGGGTCTCAGCAGGTCTTTATTTTATACCTTAAGGCGAGCGGTGGGATTACATCAGAGTAAGCATTGAAGCAGAACAGAGACAATCAATACATATTTTCTCATGATCATGTGAAGACCCCCTTGGCCTTACACCTGTTGGCCATTTCTTTGGTAACCTAAGAACAATTAATTTCCTAGGTATAGCTCATTTACTGGCATGATCAATCATACAAGACAGCACAACATTTGGCAACAATTAAACTTTCCCAATTACAAACGTGGGTGTAGAATTCCTATTCTATATTCAATTACTAAAATCAATCTATTTCCTAGCACTCAATTATTTTGGTTAATATATTAATTACTTCAAGGTGGTCTAAAACAGTTCATGAAATCTACGTAAGTTCTACTGAAGTCTAACTCTTAACTAGAAATTCCTAACCTCCACACGGCCTGCGAACCATTGACCTCATACACCAGGGAAAGTATTGTTGCCACAAACAGGAACCCCCCAGGTTAGGCTATGTTTTCCAAGCACAGCTGGTTCAGGGCAGCTTGTTCTCCACAGTTCTCAGGGCCGAAACATTTCTTTCCTAACTATACCTTTAACAATTTTTTACTTCTTTTGTGATAGTTCATGCGTAAGAACAACAAGCCAATTGTCACCTGGGTCCGAATTAGGTTTTCACAGGCCAATTTATAACTAACTTACTTCAGCATTAACCAAGAACAAAAAGGAGAGCATTAGCAGGCGTTGCCATGGAGACTCCCTAGTTCAGATCTTCTTTGGGAAGTGCAAAAACTTCCTTTTTCTGGGAAGTAAAACTTTCCCTCTTCCGGGGAGAGCACAGGAACTCCCCGCTTCTCGGGAGTCTCCCCCAATGCCCGGACCTTGTCAAGAGACAGCATGGGAGGCACGGCCTGACGCAAAGAACAGACCAAATCTGGGGTTCTCTTGCTAGTATTTCCTCTGAAGGGGACAACTACAAAAATTGGGTGAAGTTATATATTTTTTAAAGCTTTAAAGAGTTAACAGTATAATGAATGAAAAACTACTTAGTGAGATCAGGGAAAAGATCAGGGAAAAGAACTCTAGAGAAGTGGGAAGGGGCAATCAGATGAAGGCAGGAGTCCAACTGCTTTGGCACTTGGGTGGTCCAAAAGAAGATACAGAACTATTCTTTTGGTAGACCTGAGAAGAGGCCACCAAAGATTAAGACCTTAATGAAACACCATTTGTTCTGGACTGGGGTTATAAAGAGCTACATTTTGAAAATAGGGGCACAGAATATATTCTGGTATGTCTTATTAACAGCATAGAAAAACCCCAGTGTTATCCATGGGGATAAAAGATGAGCCTAAATACTTCAGCAAGAAACAAGAATTATAAAAGGAGATACTTATAGATTTGAAAAAACAGCAAATAGAATTTCAGAACTGAAAAATACAGAATACCAAAATTTAGAATTTAAGATTAGACTGCTGAAAGGAATATTAGTAAACTAGAAAATATATCAGATTTAAACATGGATAGGCAAAACATGAAAAATATAAAGGTGAAGATAAGAAATGAGACAGATTGGTGTATATTTTATTGAAGTTCCAAAAGTGAAAAGAAAACGGAACATTAGTAAGACTGAAAGCTGGCTTCTAAATAGCAACAGTGGAAGCCAAAAGCCAGTGGAAAGGTATATTAAATTGAAATAATGGTCAAAGTGTTATCGTTTGACTGAGAGGTGCCAAGGGCCCCCAAAATTTGCATGCTGCAAAGGTTGTGCATGAAGACAGGTTCTGAGTGTAAAAGAATTTTGATGGACTTGGTGTACACAGAGAGAGAAGAAAGGTCCCCAACCAAACACCCAAAATTATCCATTCCCTTGTGGTAAATGCCCAGCCAAACAGGGTTGGTGGTAAATCCCCAGCCAAACAGGGCTGCTAAACTCTGAAAGCTTGCCACAAATCTAAGGCACCTTCTGGTAGGGAATCACAGGAAGGGGATGAGAAGGACCATGCAAGTCTGGGATAAAGGAGCAAAATATCAAAGTACAAATCAAGGTAATGGTCGCCACTGTCAGCCTCCCCAAAGTATCCCTCCTCTACATGTCTCTTTCAAGTGTCTCTACACGTCTCTTCTTCATTTGTTTCCATCCCAGAAGTACTAGGATGAAAGTCTAGGTGTAGGAACCAGAGATCTTTTCTTTCTTCTCAGAGCCCACCTGTCTTCCAGGTTGCTGAGCTTCATCTGGTAGCTCAGCTCTGCCCAAAATTAAGTGGGGTGTGGAACATAGCACCTTCCCCTAGTATGGAGAAGTCCTGTAACAAAACTAAAATTCTTGTCTTACCAAGTAAGCCCTTAGAAGCGAAGGCAAAAATATTCTTTCAGATAAATAAAACATCAAGAGAATTTGCACTTAACATGCTTTTGCTTAAAGGAAATAGAAAAGAGTATTTCTCAAGTAGAAGAAAAATGAAGTCAAAGAAAACTCAGAGATGTAGCAAGACGTGAAAACCATAAAATGTGGTAAATATGAAGATGAATCTAAATGAACAATGATTATATATAAAACAACTATTTTCTCACTCTCTGAGAATCATAAAACAATAGTCTCTGAGAGAGGGAGATTGCTTTTAAATACAAATACTTGACAACAATAATACATAATTCAGGAAGTATGCTGTGATTTCTATGACAACCACTAAGTTTTCACAGAAGTTATCTAACTTTTTGATGTCAGGGCCCTTTTCTATACTATTGAGAACCCCAGTAGAATGGTGCTTCTGTGGGTTTTATCTATCAATATTTACTGTATTGAAAATTAAAATCTAGAGGTATAAAATGATTTATTTTTAAAATAGCAAAAAATCCTATTACATGCTAGCAGAAATGTTTTTTTTCATGAAAATAGGTATATATTCTAAAACATAATAAATTCAGTGAGAAGAGCATGACATCATGTGTTTTCTTTTTGTATTGAAGTACCATTGTTTTAGAGTTGTAAGTATTTTGGAAGTATAGGATCCCCCCCTTCAGGTGTAGTTACCTTAGTGCACCCACCACCAAAGCATCTGTAGGCCTTTACCTTGGACGGACACACACACACACACACACACACACACACACACACACACCCCTCTATCAGAGTTGGAGAATCCTTTTTTTGGATCAGGTAGTCATCTTCTGTTGTTAGAAAAATACAACTTTTCTGAAAGCCAATTTTATACCACTTGAGAAAAGCTTTACATATCAAAATTTGTGCTGAATTAAGGTATTATATTTCAAGATTGTTTTACATTTTGCAAATCTCTTTCATTTCTGATTTAATAGAAAACAGCCAGATTCTCATATCTGTGTTTCCACATTCAATTTGTTACAGTATTTTATTTGGTTGAAGTAAATCTGGCCTCACATAGATATATAAAGGAAGGGGGAGGTATATATATATATATATATTTAAAGATTTATTCATTTATACAAGCACTGGGTACAGTCAGAAGCGCGGGAAGGCGAGAGAATTCACCAGAACCAGAGTAGGGAGCAGAGCAGGCAGAAGGCCACCTCCGGTGGCTGGGGAGCAGCCGGGGATTGAACCGGCGCAGCCTCGCAACCCAGCGCCCAACCGCCGCGCCACAGGGGAGGCCTGGAGGAGGTATATTTTTAATAACCCTTGTAGATATTTGTGAATATTCTCCTTTGATCCTACACTAAGACTCAAAAAAAGTTTCTTAAAAATGAGTTGCAATGTAGAATCTGAAACCCCATATCAATCAACTTTTTATATTGTAACATTACAATCCATTGTCTTTTCTTGTTCTTTGAATAGATCTTTTACCTGTGTGACTTTGTGTTACCTGTGCACACATTAGTCATATGAAAAATATTAGTTTATGGAGTTACACAGATTTTCCAAATACTGACACATTTGATTACATAATATAAAAAAAAATCACATCTACTAATACTGTTGCTGATTACATTAGAAACATCTTGTAAGTTTTTGGAAGCTGTCAGGCTGATGGTGGCAGATATAAGTTTTCCAAAATTCTAATTTTCACCTGAAAATTTGAATTTCATCACTGGTGACAATTACTGTGAGTTGTTTCCCTTCAAGCAGCAGGCTCACTTCATTCATTTTAGATTAAATGTCTGCCACATACTCAAGTTTTAGTAACCATGATTTGTCTGTTATTCTTTCAAGTAAAAATGATGTTATGTACACACAAAATAATAGCTCAGCTAACAACTCAAGAAATCACAAAGTACTTTTCTGAGATCCAATAAAATTTAAAGGACTATGAGCACTGAGAGTATGTTTTTCCTAATCACATTATAGTTATGGTAGAAATAAATCAACAAAATAACTAGTAAATCCATAAATGCTTGGAAATTGAGGAATGTATGCTAAATAACCTATTGAATGAAAGAAGTCATGTTGAAAAATAGATATTTCTAACAATGATAATGAAAATAGTACATACCCAAACTTGTGCGGAATTAAAGTATTATATTTCAAGATTGGGGGATTGCCATTATACCAGCAAATATGGAAATGGTTGAAAGGAGGAGTTGAGACATGGTCCAATCTCCCAGTATGAGAAGTTGGTCACACGCGCGCATACACACACACACACACACACACACACACACACACACACCCTCTGTCAGGGTTGGAGAGACTTTTTTTGGATCAGGTAATCATCTTATGTTGATGGAAAAATACAACTTTTCTAAAGGCCAGTTTTGAACTACTTGATAAAAGCCTTATATATGTGCATGTCTTCTGTACCAGTAATTTTACCCCAAGGGAAATAATTAGGAACATTTCTCAAGTTTTAATGACAAGAGTTTATAATAGCTGTAACAGGGAGAATTTGGAAATAATTTAAATGCTCAACAATAGGAAAGTGATTAAATAAATTGTGATAAATACAGGGTAGAATATTGTGCTGCTATTGAAATGATGCTATAAAAATACACTTATTGATACAGAGAGATGTTCATGACATGAAGATATATAAACACATATGCATATATATGTGCATGTAGATGTATTGAGTTGTTTTTGGATATTATAACAGGGTGGAAAGGGGTGGGAGGTAGAACTATGTTTGGAATTTTTTCCTTCTTTTAATTTTACTATGAAAAAAATGAACAGGTAGTACACTTTTGTCATAATAAAAGCAGTTCTAAATGTTAAGAAAATAAAATACAGAATCCAATTAAAATGATATTTTACAAAGTAGTTTGCATCCATAAATTTTGTTTTAAAACTTTATTAGAAAGTTAACAGAAATATTACAAATACTGATGTAAATTATTAGAAAATAAGAAAAGCTAAAAGTCAGTAATATTCCACCTGAAGAATTTTTTTTTTTTTTTGTGGGACCCTTGCCTGTGGCCGGGGATAGAACTGGCGCTGCAGAGGCTGCGGGCGGCCTCGCAACCCAGCGCTCAACCGCGCTGTGTCACCAGGGCAGGCCCTCCACCTGAAGAATTTTTAAAAAAAGGATTTTAAAACAGCAAATTAAATCCAATGAAAGTAGAAGGAAATAATAATGAGCAGAAATTAAAGAAGTAAAAAACAAATATATGCAACAGAACAAAAGCAAAATAAGTTTTTTTTGAAAAGATTAATAAAACTAAACTAGAAATCCCCAATGTTCATAAAATGAGCAATATATTTTTATTATACAAATCTCAGAACAAATTAGAAAATGAGATATTTAAAACTAAATCATAAAAAAATCAAAACTTAAAACGCAGACAAAGCAATACTTAGAGGGAAATTGACTACTATAAATGCATATATTAGAAAAGAAGAAAGGCTGAAAATTTCTGAACTACATATTCATCTCCATAAGTTATATAAAGATCATCAAATTAAATTTAAATGAGAAGGAAATAAGAGAAATTAATGAAATGGAAAACAAGAAGCTATTAGAGGGATTAACAAAGCTAAAAGTTGTTTTCTGTGAAATGATGAATCTGGCAAGATTAATTAAAAAAAGAAGGAAGATACAGATAGCAGCCAATATTCAGAATGAGAAAGGATATTTCATATTTTGCAGATTTTAAAGATATTGAAACTTTATGCCACAAATTTGAAAATTTATATGAAGTGAATAAATTTCCAGAAATATAAAAGTCATCAAAATGACCATCAAAAAATTAGAAAACCTGAATAATTCTTTACTGATTAAGGGAACTGAATTAGTAATTAAAAATCTCTGGCATGAAAAGCCTAGGCCTAGATGATCTTTCTGACTTCTGAATATTTTACGGAGAAAAAAAAAGAATAAAAAGCAGGTACAGTCTCTAATTCATTTTTTTAAACCAGCTTAACCTAGGTCCTTGTGGAACCAAGCTTAGCCGAGGTTTCGCCATTTTGTATATCCTCCACCTTGCTATGTTAGTCCTTGTCCAGCTGCATTCCGGAGATAGTTTCAGCAGTCACAACCCTCACTCCACTTGGTGACGAAAAAGCAGACCACCCCAGCCGCCAATGAGGGCAGTCCTATCCATAAATGGGACAGCATCTCTAACCGTCCAATCAGTTTGAAACTGTAACCGCGCGCGCCAAAATGCCTTTGTAGTAGCCAGTGAGTAATTGCCAGCTTCTTTCAAAGTTCGCGCCACTCGCGACCCTATAGGATACCCCTGCTTCCTCTGTTCGAGGCTCTCGACCTCTGCCATTGCATCAGTGCATGTCGAGGGCCCGGTCTCGAGCCCGTAATAAACTCCCTTTTGCATTTGCATCAGCTGTCTTTGGATTCTTGGAGGCTATGCTCGCCGAGTCTGCTGATCTTGGGCACAACAGTCCTAAAACCCACTGAGGACAGCATGAAAGAATCAAAGAACAATCTCACTAGTGAATATAGATGCAAATAATGTGAACAAAACATTAGCAAACCAAATCCAGCAATATATACCATAGCAAGATTAAGTTGGATTTACCAGAGAATTTAAAACTTTTAATGTGAGGAATTCAATTAGTCTATAATTCTCAATACTGCAATAGATTAAAGAAGTAAAAAAAATTATGTAATCATAAATGACAAAATTTAATAAAATCATCTATGATGAAAATTATTTTTTAAAGATTTATTTATTTATGCATACAAGAACTGAGGTGTAGGCCAGAAGTTCGGTGAAAGGGGGTGAAAGGATTCACCAAAGACAGAGTGGGGAGCAGAACAGGCAGATCTATTGAAATACACTGCTGAGGGGAACAGCGGGAGAGACAGGAGAAGTCTGCTGCACCATGTGGGTTAGCTCCCTGGCTGGGGATTGAACTCAAGCTGCAGTGGCTGGCAATAGCTTGATAGCACTGAGACTTTAACTCCTGTGCCACCAGGGAGGCCCTATGTATGATAAAAATTTTTAAGAAAACCCTTTAATCAACAAAAATACATAAATGTTCCAAGCCATCAACTTATAGTCAACAATACTCTGGAGGTCTTAGTTCAATTAAGGTAAGATAAAGAAACAAAGTATGTAAGAACTCAAAAGGAAGAATCAATCTGTCATTATTTACAGATGGTAGAGTCACATATAGATTATTTAAAATTAAGGTAAAATTAGAATTAATCAGAATAGAGCAAAATCATTATCATAAATTTAAAAAATTTAAAGAATATTTAAGATTGTAGAAATAAATCTAATAAAAAGATGTACAGAAACTCCATGAAGAAAGGTATGATACTTCTTAAGAGAAATTAAACAACTAAAATAGAGAGAAAATTATTGTTAAGACAACCAATCTTTCCTAAATTGAAGCATAATTCCAACAGAATACCAACTAAAATCCTAACACTTTTTGTGGACAATGTCAAACAGAATCTAAAATGTATAAGGGCAAGAAAATCCAAGCTATTTTGGGAGAATAATAAGATGGGAGGATTTGCTTTACTTGATTTCAAAATTTTGTAATACAAAGTTTAGTTATTAAGACTGTATATAATGACATTAGGACAAACAGTAAAACATAAGCAGAAAGCCTAGAAACAGATCCACTCATATATGGATTCTTGAGTTATGACAAAGGGGTGACTGTAGAGTACTGAGCAAAGATAGTTTCTTCAAATAAATATGTGCTTATGTGGACCAGCATACATGTACCTGAATGTTCATTGTGGCAGTATTCAAATTAGTGACCAAGTGCCAACAACCCAAATCAGTGGTAGAATGGATAAAACATTGGTATATTCATATAATAGAATACTAGACAGCAATGAAAAGAAATTAATTACAGCTACACAAAGGAATTTGGTTAAATATTGAAGTAAAATATTGAGTGAAAGAAACAGATACAGTGGAACACCAACTATGACTTCTTTTACATATAGTTCAAAGAATAGAAATAATTTTATTTTGCTGTAATAAATAAAGTTAGCATTTATCGAGTGCTTACAAAAATGTGACAGGCATTTTCAAAGTGCTTTACATACATGAATCCATTTAATTGTTACAAAGAAGTCTAAGAGGTAGGTTAGTATTACCACCTCCATTTGATTTATGAGAAAGCTGAGAAACAGCAAAGTCAGTAATTTGCTTAAGAGATCACACAGCGAGTAAGTGGCAGAGGATTCAAACTCAGGCAGTCTGATTTTAAGAGCTCATAGATTGCTTGCCAAACCCCCCAATCCCCCCAGGTTACTAAGAGGGAAACATCCTAATTTCTATTTAAGGCTCTGAGTTACTTAATGCAAGATAAGAGATTATAACTAGGTAGGTAAGTATAAGGGAGGGTTCTGTCTGTTATAGGGGGCTCATGCTTCAGAGCTTCCATCTCCATGCTCCCAGGCGATATAAGGGAATGCTATATTGCTGATAGGGTTTAAATAAATTCTCTATATTTAATAAGTTTTCCAACCAATGCCTTAATCTGCATACAGAAAACAATTTTTATTGATTGAAGAAAAAAGTACTTTGATTTTTTCTAATATGGTGGGGGGGGGCTTTGCTTGTGGTACTGTCTTGATGTCTTCATCAATACCCTATAACCACCATCTTTTCTTCATTCAGAATACATCTATTGAGCATCTACTATGCGTAGATGATAGAAACACAAGTTACATGAAAACCACATCTTCCACAAGCCTCCATTAAGCAGGGGAGATGAGGAAAAAAGATAATAAACATAATAAATGAAGAACAGTGCATTTAGCTGCAGTATTAAAAAAGGGTACATCTTCAAGGGACTCAGACAGTGTTCGTGGAGTAAACAGCCTCTGAGATGGGTCCTGAAGAAAAGAAGGGGTTGAGAGGAAGAGGAGAGAATGAGACTGAGAGAGAGCAAGAGTGAAAAAATGGGAGTGGAGGAGGGACCACATGGTAGTTAAGAGAAGAGCAGCATCTCAAGGCACTTCTGACAAGCAAACAACAATAAGGCCTGGAGCACGGGGACATGAGTCATAGTATTAGGTGGGGGGTTTGGAGTAGACTGTAGGAATAGATGAGAGGTTATAATTTGAGCTGAGCACTTCCCTTCAACCTGTACTGTCAACAGGATACAATCAAATTCTTTCTGTGTGAACTGGGATAGGGACGAGAGAAGATAGGATTGTTAACTATAATATGTAAGCAGATAGAAAGGCTCTTTCCCATGGGGAAAGGGTCTGTTCACTGTAATAGGAATTGCTTGATAAAACTATTTGGATATATTGTTAAAGACATTAAAATGACTGAGGATATTCCCATATATCTATGTATTAGTATTATTTTTGGTGAGAACTGTCTATTCCTGTCTTTGCCCATTTGTACTTGAAGCTTACTATTTCCCTTCCATTGGAATGAGCTCTATGTTCAATACAATGAAACACTTTTATGTCAATATTGAAGCAAATTAATTTCCTGTTTTTTTTTCAATTTTAGTTAAAGCTATTGATGTTTTCCTTTGTGAATCATAGTCCTTTGAAGTTATAAAAGCTCTCCAAAGATCTATTAAGTAACTTTATTTTTTGCTAACTTTCCTATGATTGGATTTATTTGCATGAATTCTTTTCTGTGTAGTTTTCTTTCTTTCCTTTTTTTGGGGGGGGGGTAGAGGGGGTTTCTGGATCTAAATTGATTACTGAATTGTAAATTAGTTTTCTCAACACTATTTAAAAATCCATTTTCCCTGCATTTTATTGTATGTGCTGCTGAAAGGACTCTTATTGAAGAGGACTGTCTATCACGGCCTTCTTGGCCAGTTGTGTCCTTCTAAGTGGATCTAATGTCAAATGTGGACATGGTAGTTTTGTGGGTCTGAATGTTTACTAATGCCTAAGGGAGACTCCCATTGGTGGCTGCTACAGATCAGGTAACATCTGAAGAGGACTTCTCATAGCTCACGGTGGGAATGAATGTGCTAAAAGGGTCTTCAGCTGAGGGCGAGTAAACACAGAGAAGCAGAGCACCAAAGGAAGGGAAAGGTCATTGAGAGGGAAGGCAGAGTATATGAAACAAATTCTTCTACCACATAACTTCACCTGGAAATGGCAAGGTACAGATTCAAAGTTGCTTTGGTACACCTGCTACAGGTGGCCTCCCTTAGTCTAAGCCCACCCTTAACATTTCCTGGGCCTGGGGCAAGTGTACAAATGGGATATGTCTATATGTCTAAATACTTAAAAGTTATATGTCAAACTTAAAAATCACTAAATATGCTCTGACTTTTCACCTTGACAAATATATCTTTATAAGGACCTGGAAAGTCAGTTTTATTAAGAATTCTTGGATTTGGGCCTCCCTGTGGCACAGGGGTTAAAGTCTCAGCACTATCAAGCTATTGCTAGCCACTGTGGCATGAGCTCAATCCCCACCCAGGGAGCTGACCCACATGGCATAGCAGACCTCTCCTGTCTCGCCCGCTGCTCCCCTCAGCAGTGTATTTCAGTAGATCCTTCTGTTCTGCTCCCCACTTTGTCTCTAATGAATCCTCTCACCCTCTGCATGTCTGGCCTATACCCCAGTTCTTGTATACATAAGTAAATAAAAATAAATCTTTGGGGAAAAAAAAAGAATTCTTGGGTTCCACAGAGTTCCTTATAAGAAGAACAAGGTATTTTGGCCATTAGCCTGCTCTCCCTTTTCCCCCTACCTCCAGCTCCATGCCTAATCTTACAGCCTTCCTAGGTTGATATTCCAAGGTACAAGAGGAATCAGTTCAACTACAGGTTTTACAACCACATAATAAGGCTACTGATTCCACATCTGAGGATGGTGTCTTCTGCCATTCTTCTTCTACCCATTCTTTTTTTTTTCCCACCCCGCACATATTTTTTCTCAGTTTCCCATTATTGGTTGATTTACATCAAATTAGTAAAGATCTTTTCAGGTACAGTTTAATTTATTTTTTTTAAGATTTATTTATTTATACAAGAACCGGGGTACAGGCCTGAGGTGCAAGAGGGTAAGAGGATTCACCAGAGCCAGAGCGGGGAACAGAACAGGCAGACTGATGAAATACACTGCTGAGGGGAGCAGTGGGCGAGACAGGAGAGGTCTGCTGCACCATGTGGGTTTTTCCCTAGCTGGCTGGGATGGAATCCGTGCAGCAGGGGCTGCGGACAGCTTCACAGTGCGGTGCTCAACCACCTGTGCCACCAGGGAGGCCCCCTTTACCCATTCTTGTTATTTAATGCTGGATTAGTTAAGGTTCTTAGTTACAAGGAAAAAAAAAACAACAACAACAAAACAACTCCAGCTGTATTGCTGACAGTGGCAGGGAGAGCAATAAAACCAAGACTGGTGCTACAGAGTGAGAAACAAAACCATGAACTGATTTGATGAGGATACCACTGCAGCTGTTCTACACCAGCTGTGGCATCTTGTACCACTGTTTCTTGTTAATGTTAGATGTTGGATGCATCCCAAGCACTACCACTACAGCTAACCCAGCCCTTGTTGCCACATAAGCATTCTACACGGCCCCTGCTTTTTATTTTATCACTAGTTATTACATCACCGTTAGAGTGTCTGAATCATGAAACCCATGTCATATGTCCTCATCCTAACAGCAAGGAAAGCAAATATCTGGCATTTTAATCATCTATAGTAGATGGTTGGCTTTGTCCTTCATCAAGATTCTTAAAATGGGAGATTATCATATACCAGAAAAGGGTTCAGATGTTAAACAGTTAAAATAATGAGAAATATCCCTTAAATGAGGGCTCTAGACTTAAGTTTACCTTTAACTTCCTGGGGGACTTTGATCATGCCACTTAACCTTTCTGGCTTGAAAATGATTCCTTATAAAATGATGGGATTTAATTTTGTAACCACTGAGGTCTCTTCTGACATCCCACAAAATTCTGATTCTTTGAAAATAGACTAGCTTGAAAGTATTATCTACATCTAAAATGGAAATGTAGTATTGCTAATCAAAACAATCAGTTTAGCAAAGTGGCAGGGTATAAAATCAAAACATAACTATCAGTTGCCTTCCTATACTTAAATAAAAAGAAGAGTAAGAAATTAAGAAAGTGATCCAATTTACAATCACACATACAAAAAAATTAAAAACCTAGGAGTAAACCTAACAAAGAATGTAAAAGATTTATACAAAGAAACTGTAAGACACTGATAAAAGAAACTGAAAAAGACACAAAGAAATGGAAAAATACCCCCTGTTCATGAATTGGAAGAATCAACATTGTCAAAATGGCCATCCTATTCAAAGTAAAGCAATACACAGATTCAGTGCAATCCCAATAAAATATCAATGGTATTCTTCAAATAAATGGAACAAACACAACTGAAATACATATGGAATCACAAGAGACTCTGAATAGCCAAAGCAATCCTGGCAAAAGGAGGAAAATGGGGGTATTACACTTCCATATTTCAAACTATATTATTAAGCAATTATAATTAAAACAGACACATACTAATGGAATAGAATTGAGAGCCCAGAAATAAACCCACACCTATACGGACAGTTAATCTATGACAAAAGAGCCAAGAATATACACTGGAACAATGATGGCCTCTTTAATAAGTGGTGTGGGGAAAAGTGGACAGCTGCATGCAAAAACAACTAGACCATTATCTCACACTATACATAAAAAATCATTTCAAAATGGATAAAAGACTTGAATGTAAGACTTGAAACCATACAATACATAGAAGAAAACATAGGCAAGACACTTTATGATATATGCTTCAGTGATATCTTTAGGGATTTGTCCCCAGCAGCAAAGAAAACAAAAGAGAACACAAGTAGTTAGGGCTACATCTAACTAAAAAGTTTCTGTACAGCAAAAGAAACTAATTAAAATGAAAAGACACTCTACTAAGTGGAAGAAAATATTTGCACACCATACATCTAACAAGGGACTGATATTGAAGATCTACAGAGAATTCATACCACTCAAGAAAAAGAAAACAAATAACACAATTAAAAAAATGGGCATAAGAGCTAAATAGGCACTTCTCTAAAGTCATATAGATGGTGAACAGACACATAAAAAAGTTCAACATCACTTATTATCAGGAAAATGCAAATCAAAACCACAGTGAGATAACACCTCACATGTGTGAGAATGGCTCATATCAAAAAGAACAGAAACAAGAAGTACTTGTGAGGGTGTCACGAAGAGGGAACCCTCCTATATTGCTGATGGGAATGCAGATTCATGCAGCCTTTATGGAAAGCAGTATGGAGATGTCTCAAAGCATTAAACATGGATCTTCCACATGGCCCAGTAATTCCACTCCTAGGGATCTAGCCAAAAGGTAAAAAATAGTAATTCGAATGGAAACGTGCACTCCTATATTTACTGCTGCACTATTTACAATAGCTAAGCTATGGAAGCAACCTAAGTGCCCCAAAACAGATGAGTGGATCAAGAAGATGTGGTATATATACACAATGGAATATTACTTAGCAATCAAAAAAGAGAAAATCATGCCATTCTCAGAAACAAGGATGGAGGTGGAAGGGATAATGCTTCCTGAAATAAGACAGAGAGGCAAATACTGGATGGTGTCACTAGTATGTTGAATATAGAAAAATCAAACTAAAGGTCAGATAAAAACAAGTTTAAAAACTAACACTTGAAAGCTGTCTATAGAACTGAAGGGAGAGGGAGTAAGTACAAAGAGGGAAGGAAGCATAATGGACTATGGCAGGTAACTATGGGTGATTTGATGGTAGGTGCACTATGATGGCGATACATGATGGGGGGGATCCTGTTACCTCAATAAAAAATTATTTTTAAAAATGTAGTTTAAGATATTGTTTATCATGTTTTAGAGACTGAGTATTGTTCTAATGCCTATCTAGATATCAAAGGTTGAATTGTCATAATTTCCAGGGTCCTATATTTACTACTACCCTTTTCTTTTTTCCAGACGGTTCTCCTATATTGTTTAAAGGACCAAGATCTTGATCCCTCTTAATCAAGGTTGTTTGACAATGTTGCCTCCTAGTGGATGAGGAAACTCCAGCTACAATACGTAGCAAATGATCCCAAGACTGAAGCAGCAGACCTCTGGATTAGTTGTTCATGTTGACATGCCAATCTGTATGGTTTTCTGAAATTCCCAGAAAAGAATGGAAGACAAATGGGAGCAACAATCCCTGGTCTATTTACTAGGTAGGGACTTTACTGTTAGCCCTCAGTGTTCTCATGCTAAGCACCAATCCCCAGCCCCCAAACCTCCAACATTTGCATATACCCACATAGTCTTTCTCTTTTACTTAAGGCTCTGAAGGGAAATAAATGATGGGGAAGGCCCTCCAGATATTAATCACAATGAGTCACATGGCAGAATTTTAGAAGTAAAGTTTAATTAAACGACTTGCTTAAGGTCAGTAACTAATTAGTGGCAGATGGCACTCCAATCTCAGCCAGTTGATTCTGAGCCTCATGTATAATTCCATGTTTCCTGATCATCTCTTTGAAGGAGGTTATACTTTACCCTTGTCCTAACATGGACTATGGGGTTTCTTTGAGAGGGGACAGTGATATTCTACTTCTTCAAAGGGTTTTTTTCTTTAAATTGCAGGATTTAACTGCAAATCCTCACAAGTGAAGGAAATCACACTTGTGATTTTTTTATATATATATATTTTTTATAGAGGCATGTTTATTTATTTGTTTGTTTGTTTATACATGCACTGGGTACGGTCAGAAGCGCGGGAGGGTGAGAGAGTTCACCAGAGCCAGAGCGGGGAGCAGAGCAGGCAGAAGGACCGAAGTACACTGCTGAGGGGAGCAGCGGGCCGCAGGAGAGGTCTGCGCGCCATGTGGGACCCTCCTCCGATGGCCGGGGAGCAGCCGGGGATCGAACCAGCACCGCAGAGGCTGCGGGCAGTTTCGCAACCCAGTGCTCAACCGCTGCGCCACCGGGGAGGCCCACACTTGTGATTTTTTTCCCACCTGATCATCTGAATCACAGGGTTTCATGGTACTAGGTAGTGGCTGAGTTTCCAAATGACCATTGCTTCTGTTCTCAACATGAGGTATAGAGAATTCATTTAAGACACTGGTTACCAAATGGTCGTACTTATGTTTGCACAGCGTAAAGTGTCCAAAGGCTCAGATTCTTGAACTTCTCTCATTTTTTACATTACCTTTGCCTCCTAAATCTTTTAACTTCATTAAATAAAAAAATAATTATTGTGCAAATGCCTTACATGCAACTTCTTATCTACTAGATGTATTAGTTCAACTAGTTTAAACATGGCTTGTTATTTATGTTTTTAAGATTTTGTTTGTGCATACAGGAATTGGGGTGTAGGCCAGAGGTGTGGAGGGTGAGAGGATTCACCAGAGACAGAGTGGGGAACAGAACAGGCAGATTGACTGAAATACACTGCTAAGGGGAGCAGTGAACGAGTCAGGAGAGGTCTGCTGAGCCATGTGGGTCAGCTACCTGGCTGGGATCGAACTCATGCCCCAGTGGCTGGTGTTAGCTTGATAGCGCTGAGACTTGAAAACCTGCACCACCAGGGAGGCCCTATTTATGTTTTAAACTGCTTCTTTGATCCTTCATGTAGTTCAGTTAACTTTTGCAGGTGAGAATTGGGAAAGACTCTGCCACTCAAAACCAAATCTGTCATAATCATTGCATCTGTTTACTTTCTTTCCTGTATAAGTTCTTATCTTTCTGGTGTAGGTGAGTATCTGTGATTCTTTCTAAGTGTCTCTAGCTTTCCTTTCTACCGCCTCTCTCTAGAAATACAGTTCTCTCTCTTACTCTCTTACTTCTCTTTATTCAGAAGCTGGTTCCTCAGTGCAGCCTCAGCCATGTAATAGCTGAGGCTTTACTAACAGTGAAGCTCCCTACCTATAGGAGGTAGCACACCTTGAAATGATGCAGATATGAAAACTGCAACATGTTCCTTCTATCCACTGCTAGAATCCAAGGATTCAGGGGGATTCTTTGACAGTTCCACTTATGTTATTTCCTGTTTATCTGTCTTGCAGAGCAGGTAAGAAACTGAAAATAATCAAGCCAGGCTCTGCTGTGGTCTTGCAGATGAGGAAGGTGAACTAATTCAGAAAATGAGCTCATATTAAACAAACACACAAAAATAATCACACAGCTAATTATTGATTTTCTAATTTTATTTTACTGGCATTTGCACTCTGAAATCAAGCTAGTGGTGTCATTTTTTAACTTCTAGGCAAGTACCTGGCTAATATGAAAATGTTCATGTTGGTACTTATAAAACTATAGGTGGGTGTATAGAGATAAAAGCAGAGGCATATGCAAAGGTAACTGTAAAGATTAAATTTTTCCAACTTAGCAAGAAAAATGGAACCATTACTGTGTCCTTGTGAGAAGATTTCACATATTCATGGATTATTTCCAAGTTCCAAACATGACAAAGAAGAAATTGGGAGTTCTTGAATGGTCAAATAACATCATGGCTAATTTACAAACAGCAACAAAATGCAAGTCAGTGGTTAACTAGAGAGAACCTTTGAGTATTATAGGAAGACACAGATCCCTAAATTCATTAACCTCATAGACCATGACTTTCATGTTAGTCACTACTCTGGGGTAAGATACTGAAGGTTCCTGTTAAATGCAGATATGTTAATAGCTAATATCAAAGATTTACTGAGCAATTAACTACACACTAAGTGCCATTTTAAGTGCTTTACATGTAACAACTTATTGAATCCTTATAACAATACAAGAAGACAGGAACTATTTTGCAGATGAGGAAATTGAGGTTTAAGACAAATGCTAAATAACTTGTCTAAGGCTGCAGAGTTAGAGAATAGCAGAGCCAGGATTTGACTCAGAGCAATCTGGCTCCAGAGATCCTGAGCTCTCAATCTGTAATCATGAGGCTCTACAATAAATAGAATTTATGACAATGACAATGAATTCGAAGGTCAGACTATCCAGTGTTTTGATTATCAGTATACTTTCACATTTCACTTCTTTCTCACAAGTTGGTAGGGCAGGAAATGAGGTGCCATGAGGTGAAATGCATCCTGTCTGAATGGTAATGACTCCTATACTCTATCTCTAGCCTAGATTCTTCTCCTGAGGGTCAAACACTTATCGGCACTTGCATTTAGGACATCCACAGTGGGTGTGCCACAATCACTACAAGCTCAGAGGATCTGAAAGCTGATTATTAAGTTTTTTGTCCTTCAATTAGGGAACTTTTTGGCTATCATCAATTTTGGTAAGTCCTCTCTTTTATCATACTCTACTTCTAGAATTTCTATTTTTGTGTATTGGATATTCTCAATCTGACCTCCACAACTCTCAGCTTCTTTTTCATATTCTGTGTTTCATCTCTATCTAACTCTGCTTTGTTTTATATTGGTTCTTCAGCACTGTCTTTCAAGCTGGCCATATGGATCCCAAAGACAGGCAGACACATACACACCACACATGTACACCCTTTTTTTTTTACTTTCTTAGAAGTAGGTTTTTATTCTATATCACTCAGAATAATAAGGAAACTAAAATGAGGACAAACAACAAAGCAAAAATGAACAAGTGAAACTACATCAAACTAGAACATTTCTACAAAGCAAAAAACCAAAACCAAAACAATAAAAGCAGCCTACAGAATGGGAGCAATATTTTTTGCTTAATTTTTTTCCTTACATTGTTATAGTCCTCATAGTTCTCCCACTACCATATCACTTGCGATCCATCACCACATTTCCTTGTGTTCATCCCTCCCCTGTTTTGCGCAACCCCCTCGTCCGCTCCTTCGCTGTATGCCTCAGTTCTGTGGTCAGCTGCTAATTTTGACTTTTCTTGACCTTTTGTTTGGTTTCTCTGTATTCCACATATAAATGAGACCATCCAGTATTTATCTTTTTCCTTTTGACTAATTTTGGCAAGCATAATCCCTTCTAGCTTCATCTATGTTCCCGCAAATGGCATGGGTTAGTCTTTTTCAATTGCTAAGCAATATTCCATTGTATAAATATATGACAACTTTTTGACCCATTCATCTATTTTTGGGGCATTTGGGTTGTTCCCATATCTTGGTTATTGTAAATAGTGCTGCAATAAACATAGGAGTGCAGGTTTCTTTTTGAATTAGTGTTTTTGTGTCCTTTGGGTAGATTCCTAGGACTGGAATTGCTGGATCATGTAGTAGACCTATTATTAGTGTTTTGAGGAAACTCCACAACACTTTCCATTGTGGCTGGACCAGCTTACAATCAGAATGGGAGAAAATTTTTATCAACCATCTATTAGATAAGGGGTTAATATCCAAGATATATAAAGAAATCCTACAACTTGGGCCTCCCCTGGTGGCGCAGTGGTTGAGTGCTGGGTTGCGAAGCTGCCTGTAGCTTCAGCAGCGCCGGTTCGATCCCCAGCCACCAGTGAGGGTCCCACATGGTGTGCAGACCTCTCCTGCCACCGCTGCTCCCCTCAGCAGTGTACTTCAGTCAGTCTGCCTGTTCTGCTCCCTGCTCTGGCTCTGGTGAATTCTCTCACCCTCCCACGCTTCTGACTATACCCAGTGCTTGTATAAATAAATAAATAAATCTTTAAAAAAAAGAAAGAAATCCTACAACTTATCAAAAAATTCAAATCATCGGGCCTCCCCGGTGGCGCAGCGGTTGAGCGCTGGGTTGCGAAGCTGCCTGCGGCCTCTGCGGCGCCGGTTCGATCCCCGGCTGCTCCCCGGCCAGCGGAGGAGGATCCCACATGGTGCGCAGACCTCTCCTGCCACCCGCTGCTCCCCTCAGCAGTGTACTTCGGTCCTTCTGCCTGCTCTGCTCCCCACTCTGGCTCTGGTGAATTCTCTCACCCTCCCGCGCTTCTGACTATACCCAGTGCATGTATAAACAAAACAAACAAACAAATATAATAAATAAATAAATAAAAACATGCCTCTATAAAAAAAAAAAACTATAAAAAAAATTCAAATCATCCAATTAAAAATGGCAGAACTAGGGAGCCATTTTTCTAAAGAGGACATCAAAATTGCTAATGAGCATGAAAACACATTCAACATCATTAACCATTGGGGAAATTCAATTCATATTAGCCAATGAGATTTAACTCTTTTTTGGTACTATGATTATTTTGAGTTTATCTAATCTAAATACATGTTTCCACTCAAAGGGCAGATATTGTTTCACAAGGAGGCATTTTGTTCTTTATTCCCTCTGACGAACCCACCCTCCTCTCTACCTGACTCGACTGGAAGAGCTCAGTGTCTGGTGACATCTTCATCCTAACTGATTCTTTGAAAGAGTAAGGAACCAAATTGGCTTCTCTGGAGGTCAGTTACTTCAGCCATCTACAGAGGAGGTTACAGAACCTATGGAGGTTCCTAACACAGACTGATGATCACAAGGATAAATAAATTCATCATTCATGAATTTATTCATTGGATATATATTATGAAGAGCTTTCTCTAGCCCAGGAGCGTGAGGAAGTATGAGCTGACTTTGAGGAACCCCATTCACAGTGGCTGTGCCTCAGAACAGCAGAAGTATCCTAATAACACCAGCTCTAGTTCTCCCCAAAATATCCCAGGAAGACTCTGGGTCAAGCAAGCATTTGAGGTAGACTTTAATGAGCAGCCTTCTTTATGGAGGTAGAGTTACAAGGGGGCCTCCCAGCAGAGGGAAAGTACCCAAGAAATAGAAGACTTCAGGAGAAGAAGCAATCAGCAGAGCCCTGACCCCCAATGTGCCAGCAAGATGGTGAGATGCAATTGAAGAACTAAAAGCCAGGCCAAGAATTTTCCACCTCAGGAATCGCTGCAGGTTGTCAGTGGAGGGGAGAGTGTAGAAAACAGCACCTACTCTGCCTACTGCCCATAGAGGGTAGGCAAACAGCTGGGGAGGAAGATCCTGAAGGCAGTGAGAAGAATGAAAATATTCCTAAAATAAAGGGCATGTAGTGAAGGCTAGAATGAGGAGCACATGGCAGCAGGGAGCACATGGCAGGATCGTCATGGTGAAGAAACAACAAGAGCTGGGGCAGTGTGGGGTGTAGAGGTGAGGAAGGTGGGAGTGTCAAAGGTGATTTACATTTTGAAGTGGCAATGATGCCCTTGGCTAAAGTGAGGTAGAGAAGACAGCAACATGGTTTTGCTGGGAAGGTTATAAGTTTAGTTTCAAATGCACTGGATAAGTATTATATTTTGCGTGCACCTACCTCCCTTGGAACCCAGAAGATGATGTTTATAATGGGAAATTCTGCAGAGCCAGAGGTAGAAACTGGTGGAAAGAGGTTCTAACAGGTTATCTAGCAGCTGTTTACTAGAGCACACGTGCAACTCCCAGAAGAAGCAACCAGAAGTAAGATCATGTTATCAAACCCTCCAAGTCCCTCTCAGAGCACATGCTAAGTCCCTGGAAAGTGAATGTGCAACCCACGAATAGGCATAAACAGCCACTACCATTGGGAATATCCTTCCTCTCTTCTCCCTAACCAATCCAGAATGCTCTGTGCCCTGCATTTGCCCTTAAAGCCCGGAGCCCTGTAAGTGGTGGAGACAGATTTGTCTGGTCATGTAATGAAGTCTTTTCCCTGCTGTAGAAAACACTGTCACAGAGTTCAGATGTCTGTGTGCAAACGGCAAGGGATCCACATGAGGTTTGGTTATACACGTGTCTCTTGAAATTAAGTATGAAGGCAGCACTGGCCTTGCCTTATTTGGAGCCCACCTTTCTTGCCTTTTAAAATTAACTGAGGTCCTCCCTGGTGGCCTATGGGTTGGTTAAGTCTTTGCTATCACCACCACAGCCTGAGTTTGATCACCGGCCAGGGAGCTACCCACATGGCGCAGCAGACCTCTCCTGTCTCGCCTGCTGCTCCCTCAGCAGCGTATTCAGTAGATCCGTCTGTTCTGCTCCCCACTCTGTTGCTGGTGAATCAGCTCACCCCACACCCCCTGTACCTTTGGCCTACACCCCATTTCTTCTACACACATTCAAAAAAAATTAACTGAAACTGAAAGGTGAACATATCTTTAAAATAATAGAAACCACAGTAGCAATATTCCCCTCCCACTATGATCCACACTTTGGTGGGCCGACAAGTCTAAGTCTCATGCTCACAAATGCTTGGGCTCATCCAGAGTTACTTTCTCTGTTTATCCACATAGAGAAGGATGAGGGTGAGAAACCAGACTGCAACTAACAACGCCCGTGATCCAGGCATATACATGCACTCTAGCGGGGCAACATCAGGCTGTATGTGGGCAGAAGTCAACATTGGGGCATTACCCCAGATTCTCGGGGCCTGGGTGGTGCACGGTCAAGGTGGAGTTGCTGCTGCTTGCTGCCAAGCAAGCTGGGTTTGAGGAGGCAAAGACCAGGCTAAGTAGCAGGGTGGTTCAGGTGGCAGAGGTGAGGTGCTCCTTGTGGCGACCTCCACAGGTGTGCTGAGAGCCCCGTGCCACCTGTCCTGTGTGTGCGTTGTCCTGCTCCTGCAGGACAACCATGCTGGCAGAGGGGAATTCTGCTCTGTGTTTCACATGCATACACTCTTTTTTTTTTTTTTTTTTGGGACCCTTGCTAGTGCCCGGGGAACGAACCGGCGCTGCAGAGGCTGTGGGCAGCCTCACAGCCCAGCACTCAACTGCTGCGCCACCAGGGGAGGCCCCACATGCATACACTCTTTAAGGATTTTTCAACATTTAGCAAATAGGACCACCTCTTGTTCTATGGATGTTACCCCTTCATCTTTTTTTTTTTTTTAAGATTTATTTACTTATTTATACAAGCACTGGGTACAGTCAGAAGCGTGGGAGGGTGAGAGAATTCACCGAGCCGGAGCCAGGAGCAGAGCAGGCAGAAAGACTGAAGCACACTGCTGAGGGGAGCAGCGTGCGGCAGGAGAGGTCTGAGCGCCATGTGGGACCCTCCTCCAGTGGCCGGGGAGCAGCCGGTGATCGAACCAGTGCTGCAGAGGCTGTTGGCAGCTTTGCAACCCAGCGCTCAACCGCTGCACCACCGGGGAGGCCCACCCCTTCATCTTTTGAGAATGCTGAAGTCCCTTTCATATTTTTCTATTATTTCCACTTCCTTAGACTAAATAGTCTACCTGTTGAGTTTGTTTCAGGATGTTAGTATTTCCTTGTGATTTGAAATTTTCATTTGAATATAATTTTAAGTGGATGTTTCTTGTTTTTGTTTTTCTCCTTCTGTCCGGAGCTATCTGTTTATATATGATATCTAGAGCTTTCCTCAGCTACTGTTTGAGGCTGAGGGTTTCTTTCCCAGTCCTGGATTTCATGTGTAAGTGAGGCTCTAGTTCCCTTCTCTGCAGGGCTTTCAGTTTTTATTATGATAAAGAAGTTGAGGGCCTCCCTGGTGGTGCAGGGGTTAAAGACAACGCTATCAAGCTACCGCCAGCCACTGCAGCACAAGTTTGATCCCAGGCCAGGGAGCTACCCACATGGCACAGCAGACTTCTCCTGCCTTGCCAGCTGCTCCCCTCACCAGTGTGTTTTAGTAGATCTGCCTGTTCTGCTCCCCACTCTGTCTCTGGTGAATCCTCTCACCCCCCACACCACTGGCCTATGCCATACAGTTCCTGTATGCATAAATAAACAAATCTTTAAAAAAAATAAAGAAGTTGAACTCCAAATCACATCTTTCCTGGAATTCTTTACTGATTTTAATTTCAACCCTTACTATATTTTTCACATTAAGCCTAGGGGTCTAATGCACAAATTTGATTTTATTATTGCTTTAGTAAAATTATTTCCTTGTGCTCCCCCAATTATAGAATAAGGCTTAAAGTCCGATCAAATGTCACCTTCTCTTAAAGAGCTTCTGTGAATACGCTAAATGAAGTAACATCTTTATCATTCTCTATTCCTTACCTTGTCCTCTATCCCTTACCTGGAAGACTGGTCTTTCCAGAGCAAGACACTAATCATTACTTGCTATTATTACTACATATTTATTTGATAGTTTGTCTCTTCCACTAGAATATAAGTTTCATGTAGGCATTGGCCTTTGAATTACTCATTGTTAAGTCCTCAGTGTCTGGAACAGTACACCTGGCACACTGTAGGCATTCAATAAATGTTGAATGAATGAATTAAAATTCTTAACATGGCATCAAAGCCCTAGACACATCAGAGCAATTAAATGTGCAAGTCAAACAGCTGGGGTTGGAATCATGGCTTCAGTACATCAGCTTTGTGACCTTGAGCAAGCCAGAGCCCCCTAAGCTTCAGTTTTTTTTCATCTGTAAAATGGGGAGGGTTGTTGAGAGTAATTATGAAATAATGAAGTGTAGTATGTGGTAATACACATTACCAATTTAAAAAAATTATTTCAGGTCCAAACTCATCTCCAGGCATTCTCTCATGTTATACCTTGTTCACAAGAATAGCTCACCATTATTAACACCATCCCAACCACACAAGCTGGGCATTCCACATGTTCTTTGCCCTGCCTATAGCGCTTCTCTCCATTCCCACTCAGATAGTCAATTTGACTTCCATACTCTCTAAACTCTCCCACTTAGGGCTCCAAGCATGGAAATGGCAGTGAGCATTTATTTGCCCTTGGTGGACATGGAACAGACCACCGATTCAGAAGGAGGTTATCCATGGGGTGTCAGAAGTCAACAGCTTAGGATACTCAGGGTTTGAGAAAAGAAGGGAGAAACTGAGACAATCAGAAAAATTCATTCACTCATTCATTTGCATCCTCTGCCTGTCTGGAATGTGAAGTAAGAGAAGCAGAAAGAAATGATTTGGGCTTGAATATCATGCAGATTTGGGAACTAGGGATATGTTTTGGACATATGTGCAAGTTCTCGAGTTAAAAGGGAAGGTGGGTCTTTCCAGAGCCAAGTAGCACCAAACCCTGAGGGAGGAAGGAATGAAGGGAGTAATGACCTTGGTTCTGAGGTCTTTCTAGTTCCTATGAAAATAGATTTCATTGTTTTCTTTCTTTAAATTTCACGAGTCCTTTAACTTTATATCTCTTCTATTTCTGTTTAGTTTCACCCCTGCCATGACCACTTAACAAACTTATGGTCATCCATTAAGTCTCAGGATCACCTCCTCTACGAGGGCTCTTTCTCTTCCTTCCTCTCTTCCTACCTCTCATTGTAGTTGTTTCCTTGTCTATCCATCTCTGCCCCGAGTTTACGGCTATATCACACAGATAACGGGCATTAAGGAATAAAACTAGTAAATAGATAAAGTCGGTGTCAGAGCTAGAACAAAAATATAGGCCTCTCCATTGTCCTCCAATGTTCATTCAGCAGCTAGCTCCCTCACTAAGGATATGAGCTACCAGATAGGACACCAAATGGGAGCCGAAAGATACCAAGAGACAGCAAGCAAACAGGGAGGGAGGCTCAGAAATGAGCCAGAATGGGGAGCTATGCAGAGCTTGGACACTGGTTGAGGAAGAAAGGAATTTAGTGAAGAATGGAACTAAGAAGTACCCAAACCCTTCACAATACTGCTAGACTGCACATGCAGAGATTATCCAACATAGATTAAGTCATCAAGTTTACTATATCTCAAAACATAAAAGTTGATCTTAAATTTTTATACGAAAATGAAAATAATAAAAGTAACAGATTTTAAAAAGAAAAACATACAAAATACAGATAGGAAGGTAGATGATATAGAGACTATCATAAAGCATATCTATATATGTTCTAAATTGGGCTACAACGGTTATGAAAGAAAGGAGCAGAGGCAATATTTGAAAAGATAATGGCTGAAATTTTTCCATCACTATGAATATTCTCAAAACACTGATTCAAGAGACTTAGGTCCTAAGGCAGGGTTAACACACATGTACATATGACATATCACAGAGAAAACTACAGAAAACAAAAGATGAAGAAAATGTCTTTTTAATAACCTGAGAAATAAAGACAGGTTGTCCTCAGAAAAGTGACAGACTGCTAGCTGAATTGCCAACCTAGAATTTCCTACTCAGTGAATCTCCTTCCAAGACTGAAGGGAATGGGGCCTCCCTGGTGGCGCAAGGGGTTAAGTCGCAGCACTATGAAGCTATTGGCAGCCACTGCAGCAAAAGTTTGATCCCCGGCCAGGGAGGTGACCAGACCTCTCCTGTCTCACCCATTACTCCCCTCAGCAATTATTTCTGTCAATCCATCTGTTCTGTTCCCCACTCTGTTTCTGGTGAATCCTCTCACTCCCTGCACCTATGGCCTATACCCCAGCTCTTGTATGCATTAAAAAAAAAAAAAAGACTGAAGGAAATAATAAGGAAATTCTGAAAGTAACAAAACTGGAGTTTGCACCCAGCTGATAGACACATGGAAAATGAACCCAGAAAAAACCTTAGAGGCATTGAAAGAATAAAGAAGAAAGGATAAATGTGTGGGTGAATTTAATGAATAAAAATATTATATGGAATTATGTGTCCTTGTACTATTCAGGGAGACAATATTGGAATTGATACTAGACTTTGATTAACTAGGGCGGCACACTGTAACTCCTGCGGTACATACTCAGATAGGTGAAATGTACATAAACTTCTAGATTAATAGAGGAAAAATATTTGATTGATGCAAATAAATTATATAAGGCAAGGAAAAGAAACATGCAATAGGTGGGATATATACACAGCATATAGAAGAGCATAGATGTAAATCAAACTAATTAAAATATAATTAAATGTAAGTGTACTAAATGCCCACATTAGAGACAAAGATTAAGAGTCTAGAATAAAAGCTTAAATATATGCCTGTAACAAGAAACATGCTTAAAACACAGGATACAAAAAGTTGAAATTAAAAGGAATAAAATTACAGAAAATTCAAACCAAAGTAGAAGGATGGAAAGAACAATACGCAGAAATTACTGAAATAGAAAATAAATATGCAGTAGAAAAGGATCTACAAAGCTGAAAGTCACTAGTTAAAAGAAGAAACAACTGGTAAATACCTGGCAAGGCTGAAGGGGGAAAAAAGACACAAATTACCAGTATCAAGAATGAAAGATTCTGCAGAGACATTATGAAAAACTTTCTGCCAGAATAGCTTAGAAATTAGATAAAACGTACTCTTCCCTAGCAAAATGCAATTCACTAAAAGTGACACAAAGTAGAGAGAAAACCTGACTATTCCTATAAAAATTTAACAAATTGAATTAGAAATGAAAACCTTTCTCACAAGAAGGTCTGGCTTAAAAGATGAATTTCAGCAATCATATAAAGAAAACGAAAAAGCAGAGAAAAGTTGGGAAAAGGAAACTCCCAACAGGTTCGTGTGCATGTAAATTAACAACCTGATTATAAAATGTATATGGAAAATGCAGAGACAAGTACATCCCTTCAATACATGACCTGCCCTACTAATTACCAGGACTTAAAATAAAGCTATATATAATAAATAAGAAAATATCCTCTTGGCACAATGATAGGCAAACAGGGCAATGGACCAGAATCGAATCTGGAAACAATTATATACTTATGGATATTTAATTTATGGAAAAAGTGGTCCTGCAGAGAGTCTTTCCAGTAATTGTGCTGAGACTATTAAATATCTATGTGGAGAGAAATGAAGTCAGACAGCTACCTCACACTGTACCCCAAATCAACACCTGGTAGATGATAAAATATAGGATATGTTCATAACCACAGAGTAGTATTTCTTTTTTTTTTTGGAACCCTACACGCCAGCAAGTATTTCTTAAACAAGACACATATACACCAACAAAAAAGAAAAGACTGTTAAATCAGGTTAGATTAAAATTATAAACTGCTAATCAAAAGATACCATTAAAAGAATGAAGAGATAGGTCACCACATGGCAATTAGGTAAGAGGAATCAGGAAAAAGCACAAAAGACTCTAAACTACCACACTACTTGGCAAAAAATTAAAAGTTCTGACAATACCAAGTTTTAGCAGTGGTGTACAGCAAGGCAACAATCATGTGTACAGAAGGGCAGCGCACTATTAAGGTCAAACAACATGTTTTTTAAACAGGGGTCGTCCCAGGAAAACAAGGAAATTAGATTACCTTAGTAAGGCATATGCCATTGGTAAAGAGTTGATCTTTACATCTACCTTAGAAAATAGCTTGATATTATCTAGGAAAACTGGATTTATACATGTTCTGAAACCTATCAATTTCACTCTGAGGTCTCTACCCTAAATGAATGTGTACTTAGGGACACCAGGATACATGCACAAGATTGTTTATAACACCATTGCTCAAAACAGTCAAATCTGAAAACAACCGAATCACTCATTAACTTTAAAATTAGTAAAGAAATTGTGAATGTTTGTTCACTGCAATACTATATAGTGATAAAATGAAGGAGTTGCTACACAAAGCAACCTGGGTCAATCTTGGAGACTGAGAACAGTGTATACATTGTATGATTCCATTTAAAGATTTTAAAAAATAGATAATACTGAATTATATTTTTCAGGGGTATCTATTTGGATGGTATTGTTATAAAAGCATGCAAATGAAGTCTAAATTAAAGTTAATTTTTAAAGAGGTAGGGAGATATTATCAGAAAGGGAAATGCGGGGCCTCCCTGGTGGTGCAAGGAGTTAAGTCTCAGCACTATGAAGCTATCAGGCAGCCACTGTAGCATGCAAGGTCTATTTCCCAGTCAGGAAGCAACCCACATGGCACAGCAGACCTTTCCTGTCTAGCCCGATGGTCCCCTCAGCAGTGTATTTCAGTAGATCCGCCCGTTCTACTCCCCACTCTGTCTCTGGTGAATCCCCTCACTGCCCCCTACTTCCGGCCTGCTCCCCAGCTCTTATATGCATAAATAAATAAAAAATAAAAAAAAAAGAAAGAAAGGGGAATGTGGAGACTGTTCATATGCTGGCAGTATATTTTTAAAGCTGGGTTGTAGGTAACAGTTGTTCATTTTACAGTAATTCCTTAAGCTGTATAGTTATGTGTGTGCATTTTTCTAAATGTGATATAGTCTGTTAAAAAGTTGAAATCTAGGGCCTTCCTGGTGGCACAAGGGGTTAAGCCCTGCACTATGAAGCAATTCGCAGCCTCTGCAGCATGAGTTCGATCCCCGGCCGGCCAGGGAGCAACCCACATGGCAAAGCAGACCTCTCCTGTCTTGCCCGCAGCTCCCCTCAGCAGTGTATTTCAGTCAGTCTGCCTGTTCTTCTCCCCTCTCTGTCTCTGGTGATCCTCTCACCCCCCACACCTCTGGCCTGTACCCCAGCTCTTATATGCATAAATAAATAAATCTTAAAAAAATGTTGAAATCTACACATGATATGTGTTTACGTATATTCATATACCCCCTTTTTTTTCTTACTCAGCAATTCTACTTCTGAAAACTAATTCTGAGCAAATAGTCAGGGAGTATGAACAAATAATTATGTATAGGCATATTAATTATAACATTACATGTTACAGAAAAAAAATCAATGCAAACATTCGACTACCAGGACATTATTAAAAAAGCTTATACATATAGTTTAGGCATCTTAATGCAGCCATTAAAAATATTGTATTTAAAAAATATTTAATGTTATAGCAAAATACTTAAAATTATTAAGTGAAAAGAACCAGAGAATAAAATTACTTATATAAAATGATCTCAATTTAGTGCAATTGTGATACTGAATATAAATAGGAGGAAATGTTCTAAAATATTCATTGTGGTTTACTTTTGTGAATGATATTTTTGCCACAATTTCCAAATTTCTGCAAAGTATATTTATTGTAACAGTTGCCAGCACTAAAAACTACTAATAAATTTTTAAATGAACAAACCATTTAAATAACAGAAAACGGAATTTTCTTCATGTTTCATATGTATATAAATTTACTCGAAATTATTTTAGTGGCTGAATATCAGCTTTTATATACCAAAATTTTACCCAAGTGACAATTTCAAATGCATTTTTAAGCCAATAGGCATCAGAATGCAGTTTACTTTCTGATGTAGTGTTAAAAGCTAAAAATCTATTCTACACTGTAAAATCTCAAGCTAGGAATTTTTTTATATAAAAGTCTAAACATCTAATTAAAAAATAGATGTTAAAATGATACAGTAGTTATAAAAATTAAAAACAAATCCATAGTCTGTAGTTATCTTTATAGGCAACCATACTTTATTGGCAGATGCAAGCATTTATCAACTCAAAACATGTCTTCTATTTATTACTATTTTAGTTTGTGCAGAGGAGTTAACAGAGCAGCCCTAAATGACTTCCTTTTGAAAACTTGAGGCCTGCTTATGAGGTTGGCTCCTGACTGGCATCTGGGAACTTGGATTTCAGGATGGTTGCTTTCCTCCTAATTGAAGAGTGGCTCACTGTGCAAGAGATCTTAAACTGTATGAACAATATGATTTATCCTGAACACCTGCTTTCTTTCTGGGAAGTCTGGAATTCGAGACACGCCAGGCTGAGGGTGTCTACATGACCAGCTCCCAATAAAAACCCTGGGCACTAAATCTCTAACGAGCTTTTCTGGTTGGCAACATTTCACACATGTTGTCACTATTTTTCTGATGGAAAACCCTTGGAGGCTTGTGCCTGGTTTCCCCCAGACTTCAACCCAAGCACCTTTTCTTTTGCTGATTTTCAAAAATATTCTTTAGTTGTAATAAATCATAGCTGTGATATGCTACAGGCTGAGTTCTATGAATCCTCTTAGTGAATTATCAAATGTGGGGGTGGTCTTGGGACCCCCGATACATACGTCTGAAAACTAAAGTACAGTGGTGGAGTTAGCCAAGAGTTTAAGAGTTTATAATGATATAGCATTTTTTTTCTCCAACTAGTATTCATCAAAGTCACCCAGCTAGTTTCTTTCACATATCTTATTGAATTACCCTAAGTATCAAGTTTCTAATGTTTGCTAGGATCAAACAATATTTTCTAGTCATTATACCACGCTTAAGGAGGCATTCAATAAACATGTGCTAGATGAATGAACAATCTAAGTCATTATATATAAAAAGCAAAATAAATTAGATAAGACTAACTATAAAGGGCCTCCCCTGGTGGCACAGCAGTTGAGCGCTGGGTTGCCCGCAGCCTCTGCAGCGCCAGTTCGATCCCCGGCCACCGGTGAGGGTCCCACAAAAAAAAAAAAAAAGACTAACTATAAAAACATGTATGTATCATCATATAAACTAAAATGCCACAGATAGACCAGATTTTTCTTGTTTGATATGAAAAAATTTTATTTTCCCCTTAAGTGGTAAGTTTGCTGGTAAGTACTAATCAGTTCCACTCTATTAGTATACATGAATACTACAAACACTCCCTTCCTGAAGCATAAACACTAGACCCAAAGAAAATCAAATAAATCAAACAACAAAAAAAAAGAACTTTCAGTCTTTCTCACTTGTGAGCTTCAAAAACACAAACTGCCAATATTATTTTAAAAGATACAAACTATTATCTTCATGTCAGATATGTTTTAAACCCATATTTAATTACTGTAACAGTCTCCCTGTGGTATATGTAATCATTGTATAATAAGGTAATTAAAATTCCTTGGCTAGTGAATTTAGGATTTACAGCTCAACTCAAGTATCAGACACTACTGAAGACAAGTCCAAATGTGTTACTTAGAAATAAACGTAAATTGGGGGTGCGGGCGTGGGAGATGATGGTGGTGACATAACAGCCTTGTCTTCACAATTAAACCTACATTTTAAAATATGTTTCAGCAAATTGCTGCAGACAGGTCCACATTTAAATGTAATCTTGAAGCAATGGATATAGTGCAAACATACAGATTTCTAACAAACTACTTGTGTATGTTGGGGAAAAGGACAATCTCTAAACACTACCTACCCTAACTACCCATATATTATATGTATATAAATTTATTCAAAATTATTTTAGTAGTTGAAGAGCAGTTTCATGTGAAAAAATTATCAGAGTAACAATTTCAAATGCATTTCTTTTTTCTTTTTAAAGATTTATTTTATTTATGCATATAAGAGCTGGGGTACAGGCCAGAGGTGAGGGAGGTTAGAGGATTCACAAGAGACAGAGTGAGGAGCATTACAAGCAGATTGACTGAAATACACTGCTGAGGGGAGCAGTGGGCTAGACAGGAAAGGTCTGCTGCGCCACGTGGGTTTGCTCCCTGGCCAGCTGGGATCGAACTCCTGCATACTGCAGTGGCTGCCTGATAGCTTCATAGTGCTGTGACTTAACCCCTTGAGCCACCAGGCAGGCCCTCAAATACATTTTTAAGAGAGTAGGCATCAGAATGCAGTTTAGAACTTCAGAACCTGCATTTGTTCAAACTGAATAACTAGGGGTGGGGCCTGATTATACGCTAATTTAACAAGTTCTACCCAGGCTTTTCCAATGCTAAGTTTTGAAATCTACTGTTCTAATCTCTAATGCTCTAAAATTCTGGTCCTGTGAGTTGCTGTATTTGACTGCACTTTAAACTTATAAACCATTTGTAGTTAAATGGGTATCAATCTAGGGATTTTCTAACATGATAAGCAACATGATTAGGTCATGTTTTTCATCAGTTTAAAAAAAAAACAAGGGAGAGTTGGTTATAGATAGTCTGTGGCAAAGACAGAAATGTATATCATATTAATAAACTCACTAATAACTCAAAGGTATATTGTCTGGTTTAGTTATTTCTCTACTAAAATTATCAGTTGCTTCCAAGTAGCCAACAAACAGCAAATTTAACTGATCTTATTTGTTTCCCTTCTCCTTGTCTATTCCGTATTGGCGTCATGTCAGAAACTTTGGAAAGGGTCCAGAGACCCCATAAACTAAACAATGAGCCCTTGAATACCACGGAAGAATTACATCTATTGCCAGAAACATGAAACTAATTCTGAAGCAGTTGCTTCTACATTGCAGTTACATAAGCAATCTCTTACCTAGCCAGTAGGTGGAGGCAAACACAAACTTATTGTTTCGCTCTTTGCTCCACAGGACCTTCCTTCCATCTTACAGAAATTGATGAGTTTGGCATTTTTATTTACTTTTTTTTTTAAAGATTTATTTATTTATTTATACAAGCACTGGGTACAGTCAGAAGCGTGGGAGGGTGAGAGAATTCACCAGAGCCAGAGAGGAGAGCAAAGCGGGCAGGACCGAAGTACACTGCTGAGGGGAGCAGCGGGCGGCAGAAGGGGTCTGCGCGCCATGTGGGACCTTCCTCTGGTGGCCGGGGAGCAGCTGGGGATCGAACCGGCGCTGCAGAGGCTGCGGGCAGCTTTGCAACCCAGTGCTCAACCGCTGCGCCACCGGGGAGGCCCTTTATTTATTTTAAATCCAGGAGATCAAAGAGCCCATAAAAAACTGGACAAGAAAACTGTTGAGGTGAATTTATAAAAAATGATAGAAAAGAACAATCTTAACTTTTTCAGGCTCTTTGGAAAAATGTTATTTTAACTGTAAATTTATAATCTACTTCTAAATCCCTAGAGCTAACCAAATAATTCTAAATTTAGGTATATGTACTTTAAAATTCATGTTCAATCAGGGAAAACTGAAAGTCAACTGAATATGACATGATATTAAGGAATTACTGTCAAGTTTGCTAGGAAGGACGATAGTACTATGATCATTTTAAAGTAAGTACTTATCTGTTAGAAATAACAAACAGGAGGGGACCTCTCTGGTGGCACAGGGGTTAAAGACAGCACTATCAAGCTATCACCACCCAGCCACTGCAGCATGAGTTGATCCCTGGCCTGGGAGCAACCCACATGGCACAGCAGACCTCTCCTGCCTCACCACTGCTCCCCTCAGCAGTGTATTTCAGTAGATCTGCCTGTTCTGCTCCCCACTCTCTCTGGTGAATCCTCTCATCCCTGCACCTCTGGCTTACACCCCAGTTCTTGTATGCATAAATAAATAAATGTTAAAAAAAGGAAATACAAACAGGAATATTTATAGGTAAAATATATTGCCTTAGAAATTTCCAGGGGAAAAAAGACCACTGTAAAGGATAGATAGGATAAGAATGGCAAACTGTTGATAACTGTTGAAGCTGGGTGATAAGTACACTGAGGTTCATTATACTACTCTTTTTATTTGAAATTTCCCCAAATTAAAGATTAAAAATTAAAAAAAAAAGTCATGTAGGGGCCTCCCCAGTGGCGCAGCTATTGAACACTGGGTTGCGAAGCTGCCCGCAGCCTCTGCAGCGCCGGTTCGATCCCCGGCCGCCAGCAAGGGTCCCACATAGCGCGCAGACCTCTCCTGCAGCCCACTGCTCCCCTCAGCAGTGTACTTCGTCAGTTTGCCTGCTCTGCTCTCCCCTCTAGTTCTGGTGAATTCTCTCACCCTTCTGCGCTTCTGACTATATCCAGTGCTTGTATAAATAAATAAATAAATCTTTAAAAAAAAAGTCATGTAAAGTGATTTGGGTTAATACTAGGCTTAAGTAAACATGCAACTTTAATGAGGTATCATCTCAATATATTAGCCATTGATGAATTACTTCAATCAAAACTGAATCATACAAAATTAGCTATATAATATCTAACATAGACTCAACATTTAGAAAACTAAAACTAACCTCTTAAGTTCACTACAAACGATACCTCACAGTTGTTGACCATTTCACCAATTTACAATATGCTGTCATTTAGGCCTCTTAGAGACAGAGCAAATATGGTGAAATTTAGGCAAATTTGAAAATTTTGCTTTTTGTGTTTACTTAGTATATGTTAAAACCTGCTTTTAATTACTTAGTGAATAAAAATATAGACAGAAACAGATTTCTTGAATAACAATAGAATTAAACCAGAAAAGGTGACTTTAAAAGAATTGTAACATTTTAAAATTGGAAGGAACATTAGTTTGGTCACTAGTCCAAAATTAAAACCATTATTTTCAGCCCCTTTGCATGGATTCGGCTGCAGCATGAACATTTCTGCAAAATCTGAGATGGCCCATTTCATTCCTGGAGAGCCTTTCTTGCTTAGAAATGAAATTTGCCTCCATTTGTCTACCACTTGTTGATTCTAGTTATAGTTCCTGACCCAACACTGAATAAGCATATAATCTTCTCACACCTGATAATCTTTCAAGTGACTGAAGTCATCCATTATGTTTTGTCATGGATTTCTACTCCAGGGACATTTTCAGCAAAGAAAAAGAAAAGAAAATCAATGGATTCTTGGGTAACAAAAGCCTCCCAATCTTTTCAATAGCTTTTTGGTCTGCAAACTGGAACTCACTCTGGGAGCACCCAAAGTCTTTCCAGGAGATACATGAGTTAGTATATTTTTAAGGTATTCAATTCCCGTATCTTCATTTGCCATTATTTGGTCTGTCTGAAAATAAGTCTGAGGTCTGATTTTCCTTTTAAATCCCCACTGATAAAAACCCATCTAAAAAGGTAAGTCTAGTTTCAAACAGACAATTGAGGGAATGCCAAGTTCCTGAGGGAGGGAGGGATCCTTAGAGCAAAATAGATATGGAAAGAAAAAGGAGAGAATATATATGATTTCATCCAGGCAATACATCCATGGCAAAGCCTTATCTATTTTAGAATTCGGCAGGAAGATGATTATCACTGGGATGTCTATTAACATTTTAATTTTATTTGATAAATGAAGTCAGATTTGGCTATGGGTTTGACAATGATGACTAGCTTTACCATTTAGGTCATATAGCAGACATTTTCCAAAAATTGAACAGCATAAAGGTGCAATTGTACACTATTGAAGAAAATATACCTAAAGGAATATACAAAGCACCAAAGGCAACATCCTCACAATAAAAGCTTTTACACATAAATTAAAAAAATATGTGAGGAGATACATAGTTCTCAAAATATTTATAGCAGGTTTGCCAGCAAAGATTTTGAAGGTTGTGATTCTATGACAGAATTTCCAGGTTCTTTCCCATGCTGGTTATCCCCTTCCAGAAACATGCTAGTGTTCTGCTTAGTATGAACACATCAGGGAGAGAACAAGCAGTATATAATACAATGGAAGTGTGTTGTTCTGAATACTATATATTTCTAATTAAAGTAGCCAAAGGTTCCATTCAGGCCTTTCTGACCTGTTGCTAACAACTGACTAAAATGTTGACATCTTTTTCACATAAGTAGTCACAACTAACTTCTGAGTAATCTTCACTTACATGTTTGAATGAAGGAGCTTATATTAACTGGTCTTAAATTCTATCTTCATTGTTTTAACTCCTTTACTATAAACTTATAAAATAATTTTAAAATTTTATCTAGATATTCAATGTATTACCTCTCTTTCTATGGGGAAAACTTCTGACAAAGCTCCCAGTGATCAGCATCTCCTGATATTTATGTCCTTGTGTGATCCCCTCCACTTATGTATGAGCTACATCCAATAAATTACTTCGAATTAATAGAATGTGGTGGAAGTGGTGGTGGGTGATTTCTGAGTTTAGGTTACAAGACTGTGACTTGCACTGTTCATATTCTGTCTCACTCTCTTGTTTGCTCTGATGAAGCCAGCTGTCATATTATGAGCTGCTCTATGGAGAGGCCCATGTGACAAGGAAACTTGGGGGGGCCTCAGCCAACAGCTCATGTGGTATTAAAATCTCATCCAATAGCCTCAAGCTAACAACTATATGAATGAGTTTGGAAGTAGATCCATCCCTAGTGGAGCCTTAAAAATGACTTCAGCTTTGGTTAATACCTTGACTACTGACTTGTGGGAGATCCTAATCAAAGCCAATCGTTTAATTTTGAACAGACTAGGATACATCCTTTAAAGCTTTATAAAATTTCTTTGGACACAATCATTCAACCAGCTATGAAACTACCTAGTTGTATTAACCATAGCTTAGATTTCGCCATCTTAATGACAAAAATTCTGTGAAAATCACATCAAGTGACTTATTAAAATGAAGATATACTATTATCTATAGGATTTCTTTCATATGCCATTATGGTGATTATGTCAAAAAAGTTACATCTATTTGTTTTTAGTTGCCAGAGAAGCTTGCTACATGGAGGCTTCCAATCCCATCCCAATCCTTTTCACTAAGAGTCCTGTTGTCAGAATTTTATATTTTGGGGGTGTCCTACTCCCTCTTTGAGCTCTATTTTTTTAGCCTCTTTTCTGAAGTATGCTAAAAATGTGAGGTTAACTGAAAATATCAACTTTTGTTTCTTCAGCCACTATGAACCTTAAAATGAAGTAATCCATTTATTCTTGCTACTTTAAGTATTCTAAATAGACGAGTTCACAGCTATTGCTAAATTTTAAGAGAAAAGTGTCGCCATTTCTCAAACCAATATTGCTTAAAACCTTAACTCTTAAAAAAAGAAAATGTACACTCACAATTCAAAAACCATGTAAAGCATTCCATCTGAGCTATATGTCTCCAATAATTCTACAATGTGGGGATGTTTCAGCATATGACAGATACTGGCTTCCCGCTTTAGATCTGCAAAACAAACATACAATATGCTTTGTTAGGTAGGAACAAAAGGCAATCAGAGTGAATGATGAGTGAATGGATGTGATCTATGGTAACATGACGACTTCTCTAACTAAAGAAATGAAATCCCCCATTTGAGCTAAGCCTAACATTTTACCCTTTAAAATCTTTGACAATAAAACATCACATTTTTTGCCAGCTTAAATCTATATACATTATAGAGTAAATTCCTATCAATACAAACTACAAATAACACATCATCTTCACATATACTTTCCCCAGACTCTTATAATCAAGTTTAGAAATGTATACCTCTTTCTTGATCTACTAATAAGTAACTCAATTTGTCTTCAATTTTATCTTTTTCTTAGTTTTCCCTAAATTAGATAAGAAAATCTTTTCTGCTCTTTAACCTAAAATCTTGCATCCAAATCTTGAACCTAAAATCTGCAAGAGAATTTATATGAAATAGGGGGAAAAACAGTGTGGTTATACAGAATAGGCACTACTTCCTGCATCAAAATCAGAAAGAATTTTACATCATCTATAAATTGTGTTGGGTAATTCAGGACATGACCTACAGTGTTATTTTGAGGAACAAGTACACATCATGCAACTAAGACTACAATGTAAGTTATAATACTGTGTGGAAAATTAAACTGTGGACATCATCATCATCACATGAAAAAGTCTGAGCAAACAGATGAGTGTATCAAAAGGCTATGGTATATATACGCAATGGAATACTACTCAGTGATCAAAAAAGATAAACTCATGCCATTTGTGGCAACATGGATGGAGCTGGAAGGGATTATGCTAAGTGAAATAAGCCAGAAGGAGAAAGATAAATACCAGATGGTGTCCTTTAAATGTGGAATATAGAGAAACAAACAAAAAAACAAAAGGGTCAAAGACAAACCTTAAAACCAACGCTTGAGAGTAGACTATAGAACTGAGGCATCCACAAGGGGAAGGGGAAAGGTGAGAGCAGGGAGGGGTGGAAGCCCAGTGGACTATGGTGGAGGACTATGGGTGCTTTGGTGGGGGATGCACTACAGTGACTACACCTAAAGGGAGGGATCCCATACTTCCAAAATACTAACAAGGATGTAAACCAATGGTACTTCAATAAAAAAAAATTTAAAAAAGAACAGTTTGGGGCCTCCCCTGGTGGCACAGCAGTTGAGCGCTGGGCTGCAAAGCTGCCCGCGGCCTCTTCAGGGCCAGTTTGATCCTCGGCCACTGGCAAGGGTCCCACATGGTGTGACAGACCTCTCCTGCCGCGCCCGCTGCTCTCCTCAGCAGTGTTTTTCATCAGTCTGCCTGTTCTGTTCCCCGCTCTGGCTCTGGTGAATTCTCTCACCCTCCTGCGCTTCTGACTGTACCCAGTGCTTAAATCAATCAATCAATCAATCAATCTTTAAAAAAAGAAAACAGTTTGGACATGGGTATCAGTTGCCACATCTAGATGAAAGAAGATAATTAATGCCTTCTCATATTAATAGTATTGGGGTTTTAATGGTTTTGCAGATGAATAAAGTCCAATGTGATATTTTAATACTTGGGAGTAGAAAGGAGACAGGTAAAGAAGAACCAGGGCTAAGTAAAGATATACTGCACAAAGCAAAGGAGCTAACATTATCTTCTGTGTTATTTATTAAATCAACTTAATCTTGTCAACAAGACCAATGGCTGCAGATGGAACCATAGCAGACTTACACAAGGGTAGAATGAGGAAAACAAGCCAGTAAATTACACAAAAGTGAAGCCACCAGAAAAAGGAAGAACCAACAATATAATGTTAACAAAATCAAAGGAATAGGAAGAATTAAGGCATGAGCAGTCAGAGAAGGCTGAGAAAAGACTGTAAGATTCATTTAGAAAAGACCAATATATTCTGGGTAAGACTGAGTTCTGTGAAGCGGTCAGGTTCAAAGTCAGTATTCAGGAGATAACTATATAATAACAAATTAAAATTTATCCTGTCTCTCACCCGGCTTACTTAACTAGTATCATTTACTGTCCCACAAATTGTGAGGTAGGTATTTTACAGGTGAGGAGGATGAGGCTTAGGAGCATGTTCAGGATCACACAGTTATCATTAAGGGGTAGATTTTCAGCTCTGGCCTGTCTACCTCTAGTAGCAGTCCTTTCACGATGCCAGGCCAGATTTACACATGATCAGATTATAAGAATCTGGCAGTAGGAAAAGAATAACAAGGTCAGAGAAGGTTTGATTTGTTTGTCTGTTTTTGCTGTTGTTTTAATGGGAACACTCTGTGTGTTTTCAAGTGGCATTGATGAAAAGCCCACAGATTCTGGAGTCCGACAACTTGGTGCCAGTCCTTCCTGTCACTGTTACTTGCTGGCCAACTGCTAACCTCTACGAATGCCTTTCTTACAGCAACTGAAGTCAGGAAGGCAATAGGTGATGTAGGGCTTACTAAATGACTTCAGAGGGCAATGGTCAGATGCAAAAGAGGAAATGGATGAAAGACTGTGGACTGCAGCAGTGTGGGACTGAGGGGGCTAAGGTGGCTCAGTGTTCACAATAAAGGAAGAGATCAGAGGTGCAAGAAAGATGGTCTCCATCTCCAAAACTAGTTGGAAAGGTCCTGCAGGAGAGAAGTGTGAATCAGGTGTGGGTTTTGTGCCGAGAAGTTGTAGCTGTGAGGAAGCTTTTGAGAAGTGTGGTGGAGGGCCAGACTATAGGCAGAGAACATAAATAAGATACATGCACAATTTTTTCTCTCTCTTCAAGAATGTTCTTCCTCCTGGTTCTATGAAAAGCTTAGGGTTTTTATTACTTGTTTTTATGCTTCTTTAGCTTATGATTTTATTAGAAGTTACCATTTTCATACCTTCTGTTTTTTGCCAAAATTTATTTTTTTTCCCATTTCTTTTTTTTTTTTAATTTTTATTTATTTATTTATTTATTTATTTTAGAGGCATGTTTTATTTTATTTATTTGTTTGTTTGTTTGTTTTGTTTATACATGCACTGGGTACAGTCAGAAGCGCGGGAGGGTGAGAGAATTCACCAGAGCCAGAGCGGGGAGCAGAGCAGGCAGAAGGACTGAAGTACACTGCTGAGGGGAGCAGCGGGCGGCAGGAGAGGTCTGGGCGCCATGTGGGACCCTCCTCTGGCGGCCGGGGAGCAGCCGGGAATCGAACCGGCGCTGCAGAGGCTGCGCACAGCTTCGCAACCCAGCGCTCAACCGCTGCGCCACCGGGGAGGCCCTTCCCATTTCTTTTGATTCTGGTAAAAAGCCTGAGTCAACTCTCTGCTCCGACCTTGGAGTTAAGAAGTAAACAGAGATGTAGTGTTTGCCACAAAGAAAACTGGTCTGCTGTCCTGTTTTCAGTCTGTTTTTATTTTGTCCCCTTCATGTAACTACACTGCTTCAACCCCCACACTCAGTTTGTACATGCTACATTTTTAATACCAAAAGACTAAGTAGAAATGGATGCTCTAAAAATCCCTCCATTTGACCCACACATTCCTGCTTGGTAAAAGGCTGAACGTGCTCCTGGCCTAGTCTTTTATCACCTACCCACCCTAAAAGTGAAGACACAACTGCTGATGACCCTGCCTTCAAAAACTAGGAACTGACATTTCAGGGACAAAAATCAGAATACTCATTAAATAGCACAAAGCAAACAATATAAATACATATATAAAATTATAAGGGCATAGTCTTTAAAGAAGTCTATGTGGGGCCTCCCCGGTGGCGCAGTGGTTGAGCGCTGGGTTGTGAAGCTGCCCGCAGCCTATGAGGCGCCGCTTCGATCCCCGGCTGCTCCCCGGCCACCAGAGGAGGGTCCCGCATGGCGCGCAGACCTCTCCTGCGGCCTGCTGCTCCCCTCAGCAGTATACTTCGGTCCTTCTGCCTGCTCTGCTCCCCGCTCTGGTGAATTCTCTCACCCTCCCGCGCTTCTGACTGTACCCAGTGCTTGTATGTATAAACAAACAAACAAACAAATAAATAAGTTAAAAAAAAAGAAGTCTATGTGGATAGGATAGTTACTGCACCATTTTCCATAATTTCGGTATTGATTAAATAGGTATATTAAATAGCAAATAAAAAAATCAGCCAAAAAAATCCTACAAATGTATTATATATGCATCCAAACTGTGTATTAGAAGAATATTATTTCAAAATGATTGCCTTAGATGCAAATGTTAATTAAAGATGTGTATACTGAGTGCCATTAATTCCTTGCTGACATAGTAACATAAAAATAGTATTTTTCTACAAGTCAACTCATAAAGCAGAGTAGGAAGGAATCTGAAAGTAGGTGATAATAATACGATTTGAAGTTGTGATTATCTGACTGCCTAGATGCTAGCACAGAACATTCCTGTGAGTGTCCTGATGCAGTTACCGTCAAGGTTTTTTTTTTTTAAAGATTTTATTTATTTATTTATTTATTTATTTATGCAGACAAGAACTGGGGTATAGGCCAGAGGTATGGGGTGAGAAGATTCACCAGAGACAGAGTGGGGAACAGAACAAATGTATTTACTGGGATACACCGCTGAGGGGAACAGTGTGTGATACAAGAGAGTTCTGCTGCGCCATGTGGGTTAGCTCCCTGTCTGGAGATGGAACTCATGCCACAGTGGCCTGCAATAGCTTGATAGTGCAATAGCTTGATAGCGCCACCAAGGCGGCCGCTGTCAAGGTTTTGAAGCACCTTTTTGTCTATAGTAACTGGTAACTTTCCACTCATATTTTTTCATTTTGTAATCTCCTAGGGAAATTTTAAAAGATTTTGAAGAATCTGTTTTTATGCTTAGAGCCTTTATAGTTAACAATGTGCCTAGATTTTATCAATTCGTTTCCCTTTAGAAGGGGCATAAGCAATATGGAAAGAAATATTTATGATCAAAATTGGATAAAACATGCTTAAATAAATCTACCGTATGTCATGAGATGATGACGTACCATGACATAACCATGACAATGACAATGACTACTAGTTTCCTAAGGAATATGGGCCATCCAGGAACAGTAAAGCAACTACGTCATTTAGCATCAGTCTGTCCCTCAATTGCGGGAGAGTTAGGGAAGCTGTTTCAGGTGGTCTGTTTTAAGAAGACTTTTCTGGGGAAGTATTTATTATTCACTTTATTTGTTCCTGTAAAAGAAGAATTCTTCATACTATGTTTTAAAAGTCAGATGTTACTTTCAGAATGCCACAATTTTGTGACCAGCTAATTTGACTATAGGTCAAAAATAATTTGGGTTTTTACAAATATGACTGAGGAAAGGGATGACATTGTAGGCATTGGAGGAGCAAGCTCAATCTTAGTATCTGAACTTAAAAGATCTAAATTTAAGTTAGCTTGCCCAGAAAAATGGAATAAGGATTTAGATTAGCACCATCCAATAGAAATATAATGCAAATCACATATATAATTTTAAATGTTCCAAAATAGACACATTAAAAGGTAAAAATAGGTGAAATTTATTTTTGTAATATATTTTATGTAATCTAACATATCAAAAGTATTATTTGGCCATGTAATCACATTAAAAATTATTCACAAAAGTTGCATTCTTTTCTGTACTAAATCTGTGAGATCTGCTGTTTGTTTTATAGTTTACAGCACATTTCAATTTGGACCAGCCATATTTCAAGTCCTTGATAGCTATATGTAACTAGTGGCTACCAAATTGGAATGGTGTAGATCTAGATGGATTGACTTGCTTTAATTCTTTTTTAAAAAGATTTATTTTATTTATGCATACCAAAATACAAGAGCTGGGGTGTAGACCTGAGTTGCGGTGGGGGGTTTTGGGGGATGAGAGGATGCACCAGAGACAGAGTGGGAAGCAATGCTGAGGGGAGAAGTGGGTGAGACAGGAGAGGTCTATCTTGCCATGTGGGTCAGCTTCCAGGCCAGGGATTGAACTTGGCCTACAGTGGCTGCAGATTGCTTCACAGTGCTAAGACTTAACCCCTTGCGCCACTAGGGAGGCCCAACTTGCTTTAATTCTTATCCTCTCCTGATTCTGAATTCTTCTGAATTTCTTACAGATATTGTAAAGTAATTCTAAAAAGTATCTAAACATAAATAGATGTGTTTAAAAAAAAACTTTCAGAGAAGGAAATGCTATAATTTCTTATAATAATCCAAATCCATTACTTAATGACTAAATCTGGAATGTCTTCCCAATTGTTCATCTAAACCCTTAATTTGTTTGTAGTTTTAAATTATACTTTATATCTACCAAACACAACACAAAGGATAGTGAACATTCACTTTGTACATGTTGAAATTTATTGCATGATCTTAGATTATGTAATGCAACATCTGGGAGTTTACTATGCAACATATGAGATTTTATTTAAAGCTGAGGATTCCATAATAATTTTATTTTTTAAATTGAGGTAACATTAGTTTTCAAGATTATATATGATTTAGAGGTATAGGATCTCCCCCTTCAGGTGTTATCACACCACACCCAGCACCGAAGCATTCATAGTCCTTTACCATAGACCACTGATCGCTCTCCTCACTTTATTCTTTCCCTTTCCCCTCTGGTAGCCTTAGTTCTTCAATTTGAGATTTTAAGTGCCTCTCTAATAGGCCCTCATTTAATAATTACAATTATCCTGAGAAATAAATATCTCTCTTTCTTTTATAGAGGAAGAATCTGAGGCCCCAGATTGAGAGAGATAAGTTACTGAAATTACACACTAGTATTCAGAGTAAGCAGGACTGTTAACGTAAGTCCAGTGCTCTTTATTTCACAACACAATGGTTCCTGGGGCTTTGTAGATTTTATGTATCCTTAATATCCAGTAACACAACAGTGCTAATGTGGTGTAAATCACTTGGATGACAAACTATCAGAGTGGTGAAGAACCAGCTTAATTCAGGTACACAATCATCAGTGATGTGCAGAATCTGGACACTGATCTTTTCCTGACAAATATTATCATCGATACTTCAGATCTATGGTCAGCTTTTAAGGGTTTGTTTTAAAATTTGTCTTTGTCTGACCCTTTGTTTGATTCTCTATATTCCACCTAAAAGTGCCACCATCCTGTATTTATCTTTATCCTTCTGGCTTATTTCACTTAGCATAATCCTTTCCAGTCCATCTGCATTGCTGCAAATGGCATGAACCACCTTCATCTAAGAACCAAGTTGGGGCCTCCCGGCGGCGCAGCGGTTGAGCACTGGGTTGTGAAGCTGCCCGCAGCCTCTGCAGCACCGTTTCATTCCCTGGCTGCCGGGCGAGGGTCCCACATGGCCCGCAGACCTCTCCTGCCACCCGCTGCTCCCCTCAGCAGTGTACTTCATCAGTCTGCCTGTTCTGTTCCCCGCTCTGGCTCTGGTGAATTCTCTCACCCTCCCGCACTGTACCCAGTGCTTGTATAAATAAATAAAGAAATCTTTAAAAAAAAAAAAAGGAAAAAATAACATCCAATTTGAAGACTAATCATCCCACCCAGCTGCCTTTTGGCATTAATATAGGTCAGGTCGACTTTAATGAGGCTATCGTCTTATAAATCAAGAAGTTGATATTCTCAACTAGGAATGACCAAAGGCTCAGACAGGCCTGCACACCAATCTGGGTTAACCAGGAGGGAGCATACTTATTTATTTATTTATACATACATACATACATACATACATACATACATACATACAAACAAGCACTGGGTATAGCCAGAAGTGCGGGAGGGTGAGAGGATTCACCAGAGCCAGAGCGGGGAGCAGAACAGGCAAACACACTGCTGAGGGGAGCAGTGGGTGCGGCAGGAGAGGTCTGTGCGCCATGTGGGACCCTGGCCTGTGGCCGGGATCAGACCGAATCAGACCAGCGCTGCAGAGGCTGCGGGCAGCTTCGCAGCCCAGCACTCAACTGCTGTGCCACCGGGGAGGCCCGGAGGTATTATACTTAAGTATCTGAAAATCTGGCAGCTATCTAGATGCAATTTTTAAATTATTTGGGGCTAGTTATAAATCTTTAAGGAAAGTACAAAAGCCCAAGAGACTGATTTAGAACCAAATGTCCAAGGATCAAGATCACGACAGATAAACATCTAATGGTCTCCTGAAGGCCCTAAGAGTACAACTGAGACTGCAAAGCCACAGGAGCTAGTAACTCTTACATACTCCAACAGTGGGCACAATTTGAGGATAAGTAATACTTGGGCAAAAAAACATAAGTATATCCCCTATACCACTGTAACCTCTGCCCTAAGTCTATCATTTTATGTGAAAAGCCTGAACTACCATAACACATGCTTTTCTTCTTCTTTTTTAAAAAATTACAGACTGTTCCCATGGGGAGAATTTCTTGTTTTTCAGTTGATAACAAACAATATAAGTTGTTTAGTTATTACAGTATAATGTTTATACACATAAAATAAATATATGTTTTATATATATTTATTTTATATTTATCAAGCTATGAGTTTTCCCTTTTTGTTGTAGGTTGAATGCCAGAATATGTATTTCCTCATTCTTAAAAGAGCATGCATTTATAATCAACCAGCCTTCTTTCTTGACTTTTTTCTCAATAGCTCTTTTGCCATTTCATCAAACTTGGAATGGGGTAAGACAAAAGTTTCCTTAAAAATTGAAATAGAAGCAGAGGCCTCCAGCGTCTGTTCACACAAAGACGAGTGCAACTGCAGCAAGGCAGGATGTTCAGAGACAGTGAGAACAAGTAGAAGTCAGGCAGGACATTACTTGACCCCTCTTCACTTAGAAATCATTTGTCACTTGGAGGTAACAAAAGGCCTAATTCATGTATCAGTATTATAGGAAACAAATACAATCAATACCTTATTTAGGTCATTCTAGATACTATAATATTTACTATATTTATATTTACTAATTTTATATTTAAATTTAATACATTTATATTTACTATAAATGTCTTTTCCAGATAAGATATCAACTCATTCTGATTTGCCTGAGCTTTCTAGTTGTAGCACTGAGACTTCTGTGTCCTGAGACCCTACAGTTTGGTAACTAGTCAAATGGAATGGTCACTCCATTGGTCACTCCATTTCCACAGATCTGACACTTATCCTTTCAAATGCTAACACTTTTCTGTAGAAAGGCAGTTATAATAGAACAACAGATTTTTAGTCAGAAGGCCTATCTTAAATCTTGCCAAAAATCTCATGAAATTTCTATCAGTTAGTAGCTGTATAAATTTAGAACATCAGTTTCCTCATCTCTAAAATGGAAAGAGTAAAATAATAGTTGTTATACTGGGTGGTAGCTAGCCCTGATGATTAATACAGTCTTGAAAATGTACATGACACCAAGCACACGCACAATAAGTTTTGTTCCTTCTACCCTTGACCGTTTTTTTTTTTTTTTCCATTTTTGGTATTCTTTCTTAACTTCACCAAACGTCAATCAAACCAAGTCTGAATACAAGAAGCTGGTGATGTGAACTACCGAACCACACTGCTATATAGTTCTAAACATACTTTTACCTAGCAGATTTTCATCTACGTCTTCTTGCGAAATCATGTAATATCGCTTCATAAAGAAATGAATTTCAAGTTGACCACAGTATTATTTGGACAAAAGGTGAAGAACAGGTACAAAGTGTCTAATAATAAAGATATTGACAGAAAAAAAAGTAAAACATAACCCACATAGCTATATATGTGTGGCCTACTGACTGCCAGCATCATTATTCTTCCAGATAGCTATTGGAGTCATCCTTATACCAACTACTACTTCCCCTCCACTTCCTATAAGCAGCTGGCAAAACCTGCCCATTTTATTTTTGTGACACCTGTCAAAATGATCTACCCCTTCCACTCTTATCCTAGTTTCAGTCTTCACTAATTCATGTCTGGATCAGAGCAAAGATTTTTTAATGGGTTTCTTTGCCTCCAATTCTCTTTTTTTTTACCCTACTCATTAAATTGTCATCACAGTTTTTACTCTAAAACAGATATTATCATATCACTCCAAAAACTTTCACTGCTTTCCATTTCCCACACCAAGCTGCTACAAAGCCCTGAGGTTGCCTTTCAAAGTCTTCCAAAAATATTTTTAAGTCAAACAACTTAACTGGGGTTCCCAGAGATATTTAGTAACATAATTCAATCAATAGAACTGAGTTTTTCTGCTTCTTAGTCAAGTAATTTAGTTTTACCTTCTTTTTTTTTTTTTGGCAGTCATATGTATTACATTACTTTCCAGTTTCTTCCATCATTCTCCCTGAACCCCAACCTGAACTACCTGCAGCTTTGGCCACCTTCTTCCCTGTCATGCTCTCTATTCTCTTAAAAAAAAAAAGTTGCTCCTTCGGTTTGATACTTTATGCGATTCCTTCTCTGCTGGTAAATCCCAACCCATTTATCAAAATTCCACTCACACTTTAACACAAAATTCCACTTAACAATCTTCCCAGCTGAGGTAGGCATACCCTGTTGTGATCTAAGAATACCCCCTATATACACCTCAGCATCTCAGCATTTACCAAACTGTAATACTGTTAGTGATTTACATTCCTGCCAGAAGGCAGCACCAAGCACAAAGAACTCATTCAACCAATGACTATTAAATCTTCTGTCTCATATTAATGTATATCACCAAATCAGAGACTGAGAGACATGGGAGGGACAGTAAGCGAGTCGAATGTTCCTCTCAAACCTTACATTTTACTTGTAAGGAAAAGGAAGTCCTAGGTAGGCAAGTGACATATCTGAAGTTACCTAGCTAGTTGACAACACAATCTAGCAATCTTTCAGCTATTCCTTACACTACTGGTAAAGAACTCTAGAAATGTCCAAAATATGAGGCAATTTACTCCAGATAGGATAGCCACACTGACAAGTGTTCTTATTGAATGACCAAAAAATGCCATCTACTTGCAGATAAATGGGTGCTAATGTAATTCTGTATATTGTATCAACATGAATTAAATGGAAAATGTCAAAGAACTTCCCATTACTGAATTCACTGGATTTAAACAAAAGTAATATATGCCGAACATTTCTATGTTACTGTATAGTTTATGCACTATATTATCGAATATTATAAGTTATATGGCTAAAAAAGTCTTTGCTTTGAAAGAATATTTAAGACATAAGTTTCATGTAAATTTTAACAATTTCTTAAAATCTTTATATTTGTGGATTCTGCCTTTGTTTAATTATTCAGGAGTTAAATGATCATAATTCAAAAAGAGGCAAGTTTATGAAAAGAGCATATCTAATTTTCTTCCACTAGAGGGAACTAAAGATCACATTTAGGTAGTTAGATAAATAATATCACTGAGATAACTGGCTATGGACAATAATATTATGGGTCTCAATAATTTAAAACACAGATGACACGATGATTTGCCTTAGACATGTTTAACAACAATAATAGCCATCCCATCAGCTAACATCAGCTGAGTACTTACTATGAGTCAGGGTCTATTTTAGATATGTGGACTCATTTCACCCTCACAAGAACCCTAAAGCGGCAGATGATACTCCTTTTACATATGAGAAGTTTGAAGCAGAGAGCAGTTAAGTAAACCACCCACAGAACTAATACATTTCAGAGCCAAAATTTGAACCCAGGCAGACTGGTCTCAGTACCTATGCTCTTAACACTCTACTATACTGCTGTGAGTCTACAACTATTTGACTCTGAAGATGAACATTATTGGTCAGCCATTTCTCTGTATTATTGCTAAGAACTGAAATATAAAGTATCAAAGCTCAATTAGAACAAATGTCAGTAATAAATTCATAAAGCCTTTCAAAAAATCTTAATTTAATGCTTATAATTCAAGACACCAGATATTTTTGAAAAACTAGCTTGTGATTATAAGATGCAGAATCATTTAAAATACAGTGAGTAGGCAGGGCTTTAGGATGGCTATGTGAGCTGAGGTTAAACCTCTCTCCTGGACAGACATAAATATTTTGCCGGTCAAAATAAATGATCATTCAAAGTCTGTGGAGATTGGTCAAAGGGCTTACAACAGAGAAGCATTTGTTCAGTAAAACCCACAGAAATTTGCTTAGAACAATGGGAGGCTGTGGCATTCAAGAAAGACATTTGCGCCCCTGTAAGTCTCCCTCAAGAAGACAGGGGAACTGTTCTAATGGGCCCAGGAGCTGAGTGACACAGCTCCCAGAGGTGGAAGAGTTATTTAGGGGTGAATTTCAGAGCTAGTGAACATTGGCAGATTCCATTTCCCACAGCTCCATGCTGTGCTGTTACTACAGCGTAATACCAGAGGTAAATGATCTGAATGGGAAATCACAGAAAGAGAGATTCAAAGAAAGCCCAGCTAATATCATATTCAGTCCTGATGATGAGGAAGGTTGTGCACATGCCCAAGGTTGCTCCTATTCAAGAATGACACCTGAGGTTGCATTGAAAGAGTCAAGGAAATCACTAAACAAATAAACAAGCAAACAAGAACAGGTGGTGGGTGGGGGAGGGTGTTAGTATCTACAGCTGTGCTCTCTCCAAAAAGTTAGGAGACATGCAAAAAAATGTTGGGGGGGAGGCAGAAAATAGAAACTACCTTTGAGGGGCCCAGATGTTAGACTTAGCAGAAAATATATCAAAAGCAGCTATTATAAATACATTGATAGATCTAAAGAAAATCATGTTTAAAGAATTAAAGAAATGTGTGATAATAATGTCTCATCAAATAGAGAATATCAATAAAGATATATAAACTATTTTTTAAAATGTATATTTTGGAGTTAAAAGCTAATAACCAAGCTGAAAAATTCAGTAGAGGGGCTCAAAAGTAGTTTTGAGCTGGCAGAAGAATGCATCAACTTGAAAACAGATTGAGATTATGCAATCTGAAGAACACAGAGGAAAAAAAGAATGTAATAAAAATGAACAAATCCTTAGAAAATTGTGGACAACTGTAAGCACAACAACATATGTGTAATGGGAGTACCATACGGAAAGGAGAGGAAAGAGAGCTTAAAAAAATAAGCTGATAGATATAAAGATTGAATAAATAAATGGGGGAAACACACAATTCTCCCTGTAGAAGATATTCAAATACTTACCAGATTTTCTGATGCTATTCTTTGACTTCATTAATTTGTTTCTCATTATCCATCCCAATTGCCACTTGGAAGTTAGTTGAATCCACCATTATTTATCTTGTCTAAATCACTGCATATACCTTCAAATCACCCTATACTATAGTCAAATAGTTCTTTGTTCTTTTTTAAATTTTTTAAAAAAGATTTATTTATTTATGCATACAAGAACTGGGGTGTAAGCCAGAGGTATGGGGTGGTGGTGAGAGGACTCACCAGAGAGAATAGGGAGCAGAACAGGCAGATCTATTGAAATCCATTGCTGAGGGGAGCAGCAGGCGAGGCAGGAGAGGTCTGCCTCGCCATGTGGGTTGCTCCCTGGCAGGCCCGGGGATCGAACTCGTGCTGTAGTGGCTGGCAATAGCTTGATAGCCCTGTCTTTAACCCCTGTACCACCAGGGAGGCCCCTCAAATAGTTCTTTCTAAAATAAAAATTCAGTGTCTCACTATAGTTCTTCCTAACCCACACTCAACCCTATTTCCCTTGGATATCGCCTATTGGTTCATTTGAAGCTCCCCAGAATTACTACAGTACTTATTTAAAAAAAGAGATTCCTAGTTTACATTCCATACCTACTAAACTGTACTCACTAAGGAAGCAGCCCAAGATCAACCAGTACTTTTAATAAGTACAATCCTCATCCTCCTTCCAACAATTTTGCACTGCAATGACAATCACAATGAACTGGCCTCTGCTATGTCTTTATCTTTGGCTCTTGATGCTTCCAGAAAGATTCAAATGGTGATCACTATGTGACCAGAAAGGACTATACTGTAGGAGAGAGTAACTAGGAATCCATATATACTATAAGAAGTATATAATACAGACAATGAGTTAGGGAATCATAACTCAACTGCATGAATAAGAATACTAAAATTTCATTTAAACATGGTGGTCCAATGTTTTCTCCTATCTCTTGAAACCCAATGAACATTTCAGTAATGACATTAAAAAGACATAGACCATAAAGATAAAGAGAATAAGAGAGAAAGCAGCAGCATAACAGATAGCAGACAAAGTCCTGGATGCCAGAAAGTAAACAGACAAAGTTAGCAGATCAGAGAAAACAGAAATCCAAATGAGGCAACCATTAAGATGTGTTTTGAAATTTCTGACTGCAGGGAATGTGACTGACAAGCCCAGTTGCAATACTATGAACCCATCACTGAATTTTCAGCAATGCCACATATACCACAAGCTACTCTCCACTAGTGACTAAGAGCAGCAGGAATACTAAAGCAGGCTCATTTCTATGAGACATGAGAATATGATGGCCAGTACTGACTCAGGAACTCCCAATAGGCCTCATGAACTCCCAATAGGCCTCATGAAAACTTCCGTGTGAATGCACCTTAGTCTAAAATTTCCCTACCCTTTCTACTCTAAAGAAGTCAGACCTGTATAACCTATGATGGTCCTCCCAAAGTCTTTTGGCAATCTCCCTACTCATTCTCACTCACAGGTAGTTTCCCAATAAATTTCTTGGACTGCTACCTTGTCTTTGTACCTGTTTTTGTAGAACCAGAGCTAACATGGTAAGTTTATGACAAGGCAATCCAATAAGAAAAAAGCTGATAAGTTAAGCAAACTGTTCCCAGGAAAAGTTTAGGAAAAGGAAGCACTAGTTATCTTTGAAGGCAGGAGTGTATGACCGAGCAGACAACAGATTTGGCTGAAACTTTACAGGAGCAGCCAGACACTAGATATCCTTAACTAAGCAAATTATTCTCCACTTACTCTTTGGAGATTTTAGATACCAGACTCATAGCTCAGGTAAAAATGAGATAGAGTATGATTAAGTAAAAGGATTAATTGTAAGATTTACATGGTAAAGATGTGTGTTCAAATAAAGACCCTCAGCTTCCTCCCCCAAAATGGTTCATGAAACCATCACTATCAGACTTAGACATTCCCTATGTACTGCCTTTCCCCATGCCACCATCCCTAAATACAGACACTCTAGCCCAAGGTACAAGATTGGAAGATTGTTTCCTGTCAAGCTGACCTGCTTAAGAACAAAAGATCTATAGATACTGACATCCATTAGGCTCTTCAAAATGGTCCAGTCCTTGTTGGATTACATATAGTTAAGTTACCCAGTGTGCACAGAGTTTTAAGGCAACTACTTAATACTTTGCTCTTAAAAATAACAATCAGGGCCTCCCCAGTGGCTCGGTGGGTTGAGTGCAGCACTGTGAAGCTATCCGCAGCCTCTGCAGCATGTGTTCAATTCCCGGCCAGCCAGGAAGATAACCACATGGTGCGGCAGACCTCTCCTGTCTCACCCGTTGTTCCCCTCAGCAGCGCTTTTGGTCGTCTGCCTGTTCTGCTCCCTGCTCTGTCTCTGGTGAATCCTCTCACCCTCCCGCGCCTCTGGCCTCCTGTACCCCAGCTCTTGTATAAATAAAGAAATCTTTAAAAAATAAATAAAAACTGCCTCTTACCATCAACCATTAAAAAAATAAAAATAACAATCAAAGGGACCGTGGTGATGGTGCACGGGTGCACTGGTGAAGGAAATTCTATGGGGACTACACTTGGGGGGGAAGCAAATATTTTTTAAAAATGAACAATGATGTAAAAAATAAAAGAAATACAAATTAGGAGGTGAAAGAAAAAAAAAATAACAACCAAGGGTTACCAAACATTTGAGGAAAGGCTCAAAAAAAAAGAAACTAAAACAAATATAAAAATATTTCAATAAAAATTATTTCCTGTATAAGGAAGAAAATTTCAAAAATAAAATATATTATTTTGAAATAGATTAAGAATGACAGTAAGTCTACAAACAATAGGAAAGTACATACTAATAATTTACAAGAGAAATTTTTTTTGGGGGGAGGGGAAGCCCTTGAAATAAAAAATGAAAGCCACAACAGGAAATTCAAATGGAAGGGTAGGTAGATGAAGTTGCTCAACTTTTTTCCCCTATTTCCAAGAAATGGAAATAGGGAAGTTAAGTCTGATATTAATTGAATCTTAGCAACTCCAAAAAGGAAGAACAGAGAAACTGGACAGAAAGAACTTATCTTAAAAACAATACAAAAAAGATTTTTCTGAACTGAACAATGAGCTTCCAGATGTAGAAAGATTTCCAAGCACCCAGTGCAGTGACTTTAAGAAAGGTTCACACTGAAGCATAGCACTGTGAAATTTTGGGGAACTGGGGTAAAAGATTATCATTAAGGTTTTCAGAGAAAGAGAAAAAGGGCAAGGCACTGTGCTAAGTGATTTACTTATGTTTTGCAACCCTCTCAATAACTCTAAAGGCAGATAAGATTATTATGCCCAATTTTTAGATGAGGAAACTCAGGCACAGTAAGGTTACATGACTTGTGCAAGTCACACAGCTGGCAAGTATGAATGAACCCAAGTAGTCCAGTTCCACAGTATACTATTTTATTTTTTAAAAAAATTATTTTTATTTATTTATGTATACAAGAATGGGGATGCAGGCTAGAGGTGGGGGTGTGTGAGCAGATTCACCAGAGACAGAGTGGGGAACAGAACTGGTGGATCTACTGAAATATACTGCTGAGGGGAACAGTGAGCAAGACAGAAGAGGTCTGCTGTGCCATGTGGGTTACCTCCTGGGCCAGGGATCAAACTCATGCTGCAGTGGTTGATGATAGCTTGATAGTGCTTAGACTTAACTTCTTGTACTACCAGGGAGGCCCCACAGTATAAGATTTTAAACACATGATATACTTCTCCAAATGTTTAAGATAAAGCAACTTCCAACCTAGAATTCTATAACTAGACAAACTATCAACTTGTAAAGCTATTTTCAATTTTAAAAAATGCTCCTTCTTCTAGAAATCACTAGAGGACATATTTTACACCAAAATGAAGGTGTAAACTGAAAAAAAATACAGAAAATCTAGGAAATAGAAAATCCAACAAAGATGATAGGCAAAGATAATTCCCACCATGATAGTCCATTCAATAAAATGGACAGATGAAAGGTTTGGGGAAGGAGCTCTATGTTGTCAAGAAATAAAAGTGAATGCAATAACTATTCATTAGAATTGAATGCACTGAGAGAAGTTATATAGTTCAGTGGGGTAGACTGGGGAGGAGTTAGCTATAATACATAAAAAGAAAGCAATCAAAGAAGTAAACTATTTACTCTAGGTATAACAATAATTTACATAAGAAATATAATCACATTACCCTGTGGTTCAAATATGAATAATGTTATAAAATGGGAGAGGAAAGGGAGAAGGGTAGGGGTAGCAACATAACTCCATTAAGTCAATAACTGAAAATATCTAAAACTATAAAATCAAGAAATAAGCATATGTTGTTAGTTATAAAAGAAACAGCAAAAAATGCTTAAAGTAGTTGCTTCAGATAATAGACTGGTGGAGTTGCAATGAGTTAGGACATCTTTTGTAGTTATTAGAAGTAGTATGATTTAACATTTGAAACCTATATGCTTATATTACTTAGACAAAAGTAAAACTCAAATATATAAAGAATCAGAACAGACCATTGTATAGTGCATCTTTTTTCATTATGCCTTAACCCATATCTTTAGATCCAAGGCACACTCCAACTTACAGGGCACAAATTATCCATATATTAGGGATAAAAATACAACAGAACTAAAAATCTTAAGATATAGAACACAGAAAAGAGAGTGTATCTGTGAACTAGTGTCCTTAGAAAGTCCACCTTTCTAATTAAAACCACTAAGGTGAATTGAGGGATCTTTAATAAGCTTGCTTTGGAAGTAGTTCAACAATGGTCATGGCTCTCCTCTTTTTTGGAAACTGTTATTTTACATATTACAAATTATAAAGTCTCCTGTAAAGAATAACAAAGCTGATGTGTTAGAACTACAAAAGCATATGCCATTAACAAAAGGAAGGAATTTCAAGTTGCTTTATTTATTGTTTAAATTTCATTTACTAGAAAACTACTTCTCTATAATATTAGGGAAAAAAAGCCTTTTGCCAAAAACAACAGAAACTTTAACAGTATTATCTAAACCTTAATGAGACTCATTCAGGTCTTTGTTACTGTGAAGTTAATATGGGGAGGTTTTGTCTCCAGACTGATAGCCCTCCCACTTTAAGTAATCATTTTATAATATCCCAACTTCTAAGTTATTTTATCTACTGGTAATGGAGTACTAACACAATTGGTACTCTACAAAAATAATTAAAATGTTTTTCCTTGATTTATTTCTTGGTTAATTATAATTTTCAAATAGACCACTGGAAAGAATTCATTTTAAAAAGTCTTAGCTTTGCCTATCTTTATTCTCTCTCTTTTAAAGAAAATATGGCATGGGTCTCATTAATGTCATTAGTTGTGATGCCTGCTGAGAGAAAATACTGACTTTGTGAGCATGGAATCAATTTTCTGAAGTAAAAAAGATTTTTATGAGGCTACTTCTTGTGTAGTATTTATTTCTGCAGAAGCCTTTAGTGCAGGAAATGCTTTAATTTACTGTGGTAGGTTCCAGATTACCAAATCTACACTTATGTAATAAAATCATATGAAACTTCTTGAAACATGTTCTTCTATTGCTGTCAGCCTTTTAACCTTGCTGCACCTCCAATGCTTGAGGAAGCATACAAAAATCTTAAGTTTTATTTGTCATGAAGATAAGACAGACATTTCCTAGCTTTTTATTTGTGGATTTCAGGACAAAGTTTACTCTAAAGTGAAGCAATGTACAGAGTGAAAAGAGATTAGGAAATAGAGAGGGTAGGTGGGTGAAGGAGAGAGAACAGGGGAACAGGGCATCATATGTAGAGTTTAGGAGTGACTAGGTTAACAGGTCTGGACAGAACAGCTGGGAGGAACCAGAGAGTATCATGGATAGACTAAGGGGCCACTACCGGAGGATAACTAACAAAAAAAAAAAAAAAAAAGAAAAGAAAAGAAAGAAAGAAAAGAAAACTCAAGGTCTAACCAAGACTATTTTGAGGACAGACACCAACTTCAAATTAAAAAATGAGTGAAGACAAAGCTCATAGGAGAGGTAGACCACAGAAATAGAAAGGGCACTTGCAGCACAGTAAGACCACTGCTGTGACAAAGTACCACAGATGAGCTACTTTTAAAAGCCTGTGCTGGTACTCTGCATGGCCATTGCATAAGTCTTCAATGGAAAGTTCAGTGCCTTGGGTGGTAAAGAAAAAAGGTATATTAAAGAAGAGTTCAGAGAGGTGAGGAGTAGAATAGAAACTCTGTACAAAGAAAATGGTTGGAGCAATATAGGGAAGGAAATCGTGCTGGCCTTTTGTTTTTATATTTTTATTTTTGAAATTTTCAAACACACAAAAGTGAAAAGAATGACATGATTAAATTATTCTTTTATCCATCTCAATGCTGGGCTTTTATTTTTTTTTTATTTTTATTTTTTTAAATAATAAATTTTATTTTTATATTCCCCCATACAATTGCAAACGCCCCATTCTGACCCCAATCCCTCCCCTCCCGCCCCCCACCCCCCAAAAAGTGTCTCTGGTTCATAGTTTTTTGTTGATTTTGATTTTCACTTTCTTATATTCATTTTCCTGGTCCCTTATTTAAGTTTTCTAGATTCCTGCTATGAGTAAGACCATCCGGTATTTTTCTTTTTCTTTTTGGCTTATTTCGCTGAGCATGATCCCTTCCAATGCCATCCATGTTGCTGCAAATTGCATGTGTTTATCTTTTTTGAGTACTGAGTAATATTCCATGGTGTATATGTACCACATCTTCTTGATCCAGTCATCTATTTTTGGGCATTTGGGCTGTTTCCAAAGCTTAGCTATTGTAAATAGTGCTGCTATAAACATAGGGGTGCAGGTGTTCTTTGGAATTGATGTTTCTGTGTCCTTTGGGTAAATACCTAGGAATGGAATTGCTGGATCATATGGAAGCTCTATGTTTAGTAGGTCTAGAAATCTCCACACAGCTCTCCATAGTGGTTGGACCAGTTTGCACTCCCACCAACAGTAATGCTGGGCTTTTAAAAGGATAGTATAGTTATAGTAATCAAGACTCTGGCAATTCTGACTTTCAAGGGCCCGAAATAGGAATATTTAGAAATAAATTTACATTACACTTTTTTTGCTACACACTTTACTAACAGATATCTAAATATTTTAATTTCTGGCATGCATTGTGTAGGATGCTTACAAATACTATTGAAATAACACTAATGAAGAAACAATAGATGGCAAAAACTCTCCCACTCAATATTTCCTTAAAAGTAAATGGATAAAAACAAAAATAAGTATTACAGGATCAGCTACTGTATATCAGGGAGTGGTATATAAACCAAAAACAAATCCCAGAAATCTGACTTCAGAATTGAGGTTACCAAAGGGGGAGGGGTGGAAAGCAAAGTGTAGAGGGTGTCCAACAGACTACAGTGGAGGACTATGGGTGCCTTGGTAGTGGGTGTCGTTTGGTAACATTCACCTGAAGGGGTGTGAGCCTATACAGCTGAATCATATACAGTGTTGTAAACCAGTGTTACATCAATTAAAAAAAGTATTTTGAAATTATCTAAGTTTCTCAAGGGTAATGTCTATGTATAACACATCTGTTTACTCCAAAATGCTATTCATGACAGTTGGTAGATGACATATATAGCAGACAGTAAATGTCCACCAAATAAGGTTTTGAAGAATGTGAACCCAATGGGAATATTAAAAAACCAATAATCTCCAATTCTGTAATGGAGTATACTCCAGAAAATGTATGATTTATTAAAAGGAAGATGCAGAGTAGTATACAGAATATACCACCTTTTACGCAATAAAGAGGAAAGTGTGTACTTATGTACACACATATATTTATACTTTTTAAGAAAAGATAATGAAGAATAAACCAAAAATTAATGCAAATGATTACTTATGGGAGAGCGAGGTAATAGGGATGGAAAATACACTCATTAAAAAAAATTACCTTTGTAACCACATAAGTGTTTTATACATAATTAAAAACAAAAAAAAATTAAAATGAAATGAGCAACTTAACATAGCAGGTTGGTGGCTAAACCACAATGAAAATAATTATTTTAAGTTTTTGTTTTATTTTAAATACTTTTATTTTGAAATAATTACAGACTTAGAAAATTACTGAGTGTTTTGCTTTTACAAACCTAACTACCAATTTCTCCATCATATAATTCTACTCTCACAGTATGGTATCATTCATAAAAACTGTCTTAGAGCAGAGTTACAGTAAAATAATGGTAATGACAAGGTTTCCAATCACTCTTTAGATTTCCTATCATGTATAGATAACAGAAAGACACCATGAAAAGGTATCCATAAGTATTTTAAAAATTCCTGACTTGACCATTTGAAACAAGCAGTGAACAGGTAACACAAGAAAGATTGCTGTACAAGCCCCAGAAATGGGTCCCCAAAGTATTACATTCCAGACTTCCACTTCTAAATCTGACCCTATAATATTCACTACTTTCATCTACTGTTTTCAAAGGCAGCATGGCATGGTGAGGATGAACAAGAGGGTCTTGAGAACTTCACAGAACTGAGTTTGAATCTGGTCTCTATTTACTTGATTGCTACGTGAGCTTAAACAAGTCATTTAACCTCTTGTAGCCTTCAATTTCTTCATCTGAAAAATGGGAACAATATGGTACCTGTGTAATGAAAACACAGTGAGAACCAATGAGACACCTTTCAGCAAGGTGCCTCATATCATTAAAGTTAGCTCTATCAATGCTAGCTGCTATTACTCTATTATTGTAGTATAAATTCTCGTCACTGTAAAACTATCCTATTTTATCCTCACAAACTTGTTCTTAACCACATCAGAAATACAGCAACAGCCTCTCAATCAAAGCATCAATGGAAACAAATTAAGCATTTTTGACAAATTCTATAATATTCTATTCCTATATGAAAATGAAGTCATTATAATTAAAATTCCTTAGTGTCTTCTGCTTCTAACCATGAAAGTTTAATTATTAGAACAGAACTCTTTTCTTCTACTGAACTAGAACAATTTTAGTCATTGAGACAACAGGCAGTAAAGGTCTGTGGCTCCTATAGGAAAGGATATGAATGGAATGAATGCCTAATTATAGACCTGGCTTCTTCCTGGAAGAATTTTATAGTTCCCAGCACAAGGACAGCAGACAAAACAGAGCATGACAATGTCACAGAGTTGAGGAGACAGAGGTCACAATTGAGGAGGGATGAGGGAGATGGAATGTTCAGGACAGCAGACCAGAGAGAAGGGAGATAGAAATAGAAAAAAAAAAATCAAGAAATCTGCACAAAGAACAATATGGTTCTTTACTTTAACAATAACTTGTGCATATGTAGTCTGAAACTCCATGAAGCTGGGCAAAGAGGAGGAAGACATTGGATTCTAATAGTAGAGAGATCTCACTGGACACCACAGTCAATCAGTAGAGACCTCAGTAAAGTCACATCTAAGTACTGGCAATAAATTAAGCCCAGAATAAAGACTATTCTACATTTGAACTAGTAAAATAAATTATAAAACAGTCAAAAGGAGAGCTGATACATACAAACAGACCTACAATGACAAAGGTATTATAACACATAATCTTCAAAATATCTTAGGAATATGCCCAAGGATTTCAAAGATAGCATGAACAGAATGAAGAAATAGAATAAATATATAAAAAAGGAGCTTCTAAAGTTGAAAAAAACACTATCTTTTTAAAAAAAGATTTATTAATTTATGCATATAAGAACTGGGGTACAGGCCAGAGGTGTGGGGTGTGAGAGGAGTTGGTAACAGAACAGGCGGATCTACTGAAATACACTGCTGAGGGGAGCAGCATGTGAAACAGGAGAGGTCTGCTGCGCCATGTGGGTTACCTCCCTGGCTGGGGATAGAACTCGTGCTGCAGTGGCTGCAGACAGCTTAACCCCTTGCGCCATCAGGGAGGCCCAAAACACTATCTTTCAAAGCATTTTTTAAAAAGATTTATTTATTTATGCATACAAGAGCTGGGGTAAGGGCCAGAGATGTGGGGCGGGGGAAGAGGATTCACCAGAGACAGAGTGGGGAACAGAACAGGCAGACTAACTGAAATACACTGCTGAGGGGAGCGGCAGGCGAGACAGGAGAGGTCTGCTTTGCCATGTGGGTTGCTCCCTGGCCGGCTGGGGATCGAACTCATATTGCAGAGGCTGCGGATTGCTTCATAGTGCGGTGCTTAACCCTTTGCACCACCAGAGAGGCCCAAAACACTATCTTTAAAAATAAAATTTATGTATTTTTTATATTGCTGGTTATTTTTGTACAATGTTTGATTTTTCCTCTCAGGTAAAATCCCCATAAAATTACCACCACCAAGGCCTCCCTGGTGTCACAGGTGTTAAAGTCTCAGCGCTATGAAGCTGTCACCAGCCACTGCCACCTGAGTTTGATGCCTGCTCAGGGAGCTAATCCACATGGCACAGCAGACCTCTCCTGACCCGCCCGCTGCTCCCCTCAGCAGTGTATTTTGGTCGATCTGCCTGTTCTGTTCCCCACTCTGTCTTGGTGAATCCTCTCACTCCCCACACCTTTGGCCTGTACCCCAGTTCTTGTATGCATAAATAAATATTTATAAAAAAGAAAATGAATATGGATATAGAAGAGCTGAAAAATGCTGCACCTCTGAAATCTTTTCCATCCAGCTTCATGATTTTTTTAAATTATTCTAATTTTTTTTTACACTTCACTTTTGGACTACTGGAGTCTTATTATTAATCAGCAATTTTTCTTTACAATAAAGGTTGTCATTCCCACTCCTCTTTCCCCAGAATGACCTTTGGAGGCTCCCTTTCTGTTCTTCACTTTTAATTAATTTTTAACTGAGGTAATAATATTGGGGTACCCCCATCAAGTATCACCATAGTATATACACAACCAACTCATCCATATTCTGCCACTATAGAAAACTGTGTTTCCTTCCCTCTTTGTTCTTATCCCTTCACCACCTGCTTCCTCCCTTGGTATTTCATTTCTATAGTGAGCTATCAAGGGTTATTCAGCTTTATCTGACTATTAATTTATTTTTTTATATTCCACATATTAGTAACCCTATCTAGTATTTACCTTTCTCCTTCTGACTTATTTCACTTAGCATTATTCCTTCAAGATTCTTCCATGTTGGCACAAATGGTTGTTTCAATAGTTTAGCCATAGTAAATGACACTGCAATAAACATGGGAGTGCAAGTTTCCCTTTGAATTAGTGTTTTTGAATTTTTGGGGTAAATGTCAGCGAGTAGAATTACTGGGTTGAGTGGCAGGTCCATTTTTAATGTTTTGAGACACCCCCATACTGCCCTCCATAAGGGCTGCACCAGTTTGCATTCCCACCAGCAGTGTAGGAGGGTTCCCTTTTCTCCACATTCTCGCCAGCACTTGTTGTTTCTGGTCTTTTTGATATATGCCATTCTCACAGGTGTGAGATGGTATCTCATTGTGGTCTTGATTTGAATTTCTCTAATACTAAGTGATGGGGGCCATTTTTTCATGCGCCAGTTGGAGTCTGAATGTCTTTTTTTTTTAAAGATTTTTTTAATTTTTAAAAAAGATTTATTTATTTATTTATACAGGAACCGGGGTACAGGCCTGATGCGTGGGAGGGTGAGAGGATTCATCAGAGACAGAGCAGGAAACAGAACAGGCAGACTGACGAAATACACTGCTGAGGGGAGCAGTGGGCGAGACCAGGGAGGTCTGCTGCACCATGTGGGGACCCTTGCCAGCCGGCCGGCCGGTTTCGAACTGGCGCTGCAGAGGCTGCAGACAGCTTCACAGCGCGGCGTTCAACTGCCTGCGCCACCAGGGGAGGCCCTGAATGTCTTCTTTAGAGAAGTTTCTGTTTAGTTTTTCTACCCATTTTTTGATTGGGTTATTTCTTTTGTTTTTGTAGTTTTATTAGTTCTTTGTATATCTTTGTTATCAGTCCTTTGTCAGAGATACGGTATGCAAATATTTTCTCCCATTGAGTAGGGTGTCTTTTCATTTTAGATATGGTTTCTTTCACTGTACAGAAGCTTTTTAGTTTGATGTAGTCCCAGCTGTTACTGTTCTCTCTTGTTTTCCTTGCTGTTAGGGACGAATCCCAAAAGGCATCACTAAAGCTATATCATGAAATGTTTTGTCTATGTTTTCTTCTATGTATTTTATAGTGTCAGGTTTTACATCCAAGTTCTTGATACATTTTGAGTTGATTTTGGTGCATAGTGTGAGATTGTGGTCTAGTTTCATTCTTTTGTATGCAGGTGTTCAGTTTTCCCAACACCAATTATTGAAGAGGCTACCCTTGTTCCAGTGTATGTTTTTGGCTCTTTTATCATAGATTAAGTATTCACATATGTGTGGGTTTATTTCTGAGCTCTCAATTCTATTCTATTGGTTTGTGTGTCTATTTTTGTCATGATCTTTTCTCTTGCCATTACTTTCAGCTCTCTTGATTTTTTTCATCCATCATGTCTGCTATGTAAAATACCTCCCAATCTGGCACAATCTACCAATACAATCCTCATCTCCTAAATTGTAGGCTAATTAGTGCTGCTGAGGGAAATCATATCAGCTTGTTGATGAGTGTTGCTACATATTCTTTGCATCCTCAGTTGGGCCCATGAGGCAGCCTAGCGACTTTTCCTCGTATCTCCTTTTCAACCCTCTAAAGTGCTGTTACAATTTTTTTTCTCTCTACTGTACAACCACGGCTACACTGAAGGTGGCTCTGCTTCCTACTTCACCAAGAAAATCAGGCCATCAGCTTAGGGATGTTCCCTACTTCCTCCTCCTCCTCCCTGCAGACCCAGCTCTATCTTTATCCTGTCTTCCTTTTGTCTCAGTAGATGAGATGCCTCCCATCTATGCCTTGGCCCATCCTCTACCTGCTACATCTCAAAGAACTCACTCCATCAGTATTTTCTACTTGCTGTTTCCCCCAGCTAAAAAGAAGCTGAAGTCCCTCCCATCTTAAACTTTGCTCTTATTCCACATGCCCTTCCACCTACAGTTGTCTCTCCTTTTACCAGTCTAGCCTGTTGAAAATTATTCTATATTTACTCTCCCAACTTCCTCACCACTCATTCCTCAGCCCACTACCATCTGGCTCTACCCTGCCACAACAATGAAACTGATCTGGCTAAAGTGCCCACCAATTTCCATGTTGCTAAATTCCATGGACATTGCAGTTATTCCCTCATTTGGCCTCTTAACAGCATTTAAAACCACAGAAAGCCTTCTCTCTCAGCTTCTGTGGCAGCATTCTCTGATGCTAAATTCTCCTACTTCTCTAACCCCTCTGAGTTCTTTTTTCACAACCCACGCCTTCTTTCTTTCTTTATTTTTTAAAGATTTATTTATTTATTCATACAAACACTGGGTACAGTCAGAGGCATGGGAGGGTGAGAGAATTCACCAGAGCCAGAGTGGAGAGTAGAGTAGAACAGTCAGAGTGACCAAGTACACTGCTGAGGGGAGCAGCGGTGGCAGGAGAGGTCTGCGTGCCACGTGGGACCCTCTCCCGGCAGCCGGGGATCGAACCAGTGCTGCAGAGGCTGCGGGCAGCTTTGCAACCCAGGCTCAACCGCTGCGCCACCGGGGGAGGCCCCCACGCCTTCTTTAAAGGCAGGTTTTCTCTGGATCCTGACCTCGACTGTTTTGTATTTTTATTGTGGCTCTCTAATGTTTTTAAGCAACTGTGTGTATTTCTGGGGTTACATGATGAAGAATCTCATAATCTTTTCTCTTTTTCTAAGACATTGGTTCTAAGTTTTAGACTAAAATGTTTAAATGCCTAGTGGTTGTTAACATTGATATTTCAAAGGCTCCTCAGACACAATATTCAAAACTAAATTCATTTATTCTCCCTGACCCACCCCTACTGTTTGACAGTTTCTATTTGAATAAACAAAGCACTGCTATCCAGCTAGTTAGATGAACCGAAAAATATGCACATTTCCTAGAATTTTCTGTTTCCTTAAGCCCCATAGATGGAGTCGTAGTAATTGAATCTCTTGAGTATATCTTCTACTTAGCACCTCCTCTCCATCCAAAACTACTACCAAAACTTTAATTAAGGCATCTACCTTTTGTGTGGACCACAACTTACTAGCCGGTTCTCTCTTTATCCAGCCTCTTCCACAATACTACTTCAGTCTTCTTATAAAAGCAAATCTGACTTGTTACTCTCCTGATTAAAACCTACAAATCCGGGCCTCCCAGGTGGCGCAGCGGTTGAGCGCTGGGTTGCGAAGCTGCCTGCGGCCTCTGCGGTGCCGGTTCGATCCCCGGCTGTTCCCCGGCCACCTGAGGAGGGTCCCACATGGCGCGCAGACCTCTCCTGCCTCCCGCTGCTCCCCTCAGCAGTGTACTTCGGTCCTTCTGCCTTCTCTGCTCCCCACTCTGGCTCTGGTGAATTCTCTCACCCTCCCGCACTTCTGACTGTACCCAGTGCATGTATAAACAAACAAAGAAACAAATAAATAAATAAAACATGCCTCTATAAAAAAAAATTATAAAAAAAAACCCTACAAATCCCACCTTTGTACCTAGATAATAAAACTCAATCTTCTTAGCATTGCTCACAAGGGAGTCATAATGTAATTGGTGCATTTCTTATGCTCATTTAATCTTCAAGTCCAACAAAACCAAAATACTTACATTTTCCTGAACATGCCTTGCTAATAATTCTCTGCCCCACATCTCTGCACATACTTTCCCTTACTTTAAATGCCCTACCCCTGCCAAATCTACTTATGAATTCCTCCTCTTTTCACAACCGATTTTGTCAATTTCCCCAATGTTACACTGTATTATGGCTATAACAAATTACCTTAAATCTGTGGCTTAAAATAATAAAGTTATTTTCATAACAGTTTTGGAGGTTTCTTCAAGTCTGCAATGATTCTGGTGTTGGCAGGGCTGTTTCCTTCTGGAGGTTTCAGGGGAGAATCAGTTCCTTGCCACTTTCAGTTTCTAGAGGCTGCCGGAATCACTTGGCTCATGGCCACATCGCTCCAATCTCTGCTTCTTTTCACATTGCCTTTTCCTGTAGTCAAATCTTCCTCTGCTTCCCTCTTATAAAGACCCTTATGATTACATTGAGCCCACCTGGATAATCCAGGATAATCTCTCCATTTCAAGATCCTTGATTTAACCACCTCTGCAATCCTCTTGGAATATAAGGTAACATATTGATAGGTTCCATGATTAGGATAGGACATCTTTCAAGGGGTAAGGTAGCATTATTCAGTCTTCCATTGTAACAACAGTAATTTTTAAATACATGCCTCCCTGACTGCATTGTGGTCACCTTTGGGGTTGGCTCATTTTTGTCTTTTCAGCATCTGACATATAATAAGTTAATAAAGGTCTTTGAAATACATCTAACAAAGGATTTATGTTGGGAAGTAAGGGGAAATAATACTGACCTGGTAGTGTGGAAATAGACAGCAAACAACAGATCAAACATCAGAATATTAATTCAATCCTAGGTAATAAGGCAACAGAAGAACTGTTGTTCATTACATGGTCCCATGACTAGGAAAATGATGAAAGGAAAATAGAAAAGGCAGTGGTTAGCTGAGTAAATTAGATGCTGGGTGGGACTAGAGAGTACCCAATGAGAAGATTCTTGTAATGCTTGGATAACAAGAAGATTAGGGACTGAATGAAGCATCAGTAAATGGGGAGGGAAAAAGAGAGAGAGGTACAAGGTTCATAGCAATAACAATGTTAGATAACAAATTAGTCCTAATAACAGCACAATTAGAGGACTACTCCACACTGTATGTTAGCATTTATATCATGCACAGTACTGAGGAAATCCAACTGATAACACTTGCTTCCTTACACTGTACTTTACACAATCTTTAGATAACTCTGGCTTTGATTTTAATAGAGAAATATGTTTTCACCCAAACTTATTTGGATATTCTATATTATTTTATATAATCTACTGAGGCAACACAAGTAAAATCCTAATGGCACAGAAACAAATACGCAGTGTGGACTAATCCAATACTCTAAATCAAACCATGGGCTTATTCTATATATGTGAACATTTTCTCAGGTAGAATTTTATTCTTTAAATTTAATTTGCTAAAGTGATAAAGTATAATACTGAGAAGTCTACTTTGAAACAGTAACTATTTACTTATCATTTAAGGAAAATAATGAATAGGAGAAAATGAAAAGCAAAATAAAAATATTGCCAAGTATAGTAAGTCCTCACCATTGTTAACAGGTTCTTAGAAATGTCAACTTTAAGCAAAACAACTTAAAACAAAAGCAAGTCCTCAAATAACATTTTTTTTCAAAATTGGCCAACTAGTCTTTTATCATCAACATCGTAACATATTACTTGGGGATCTGCTTTATTACAGATAGGGATGCTTGATATAGTAGTTCATCAAATCTATATTCATTGTCACACATACCATCCCACATCAGTTTATCAATCTATTGTCTTTCAGTTGCGAATTCATCCTTCAATGCCTGCACTGAACTACTGGCACTGGACTCATTTTTTCAGCTGACACAAAATTAAACTTTGTCAGTAGAGGGCACCAGAGGAGCAAAAGGCTTGCCCTCCTAGTTCCAGTATTTTCCTCGTCAGGCATGAGCAATTTATCCACAGTGCCCAACAGCCAGAAGTACACAGCACCTTTTCATGGGCAGGCAGCTTTGCAGCAGAGCGCTGCTGGTAGGGCACTACTCTCCTGTATCCAGCTATCCAGCTTCCCCCAAATCCCCAGGCAGCTTTGCAGCAGACTGTGTCTGGTAGGCATCTCCCTGTAAGTTTCCCCAAGCACTCTCTTGGTCTGTTTACTGCAAGTTCAAAGGTATGGCATCTCCTTGAGGATGGCTCCCCCTGGACTCCAGAGGGCAGCTTTCTGATGAATTCTACCAGCACAGCATCTCTGTGAACTTTTCTGTAATGGGTTGAGCCCTGGTCACACCCTCTTCAATAAGATTCAGATCTCAGCCCTGCCAGGAAGGAGGCCATGCTCTTCCTGGAGTGTTCTATTTCAGCCCTTGAGGTAATGGCTTCCCCCCCCCCTAATCTTCTGGTAATAATTCTTTATATTAATTTTTACCTGTTCAAATTACTGCTTGGTTTCTGTCTCTTGATTGGACCCTCACTGATAAACCACCCCAATCAGAAAAAAAAAAAAAACCCACCAAAAACTGTCCTAGTTGGGCTATGAGAGGATTCTGATGTGATGAGATTATCTGAAGTAATAAAATATTCACTCTGGATATCCAGTAAATTCTTTAATTATCCTGAATTAAAATATCAAATTGGCAGCATATAGAATCAAAGGAGAGACACTGGTTTTAGAATTTTGTTTTAGAACCAAACATTAAAAAATATATTAAAACAACAGCAAGTGTGGTTCATTTCATGTAATTTTCAGTTAATCTATACCTGCCTACTCTGATGAGATCAAACTAGTTCTGCATTCAGTTCTAAGGATTTCCCTACATCAGAAACTTATAATGTGGTCCAGGACTCCCGAGCCTTCTGGTGACCATATTATGACTGGATGACAGATGCTCTGTTCTTCCAAATAGTTTTACAGACCTAAAATTCTTACAAAAATGAAGTGCTCTATAGCTGAAAAGTAATCATGCAATGTTTCTTTATATTATTCTTAAGAGTGCCAAAGCTATTATTATAAAAAGTAGCCTGACTAAAATAATTTCCCTATCTTTTGATTACAAAAAAATTAAAATTCAGTTTTAATAAACAGTGCCAGACTGGAGTTTAAATAGTCTCTTTCTAATTGTAGAACACAATATGTCCTTATTTTAGTCTCCTATTCACAGTAACAAATTATTCACTACTCTTGTATGTATCCTGAATTGCTACTTGATGAGGGCATTTGATCCTATTGGTAGAATTTTAGTACAGCTTTGGAATGGAGTAGCATCAACGATTACAAGCTCACTCACACATTAAGGCAAAACATAGTTTAGGTTTAAAATAACTTGGTGTGGTAGATGAAAGATGGCTAGAATTTTTTGTCATTTCTCCCATCCAGAGATGGGCTCTATATCTCATCCCCTCTAATCCAGGTGGGCTCTATGACTTCTCTGACCAAAAATATAGTAGAAATGAAACTGTGCCAGTTTCCCTGTGATTCTAATGGAGGATTTTCCTTTCTAATGGAGGATTTACCCAGGGGTTTGTCACCATACTACTCTGGCCATTCATTGAGATTAGATTTAAAATATCAGATTTTCAGAGACATACTGCAGGGAAGGAGGAGGAAGAGGGATCAGAGGGAGGGAGGGAGAAGCATAGGGGACTGAGGTGATGGTGCACAGGTGCACTGGGGAAGGAAATTCTATGGGGACTACACCTGAGGGGGGAAGGGAATATTGTTTAAAAATGAACAACGATGTAAAAATACTAAAAAATTAAAAAATTAAATAAAATATCAGATTTTGTGGATGGCTAGCTAAATAGTTGCTAAATTTCATCAAAAAGTCTGTATAAGAAATACTTATCGGGCCTCCCTGGTGGCGCAAGGGGTTAAGGTGCAACCTATGAAGCTATTCGCAGCCACTGCAGCACAAGTTCGATCCCCGGCCAGGGAGCTACCCACATGGTGCAGCAGACCTCTTCTGACTCACCTGCGGCTCCTGTCAGAAGTGTATTTCAGTAGAGCTGCCTGTCCCCCACTCTCTCTCTGGTGAATCCTCTCACTCTCCCCCCACAACTCTGGCCTGTACCCCAGTTCTTGTATATATAATTAAATAAATCTTAAAAAATAAAAAAAAGAAATACTTATCAATCTACTGTAACTTTATCCCTTTACTTGTTATTTGCTTAATTTTAATAACAGGCTCTCCTGCTTAATTTCTGTTGCTTTTAATGTGCATTGGTAAAACTGTTATTAATTTCTCTTTGCTAAGTGTTAGCTGTATATTAAGGTAAAAAAAGTTTTAAAAGATACTAGTAATGCATTTACTTTGATTAACTCAATAGAAAACTCCAATAGAACATAGTGTCTATATAAAATCTACATAGGTGAGGGAAATTCACTTCATTATCTCAGTTAATTATTCTGAGAAATTTTAATAAAAAAATGCAAATAAAACCCCTCAAAAGCCCACAAACAAAATCTAGAGAAAAGAGGAGCTTCTTTCTTTTTAATACTTTCCCTCAAATTTATTTCTTATTTTTTAAAAATTTATTTGTTTTTATATATTTCTTTACATCACTGTTCATTTTTAAAGAATGATTGCTTCCTCCTCCCACCCCAGGTGTAGTCCCCAAAGAATTTCATTCACCAATGCACCGGTGCAAAATCACCACAGTCCCCTATGCTCCTCCCTCCCTCCCTCTGATCCCTCTCCGTCCTCCTTCCCTGAAGGATATCTCTGATTTATAACTGTCCATTTGTTTTTGTTTTGTTGTGTTTTGTATTGTTATTTTTCCCCCTGATGTCTTAATTGGTTCCCCTATATTCCTCCTGTAAATGAAACCCTCCGATATTTTTCTTTTTCCTTCTGACTTATTTCACTGAGCATAATTCCTTCTAGCTCCATCCATATTGCTGCAAATGGCATGAGTTTATCTTTTTTGATTGTTGAATATGTTCCATTGAATCTATTCCATTTTGATTGTTGAATATATTCTTCTTGATCCAGTCATCTATTTTTGGGCATTTGGGTTGTTTCCAGGTTTTACCTATTGTAAATAGGGCTGCAATAAACATAGGGGTACAGGTATTTTTTTTTTTTTGAATAAATGTTTTTGTGTCCTTTGGGTAGATCCCTAGGAGTGGAATTGCTGGGTCATATGGCAACTCCATTTTTAGTAGACTGAGGACCCTCCAGACAGCTTTCCACAGTGGTTAGACCAGTTTGCACTCCCATCAGCAATGTAGGAGAGTTCCTTTTTCACCACATCCTCTCCAACATTTGTTGTTGCTAGTTATTTTGATATGTGCTATTCTTACTGGTGTAAGGTGGTATCTCATTGTGGTTTTGATATGCATCTCCCTGATGATAAGGGACAATGAACATTTTTTCATATGCCTGTTGGCCATTTGCATTTCCTGAAAAGAGGAGTTTCAATTAGAAAACTACCCAGACATAGTCAATATGTGGAAAGTCAGAGCATAAAACAAGATCCATTCTTCTCAAGTCAGCAGTCCTTAATAAACACTTCAGACTTAAGGGTGAAAAATTTATTTTATCAGCCACTGTGAGGGCAGAGAGTTTGAAAGACAATAATTTCTATAATTATACTTGGCTCTTTTAAAAAATGTTTTATCTAACAGTAATAGAAGAAAGAATTCATGTCAGAGCCTAGAAAAACTATTTTACAGTAGATTTAATTAAAAAAGAGGGGCCTTCCTGGTGGTGCAAGGGTTAAGAAACAGCCTATGGAGCTGTTTGTAGCCACTGCAGCACGAGTTTGATCCCCGGCCAGGAGATACCCACATGGCGCAGCAGACCTCTCCTGACTTGCCCGCTGCTCCCTTCAGCAGTGTATTTCGGTGGATCCACCTGTTCTGCTCCCCACTCTCTCTCTCTCTGATGAATCCTTCTCATCCTCCTGCACCTCTGGCCTGTACCCCAGTTCTTGTATGCATAAATAAATCTTTTTTAAAAAAGGGGAAGATGAAACAATTAAAATAAACAAAAATTGTAAGGTGGGACTGAGGTGGGCAAGACTACAGAATCAATCTAGGATGAGTCACAATGAAGAGTAGGCAAATTAGGTACAGCCCACCCACAATGTGCTAAGCAAGAACTGAGGTGTTACACAGATGTGATCATCCTTAATCTCTGCACCAGTTCTGTGAAGTTAGTGTTATTATCGTCACTTGAAACATAGAAAAGCTGAAGTTACAACTTAAGGTTGCATTGCACAGGACAGATTTGGAATGTTTGATTCAAACTTTTCCCATACATTCCCTACTACAATACCAAATTTTCATTGTATTTAATAAGAACTCAATAGAATTATATTATTCTTTACTTAGCCTTGGGTAAAAGAGATAGATGTTTTCAAGTGACATGAGGGAAGAAGATGTATTACAAAGACAAAAGGTTGGTTTGCAAATATTCATAAAACAAATCATTGGATGAAAAAGTAGTTAAGGTAGAGATACAGGAAAAACTTAGTAACATTTTCATTCATATATTAGAATGTTAAAAAACATGAGCACATTATAAATACAAATTGGCAAAGCTTTTCAGAAGGCTATATTGCTTATTGACTCTATACTAAAAAAAATGAATTTGGAAATCAATCCTCAAACAGTAATCTTAAAATCTTCTCGCAGTTATTTCTGCAGAGTAAACAAGATATAAAAATCTACCCTAGTGATGGGGAGGAAATATAAACAAGTTAAGATAAAGGCAAATACTACAGACAATGCAAGGCCAACTCAAATAGACCAGTGGAATTCTTTCCAAAGCATTTCAGAAAAGGCACGTATGTCATAACTTTAAATGCATTTTGTACCAAATGCTTTTCATGATTATTCTCTAAGTATCCAGTAAGGATAACAAAGCTAGATTCTGTGTCCTGAATTGCTTTTCCCTTTCTTACTATTTACTATTGAGGATGGGGATCTTCTGTTTGGATTAGTATATTAAAGGTATCTATGTTTTAATACTATCTATGCCCATACTAGTACTTAGCATTCTGCATAGAATACATATCTAATAAGTCCGGCTCAAGACTTAATGAGTGTTTCTGTGAACTAACATGCCAGGTCCCCAATAGGCAAAATGTAAACATCCCAAGCAGTAGTCTAGACAGACCTTTATCTCTGACCACATGCGCTGACAAAATAAAAGTGAATTACTATTGTTACCTTAAGACAATTTATACTTATCCCTTACACGTAAATCACAAGTATGTATATATATATATATATATATATATATATAATATGTGTATGTATACAAACACAATGGAACACTATACTCAGCTGTAAAAAAGATGAACTCTTGCCATTTGCAATAACACGGATGGAACTGGAGGGGATTATGCTAAGGAAAATGAAGAATCACAAGACAAGTATTAACAAATTTATGAAGACTGAGTTCATACCAAGCATCTTTTCAGACCATAAAGGTATCAAATTAGAAATCAACCACAAAATGAAAGCAGGAAAAATTAACAACATTTGGAGACTATACAACACTCTACTAGATAACTATTGAGTCAATGAGGAAATCAAAGAAATGAAAAAAATACAAGACAATTGGCAATAAGGACACTACCTTCCAGAACTTACGCAACACAGCAAAAGTAGCACCAAGGGGAAAGAATATAGCAATACAATACAGACCCAGATCAAGAAATAAGAAAGAGCTCAAATAAATAACCTTATTATCTCTCACCTTAAGGAACTAGAAAAAGAACAAGCAAAACCAAAAGCCAGCAGAAGAATGGAAATAATAAAAATTAGACCAGAAATAAATTAAATGGAAATCAAAAAGACAGTCCCAAATATTAATGAAACGAAAAGCTATTCTTTGAAAAAATAAATAAGACAAATCTCTGGCTAGCCTCAAGAAGAAAAAAGGGACAAAACACAATCAGGATCAGGAATGAAAAGGGAGATGTTACACAACAGATATAGCAGAAATTCAATAAATAAGAGAGTACTATGGGGCCTCCCCAGTGGCGCAGCGGTTGAGCGCTGGGTTGCGAAGCTGCCCGCGGCTTCTGCGGTGCCGGTTCGATCCACAGCTGCTCCCCGGCCACCAGAGGAGGGTCCCACATGGCGTGCAGACCTCTCCTGCAGCCCGCTGCTCCCCTCAGCAGTGTACTTCGGTCCCTCTGCCTGCTCTGCTCCCCGCTCTGGCTCTGGTGAATTCTCTCACCCTCCCACGCTTCTGACTGTACCCAGTGCATGTATAAACAAAACAAACAAACAAAACAAACAAATAAATAAATAAAACATGCCTCTATTTAAAAAAAAAAAAAAAGAGAGTACTATGAACATTTGTATGTTAAGTTCCATAACCTAGAATAGATGGATAAAGTCTTAGAATCATACAAGTATCCAAAACTGAATAGGGAAGAAATAGAAAACCTAAATAGACCAATCAAAAGCAAAGAAATTGTGGGCCTCCCCAGTGGCGCAGTGGTTGAGCGCTGGACTATGAAGCTGCCCGCAGCCTCTGCAGCGCCGGTTTGATCCCCAGCTGCTGGCGAGGGTCCCACATGACGCACAGACCTCTCCTGTGGCCCGCTGCTCCCCTCAGCAGTGTACTTCGTCAGTCTGCCTGTTCTGCTCCCCGCTCTGGCTCTGGTGAATTCTCTCACCCACCTGCGCCTCTGACTGTACCCAGTGCTTGTATAAATAAATAAATACATCTTTAAAAAAAAAAAAAGAAAAAGAAAAGCAAAGAAATTGAAACTGTAATCAAAATTCTCCCCAAAAAACAAAAACTCTGGAACAGATGTCCTTCCTAAGTGAGTTCTAATAAATCTTCAGAGAAGCTGATACCTATCTTGTTCACACCCTTTCAAAATATCAAGAAAGAGGGAATACTTCCAATCACATTTTATGAGGTCAGTATTACTCAAAAACCAAAACCAGACAAAAAAAAACACACAAAAAAACTACAGACTGCTTTCGCTAATGAAGACAGCTGTAAAAATTCTCAAGAAAATCTTAGCAAACTCAATCCAACAAGGCATTAAAATGATCAAATAGGGCCTCCCCTGGTGGCACAGTGGTTGACTGCTGGGCTGTGAGGCTGGGCTGCAAAGGCTGGGCAGCCTTTGCAGCGCCAGTTTGTTCCCGGGCCACCGGTGAGGGTCCCACAAAAAAAAAAAAAAAAATCATACACTGTGAGCTACTGGGATTTACATCAGGGAAAAAAGGATGTTTCAAGATCCAAAAATCAATTCACCATATCAATAAAAGGAAAGATAAAAACCGTATGATCATATCAATGGATCCCAAGAAAGCATCTGGTAAGATTCAACATCCATTTATTGTGAAATCCCTCAAAAAATTGAGAATAAGTGGAACATAGCTCAACCTAATAAAGGTCATATATGACAAATCCACAGCTAATATCACCCTCAGTGATGAAAAAGTGAAAGTTTTTCAACTAAGATCCGGTACAAGACAAGGATGTCCACTCTCACCACTACTATTCAACATCATATTGTAAGTCCTAGCTAGAGCAATTAGGCAAAAGAAGCATGTAAAAGGAATCTAAAGTGGGAAAGAAGTAAAGCTATTATTATTTGCAGATGACATATTATAGAGAACCCTAAAGATGCCACTGAAAATCTAATTGAAACAAATCAGTTCAGCAAAGTGGTAGGGTACAAAATCAAGACACAAAAATCAGTTGTCTTCCTATATGTAAACAATGAGCTAGAGGAGGAAGAAATTAATAAAAGGATCCTATTTACAAATATACCACAAAAAAACATTACCTAGTAGTAAACCTAACAAAAGAGGTGAAGGACTTATACAAAGAAAATTATTAAACTTTGCAAAAAGTAATAAGACACAAAGAAATGGAAAGATAAACCCTGTTCATGGATTGGCAGAAACAACAATGCCAAAATGCCCATCCTACCCCAAGCACAACACAATCCATATCAAACTTTCAATGGCATTTTTCAAAGAAATAGAACACTTAAATTCACATGGAACCACAAAATACTCCAAATAGCAAAAATAATCATGACCAAAAAAAGAAAATGATGGTATCACATTTCCATACTTAAAATTATACCACAAAGCTATAATAACCACAGCAGTATTATGCTGGAACAAAAACAGACATACAGGCCAGTGGAATACAATTGAGAGCCCAGAAATAAACCCACAGCTACATGGACAGCTAATCTATGACAAAGCAGTGAATAATATACATGGGAGAAAGGAAATCTTCAATAAGTGGTATTGGGAAAACTAGATAGTCTCATGCAAAAGAATGAAACTACATCATTATCTCACACCATACACAAAACAACTCAAAATGGATAAAAGCGTTGGATGTAAAACCCAAAACCATAAAATACATATAAGAAAACATAAGCAGAACACCTCATGACATAGGCTTTAGAGATGTCTTTGTGGATTCATCTCCAGCAGCAAGGATAGCAAAAGACAATATAAATAATTGGGACTACATCGAACTAAAAAGCTTCTGCACAGTAAAAGAAACCATCAGGCCTCCCCTGGTGGCGCAGCGGTTGAGTGCTGGGTTGTGAGGCTGCCCGCAGCCTCTGCAGCATCAGTTTGATCCCTGGCCACTGGCAAAGGTCCCACAAAAAATAAATAAATAAATAAATAAAATAAACCATCACTAAAACAAAAAGACACCCTATTGAAAGGGAGAAAATATTTGCACACTATATATCAGACAAGGGGTTGATATCAAAGATATACAAAGAACTCATATAACTCAACAAAAAGAAAATAACCCAATCAAAAATGGACAGGGCCTCCCTGGTGGCCTAGTGGTTAAGTCTCAGCATTATCACAACTAGGGCCTGAGTTCGATACCTGCTCAGGGAGCTAATGCACACATGGCTCAGCAGACCTTGCCTGTCTCGCCTGCTGCTCCTCTCAGCAGTGTGTTTCAGTAAATCCACCTGTTCTGCTCTCCATTCTGTCTCTGGTGAATTCTCTCACCCCCTCCCCCACACCTCTGGCCTACGCCCCAGTTCTTTAAAAAAAAAAAAAAGGACCGAAGAGCTAAATAGGCACTTTTCCAAACAAGATATACAGATGGCCAACAGGCACATGAAAAAATGTTCAACATCACTGATTGTCAGAGAAATGCGAATCAAAACCACAATGAAATACTGTCTCACACTTGTGAGAACGGCCCATATCAAAAAGGCCAGAAATACAACAAGTGCTGGAGAGGATGTGGAGAAAAAAGAACCCTCTTTATACTGTTAGTGTAATGTAGACTAGTCCAATCCCTATGGAAAACAGTATGAAAATTTCTCAAAAGATTACAAATGGATCTGCCATAACACCCAACAATTCCACTCTGAGGTATCTACCCCAAAATTATACAAACACTTACTCGAAGAGAAAGATGTACTCCTATGTCCACTTGGCTATTCAAAATAGCCAAGCTATGAAAACAACCTATGTGTCCAAATACAGATAAGTGGATCTGGAAGAAGTGGTATATAGACACAATGGAATACTAGTCAGCTATCAAAAAGATAAATTTTGGGCCTCCCTGGTGGCATAAGTGGTTAAGCACAGCACCGTGAAGCTATCTGCAGCCTCTGCAGCATGAGTTCGATGCCCAGCCGGCCAGGAAGCTACCCACATGGCACAGCAGACCTCTCCTGTCTCACCCGCTGCCCCCCTCAGCACTGTGTATATCAACCTGTTCTGCTCCCCATTCTGTCTCTGGTGAATCCTCTCACCCCCTGCAACTCTGGCCTGTACCCCAGTTCTTGTATGCATAAATAAACAAATCTTTAAAAAAAAAAAGCTAAATTTTTGCCACTGTGGCAACATGGATGAAGCTGTAGGGGATTATGTTAAGTGAAATATATCAGAAGGTGAAAGACAAATGTCAGATGGTAACACTTATATGTGGGTATACAAAAATCGAACAAAGGGTCAGATAAAGCCAAACTAAGAATACTAGAAAGCTGATTACACAACTGAGGCTACCAGAGGGGCAAGTGGAGGGGGAGGGGCATGAACTAGGTCGGGGAGGGAACACAATGGACAATGGTAGTGGACAATGGGTGTCTTGGTGGTGGGTGTGATATGGTAGCAACACCTGCAGGGGTGAGGGTATATCCTCTAACACAAACAGTGGTGTGAACCATCGTCATAATTATAAAAATAAATAAGATAAATAAGATTAAGAAAAGAAATAAGCCAGAAGAAAAAAAGCAAACACTGGATGGTTTCACACTCATATGTGCAAAATAGAGAAACAAAAACAAAGTGTGAGACAACAGCAAGCCAAAAAGAGAACCTAGAAACTTGACTGTAAGACTGAGGCTACCAAAGGTGGAGGGTGGAGAGGAAATGTGAAGGCAGCAAAATGGACTATGGACCATGGGTGAAGACTATGAGTGTCTTGCTGGTGGGTGTGGTAACATATACCTTAAGATATGGGAGCCTATTTTTTCTGAATCACCCCTTAATTAAAAAAATTATAAAAAAGAAAAGATTCCATTTTATGAATATATTGCAATTTTTTTTATGCCATTCTACTGCTGTTGGACATTTGGGTAGCTTCTAATTTAGGGCTACTATAATTCTGCTGAAAGCATTCTTGCACATGTTTTTTTGGTGGACATATGTTAAGGCATTTCTGTTGGCTATTTATGTAGAAATGAAAATGCAAGGTCATATATTATGTGTATGTCAGTTTTGGTAGACAACATTAGACAGTTTACCAGAGTGGTTGAACTAACTTTTGCTCCTGTAAGCAGAAAGGCTTTGGATGGCTCTATGTCTTCACTAATATTTGGAATTGTGATTTGTAGTTTTTAAGCATTTTGTCAGGGATTCAGTAGCATTAAATTGTGATTTAAGTTTGCATGTCTCTGATGACTAACAAAGTTGTACACCATTTATTGATTATTTGGATATTTTTTTCCTGAAATATCTTCCAACTCTTTTGTCTATTCCCAAGACTTCCTGATCTGTCTCTGGATCTCTGCAGAATTTACTTTGAAGATATCAAGTCTTGACTTCTCATTGGAAAAGAGTCGCCACTCACTACCATAATTAATTATGTTACCTTACTATAAGAAGCTGCAGAATGAGCTTCCACAGCACAGTAGTCTGTGTAAACTAGAGTGCTAACCAGGTAAGGAGAGATACATAAACACAATATTAGAATCAGGTGTTTTTATAGTCCAGTTTTGGAACCCTGATCATGAAAGTGTAACACAGCCTATCTACCTTTTACAGACACAATCTCTGTCAAAAAGCAGAAACTTTCCTCTGTTCATCAATTATCTCACTGTTTCTTTATTTTACCATCCCTAGGATTCTCAGTAAATTGACAGAGTTTATGAAGCATTCTTTTACTTCCTCAATAAATATTTATTGAATTTCTACTTTGTGCCAGGCACAGTTTTAGATGTTCAGAGTAAAGCTGTGAAGAAACAAAACACACAAAAATCTCTACCTCCAGTTTACACACGCATATATAACTTTTCTGTTTTTTTTTTTTCAGGGGAAGGGTGGGGGAGGGTTGGGAGTGCATGAAGCCAAGGATAATTAGGCTCTAGGATATAAAGGTTAAAGGACTAACAGGCTGAGATATAGGGAAAATATGAGTTTTGGAATCCAAAAGACAAATGAACGTGGATTCACCTCGCTCTATCACTTAATGTGCAAATGAAAAGTTTTTTGATGTCTCTAATTCTCAATATCCTCGACTACAAAATGGAGATAATATATTATTTTTGCAGGATTTCTCTGAAGATTAAAGACATGACATATAAACAAAGTACCTAACAACATGCCTGGCATTTCAAATAGTGGATGAACAGTACAAGGCAGCAGTTAAGAAGGGGAACATACTTACTCATTTGGTTACAGATGAAATCTTTACGACAAACAGAAGCCCGAAACTGCTTCTGTTCATACGTACTGCCATTTATGATGTACTATTACTCAAATCTCTTATATAGTCAATTATTCATGCTAATGGAGAGGTAAACAGTTAAGATATTACAAAGCATATAAAAAATCAGCTTTAAAAAAGCACTAAGCTTTAACCCATGTGTAGGCTTATCAACTTCCTTCCTAAAAGGTAAAGTCAACCCCCCTGGATTCAATTCCATAAATTGGCCATGAAGGAAGAGAGCAAAAGGAAAGTGAGACAGTGGCAGAAAGTTGGTATAATGAATAAAGTGAGGGATACATGCCAGGAAAATTGTAAATGAACAGCTTTGGGCTTCCAGAGTGTGGTGATTTGTTGTAGTTGGGCATGTCTCTTGAGGGTTCCCTGGAAGCTCTATCTATGGAGGTACAACAGAAGATACTGACACCTGTGTGTCATGGACTTCTAAGTCAGGGCAATTCTGACACTTACTCAACAAGGATCTCATTTCTTGTACTTGGTGTAGTAAGAGAGGGTTCAGGATAGATAAATTATGTTATTTCCATTTCTATAGGTGTATAAACACTGAGAATCCTTATTCACAAAAACAAACAGAAGTTACCATATGGTTCAGAAATTCTACTTCCAAGAGAAATGAAAGCATACGTTCACACTAAAACATATATAGTCGATTTTCATTATTTGCAGTAGTTATTGTTTTATAAAGTCACTGGGAAAGCTAAATGAGTGAATTCTGATCCACTGCTCCTAGGAAAAATGCAGGATTAGTTTCCTGTGAGTCTCTAGTCACACTTTTATCAACTGATCAGTACACAACCATATTTTATGTGTATTTTTAAAAATACGTTATTTGATATGTATAGATAGCTGACTCATCAATGTTGAACTCTAAGTTAACAGCCCTATAACTGATACCTGAATGAAGATTACATAACAAATATTATTTCCTTTGTAGGGCATATCACGGCCTTCTTGCACATAGGAACACTTAAGAGTGATTTAGGAGGGCCACCCCTGGTGGCGCAGGCAGTTGAGCACCGCACTGTGAAGCTGTCCGCACCACTGCAGTGCAGGTTCAATCCCCGCTGGCTGGCCGGCAAGGGTCCCTCATGGCACAGCAGACCTCTCCTGTCGTACCTGCTGCTTCCCTCAGCAGTGTACTTCGTCAGTCTGCCTGTTCCGTTCCCTGCTCTGTCTCTGGTGAATCCTCTCACCCTCCTGCGCATCTGGCATGTACCCCGGTTCTTGTGTAAATAAATAAATCTTTAAAAAAAAAAGAGTGATTTAGGAATATGCTTGGTGGCCATTTAAAACAGCAAACTCATAATCAAAAAGCACAAAAATGCAAAAGAGTGTAGCACTAAATATATTGCAAAAAGGGTACTTGCTTATGGTATGAGAACCAAAACAAGAAGGCCAGTGTGGCATCCTTGACTTCAGCTGGAAACTGCACTGAGCAATACAATTTTTTCTTGTTGTTCTGCATATGCCTATAAATGAATATTTGTTTTGGAGTTACAAATAAATTTTTGCAAATAGGTAAATTTGCAAATAAAGAATCTATGAGTGGAGATAGTACAAGAATGTTCACAGCAGCATTATACATAATAGCTAAAAAGTTGAAACAACCCAAATGTCATCAACTATTTACAAAATAAAATGTCATATATCCAACAATGGAATAGTATTCAGTCATAGAAGAAAGGAATGAAGTACTGATAGAAAAAGGAATGAAGCTACAACATGAATGAATCTTGAAAACATGTTAAAGAAACCAGACACAAAGGTCACATACTGCATGATTCCATTTCTATGAAATGGCCACAAGAGGCAAATATATACAGGCAGAAAGTAGATTAGTGGTTACCAGAGACCGGGAAGGGGGAAAGTAGTGGATGTCTACTACTGGATATAGAATTTCTTTTGGGAGTGATGAAGATGTTTGGGAGATAGTGGTGATAACTGCACAATTCTGTAAATACGCTAAAAAAACACTGAAATCACACAATTAAAAAAGGTGAATATTATGGTATGTAAATGATTTCACTAAAGTTGTTATTTAAAAACAAGTAGGTGGGAATGAATGAGGTTTTATTAAAGCAAACGTCTTCTGAGTGCATAATAACTTAAAATTACTTTTAATGATCTATCAGTTAACAAGTTGGTAAGTTCTATGAATTTTGTGAAAAGCAAGGCAAGAATCAACCTGACTTAAAAAGTATGTTAGCTGGCCTTTGAGAGTCATCCACTTTCTCAACACTGTTGCCAATTTTCAAAATGTCCCTTTGTTTAGCATGTTGGAGGTTTTTGCATGTATTGCAACACACCACAGTAAGATTTTCAATGGGTAAGAGAAAGGTTCATTGTATAGTGAGAAAAGAAAACATTGTGAAAGGGAATATGAGAAAGGACAATCTATATGTACTTTACAGGCATTTTCTTGGACATAATAAGTTTAGAAAGAGTACACATATAGAAGTTAAGAATATGGAAATTGGTTCTCTTAAAACTAACCATGCCTGGTATTGCTTACAAGACTTAGCAAACACCTAGGAGCACCTAGTTGAAGAATTCCTGCCAAAGAATGAAAAATCAAATGTTAGTTTGCTGCCCACCCCCTTTCCTTCCTCACCATCACCTTAATTCAAACTTCTATTCATTGGCAGGTAATACAAGTTACCATTTTAACTCTATAATCTGATACTATCCCTAAAATGTTTTAAATTTCAAAGCGGCGGGACTACTCCTTACACTTCATTGTGTCCCTTTCTTTCTTTCTTTTTTTTTTTTTTTTTTTTTGGTGGGACCCTCGCTGGTGGCCTGGGAACGAACCGGCGCTGCAGAGGCTGTGGGCAGCCTCGCAGCCCAGTGCTCAACCACTGCGCCACCAGGGGAGGCCCTGTGTCCCTTTCTTTTCACCAAGCAAGAACTTTGTTAAAAGACATTCAATATGCATAAAATTTTACTAACATTAAAAATTACTCCTTGCCAAAGAAAATCTGGCACAGCAATATTCCTGTGGAAATGAGGAATAAAAGAACTGGATACTAAATATAAATGACTCTTCAAAGTCCTTACCTATGAACGTACTGAATTTTACATGAGTTCTCTGGTCCTGGAAAACAGGAAAGGTTAAGAAATGCCCTCTGGTTCAGTAAGTCAGAAGGAGAAAGAAAAATAATGGTTTCCCTCATATGTGGAATATAAGAAAACACAAAAAAGGAGCAGGCAAAACCAAACAAAAGCAATCCCTGTATACATCTGATTGTAGAATTGAGGCTACCAGAGGAGGTAAGGGGGGAGGGTGGTCAAAATGTGCATGAGGGCTGGTGGACTATGATGGAGGGCTGGGGGAGCCTTGGCAGCAGGCATAGTATGGTAACTCTACACCTGAAGAGTTAGGAAACTATACCTCTGAATCATATACAGCGTTGTATACCAACATTACCCCCCACCAAAAAAAATCAATAGGGAAAAAAATACCCACATTTTTCATGTGCCTGAAAATAGCTAACTAGAAGGAAACATATTACCTATATGACTTTAATTAAAGACTCATGGACCCTCCCCCCTGCTCATCTCTGATGAAGCCATTCTGAACACCCAAATTCCCATTCTTTGTTTCATAAGTGATTAGCTAGGCTGTTCTCCCCCCTCTGATGAATCAGAACACAATTATTGGTTAACCAAACTTTTGTTAAGTTTCCTCACCCACTAGGTCTTCCCACTAACTTAATACTCAGTTTTTTCTAGCCTTGTTTATTCCTCCCTATAAAAGAAAAGTTTTATTTGCCCAAACTTTGAGATATCTGTAGATCTTATTGTCAGAGGATTCTATTAAAAGAGACCTCACTCCCTCTTGCAATAGTTCTCTTTCATCTCCTTAAAATAATCCTTTCAAAAAAAGCCTGTCCTTACTAAGTTAGAATTTTTCTTTTTATTTGACATGTTATCACTTAATTGTATAATAAAAATTTCTTACAGTATAACCTTAATCATAGATTATTTCTTAGACTTTTTCCAATCCTATTCTCATGGATGGGATAATGGTAATTTAAACATTTAACACATCCAAGAACTATCCTCATCTACTTCTTCAGGCTTAAATATTAACTGGTAACCATATTACAAAATTCTTGTGACCTAGCAAATAAAAAAAGTTCACCACCTACTGTCACCCATATATTAAGGGCAATGCATTTACCAAATCACCAAAATCACTGCCACCATCTATTTTCTATTTCTACAGCTTCCTGAGAAGTTCTCTAAATCACATAATTAAAAACTTAGCAAAATTCAGATTTGAAAGGAAATAGATAGCTATTTACATAGGAAAACAGAACAGAAAAAATAATAATAAAGCACAAATTACAGACATAGTGGAAGAGGGAGACAGTGAAAACAAAAACAAAAACTGTAAGAAGCAATAAATCAGTACAGTGAAGTGGCAAGCTACAAAAATCAATATACAAAAATATGCTGCATTCCTATATCCAAATAATGAACTAGAAGAGAAAGAAATCAAGAAAATAATTCCATTTACAGTCACATAAAAAAATCTTAAATACCTAGGACTAAACCTAACAAAGGAGGTGAAAGACCTATACAATAAAAACTTTGGGAGTTTACTAAAAGAAATAAGAAAACATAAAGAAATGTTGGCAATGATGTGGAGAAAAGGGAACTCTCCTGCACTGCTAGTGGGAGTGCAAGCTGGTCCAGCCACTGTGGAGAGCTGTGTGGAGATTCCTCAATCTGCTAAAGATGGAGCTTCCATATGATCCAGCAATTCCACTCCTAGGTATTTACCCAAAGGACACAGAAACATTAATTCCAAAGGGCACCTGCATGCCTATGTTTATAGCAGCACTATTTACAATAGCTAAGCTATAGAAACAACCCAAACACCCAAAAATAGATGACTGGATCAAGAAGATGTGGTACACAATGGAATATTACTCAGCAATTAAAAAAGAACAACTCATGCCATTTGCAGCAACATGGATGGAGCTGGAAGGGATCATGCTCAGCGAAATAAGCCAGAAAGAAAAAGAAAAATACCAGATGGTCTCACTCATAGCAGGAATTTAGAAAACCTAATTAAGGGACCAGGAAAAAACCTAATTATAATAAAGTAAAAATTAAAGTCAACAAGCAACTATAAACCAGAGACACAGTGTGTGTGTGGGGGGGAGAGAGTAGGATCAAAACAAGGGGAGTGGGAATTGTATGGGGACTATAACCAAGATGAAAATGCATACATTGTGCAAAAATGAAAAATGATGTAAAAATGTATAAAATAAATAAATCACCTTAAAAAAAAGAAATGGAAATGTATTCCTTGTGCAAGGATTGGAAGCATTAACATTGTTAAAACAGCCATCTTACCCAAATCAATATCAGATTCAATCCTATCAAAGTTTCAGTGGCATTCTTCAAAGAAATAGTACAAACATTACTGAAATATATATGGAACCACTTAAGAACCTGAGTTGCCAAAGGAATTCTGACAAAAAAGAACAAAGGTATCACACTCCCAGACTTCATATTATATACAAATATATAGTAATCAAAAAAGTATGATATTGGAATAAAAACAGACATCCAGATGAATGGGAATTAAGATCCCAGAAATAAATCTATTATATGGACACCTTATGACAAAGGAACCAAGAATGTACAATGGAGAAAATTTCTCTTCAACAAATGGTGCTAGGTAAACTTGACAGCTTCAGGCAAAAGAATTAAAGCAGACCACTGTTTCACACCAAATGCAAAAATTGACTCAAAATGGATTAAAGACTTAAAGGCAAGACCTAAAGCCATAAAATTCATTGAAGAAAACACAGGCAAAACACTCTATGACATTGACTTCAGTGATGTCTTTGGGGAATTGACTACAGCAGCAAGAGAAACAAAAACAAAAATGAGCAAATGAATACATCAAACCAAAAAGCTTCTGCACAACAAAAGAAACTATCATTAAAATGAAAAGACAACTTACTGAAATGGGAGAAAATATAATATTTGCACATCAAACATCTGACAAGGAGTTAATATCCAAGATCTACAAAGAACTCATACAATTCAACAAGAAAGTAACCCAACTAACAAATGGGCAGAAGATCTAAACAGACCCTTCTCCAAAGAAGACATACATAGATCCGGTCAACTGGCAGGTGAAAAAAATGGTCATCATCACTTATCATCAGGGAAATTCAAATCAAAACCTTTATGAGATTAACACCTTACACCTGTCAGAATGGCCCATATCAAAAGACCGAAAAAAAGTGTTGTTAAGGATGTGGAGAAAAAGGAAACCTGTGCATTGTTGGTGGGAAAATAAACTGGTCCAGCCTCTATGGAAAACAGTATGGAGGTTTCTCCAAATATGAAAAATAGAAATAGATTTGCCATTATGATATAGCAATTCTACTCCCTGGTATTTGTCCAGAGACACAGAAACACTAATTTGAAGGGATATTATGTACTCCTATGTCCATTGCAGCACTATTTATGATAGCCAAGTGTAGGGTAGGTAAAGGTATTAGGCTTTTCTGCCATCCCGCCATTAGGATAGATGAGGGAACCCTGTGGTCCTGAATGCATGCCTGATGGCGGGCACCTGAAGTGAGTACACCTGGGCTGAGAGACTGAGTTTGTAAGGGTGGCGTCATGGGGATGCCAGCAGAGCTAAGAATGAATGGAAGCAGGAGAGCAGAGAAGCAGAGAGAACAGGAGAGAAGGCCTGAGATAGAGTGAGGATTTGCTGGGGGCTGGGAGGACTGCCAGCCTCCTGGCCCCCCAGCACCCCTGCCTGCCATATGCCTGGTAAATCTAAATAAAAGACCTGCAAAAGCCACTGAGGACTGACTCCTCCTTTACCCGGTCTGCTGGATCAGAAAATCTGCCCTGTGCCCTGTCCTGCCTCTACACCAAGTTATAGAAAAACCTAAGTGCCCAAAGGACAGGTGAGTGGATTAAGATGTGGTGGATCTATACATAAAATACTATCCAGCTCCAAATAGAGATGTAATCTTGTCATTTGTTACAACATGGATAAAATTGGAGGTGATTATGCCAAGTAAAGTAAGTCAAAGGAGGAGAAAAATACCAGACAACTTCACTCTTATGTGGACTATAAACAATTAACAAAGGAACACACAAAACCAAAACAAGGGCCTCCCTGGTGGCGCAGCGGTTGAGCACTGGGCTGCGAAGCTGCCCGCAGCCTCTGCAGCATCAGTTCGATCCCCAGTCACCGGGTGAGGGTCCCACATGGCACACAGACCTCTCCTGCCGCCCGCTGCTCCCCTCAGCAGTGTACTTCGTCAGTCTGCCTGTTCTGCTCTCTGCTCTGGCTCTGGTGAATTCTCTCACCCTCCCGAGCTTCTGACTGTACCCAGTGCTTGTATAAATAAATAAATCTTAAAAAAAAAAAACCAAGCAAACCCCAGAAATCTTGTGGGTCTGCTCATCCTAAGTGGCCTGCTCGGCCACCATTTTTATTACCTGCAGTTCTGTATTCCTATACAAGTCAGAACTGCTCGGTCAATCAATTATAGAGCCCAGCCTTACAAACTGCTTTTCAAATCAATTAAGAGCAGGAAGCTTGATCACCCTGGGAATGATCACGAGGTATGACTGGAACACCTGGGGGGCGGTTGACCAATGCATAAAGGTACTCTTGAGATATGACCAGGGATGCCCGGAGGGGCTGTTGACTGATGTATAACAAAGGACCCCAGAAGCTGATCAGTGGAATGCCTTGTTGATAAGATTAGAACCATGGAGTATGGTTTCAATTACAACACTTGGTCATTAAGCAGATAAGAATTATCTGGTGAGCAGACTCCTATCCCTCTGAAGCCCTAGATGACATAAGCACATTTTTAGTTTTACCGCTCTTTTTCTCCTACCCCAAGTAACTGATTGTAGGGTAAGGTAAAAAGTATCAGGCTTTTCTGCCCTCCCACCATTAGGATTGATGATGGATACTTGCGGTCTTGAATGTATGCTTGATGGCGGGCACCTGGAGTAGGGTGTGGGCATAGGTAGATGGGATTCACCTGGGCTCATACTGCGCCTATAAGGGCAGTGTCACAGGGACGCCAGGAGAGCAGAGAACAAACGGAAGAATCAAGGAAGCAGAGAAGCAGAGAGAATGCTGGAGAGCCCACACAGAGTGAAGACTTGCTGGGGGCTGGCAGCCCCCAGCACCCCTGCCTGCCGTGCGCCTGGTAAATCCCAGTAAAAGCCTGCAAAAGCCACTGAGGACTCCAGGACTCTCCTCCTTTACCCCGTCTACTTGGGTCATAGAAATCCTGCTCCATGTCCCATTCCTGCCCTTACACTGATGCTATATGATTGATTATTCTATCAATAAAAAAGGCCAGTATCTTGCTCGTTCAGCAGCATCCTGCATTGTGAAGCCTGCTGCACAACTTCCGTCTATCAGCGTGGTGTTGCCAACGCAACAAAATCTGAGTGCAGAAATGACACTACCAGGAGAGGGTGGGGGGGGAGCAAAAGGGGCTATGCAACATGGTTGAGGATATTGGTGCTTGGTGGTGGGTGTGGTGTGGTAACATACATTTGAAGAGGTGTGAACTTGTATTCCTAAATTATATACAGTGTTATAACCAATGGTCTTTCAACAAAAAAATGATACAAAGAAAAAAACAGCAGCAAAATAACGGGACACTTCCCACATAAGTGCTCAAAAAAAAAAAAAAAAAGCTGCTTATTTCAGATAAAAAAGCAGAGTCTCTCATCTCAATTTTTCATACTGTTAACATCTCCTGAATGTGATATTAAGATAAAATTGTATATACAAGCCAAAGAGCTTTGAGAGTCATACCTAAGTCATGAGATGAGAAATCTAGATTAAGAGAAATTTATGAATAAACTTGATGTTGGGGATTATGGCCAACACATGATATGTAATATTAGTGTTTATAACTGGAATTATACATCATTTCAGTTTAACAATTAATCACATACTTTCACAAGCAGGTAATGTGGACTTAAGCCTTCTCTGCATTTTTTTAAAAGGCAAAAAAATTCAGAAGATAAAAAAAATTTTTCTTTCCCCACATAGTTGATCTTAACACCAGTCACTATAAATTACCTTAGCTTCAGATTCATCAGCAGTTACAGAATAGTAAACATGAACAGGATTTGATTAGCAAGATAATTTTAAGCCTCAACTGAAAAAATTGTATCTTATGTTAAATAGTTGTCCAGCAATGATTGTCATAATGCTTGCAGAAAAAATAGCCATTAAAAGACACACGATTTCAGGGCCTCCCCTGGTGGCGTAGCGGTTGAGCGCTGGGCTGCGAAGCTGCCCGCAGGCTCTGCAGCGCTGATTTGATCCCCGGCTGCCGGCGAGAGTCCCACATGGCATGACAGACCTCTCCTGCCGCCCGCTGCTCCCCTCAGCAGTGTACTTTGTCACTCTGCCTGTTCTGTTCCCCACTCTGGCTCTGGTGAATTCTCTCACCCTCCTGTGCTCTGATGTACCCAGTGCTTGTATGAATAAATAAATAAATCTTAAAAAAAAAAAAGACACACAACTTTAGCATTGTGAGGGGGAGGAGTGAGAAGGGTGGGGGAAGAACACAATGGACTGTGGTGCTTTGGTGGTGGGATTGCTACGGTGACCACACATGAGGGGAGAAATACCGTTAAAAAGAATACTGTCAATAAAGAAAGATGTGTAACAGTGGTATTTCTTTAAAAATGTTAAAAAAAAAAAGATGAATTTATTTTTAAAGTTGAGTCTGGCCTCACAGGGTTCACTACAGTTGCAAAAAATTGCCATCAGGAAAAAGAGAAAGATGGTATTATTATGACAATTTGCTAAAATAACACTCATAATTCATTGCCTAAGCTCTATGGAAGTACATAATTTTCCATATAAAAAATTTTGCGCTAAACAAAAAGCCTAATAGGAAAATTCCCTTTTGGCCAGAGAGCCATAAAGTACTTAAATGACTACTATGATTAGGAACTGTAGAAGGGGGGTGTTTTGCTCAAAATTATTCCACTAGGTGGAAGCTGTTCTTTAAGCAATATTTTTCCTCCAAACTACTCCACGAACTACAAATTATTTTCTGTGCTCCCTATAGAACTAGTATTAACAACTACAAATTTTTAAAAGGACTCCATCAGCTATAATATCTATGATTAACAATAACAATGCTTAAAAGTGATTATTTGATAACTGAAAAGTAAAATTAAATGAATATTTCACATGTATATAAGACACATAAGGGATAATTCATTAGTGTTTCTATTTACAATAGGCAAGATAAGGAAACAACCTAAATGCCAAAAATAGCTGAGTGGATCAAGAAGATGTGGTATATATACACAATGGAATACTATTCACCAATCTAAAAAGATAAACTCATGCCATTTGCCCCAACATGGATGGAACTAGAAGGGATCATGCTTAGTGAAATAAGCCAGAAGGAAAATGAAAAATACTGAATGGTTTCACTTATAGGAGGAATATAGGGGAACCAAATAAGGGATCAGGAAAAAATAACAGCAACAATAATTAAAAAAAATATATATTGGCAGGCAACCATAAATTGGACACATTCTTCGAGGGAGGGGGAGAAAAGGGATCAAAACAGGGGACTATAGTGATGGTTCATCGGTGAACTGGTGGTGGGAATTTTACAGGGGATACACAATGACGTAAAAGATATAAATAAAAATAGTAAAAAATAATCATCTGTGTTTGATAGTGTAATGCCAGCATGCACACAGCAGGTTCACTAACAATTCAGGACGACGGATAAAGAGAGTCCCGGAGCCCTTGGCAGATTTTTCAGTTTTTAACGCTTTCTCAGGGAGCCAGGTACACAGGCACACCAGGCAGGGTGGCTGGCAAGCAAAGAAGAAGGCACGGGCCAGGCAGGGGTTGCTAGGAGGCAGGCAGGCAACTGAGTCCCAGTCCCCACAAATCTTTAGACTCTTTTTCTGGACTCTCTCTGGTGTGCTCTCTCTTATGTAGGCTCATGGTCTCGCCTCTTCCGTAGTCATGCCACTCATCCTCCCACTGCTGCTGCTGCTTTCATCCCTGCTTCTAGGCTCAGGAGTGCACACTTACACATGTGCAAACACCCATACTCCAGGCATCCACAATCAGACACTCGTGCCCTGTGCCCACGAGCCTTCTGTGTTAACACAATCAGGTGATAGCCACAGAGGCTAGTGGTGTAAAAAGCGTGACTGATTCATTTATCCCACAGATAGGGCGGGTCTTTTTGTTTGAAATATTTATAAAATAGAACATATTAGAACTGTGATCCATTTAAAACACATGAACAAACTTCTCAAGAATTATATTTTAAGTATTTTTTTTTCAGAACAGGAAAGGCTGATTTATTGAATACCTTGCTGAGAGGAGCAGTGGGGAGGATGTGAAAGGTTTTTCTGCCAGGAATTACATTTTATATGACAAAATTAAACATAAGTATAAGACTTAATATCTTGGAACTTGCTAGATTATTTCTAACCATTTCAATTGTATACTATAATGGAAGAAAATGTGACACCAAGAAAATACAATTGCAACTAAAAGGTTTTGGCAAATGTGTGTGCAAAAGGAGGTGATATAGATTTATTAGCTAGATGAATAATTATTCCACAAAATGAACATAAATTCCCTATGTAAATATTCATCTATTAAATATTCATGTTTCCTGAGGAAAACAAGTGACAGTTTTTGATTACACTATCAGTTATATTAATCAGAGTATGCCTATACAGACCAATTTGGATTATTTGCAAATCAAAATCTTAAGTTAAAATGTTTTTGCCTATATGCTAAAACTTTTGTGGGCTAATTATGATTATGAAGAAACTATAATTTTTTTTTAATTTTTTGGGCCTCCTTGGTGGCGCAGGGGTTAAGTCTCAGCACTATGAAGTTATCAGCAGCCACTGCAGCACGAGTTCGATCCATGGCCAGGGAGTTAACCCACATCCCACATGGTGCAGCAGACCTCTCTTGTCTCGCCCATTGCTCCCTTCAGCAGAGTATTTCAGTTAATCTGCCTGCTCTGCTCCCTACTCTGAATCTGGTGAATCCTCTCACCAGTTCCTGGACCTCTGGCCTGCACCCCAGCTCTTGTATGCATAAATAAATAAATAAATCTTTAAAATTTTAAAATAAATGTACATTAACAGGAAGTACAAAAATAGTAGAGATACTATAAACTCTGAACTCAGTCCTCCTCTGTAACACCTTAAATAACTGTAGTACAATATCAAAACCAGGAAATTGACAATGGTACAAACAAACTGACAAACACTTGCCAGTCTTACATACATTCATGTGTGTTGAGATTGTATTTTATCACCAAGTGTAAATTCACATAGCAACTATAAGAGAGATACAAAATTGTAGGTACAAAATTGTTCCAAAATGATCCTAATAGTCACACCTACTCCTTATAGTCACATCCTTAGCAGTCACACCTACTCCTCAACTTCTCACCCAAATATCGTGGCGGACATATTTTCCAGTTCTATAATTTTATCACCTTGAAACATAAAGGAAATGTTAAGGTATATGGCCTATAGAAAAAGCTTTTGTGAAAAACAGCACAATTTTTTGCGATTGATCCAAATAGTTGCATGCATTAATAGATTGTCTTCTTTTTCATTGCTGCATAGTACTTCATGGTCTGAATGTACCCCAAATTGTTTAGCCATCAACCCATTTCTAGGACATTTTAGTTATTTCCAAATTTTACCTATTATAAAACAGCACTGCTATGAAAATCTGACTAGAGGTCTTAATGTGCATTTAGGTTTTCCTTCCTTTGGGATATACATTTTCCTGGCGTAAAACTAATGGATTACATGCAAGCATAAGTTTAAACTGTCTTATTTTTTTTTAAAAAAAGTAACTGCCAAACTATTTTCCAAAGTGACTAGACCACTTTATATTCCCACCAGCAACATATGAAAGATCCAGTATTGCCACATTCTTGCCAGAATATGGTATTATCATTACCTTTCATTGCAGCTGTCCCAACAGTTAGTGTAGTTATCTCATTGCAGCTTTTGTTTATGTTTCTCTAATAGGTAATCATGCTGATCATATTTTCATGTACTCAGTAGGAATTTGTACAATCTTTTTTTAGAGAATGTTCACTTTTTAAACCCACTGTCTAATTGATAACTATTATTATTATTATTTTTTTTTTACTGTTGAGGGTTTTTCATCTATAGATTTTATATGTGGTGTCATGTCTAAGAACTCTTCTAGATCCCAGTGATTTTCTGGTCTATTTTCTTTTAAAAGTTATATAGTTGTATGGTTTACATTTAATCTATGATCCACTCTGGATTAACTTTTATATAAGATGTAAGATTTAGGTTGAGATTCCATTTTTGGCCTATGGATGTCCCATTAGGTTTGAACCTTTGTTAAAAGAAATAGTTGGTAGGCCTCCCTGGTGGCGCAGGCCGTTGAGTGCAGCACTGTCAAGCTGTCCACCCACATGGCATGGCGGACCTCTCCTGTCTCCCCATTGCTCCCCTCAGCAGTGTATTTTGGTCAGTCTGCCTGTTCTGCTCCCCGCCCTGTCTCTGGTGAATCCTCTCACTCTCCCGCACATCTGGGCCGTACCCTGGTTCTTGTATAAATAAATAAATCTTAAAAAAAGAAATAGTTGGCTATACTTGTGTTGGGCTATTTCTGAGCAATCTAATCTGTGCCATTCATCTCTGTATCTATCCCTCTGACAGTACCAAACTGTATCAACTCCTATGGGTATATAAGGCTTAAAATGGAGTAGAATGATTCTTCCCACTTCACTACAGTTTTTCAAAATTGTTTTAGTATTCTCATTCTTCTGCTTTTCCATATATATTTTAGGATAAGTGTTCCATATCCTTACAAATCTTCTGGGATTTTAATTAGAATTGGAGCAAACCTATAAATTTGGGGGGAGAAATGACATCTTTATTATGCTGAGTCTTCCAATTCAAGAACAGAATACATCACTCCATTTATTTAGATCCTTCATTCCTTTCATAAGTTTTGTAGTTTTTAACCATAAGGCTTGTACATATTTTGTGGAACTTAGACCTAAAATTTTTTATTTCTGAGCAACACAAATAGCATTGTTTTTTATACTGTGGTTTCCAGGTTCTCTTTGCTAGATCATAGAAAATAAAAATGAGTTTGTTATGTTAATCTCAAATCATCCATGAACTCACTTATTAGTTCTGACAGTTTTTTTTTTTAAGATCTTTTGGATTTTGTACATATACTTCTATATCACCTGCAAATAGGAAGTTTCACTTCCTCCTTTCCGATTTATACACCTACATGTCCTTTTTTTTAAACCTTATTGTGATGGCTTTTAGCACTATGATGAATAAGAACTGTGAGATAACTATCCTTGCCTTGTTCCCATTATGAGAGGAATTTCTTTTATCAGTGTTTTGTAATTTTCTTCTTATAGAAATTATAAATATTTGATTAAGTTTATATATAAATATTCCAATACTTTTAGTGTTAATATAATGGTGTTATATTTTAAATTTCAAAGTATAGTTGCTCATTGCTGGTACATAGGAAGACAACTGACTTCTGTACATTAATCTTGTGACCTGGACCTTGCTACAATCACTTATTCTATTTTTATTGTTGTTGTTGAAGATGGTTCTTTGGAATTTTCTACATAAACAATTAAATCACCTGACAACAAAGACAGTTTCAATTCTTCCTTCTCAAATCTGCACAGATTTCATCTCCTATTCTATCTTTTGCATTAGCTAGGACTTCCATATAAACGCTTACAACTATGGTGAGTGAGGATACCCTCACCTTGTTCCCAGTTTTTCCAGGGGGATGCATATAGTTTCTCATGTTTAAGTGTGATGTTAGCTGTAGGGTTTTTGGTAATGTTCTTTATCAAATTGAGTAAGTTCCCTTCCTTTTGAGTTTGCTCAAAGCTTTTATCCTGAATAGGTATTGGATTTTTTCAAATTATTTTTCTGCATCTATTGGTATGATTTAAGTGACTTGTCTCCTTTAGTCTTTTGATACAATAGACTACAGTAATTGATTTCTGAATGCTGAACCAGCCTTGTATATTCTTCATTCCTTTTCATAGCAGAGTAATATAGTATTGTCTGTAGTGGTGTGTTTATCCATTCTTCAGTTGATGAACATTTGATTTGTTTCCATATTTACCTATAACGAATAATTCTGCTAGGAACACTTATGTATCAGATTTTGCATGAATATATTTTTAATACTCTTAGGAATACATACCTAGGATTGAAATTGTGTGGTTGTTGAGTAACACTATGTTTAACTTTTGTGGAACTGCCAAACTGTTTTCCATGGTAGCTGTTATCATTTTACATTCCAGTCAGCAATGTGGAAGAATTCAAATTTATCACATCCTTGCCAAAAAATTTTATTGTCTTTTTGAGTATAACAATCCTAATGGTTATGAAGTGGTATCTCAGTGTGGTTTGTATTTCCATTTCCTTAATGAGCAATGATGTGGAGCATTTTTCAACATGTTTATTGACCATTTGTAACTCTCGGAAGAAATGTTCAAATTCACTATCATCATTTTTTTTTTTTTTTGTGGGACCCTTGCTGGTGGCCGGGGATCGAATTGGCGCTGCAGAGGTTGCGGGCAGCCTCGCAACCCAGCGCTCAACCGCTGCGCCACCAGGGGAGGCCCTCACTATCATCATTTTTAATTGAGTTGTTTATTGTTGGTTTTTAATAGTTCTTTGTATATTTGAGATACTATAATCTTATCAGATACATGTTTTACAGTTATTTTCTCCAATTCTGTGTCTTTTAACTTTGTTGACTCTGTTCTTTGATGCAAAGTTTTAAATTTAGATGAAGTTTAATTTATATTTTGTAGTTGTTGGTTGCAGTCCATCCTTTCTCCTAAAAGTTTTAAAGTTTTAACTCTGACATTTAGGACTTTTATCTACCTTGGGCTAAAATTTGCTTTTGGTGTGCAATAGGGGTCCACCCACCTTCATGCTTCTGTCTAGTTGTTGTAATACCAGTGTTTTGAAGAAACTATTCTTTCTTCATTGAGTAGTTTTGGCACCATTGCTAAAAATCATTTCACTGCAAATGTACAGTGTTAGCCAGTGGTCTAATTTCATTCTTTTGCATGTAGCTGTCCAGTTTTCCTAACAGCATTTATTGAAGAGACTTTCCTTGCTCCACTGTAAACTCTTGACTCTTGTCACAAATTAGTATGTGGGTGGGCTCTCAATTCTGATATGTGTGTATGTTTTTAGTCCAATACTAACCTGCTTTAATTACCATCACTTTGTAGTATATAGTCAGAGACTGTAATGCCTTTATTTTTTTCCTCTGAAGCTTTTGTGCTATTTCATGTCTTTTATAATTCCAAATAAATTTCATGAGTTTTTGTTCTATTCTCTGAAGAATGCTATTGCAATTTTAATAGATTGCATTGTATATTGGATCTGTATATTATTTTCAGTAATACAGTCATTTTAACTATGTTAATTCTTCCAACTCATGAACATGGACTATCCTTCCATTTCTTTGTATCTTCTATCTCTTTCAACATATTTTATTAGTTTTCATTGTAAAAGTGTTTCATGTCTTTGGTTAAATTTATTCCCAGGTATTTCTTTTTGATTCAATTGTAAATGAGACTGTATTCATGATTCCTCATTCTGCTAGTTCATAATTTGTGCATAGAAACACAACAGATTTTTGCTTTTAATTTTGTAACCTACCACTTTGCTGTATTTGTTTATTAATTTTAATAGCATTTTACTGCAGTGTTTGGGATTTTCTATTATATTATCACATCACCTGCAAATAGTGATTCTCCCTTTTCAGTTAAGGCATCTTTTATATAATTTTCTTGTCTAATCGCCATTGCTAAGACTTCTACCCTATAACAAATAATAGTGGTGAGAGTGGATATCCTTCTCTTGTTCCTGATCTTCAGAGGAAAATATTTCAGTTTTCACCATTGAGTATGATGTTGGCTATTGGTTTGTAATATGTAGCCTTTACTATTTTGAGGCACATTCCTTGTATACCTATTTTGTTGAGGGTTTTTATCATGAAATGATGTTGAAGCTTGTCAAATGCTTTTTCAGCATCTATTGAGATGATCATAAGATTGTCCTTTTGGGTGACACAGTATGTCAAGTTTACTGATTTGTGTATGTTAAACCATCCTTGCACTCCTAGAATAAATTCCACTTGATCATGGTGTATTCTTTTAATGTATTGTTTAATTTGGTTAAGATTTCTGCATCTATGTTCATCAGATTTATCTGCCTGTAAGTTTTCTTTGCCTTTTTACATTCTTTTCTGATTTCAGAATCAGGGTAACAATAGTTTTGTGGAATAGATTTGGAAGTTTTATGGAAGAGTTCAAGAAGGAGAGGTATTAATTCTTTGAAACTTCAGTAGAATTCACTTGTGAAGCTATCTTGATTTTTTTTTATCTTTTTTATGTTGGGTGAGGCTTTTAATTACTATTTAATTTCCATTTTAATTTTTTTACTTATGATGGTTCTATTCAGGTTATCTACTTCTTCCTGATACAATCCTGAAATGTTGTGTGTTTCTAAGAATTTGTCCATTTCTTCTAGTTCATTCAATTTGTTACCATATAATTTTTCATGATACTCTCTTATGATCCTTTTTATTTCTGCAGTATCTGTTATAACTTCTATTTTAGTTCTGATTTCTTTTTTAATCTGTATTCTCTCTCCTTGTTAGTCTGGTTAAAGGTTTTTCTATTTTGCAAATTTTTTCAAAGAGTCAGTTCTTGTTTTCCCATTGATCATTGGGATTGTCTTTTTGATCTCTTTTTTGTTAATTTCAGCTCTTATTTTTATTATTTCCTCTTATGTATTGACTTTTGTTTTTGCTTTTTCTTCTTTTAGATACAAGTTTAAATGTCCTATTTGCACTTTTTCTTGCTTCCTGAGGTAGGCCTTATCACTATACACTTTCCTTTTAGCACTGCTTTTGTGACATTCCATAGATTCTGAGAAGTTGTGTCATCATTTTTCTTCATCTTCAGTTATTTTTTGATTTCACTTTTGAAAAGTTTTGGGCTATTGTTTGAATAAGTTCTCTGTTCCCTTCTCACTCTGTTGCCTTTCCTAAAGTAGTTGGATAGTATTTGAAATTCTTCTGTTTTTACATCTTCTTACTCTTTCTTCTTTCACTTGGGTCTTTTGTGTATTAGCATCTTAAAAGTCACTGATTTGTTCCTCCATTTGGTCTATTCTGCTTCCATAGCTTTCTGTAGAAGTTTTAAAAATCTCATTTATTGAGCTTCTTACATCCTTAATGTTATTTTCTTACTAAAAGCTTCAATTTCTACCTTCTATTCATGGATTTCATTTCTGAGTCCATTAAATTGTTTTCCTGAATTTTGTTGTATTTCTTTGATTAGCTTTTCCGAGTTCTCTTGTATCACTTTGACCTGACTTTCTGTGTTTTCTTCTATCTCCTTGAGCTTTTTAAATTATTATTATTATAGCAAATTTGAACTCTCTGATAAGGAGATACAAACTTTCATATTTTTTTGGTTGGAATCTGGAGAGTTGGTCTTTCCATGTCACATTCCCTTGAGGTCTCAACTTGCCATGTGTTATTTTTGTTCCTGCCCATTTCACTACTTTAAGTTAGCTCTTCCCATTCCCCTTTCTGGTATGTGATCAGCAACTTAAGAGCTGCATTAATACTTTGCGAGCAGTTGGTGCTTTGATTTGATTGGATGCTTTTGGCCTCTGTTGGCTTGCATAGGTACCTGTATTTGCAGTTGATCACTAGAGTAGGGAAGGGGTATGGAGGAGCACAGGTTCCTGTTTTTTTGCACTGCCACTATCCTTCCTCTCTGGGTCCCAGATCTGAGTCTTGGCAGTCTGTCCACTCTCAGTGCATTTCATAAAGTCAGTACCAGTCCTGAGGAGTGGGGGTGAGGGAGATTAGTCTAAAGCACCTTATCTGTTGTCTTTCTTACAAGGGCCCAGACTTATGTTTAAAGAAGCATGAATCTGGGCCTCCCTGGTGGCGCAGTGGTAGAGCGCTGGGTTGCGAAGCTGCCTGCAGCCTCTGCAGCGCCGGTTCGATCCCCGGCCACCAGGCGAGGATCCCACACAGTGCACAGACCTCTCCTGCCACCCGCTGCTCCCCTCAGCAGCGTACCTCCTCTGTCTGCCTGTTCTGCTCCCGGCTCTGGCTCTGGTGAATTCTCTCACCCTACCATGCTTCTGACTGTACCCAGTGCTTGCATAAATAAATAAATAAATAAATAAATCTTTAAAAAAAAAAAAAGAGAAGCATGAATCTCCTCTGTGTCAGTTCTGGTGCAGTGTGTTTTGGTTTCTGAGGTACAAGGAGTGCTTCAGTTTCATCCAAATCTTGGGACTCTCTCAGTGTATTAATGCTCTGGTTGTTGTTTGTCTTGGAGTGAAGCAAAGATTCTCCTTTATTGCCATCTTGGTATCTTGGTGATGTTTCCTCTTTATAGGCCAGTGCTTCTCAAACTATTGAATTGGGGATATCATTCTCAGTCAGTAGGTCTGGAAGTGGAGTCTGAATCTAACAAGTTTCCACCAGGTGAAAGTTACAGCACCGTGCACCAACTTATGAAGGTAATGTAACCCAACGCATTCAACTTGTAGTCAGCAAGAAGACAACACATTTTCTTTAACAATATTTTTTTCTTGCTAGTACTATTATTGGGAGGTTATTTTCTTATTGTTTAATTTGGGGATGATAATTAACATCTTAACTTATAACAGTGTGACTCAGATTAATAGAAACTTAATTTCAATAGTATATAAACACTTAGATCCAACATAGCTCTATGTCCTCCTCTCTACTGTTATTTTCATGCCAATATCTTTATGCATTGTATGCTCATCAACAGATTTATAATTGCTACTTTATGTGGTTAGCTCTTAAATCAGTTAGAAAAAAATGTTACAGTTAAAACCACATTTATACTATCTTTATATTTACATATAGTTATATTTACATATAGTAGTTATCTTTACTGGTGTCATTTCTTTCTTCCTATGGTTTTAGTTACTATGTGTTTTCTTTTCGGCTTAAAGGACTACTTTTAGTATTCCTTGTACTGAAGATTTGTTATGACACATTTTCTCCATTTCTTTAAACTGGGAATTTATTAATTTAGCCTTTATTTTTGAGTTATGGCTTTGCTGGATATAGAATTCTTAGAATACTTTTTTTTTCTTTCATCATTTTGCATGTTATCCCATTGCCTTCTGGCCTCCATGGTTTCTGAATAGAAACTTGCTGTTAATCTTACTGAAGATTTCTTTTCATCAGACTTGCTTCTCACTTTCTGTTTGTCAAATATCTTCCTTGTCTGTTGCTTTTGACAGTTTGATTATAGTATATTCCCAATTTACACTACTTGGAGTTTGAGGAGCTTCTTGGATCTTTGAATTTATGTTTTTCATCAGATTAGGGAAATTTTTTATCATTATTTCTTTAGATGTTTCTCTCCTCTGGTACCCAGTTATGCATATGGTGGTGTGCTTGATGCTATTATTCCACAGAACTATGACATTAAGTTAACTTTGTTCAATCTTTTTTCTTTCTGTACTTCTGACTAAATAATCTCAATGGGCCTATCTTCAAGTTTGCCAATTTCTTTTTTGACTGCTCAAAGCTGGTATTGAATCCCTCCAGTGAATTTTTCACTTTGGTTATTATAGTTTTCAACTAAAAAAACTTCCATTTGGTTCTCTCTTTTTAATAATTTCTGTCTTTTTACTAATGGTTTCTATTTGTTGATTCTGATACTTTCCTTCAGTTTTTTAGACATGATTTTCTGTATTTCTTTGAACAGATTTTACATAGCTGGTTTAAACTCTTTCTAGTAAGTCCAACAGCTGACTTTGCTCAGGAACAGTTTGTATTGATTACTTTTCCCCTCATGTATGGGCAATGCTTTCTTGTTTCTTTGCATGTTTTATAATTTTTGTTGAAAGTTGGACATTTTAAGTAATATGCCAGCACGGAAAATCATTATCTCCCTTCTTGCAGGGTTTGTTGTTACTGTTGTTATTTTTGTTCTCATTTGTTTGTTTTGTGATGTTATGGAATTAATTTTGCAAAGCTTACATTCTTCCTTGTGTGTCTCCTTGGTTAGGTTATGCTTTGCTCAGGAGCTGTGTATGCACATTAGGGCAGACCTTCCACACTCACAGAGTTGACAACACTGCCTTAGCATTTAATTTGTGCTTGTGCAGTCTGAAAGTGGGCCAGAGCTGAGAACCTTTCCAGTTCTTTCCTAAGCATGGGCACAGTCAAACACATGTACTTAACTTTCTTGACTCTCATAAATATGTTGTAGCTTTTCAGACATCTCATTTTTCAGCCTTTTTAAATTGCCCCAATGATTATCTCCTGCCTTAGGCAGTGATGAAATTAAACAATAGCCTCTAGAAATTTTCAGCAAATGCCTCCAGGGAAAAGTTTTTCGCAGTGGGTAATCTTCAAGTCAGGTCAAATAAAGACAAGCTTTCCAAACATAGTCTTTTGGGGAACTACCAGTCGGGTCAAATAAGGATAATTTTCTGGGCATGAGGCTTTGAAGGAGTTCCATTACTGTTTTGCCTCCTCTAGTGAATGCCAGAATGCTGGTTTTTACCACAATTATGAAATGTTTGCTTTCAATGTTACTGTAGAGCTACAGAGGGGGGGGGATGGCCAATGGGGTAAGTTAAAATGCTAGAGCTCAATGTTTTTACCAAGAATCCAATGTTTTTCTCAAATTCTTCCCGGATAGTTAATTTTCAGAATTCTAAAAAAGTTGACTCTGAAAATTTTGGTCAGTTTTTTAATCCTCGCTTTTACAGAGATGAGAACAGTCAAAGGTCCTTACTTTTCCAATTTTGCTGACATCATCTGCTACCTGGAACTTTTAGAATAAGATATTCATGAAGCAGACTAAGCAAACTGGAACCCAATCTATATTCTTTTAAAGGACAACTTCATAATATTCCAAAGTAAAACCTGTCATTTTTGAACTTCTAAAATTTAACCGTAAAGAATTAAGTTCTTTCAAGAACCAGAAATTTGGCAATTCAGTTTTCACTTCTATTAATAAATATCTCCTTATATCAATTTACATGAATTAGTTATATATCTATTTAAAACAAATGTCAAATTACAATTAGTAACTCAGAGGAATAAGATATAAAATATATATTAATTAAAAGTTTAAGGTAATAATAAAGGAATTTCAGTAATGAAAAATGTGTAAGTATGAAAATATCCTCCAATCAGAATTAATACCCTAATACAAATCCAACTTTCATTTAAAAGAAACTTCTTATTCATCTCATGAACACAAGCACCAATTTCACCTTTCATACATAAGAAATTAGAAATTCCAAACCAGATAAGAATAATATGCCCTTTTAAAGAAACTAATAAAAGTTGGGGACTCTCTTCCTATAAAGATGAAGATGGGTACATAATTTTGCTTACAGTTGAAGGGGTTATTGTATACTCCGCAACCTGTAAGCTAAGAACCCCTACTGAACAAAAAATTAATGGGAAAAATAGAGAACAGATATTAAAATAATTACAATATCTTACCTTCAGTAAAATAAGAATTTAAAATATGAAACCATGTATAGGTTTAAATTATTTATAGCTATAAATTATTTATAATTTAGTACTTTTTTTTTATAAAAACTATATTAGAAATAATGGTTGGCCACTATTAAACTGTAAGTTCTTTAAAAATAGGTGCTATTGGGACCTCCCTGGTGGTGCAGGGGTTAAGTGTTAGCGCTATCAGGCTATCACCAGCCACTGCCACCTGAGTTTGATCCCTGGCCAGGGAGCTAACCCACACAGTGCAGCAGACCTCTCCTGTCTTGCCCGCTGCTCCCCTCAGCAGTGTATTTCAGTAGATCTGCCTGTTCTGCTCTCCACTGTCTCTAGTGAATCCTCGCACCACCCTCCTTCCCCATACCTCTGGCCTAGACCCCAGTTCTTATATGCACAAATAAATAAAATAAATCTTAAAAAAAATAGGTGCTATTTTCATTTGTGCTTGTATTATAATGACCTATCCAGTTACCAGATGACCCTTTATAAAACATATTTTACTTCTTATGTATTTGAATACAAATGCAGTAAGAAAATTGTAAAAATAATTGAGGCAATGAAAAAGATCAAATAAACCACAAAGATAAAAATAGCAGAACAGAAAAGGAAATAAAAAATAAAACAGATTTTAAATTATCTGTTGCTTGAGAGACACAAGTTTAATTTGAAGAAATGTAATGACAAACGCACACACACATTTATGTAGTGTGCATCAATCTACTACATGTTTTAGGAAATATTCTGAGATCTGTATACAGGCTTACTCATGTTTAAGTGAGCCAGTTCTTTACCTTTTCTTGCTTGGACAAAGGTGAGGAAGAAAGCCAGAGCTGTTTTTAAATATTCTTATTTGAACTTATAATTCTTTTTTATTATGTTAAATTTCATTTCAAAATATGATTCTTTTTCAAAAATATGTTTTTTCTTCATACATCATCTCTTATTGTTAGCCACGAATGAGGTCATTTTTGGACCCTAACAATTTGGAAGTGGACTGGAAGGGCAAAGGGGATAAAATATTTTGTTTGTAGTGATTAGAAAAGAGTTGAAAGAAGTTTGGAATAGGTTTTATATAATGAAATTTATTATTATTTATTGTATTAAGATATTTTAAATTTAAAATGTGTCCATGTTAGAATAAAGTAAGCTACTGTCAATGTGAGCAATGGGCATGGGACTCCATTGCAAAGTAATAAAAAAAAAAGGTGGGGGTGGAAATGAAATTTTAATTCTCTTTCTTGCTCAGTGTTGAGTCATTGTGCTGAAGAAGAAAACTATATTTTGATACAATAAATATAATGAACCAAGGAAGTGCACATTTTCATTTGAATACAGTTGAACTCTGATCAAAACCAGAAGTCATAAGTAATACATAGAATTCAATGGTGTTATCATTTAATATCTACAGTTTATGTCCCTACCATACAGGATCAATGGAATGGCCTAGCCTTATCTTCAGAATAGAAGAACTTGAAAACATTTATAAAGGCAAAGCAATGTTAAAGCAATGAAGCAGTACGCTATATTTTCAACGACAGGTTCTCATATATTATGTCAGGTAAATACAAGACTTAAAACTCAGAGAAATGGATTGTATGCCCCTTCTGTTTTTTTTTTTTTTAAGTTTGGTATCTGATTCCTGACTATGTAATAATGAAAAGAAGTTCAAGCCTGGCAGTCTAGGTCTACAATTCTAGCAAGCTCCAGAGAACCCCTGAAGAAATAGCAATAAAACACCTCAGCCAACCAAGAAAATAATCATTTGTCTCTCTAAAAAATGTCATTGTCCTGGGGAGATTCAGAATTAGATATTATAATGAATTAAATCAATATCCTATGAGTATATTGGGTAACTGATTTAAACTGAAACATCACTAAGTTTATCAATAATATCAGAACATTTAAGAGAAATAAATATTCAATACATCTATATGTCTAATAAACTAGGTTTATATAAAACTATGCCAGTACTCAAGAAGCTTTTGCTTTATTAGTTGACAACTGAGGTACAGAAAAGCAAATACAGTATATTAAACTTAGATGCAGCTAAAACATTTCAGGAAACAATTTAATCATAAATTCTGCCTAGAAGTAAATTTAAAATTTTGCTAAATTTATAAAATAATTTGTATTCAAAAGTCATAATAGCTAATTCCCAAACCAGTTAATGATTCTTTGTGAGTAGCAACTTCTAAGCATCTTCTATAATCAGTATATGCATAATAATATTTCAAAGGGTTAAAAAGCTGTTTAAAAGTAATAATCCTGAAAAATTATCTGGAGGAACAAGATTAACTTGGTGCTCTGATTATGTGGAATTCTACTTCCAGAGTAAGATAACTGGATCAAATATAGACAGACAAGTTCAGTTCAGCTTTCCAATTTAAACTATCAACTACACTGCTCTTGGGATTAAAAAGGAAAGGATTGAAGAAGGCTATATCTTTTACTGGGCTATGATGAAGTCTAAAGTTAGAAGATAGGTTAATTAGAAAAATTAATATAATAATCAATTGTGCCATTTGAAGAATAACTACACAAGGCTACAGCTTAAAAAACTATAAAAAATAATTAACTTTTAACTGCTTATATATTTGTACATAAACAATTATCCATAGTAGTGTTATAAAGCAAAATTTAAGTCCTTCAAATCCTAGCAGTACTCATCTTTCACATTCTCATATCCATAACACACATGACCTAAGTCTAACATGATATAAGAACATTTTAGTTCCATTGGTTTATAATACTAAAGATAGTAAGCTATGGATTTGGAGATACCTCACCTTAGTTTCTTTTGAATCTCTAATTATTATATCTTTATTTCCCCTCCCCCTTCCCCATCTCATGTTCCATACCACAGAACTTAAAATTCAACCCTAAAAATATGTGTCCAGATTTCATATTCTTCCCTACTCAAAAAAACAGGCATAGAGCGATCCTAGATGACTTTAATACTCTAAATTATTCTATCTGTCTTTCAAATAGTATGTTCCAGAATTCTGAGGTACTAGAATGTAGTGTTAAACTGTCTCCACCCACTTCCCACTACATTGCACCCTCCACTTCCCCACCCCCAGATGAAGGTTAGGTTGATAAATGGATTTTGGAGATGAAATAAAGCCAGACATCAAATAACTTACTTGAAATCCATCTCTTACCTTCTGTACTTAACCCTGGACTTGATGTGAACTTGGCTACATCAACAATTTTTACAGCAAATTGCTGTCCAGTTTCTCTGTTGATACATCGTCGTACAACACTGAAGGGACCCCTAAAAAAAAAAAAAGCCAAGTTTAATTTATTGATTTTCTTAAGTCCCCAAATCCCTTCAACATCTTACTGATGTTTCATTGTCTATTAAAGTCATAGTCTTCAAAATCAAATTTATGTGCTTTGAACATATTTTCTTATAATTCATGAGGTAAGTCATTCCTTATGTATAATTATTAAACCAGAAAAATAGAAAATAAATTGGCAATTTGAAATCATTTTAAAAACAAAATCTCAATAGTATCCTTATATTTAAGGCAAATAATCTGTACACTATCCTATACATTTATTAACATCTTTATGAATGAAATCTACCACAGTGGTAGTACACATTGATTTTATCTTTTGAACAGAAATTTAAATTGTCCTTGATCCCTTCTGCTCAAATTACTCACTGCGTATCTAATCTTCACTAATAAGTCCTACTGAGTTTATCTCAAATATCTCTCAATCGTATCTACTTTTCTCCATGTCTCATACACTAGTCTAAGCTACTATAACCTGCTATCAGGACTACTGAAAAACTTAATTGTCCCATTCATTCTTGCAGTGATTGTTTAAAAATGAAAATCTGACATTAGGTCTTTGCTTGAAACCTCAGAGAGACAAGGTATTTGCAGTACACATTTTTTAGTCAATAACCAAAATATATAAATAATTCCTGAATAAGAAAAAATATGCTCCAATAAAATCTGGGCAGAAGACTTCAAAGGCACTTCACAAAGAGAAAGCCCTGCATGATTTGGTCTCCAACAACCTCTCCAGTATCACCTGAAATCTCAAGAGAAATCCTTTTTCCTCCTCAAACTTAGAATTGCCACAGGAAAGGAAGTCATTTCCACCAGCAGAACTACCAGTCACATCATTTGTGTCCCCAATCCTTCTCTCATTTTAAATTGGTGGTTCTCAATACTGGCCATAAAACTGAATCAACTAGGATGATTGACAAAATACCAATGCTTGTACCCATTACACACACACACACACACACACACACGGTTCTTTGTGATTCATAATTATCAAATAAATATCTGAATTATTGATAATCCAAGGATAGATTTACAATGTTCAAACCAACTACTAAATAATACAGAATGTGACAGCAATACACTATAGTAGTTTATTTGAAAACTAGTGTGGTTTAAGCCATTCAGTATACATACATGTACATATACCCAAGTATGTACTTCCCTCCTACCCAAGAATAAAGCAAAACACCCTCACTGCTACAGATAAAAAGTGTCTCTGGATACCCATGGATAATCAGCAGAGAAAAGTTCTTCATTTATTCTAGGTCACTTGTGATACTGCCTATTTTAAAGTATATCTTTCTTCTTTCAACTAGGGAACAAGCAAAAGAAAAGGATCTAACCCAGACTTAAACATTTTTCTTTTAAACCAGGCCATCCATTATCAGGACATCAACTAAATGATAGCTTCAAATCTCTCCAAACAACCTAACAAAGCTAAGTGGAAGGGAAAGAAAAGGCAATAATATACCTTCCAGAATTCTACAGAAAGACCTTTTTGATAATCACTCATAATTGTTCAAAGATTTTCCTCTGTGAGATGACAATATATCAAAGTGAGGAAGGACACCCACAAACCCTTTCATTCTCAATATGGATGTCTTATTTGTGATTACTTATCCTGACAATAGGAAGTAATTTTAGGAAATGCTTAATGTAATTGCTTTTTTGTCCACACTTAAACCCTTAGCACTCTACTGATAAACACACACACACACACACAAACATGTGTGTAGTGTGCTTCCATTCACCACATCTTTTAGGAATTTTTCTGAGATCTGTATATGGGCTTATGCATGTTTAAGCAAGTCAGTTCTTCACTTTTTCCTGCTTGGACAAAGGTGAGGAAGAAAGCAGTTTCTTCCCCCAGTGTTTGAGTAATAGTAAAATTAAGAAAGCTAGAGAGAAGAGAAAAAAAAAAAGAATACTGACAAAACCCCCACAGAATGTTTTCATATCTGAATAAAAATTTCATTAAATCCCCATCACAAAATTTAGGTTAATTTTATAATGTGAGGCAAAGAAAAAGTTTACCTAATGAAATACTGATGACCTGAAGGTAGGTCACAAGCAAAGCATTTCAAAGGTCTGTCCCTCAAAGCCATTCATGGGGTTAGCAAAGGTGAGCCAAATTTACCACACTAAGAAGTCACTGAAATATACTTTGTTTTTTGTTATTTAAACCACCAATTAGAAGCTCAGTGGAAACTAATAAAATTTGAATGAATATTGTGTTTATAATTTTAGCAGAACTCAATTACAGTTATTTGATTGGTTAAAAGAGAGGTAGCTATGAGAAAAATCTCACTTTCCCATCTTAAAAGGGAGGTAGAAGACTAAGGTGAGTGTGAAGCATCTATTGCATTACACTTATTAATTATACTTGATGATTATTTAAGGAACAGCAAAAATTTAGGAGGCTTAGGTTTCATTCTGACCTAAACCTTTTTATGATGCTTGACATTTCAACCTACAATTTTTTACTGTATGGTAGTCAATTCTTAAGTATTTGTGTGTGGGGAAATATTGATAGAACATCAACACAAACTACTATCTTTCTAATGTTTTCAGTAATGCTAGCCAGGGTATTCATAAAATGGAATGCTAAGATATATAATAGAATTTCAGATTTGACAGAATATATTTTCTTTATTCTGCTCTTGAAGAATACTAAATATTGATTGGGACTGTAGAAGAAGATTCTATCTGTAGCAGGAGGTTGCTTTGCAGAATTCTATGTTTTAAAGCAAAGGGTCAATTAAATTAGAATATATTACAAGTGAATATTGCCATAACACCCCTAAGTTTTGAAAAGAATGCAGCTATATGTCTTTATGAAGACACAAAATGATCTCTAGTTTTCATTTATGTGAAGAAAGGTTATATCTAGAAAATGAACAATTCTGATACTCAAAGTAAATACATCAAAAAAGAGATTATAATTAAACAGTATCATACTAGAATATATTATATTTGTTTCCAGGATACTAGGATTGATTTGTTTAGCACAATGCATTTAATTTATTTTCCTTTCCAAACTCTACTAAAATGACACCAGAGGAGTTCAAAAATTTTAAAGGACTGAGAGAACGAGAAAAGAATAATAGTAATAATCAAAGTTGGGAAGTAGAAAGCAGATAGAGTAGTGGTAACTGATTTAGCATACAAAAATAAGGAAAGTTCAGAACCAAACCTATTCACACTACAGAACCCTCAGGAAGGGCCTCCCCGGTGGCACAGCGGTTGAGCGCTGGGTTGCGAAGCTGCCCGCGGCCTCTGCGGCGCTGGTTCGATCCCCGGCTGCTCCCCGGCCACCGGAGGAGGGTCCCGCATGGCGCGCAGACCTCTCCTGCCGCCCGCTGCTCCCCTCAGCAGTGTCCTTCGGTCCTTCTGCCTGCTCTGCTCCCTGCTCTGGTTCTGGTGAATTCTCTCACCCTCCCGTGCTTCTGACTGTACCCAGTGCTTGTATAAATACATAAATAAATATTTAAAAAAAAAAAAAAAGAACCCTCAGGAAGCTTATGAGATGGTGGCACCAGTTAGCTATGAGACCACGGGGAGAAAGAAAGTGAGTTAAAACTACAAGGTTTGAATGAAATCTGTAGAGAAGCAGTTAGAATCTTAGATTCCCCTCCTCTAATCAATGTCACTGGGTAATTGCTCTGCCCTCATCCTAACAGAGGTTCATTCTTTGGAGTCTTAGGACTGAGGACACAAGGTTGTTAAGGAAGTAGGCACTATATGGAAAGAAAAGAATTACATAATCACATACATACTGAATGTAGACAGTTTCAGCCTCTTCACCCCTCAACAAGGGCAATGTTAGACGCCAGATCTTTACCCTTTAGGCAAGAGAGAAAGGATTTTTCTATTGACTATTTGACTAGACCAGAAGGAAAGTCCTAAAGATAATGATGAGAAGTTGGTCAAACCCCTTAACCAGATCATCATCTCTTAAAATCCAAAGTCAACATTCTGCCTGAAAGTTCAGAGCTCTCAAGCAGTTTTCAGTCCCTCTTCTGTAGTTTCCAACCTCGGTACTTTTGACATCTGGGGCTGGATAGTTCTTTGTTGTTCTAGATGTCCTGTGCATTGGAGGATGCTTAGCAACATCCCTAGTCTCTCTCCACCAGCTGCCACTAGTGCCCCCCACCCAGTTTTGACAACCCAAAATATTTCCAGATACCGCCACATGCTACCTAGGAGGCAAAACTGCCCCTGACTGAGAACCCATTCTATTTCCAAGCATGAATAGATAACTAAGCTCCCAAGACATCTGGAGAAGACAGTGATTAAAACAAACAGAGCAACTTAGAAGAAACCAAATAAATAAGAAAACTTCAAACCATTAATATCCTCAGAAAGATATTACAACTATGAAACAAAAAACAGAAGTTTCAGAAAACAAACAAAAAAGGTCTCCTAAAAAAAAAAAAAACTGAAGAATTTTAAAACTCCCTAGAACAGAAGGTCAGTGAAGTTGAGGAAATTTACCAGAAACTAGAACAAAAAGAACAAAGAAAATGGAGGGGAGAAAATCAAAGGAGTAATTGAAGAAAACTCTACTTTCCAGAATATAAATCATGAGTTGCCCAAATTAAAAGGATCTATCAAGTACTCAGCAAAACAGATAATGGATCCATGTCCACACACACCACTGTGAAACTTAACATTGTGAAACAGGAGATTTCTGGATATCTAGAAGTGGGGGTGCACAGGGAATAGAGGATGATATAGTTCAAATACATATTGATAGGGAGTCAGAATGGTTTCAGACCTCTCAATAGCAAAACAGGAAACCAGAAGACAACCCTTCTTGATGCACTCATCTGTTTTGGGGTACTTAGGTTGTTTCCATATGTTGGTTACTATAAATAATGCTGCAATAAACATAAGAAGATGTGGTATATATACACAATGGAACACTACTCGGCAATCAAAAAAGATAAACTCCATTTGCAACAACATGGAAGGAGTTGGAAGGGATTATGCTAAGTGAATTAAGCCAGAAGGAGAAAGATACATACCAGATAGTGTCACTTATATGGAGAATATAGAGAAACCAAGCAAAGGGTCAGACTAAGACAAATATTAAAACCAATCCTTGAAAGCTGACCACAGATCTGAGCATTCAGAGGGGGAGAAGAGAGAGGAGGCATTCAGAGGGAGAGAAGGGAGAAGGGGGGCTGTGAATGGGGTTGGGGGGAAGTCCTCCACTAGAGTGGAGGACTATGGGTGCTTTGGTGGTGGAGAGCTAACAATGACCACACCTGAAGAAATCCTACATTGTCAAGGTATTAATAAGGATGTAAAATTGTGGTACTTCATTAAGAAATCAATAAAATAAAGAGAAGAAAACCGTTAATTCTATATCCAGCCAGGAAAATTAATAATCCTGAAGATATCTTCAGACATTAAAGAACTCAAAAAATTATTTGCAATGCATACTTTCTGAAGAAATTATTGTAGGACAAGTTTTCCAAAACTTGAGACTAGACCACAGAAAGGGTGCCAAATAGGAGATCTAACACAATAGAAAGGTAAAGGGAACTCCCGGAAGAACAAGGAAAGGAGGCCTTAGACTGAAAGCTATGTTTATGCATCCAGCATGGAGGCTAACCAGGTCAGACTGAGAGTCATCAAAGATTCCCATCACCACTGATCACCATTTTAACTTGAAAACAGGACAAAGTGAGCCTGGGCCCAGATTTTTCTGTTTTGCCTTTTCTGGTCACGGGCTGATAAGATTCCAGCTTTTCTCTGCTGCCTGGATCAGCAGAGGACTGTCATTCACTCGACAACAGTGTTCTACATTGGCCTATTCCTGTGAGTTGAAAAGCAGGTAAATGAAGAGCAATCCATATGACCTGACTGCATTTCTGCGGGACATTTAGTACCCAATCCCACACAACAGCACCAGTGGCCTAGCTTTCAAGAGTCCATGTCCTGGAATTTACTTGAGACCTAGCCAACTAATTTCCCAGAAGGGACTCCTACCTGAAGCAGACTATGAACAAGGTGCCTTCTTGTTTCTACTCTCATACTGTAAACAAATGTCCTTTTGGCCACCTATTAATATTTAGTGTATGGTTCACATTTTGTGGGTTTTGTTGGTGATTTCAGTTTAAAATAGCTTTCTCATTGGTTGATGAATGGATAAAGAAGAGATGATACACGCGATGATGGCATACTACTCATGTAAAAAAGATGAAATCTTGTCATTTGCAGCAAGGATGGACCTTGAGGGGATTACACTAAGTGAAATAAGGCAGACAAAGACAAATACTAGATGATTTCACTCATATATGGAATATTAAGAAAACAAAACAAATGAATAAAAAATGGTGAAAAGGAGGTAATGAAGCCATTGACATGAATGAATACTTGAGAAGACAGAACAAAAGGAAGAAAGAGCCCCCCCCCAATATGAACATATCCACAGGAAGACAAGAAGCTCAGAAAGAAAAATAAATGCTACAGGAAGACTTTTAGATCATAATAGCTTGTGGAAATAGATACACAAAGACCAAGTGCTTAGCAGGGTCTGCCCTAGATGAACGGAGAGCCTCTCCTCATTCCTCTCAAGGCTGGCATGAGAAAAACGTAGCTTTCATTTTTTTTTTTTTTAATATTTTTTTTTTTTTTTATAGAGGCATGCTTTATTTATTTGTTTGCTGGTTTGTTTGTTTGTTTTGTTTATACATGCACTGGGTACAGTCAGAAGCGCGGGAGGGTGAGAGAACTCACCAGAGCCAGAGCGGGGAGCAGAGCAGGCAGAAGGACCGAAGTACACTGCTGAGGGGAGCAGCGGGCGGCAGGAGAGGTCTGCACGCCATGTGGGACCCTCCTCTGGTGGCCGGGGAGCAGCCGGGGATCGAACCGGCGCCGCAGAGGCCGCGCGCAGTTTCGCAACCCAGCGCTCAACCGCTGCGCCACCGGGGAGGCCCACGTAGCTTTCATTTTTAACTTAAGAGCTGCACATTCACATTTGTTATCCTTTAAATGTAGGACTATATATCAGAAACTGGCCCAAATAAAAATTTAGTAGTGAAACCTCTTTGAAACTTGCTTCCAATCATGTCTACTAGTGTTCACGAGTATTTATAACTAGTACATTATCACAACTGCTAAATTCTTTTTTATTAATCCAGTGTTTAACAACTGAAACTAATAATTACAGAGGTCTGGCGGTATGAAATTACATTGTAAATCATATTTATAAAAGGCATATGTTCCGTTACTATGCCACATTCATGGATTGCTTTCCAAGTGCTACATGATCCTATAATAGTATTGTTGCCTGCCATTAATTACAACTCTGCATGTAAGAAGGGGAGGAGGAATTAATAATTGGGCTCAGAAGTTGCTGTCTTCATTAACAGAATACTTTCAATGATACTTCTTTGGAATTCTGCTAATCTCTTTCATTCAGAACTACGTTTTATGGCTCTCCATAACAAGTTAGACATACTTCTGAATTTAAAATCAAATGGTCTAATTCAAATTAAATAAGTGAGGGCCTCCCCTGGTGGCACAGCGGTTGAGCGCTGGGCTGTGAAGCTACGGGCAGCCTCTGCAGCGCCGGTTTTTTCCCGGCCACCAGGCGAGGGTCCCACATGGTGTGCAGACCTCTCCTGCTGCGCCCGCTGCTCCCCTCAGCAGTGTATTTCGTCAGTCTGCCTTTTCTGTTCCCCGCTCTGGCTCTGTGAATTCTCTCACCCTCCTGCACTTCTGACTACCCAGTGCTTATATAAATAAATAAATCTTTTTTAAAAATGCAGATTATTTTAAAAAAATTAAATAAGTGAAAGAAATCTCAAAGCTAGCAATACTCCTTTCTCACTCCTTTCTGTATTATTTTTTGAAAACTATAACTTATTTTTCAAAATTTAATCTTCTCTGTCACAAGCCACTGCCTCACACATAGACTAAGAGTTTAGATATTATTCCTCTTGGCTTTCTTATAATTTTGACCATTCTTTTTAATGGATTTTTTCTTTTTTAAAATTACATCATTTTTATTAAGGTAACATTGGTTTACAACACTTTATATGATTTAGGGGTATAGATTTACACCTCTTCAGGGGTATGTTAACTAATACCACCCAAACACCAACAATCGTCCACCACAGCCCAACATGTTCCCTCCTTCTGTGCTCTCACTTCCTCCCCTCCCCTTCTGGTTGCCTTACTTCTACAGTCAGATTTCTAGGGTTTATTTTGACTTAGATTTGTCTGTTCCTTTGGTTGTTTCCTTGCATTTCATGTGTTTTCTCTGCTGTTCATTTTTGTTGTATCAGGGTCATGTAAAATTTATATAGCAGCAGAGAAACAAGAATGCAATTGGCTAACATTCTAAATCAAAGTTTCCCAAATTGTCATTTTGTGGGATTTTAAAGAATGAAAGTTTCTCTATTAGGTCAGTTTGGAAAATGCCATATAAAATATCAACCCACCTCCACCCCCATATTCATATCACACATATTAGCTGTCAAGTGTTACAGTTAGGAAAGGACATCTCTCTCTTTCATCAAAATCTATCCCTATCATCGAAGTAGCACCTATTATTATAGTGTTCCTTGAAAGACACTTTGGATATGATGATCTAAATCTTAATATTTCTAATAACAAGCAATACAAATACAAATTATGAAGCTGTGTCTATGAACCATTCATATTTTAAACAACTTTTTTTTCTGAAACAAATATTCTCTCACCCAAATAAGACATCAACAAACAACTATGAACCAGAGACACTTTATGAGGGGAGGGAGGGGAGGGACTGGGGTCAAAACAAAGGGGTTGCAATTGTTTGGGGAATATAAAAATAAAATTAAAAAAAAAATAAAATGGTTGTTTAAATCCTTACAGAGGGGTAATACAATTGATTTGCTTAGTAAAGGATGGAAAAGATTTAACTATGCAATTTAAATGTCTATTCATTAATACTCCCCAAAGTAATTTACTTTTTACAGTTGTTAATATAAGCATATCCAGCGGGCAATAATGCAACCTTTGATCTTTTAACCAAAAAACAGTTAATAAAAAAGAAGACCATACAAAGGAAATAAGCATTTACACCCAATTACCCAGCTCAGTACAGGACTACAGAAAATAGGTTTTGAATCATAATTGTGGTAATCAGTTTGTAGGCTTAAAGAAGTAGATGATCTGGAAAATAATTGCCTCAGAAAGAAAATTCAGAAAATAAGAGTATAAAATAAGTGGATATAACTGTTCAGAAAAGATAGTACAGTTAAATATTTCAACACCTGGGAAATTTTTTTTCCTTTTTTCCCCTTTTCTTCAATTTATTTTTTTAATTATATATTTTTTACAACATTTTTCATTTTTGCACAATGTATGCATTTTCATTTTGGTTATAGGCCCTATACAATTCCCACCCCTGTAGTGTGTCTCTGGTTTATAGTTGCTTGTTGATTTTGATTTTTATTATAATTAGTCTTTTCTATTACTCAGCAATCAAAAAAGACAAACTCATGCAATTTGCAGCAACATGGATGGAGCTGGAAGGGATCATGCACAGCCAAATAAGCCAGAAAGAAAAAGAAAAATACCTGATGGTCTCACTCATAGCAGGAATTTAGAAAACCTGGGAAATTTTTTTTTTTTTTAATAGAGGCATACTTTATTTTTTATTTGTTTGCTGGTTTGTTTTGTTTATACATGCACTGGGTACAGTCAGAAGCGCGGGAGGGTGAGAGAATTCACCAGAGCCAGAGCAGGAAGCAGAGCAGGCAGAAGGACCGAAGTACACTGCTGAGGGGAGCAGCGGGCGGCAGGAGAGGTCTGCGCGCCATGTGGGACCCTCCTCCGGTGGCCGGGGAGCAGCCGGGGATTGAACCGGCGCCGCAGAGGCGGCGCGCAGTTTCGCAACCCAGCGCTCAACCGCTGCGCCACCGGGGAGGCCCAAACCTGGGGAATTTTTTAAGCTAGGTAAGAAACCAAAGGGTAGGTCACAAAGAGTATGTAAGTAACAAAGACCATGTAAGTTAGAACACTTTTAACCAGTTTTCCTTAGGCCAACCTTTCAGTGCGCATATGAAGGCTTCCTTTGAATCATGAAGACATACAATAGAATATAAAAAGGAAGAAAAAGAATCATCACATCTTCAACACATTTGAAACTGAACTCCTGAGTTTTTTCCCCTCTTCCCATCTTAGTTGAAGACCAACTCTTATTTCCTTTCAGTTGCTTAACCAAAAATAATGGCACCATTCTTGACTTCTTTCATTCTTCCATTCTAATGTTCTTTAGGAAATACTCTTGGTTCTACTTTGTCAAGAGGTCTTCTCTCTTTTCAACTGTTTCAAGAAAATTTGTAACTGATTTTTGGAATAATTTTATGACAACTGAATTAAAACCCATGTGGGATAATTCAACTATCTGATTCAGGTTGGTATTGGCTACAGCTGAATATCTAATTCAAGTTGTGACTTTTCTGGTGCTTGGTGTGAGCAATAGTTTTCAACTGTGTCTGGATAATTTAGTCATTGTTAGCAGACTCTTGATCATAACTACTTCTACTTTAGCAGGCAGTCACCCTGTTTAAGTGTGTAGGTTCTAGACAACTTTTGTGGGCTTTAGTTTCAATGACAGTTTAGTTTTCAGAGGCCTCACAATGCTACTTTGGTGTGTTGCATTTTTTTGGTGCTGCTGAGGGCACCTACTCACCTACTGCTGATGCCAACTGCAAGTACAAAAAGTGCCTCAAAGGCCACTTGCTACCAATGGGCAACCTTGAAAGAGAGGTCAGAGCAAATGGGCCTGGGTCTTTCTATGCCATTGGTGTAGGACAGGAAGACACATGACTCCTGCTGCTCTGCAGCTGCCTACAGATCAGTTCACCCACTGGGGCTGGTTATAGAGCAGAAACTGGTATTGCTTGCCCTTTGCTGCTGATGGTGCTGTCAGCAGATCAGATAACTAGGGCCTGGGTTATGGTATGAGGGCTTAAATGGTCAAGGTCTTTGCTACTGCTGGCAGATCAGATCACCCGCCAGAGCTACAGGCTTTGCTACTCAAACTGCAGCTATAGACAGATCAGACTGCCCATGGGGCCCAAGATGTCAAGCCTGACTTTATCTCCCCTGGGCTTTTCCTTTTCTATTCCTTTAGCCAGAGAAAGCAGGTTTTTGTTTTTCTTTCTATGCCTTTTGGTTCTGAGTAGTAATTCTCTCAGACCAGGAGTAAGTCTCTCAGACCAGACCAGGAGTAAATGGGAGGTAAAATGAAAACCCAGTGAACTTCCTGATGCTGTTGTTCCTCAAGTGCTGAAGTTCCCACCCAGCTTGTCTGCCCTCTTCCCAGCTTCCAGAGTCCTTTCATTGCTGTCAGTTGAATAATTTCCAGAGCATTCAGTTGTATATACAGGGTAGGCACAGGGAAAAGTGAGTCTATACCATCTTGCTGCAGAAATGGAAGTCTGTTCATTCTGGCTAGCATTAGGAATACATTCTACTCAAATTTGGGGACAAACAAAATTTAGAAAAATTTTTAATTTTTATCCCTACCATCAACTCTTATGTATCCTTGGCCTTGTCCCCCACCCCCAACTCTGTTTAATCTCAGACCCCTCAGGATGTTTATTGATGTCCACTGGGTTTTTTTAAGTGTTTTACATTATTGAATTGTCTACTATGTAAATGTCTGTATTATTCTTATTTTGCTACACATTATTCTCTCAAATTTCCTTCATTTTGTTGAAAATGATTCCATTTCATCCATTTTATGGCTATGTAATACTCCATAGTGTGGACATTAACACATTTCCTTGATACATTCATATGTCAATGGACATTTGGGCACATCCAAGTCCTAGCTATTGTGACTAATGCTGCTATGAACATTGTGAAACAGATAGGGTTTTGTGTTGACGCCTTCATATTCTTTGGCTATATGCCCAAAAGTGGGTTTGCTGGGTGGTACAATATATCTATTTTTAGTTTTTTAAGGTAAATTCAGATTGTTTTCCATAATGACTGCACCAAGTTTACATTCCTACCAACAAAATAACAGGATTCCTTTTTCTCTACATCACATTTTTTTGGAGGTCTTGTTTAATATGTGCCAGTCTCATGGGCATAAGATGGTATCTCATTGTGGTTTTACGTCTCTTATTAAATTCAACAATAACATTTTTTTTCACCTATCTTTTGGCCTCCTGGATATTCTCTTTGGTAAATTGTCTTTTCATATCTGCTACCCATTTAAAAAAAAATGAGTTATTTTTTATTACTGAATTGTATGAATTTTTTATATATTTTGGCTATTAAACCTTTATGAGTTATATATTACAAATATTTTCTAAGTAAGGTGTTTATTGAATCATCTTGTATTTTCTTTCCCTTTTTCAACTTAGTTAATCCCAATTGTTTATTTGTTTTTAATTCCCTTGCCAGAGGGGTCAAGTCTGTATCCTTGACCTTGATATGTATCCTTGGCCTTGATATTGATCATGGAACATATTGCCAAAGTTTCCTTCTATGTATTGTATTGTTGCAGGTCTTATATCTAAAATTTTAATCCATCTGGTATTTCTTTTTGTGAATGGATTTAGTTAGCCAGTGATTCAACTTCATTTATGTGCAGTTTTCCAATTTTCCCAGCATCATTTATTAAAGGGACTATCCTTTCCACTTTTTATGGTCATAGCTACTTTGTCATAGATTGGGTGTGTACATGGGTTAACTTCCAGGCTTTTGATTGTATTCCATTGATTCACATTATCTATTTTTATGTCAATACCATATTGCTTTTAGTATTGTTGCTTTATAGTAAAGTTTGAAGTCAGGCAACATGATACTTCCATTTCTCTCCTTTATTCTCATGGTTGTTTTGCAATTCAAGGTTTTTTGTGGTTCCATATAATTTTCAATAATTTTCATTCAATATATTTGAAAATGTTGCTGATATTTTTATGGGAATTAAGTTAAATTGATATATCATTTTAGACAGGATGGTCATTTTGATTATATTGATTTTCCCCATCCATGACCATGGGATATCCTTCCATCTCCTTATTTCATTATTAAAGTCCTTCAGTAACATCTTGTATTTCTCATTATATAGGCCTTTTACCTCCTTAAGGCTGATTTTGAAGTCTTTATTTTCAAAGCAACTGCAAGTGGAGTTATTTTCTTAATATTTTTGCTTCTCGTTGTTTCTTGTTCCCTGTCTTAGGGAGAAAGCTTTCAGTTTTTCCTATTATTATATTTGATGGTGGTTTGTGATATATGGCCATTATTCCCATTTTATTAAACCATCTTTCCATCCCTGGGATAAATCCTCCTTCATCATCATAGTGTATAATGTTTGCGATAAACTGTTTAAATTTGATTTGCTAGTATTTTGTTGAAAATGCTTGCGTCGATGGTCATCAGGGATATTGGTCTATAATTTTCTTTTCCTGTGCTGCTGTCTTTTTCTAGTTTCAGTATTGCCATAATATTGGCATTGTAAAATATATTAGGGATCATTCCTTCTTATGTTTTAAAAAATAATCTGAGCAAGATGGGCATTTCTTCTATAAAGGTTTGATAAAACTCATTTGTAAAGCCATCTGGTTCTGGGCTTTTTTGGGGAAGATTTTTAATTACTGTTTCAATTCCCATGCATGTGAACGATTTATTCATCTGTTTCATACTAGGTCTGGCTTGGCAAACTATATTCATCTAGAAATTTGCCCATTACTTCAGGGTTATTGAATTTACTGACATATAGTTAACTGTTCATAGTAATCTCTTATGATCCTTTCTTTGTATTTCTGTGCTATATGTGGTGATTTCTCCACTTTCATTTGTGATACTATTCATTGGTTTCTCTCTTCCTTTTTTTGTTAGCCTAGTTAGAGGTTATCTAGTTTATCTTCTTGAAAAACTAGTTATTAGTTTCAGTGATTTTTATATAACGTTTTTGATTTCTATTTCTTTTTTTTTTTTTTTTAAAGATTTATTTATTTATTTATTTATACAAGCACTGGGGTACAGTCAAAAGTGCGGGAGGGTGAGAGAATTCACCAGAGCCAGAGCGGAGAGCAGAACAGGCAGACTGACGAAGTACACTGCTGAGGGGAGCAGCGGGCCGCAGGAGAGGTCTGCGTGCCATGTGGACCCTCGCCCGGTGGCTGGGGATCGAACCAGTGCTGCAGAGGCTGCGGGCAGCTTCGTAACCCAGTGCTCAACCGCTGCACCACCGGGGAGTCCCTCTATTTCATTTATTTCTGATCTAATTATTTCTTTTCTTCTAATAACATTGGGTCATGTTTGTTCCTCTTTTTAAAGCTGTTTTGGGTGTGATATTAGATTGTTTAGTTGGGATTTTTCTTTCTTCTTAAAGCGGGCCAAGATTGCAATTGCCTTCCCCTTCAAGACTGCTTTTGCTGCATCCCATAGGTTCTTGTAGCTTGTATCATCATTTCGAAGTATTTTTTAAATTGCTGTTTTGATTTACTATTTTTTCCAATAGCCATTAAGCAGCACACTGTTTAGTTTCCATGTATGCATATATTTCCTGTTTTTTTTTCCTTTGTAGTTTTAGTGACAAGTGACTTGTGTACCAAGATATGGCCTATTCTTGAAAATGTTCCATGTGTACTTAAAAAAGATGTGTATGCAGCAGTTTTTGGGTGGCATATTCTGTAGATGTCTGTTAGACCTATTTGGACTAGCTCCTCATTTAAGACTATTATTTCGTTATTTATTTTGTGTTGTTGATCTGTCCATTATCATAAATGGGATTTTAAAGTTCCCTAGTATTATTGTGCCAGTACCAATATCTTTCTTAAGTTCTATTATTAAATGTCTTATCATAGTGATCCATCATACAGTGCATATAAGAATACTATTTCCTCTTGCTTTATTAGACCCTTAATCATAATCTAGTGTTCATCTCTATCTCTTATTACCTTTCTTAATTGGAAGTCTATTTTATCAGATTATGCTAAATAAAATACGCCAGAAAGATAAATACCAAATAGTGTCACTTATATGTGGAATATAGACAAAACAGAGGGTCAAAGATAAACTTTAAAACCAACCCTTGAAAGATGATCATAGCTCTGAGGTATCCAGAAGGGGAAGAAAAGGCATAAAAATGGGTAGGGAGGGGGAAGAGCACAATCTATTATGTTGGAGGACTTTAGTGCTTTGGTAGTGAGAGTGCTATGCTAATTATACCTAAGGGGGGGGGGATTCTATAATGTCAAAATACGAACTGTAAAACAATGGTACTTCAATAAATTTTTAAAAAAGGTTATATCACATAAAAATTTTTAATTTGGCAATTTCAATATTTAAAGGTAGACAAAATAATTTCTTTTGTTTTACTAGAGATGAATGTCAATTCAAAATCTTTCTAGTGTTACCATAATTAAAACTGAAAAAGCAGACTTTTTACTTTTAATATATATTAACACTTATTATCCTTAAACACTTCATTTATTTAAAACAGAACTTGTAGGGCCTCCCCGGTGGCGCAGCAGTTGAGCGCTGGGTTGCAAAGCTGCCCGCGGCCTCTGCAGCGCTGGTTCGATCCCCGGCTGCTCCCCGGCCACCGGAGGAGGGTCCCACATGGCGCACAGACCTCTCCTGCCGCCCGCTGCTCCCCTCAGCAGTGTACTTTGGTCCTTCTGCCTGCTCTGCTCCCCGCTCTGGCTCTGGTGAATTCTCTCACCCTCCCGCGCTTCTGACTGTACCCAGTGCTTGTATAAATAAATAAATAAATAAAATCTTTAAAAAAAAATTTAAAACAGAACTTGTAAACTTGAGGAATTTTACAAAAATATTTTGTAATGGCAGAGAATCAAACGTAGCTTGTCAAATTCAGAATGCTTTTCTACCTAAAAGTGTATAAAACCAGTATGACAATTATTAGTTTAATTAACATATTTTTTGTTTGTATGTTTAAAATGTTTACTAAAAATTTCAGCTTGTATAATATGGCAAGATTAAATATGAGCTTCAGTCACTGTAATAGTTTACAACTATGACAACAAACTTCTTATCAACATGGCCATATTTCTGGTGAAGTTACAAGTACATGAACTCCATTAAGACTAGAAGACAAAGAAAACTTTGACTTGAAGATGGAAAATTGTAAGCACAACCATTAATCAGTAAATAGACATATGATGAGATCATAAAATTAGAAATACTTTAACCAATGACTTTTCATCCCTCTTTGTGAGATGGAACTTTAACCTTTGATAGACTTTAATTTTTTCTTCTTTGAATCAAATACATCATAGCAAAAACTGAGTATGGGCTTGAGAGTTCAAAAGACCTGGATCTGCCTATTGCTAACTATAATAAAATTAGGCCAGTTTATTCAATCTGAGTCCACTTTATTTAAACTGTGAAATGGAGATAACAGTTACTTTAGTGGGATCTAAGGAGATAATAGAAGGCATAAGAGATCCCCCTGGCACATATGCACAGGAGGCCATTTTTTCTGGGAGTGATCTGTCATTAAACAAATACCTGTTTACTACTTCTCTCCTAAAAAAGATGAAATGTTTCTGCACTATAAGGGTTCCATTTCATTATCAAGAGTCAGGAATCAGGGCCTCCCCGGTGGAGTAGCGTGTTGAGCATGCTGTGAAGCTGACCGCAGCCTCTGCAGCATGGGTTCAATTCCCGGCTGGCCAGGGAGCAACCCACATGGGGCGGCAGACATCTCCTGCCTCGCACGCTGCTCCCCTCAGCGTCGGTCTGTCTGCCTGTTCTGCTCCCTGCTCTGTCTTTGGTGAATTCTCTCACTCTCCCGCATCTCCGGCCTGTACCCCAGTTCTTATATAAATAAATAAATCTTTAAAAAAAAAAAGTCAGGAATCAGGAAAGAACCAGGAAGAATTCTACTTTCAATAGTAGTAAAACAGATAACCTAGACCAACCAATCTTTCCACTTAAGAACAAAATAAAAATCTGGATATGCACATATACACAAACATCTTTTTTTTTTAAAGATTTATTTATTTATACAAGCACTGGGTACAGTCAGAAGCATGGGAGGGTGAGAGAATTCACCAGAGCCAGTGGCCAGGGATCGAACCAGCGCTACAGAGGCTGCAGGCAGCTTCGCAGCCCAGCGCTCAACCACTGCGCCACCAGGGGAGGCCCACAAACATCTTCGTGAAAGTACAAACATAAGGTACCTAAATTTTGGGAGCTGAAGATCTAGAACAAGAGAACCCATAGTAGAAAGCCAAGCCACACACAACTACTCTTGCCCATATGGTAACTCTCAAGCCCTGGCAAGCAGCTGCCTCATAGGAATGGAAGAGTTAAGACAATCTACTGATAAACCAATCCCCACTTCTTTCTGTTTTCTTCTAAAAGGCTATGCCTACGGCAGAGATGAGCCCAAAGCAAACCTAGCCTTGTATGGACTTAGAGCTGGTACACTCTCATCTGGCAATTCATGGAATCCCAGACCTTAAAGTTGGATCAGGGTAATCCTGGTCATGAGCTCTCCCCAACAAACCTGGCAGGCAAATCTTCTCTTGAGAAGATACTGATACTATCATCTTAGTATGAGCAAGTCAGAATGAGACAACAAAAATACCATGGCATGAGACAGTGAAATGAGGTATTGAAACAAGAAAATAGCCTAAATATTAATGGGTAGATTTCAGAGCAACTGAGAGCTGAAAAAATAATCAGCAAAGAGGACTATAGATCAGAAGAAATGTTCTTGAATACACCATGTAGAAAAACTAAAAAAAAAAAAAAAGGTAAGACTTTTAATATATGTTCATTAGTTCATTTTAATATATGTTCTGGGATCAGCAGAAGAGAGAATGAGAGAGAGGCAGTATTTGAGGAAACATCTGAAATTTTTTCAAAGAATGTTCTCATAGATTTTTCATCAAACAAGTTTACTCACAAATTTGAGATTCCCAATGAATCATAGCACGATAGAGAAATCTATATGTAAACATATCATATAAAAACAAAGACAAAGAAAAAAATCTTAACCAGAGGCCAAAAAAAGAATATTTCCAAAGAAGTGGCAGTTTGACAGCTGACAATAGAAACCAGAAGACAATGGAATGAAGTAATTCCAAAGGGCACCTGCATGCCTATGTTTATAGCGGCACTATTTAAAATAGCTAAGCTATGGAAACAACCCAAATGCCCAAAAATAGATGACTGGATCAAGAAGATGTGGTATATATACACCATGGAATATTACTCAGCAATCAAAAAAGATAAACACATGCAGTTTGCCCCAACATGGATGGAGCTAGAAGGGATGATGCTCAGCGAAATAAGTCAGAAAGAAAAAGTAAAATGCCGGATGGTCTCACTCATAGCAGGAATTTAGAAAACCTAAATAAGGGACCAGGAAAAAGACTAATCAATACAAAGTAAAAATCAAAATCAGCAAGCAACTATAAACCAGAGACACACTACGGGGGTGGGGGGGTGGGGGAGGAGGTGTGGAAAGGAAGGACTAGAGTCAAAATAAGGGGGGATATGCAATTGTATGGGGAATATAACCAAAATGAAAATGCATACATTGTGCAAAGATGAAAAAAGATGTAGAGAATTATATAAAATAAAATATTTAAATTAAAAAAAGATATATTCAATGAGAGGAAGTAAAGTGTCATCCAAACAATTCTACACCCAGGGACTTCAATAATAAAAACAAGTTAAAGACAAACACAAATACAAACTGAAAGAGTGTGTCACAGCAGATCCACACCGAATAAATTTCTAAAGGATACTTCAGATAGGAGGAAAATTACCCTGATAGAAGGTCAGAGATGCAGCAAAGCATGAGGAACAAAATAAGACATAAATATGTGGGTAAATCTAAATAAATACTAATTATGTAAAACAATAACAAAGTCTCAGGGGTTTATAAATGTAGAAAAAAAATACACGATAAATATCAACATATAAATCAAAGTTAAAATGTTTGAAGAACCTTGTATTGACAGAGATAAGGGTAACAAGACTTATCAATATTACATTGTGAGAGCACATAAGGGCAACCAATAAAACAACTGAAATACAGTGCCTAAATTCCAAAACAAGTGGGGAGGGGAGGGGAGTGACAAATAATCATATAAGAAAAAGAACATTTGAAATGAAATAGAATAGGCAGAGCAGGCAAGTACAAAATAAGAGATTTAAACTCAAGTTTTTTATTATTGGGTGTCATGAACATGAAGAAATATACAAACAATAAGCATAATCAGTAAGTAAATTATAAAGTATATTAAAAGGGGATAAATAATGTCAAGGCATATATCTCCAGCCCTCTATTTACCATTGTGGGGACCATTATTTTCAATGTATTGTGTCCCCTGCACACTTCTCATCCTTCCATTTCCTTGAGGGCTTTTGAAGGAGTTGTCTTCCTAGACTTGCCCTGATGATAATAGCAGCAGCAGTACCCTTTGTTGGATACCTACAGTTTGCCAAGCAAGCACTCTACTAGGAGCTTTGTAAAAGATCTCATGCAATTTTCTCAATAGCTCTAGAAGAAACACACAGGAAAAATTCCCATTTTGCATATTATTCCCATTTTGCGTACAAGAACTGTGATTAATATAAAAATCATATCCAGTGTCCCATACATTGCAGAGCTAGGGTTTTAATGTAAAAATCTGCCTGGTTTTTAGGTCTGTGGGCTTTTCCACTATCCATGCTGGATCTTGTGCCAACCATTATTGCCAATAAAGAAAAGTTAATTTCGAAGAAATACTCAGCAAGTGGTCAGTATGGTGTCATTAGGTACATAAAAGACATTTGACCGTCATCTGACTGAGCAGTCGGAGATTTTATTATGGTCAAGAAACAGCTTTAGAAAAATGCACAAAGAACTGAGTTTATAGGCTAGAATAGGAAGCTATTGCTTAGTCATTTTCAACAGATTTCTCTCCTGTCACCATTTTGGACTTACTTTGGACTTACTTTGATTTGCAATGGTTCTTTTCTTAGCCTGAGCATGCCCATGAAATCTACTTTTCTTAATCTATAGGCAGCACTCTGCTTTCCTGTTTCATTTCCTTTCTCTAATCTGAAGTGTCTTGATTCTGCTTCTTGTATTATATGCTGGGTGATTTCTACCAAATAATGAAAATTTAAAGTCTAAGAAACAGCAAAATTCAACTAACTTCTGTAAGCACAGTGGTTTTGAGACATTCTTAGGCAATGCTTGATTCTGTCTGTCCAGTCAGCCATGCTACACCCTGGGAAAAGATCTCCCTGTCACCATAACAGGAATAACCTGAAAACCTACTTTAAACTACTACTGAAACTAATGGGTTTTCCCAAAACACCTCTGTTTGGGGGGGAGGGAGGGAAAGAAGTGGTGTTGGAGGAGGGGTCATGCTAATAGTTGAAGAGAAATAATAAAGAAGCCTATAGGCTGTATCAGTTTTCTGTTGCATAACAAACTACCACACATCTAGCATCTTAAAATAACACCTATTCATGATGTTTCCGTAGGTTAGGCGCTCAGAAAGCTCAGCTAGGTTCTATACAGCTAGGTTCTATACCTCAGGTCTCCCAAATTGATATCAAAGTGTCAGTCAGGCTGGGCTCTTGTCTAGAGGCTCTGGGGAAGAATTCACTTCCAAGTTCACTTAAGTCACTCACTGGCTTCAGCTCCTTGTGGGTATATAACTAAAGGTTCATTTCTTTGGAGGCTATTAGCCCCAAAGTGTGCATAACTCTAGAGCCCACCTGCATTCCTTCCCTAGCAGCCCCTTTCACCTTTGAGTCAGCATCACATGAAATCCTTCCTATAATTAAGATCTCTTTCTTTAGGAAATTGTCTTTAAATCAACCCTTTTTATTTAAATTTAGTTTCTTTAAAATCATACCACTTCCAGTAAGGGAAAAAGGTATCCTTTGCCATAAATAGAAGGTGATCTTAAAAATAAATACTACTAAAATCATACCATTATAAAATTCTAGGTAGGGACTGTTGCCTTCCTTCAAAATGCTGTCAGCTTAAGGATTACTCTTAGTTGCAAAAAAAGAGGCTATGTTGGTAGCCAATGCTATATTAAAACCACATTTAGATGTTCTCAAAGGCATTAATCAGTTAAGACTGAAAGAACACTACAGAGAATTCTTTCAGTTTATTACTGTTTATGTAAAGATTTCTTGGGGTATACTTCCTAAAATCAAAAAGTCTACCACAATACCAGTCACACACTTTAGGAAATATCACTTAAAGTTCTGGTTAGAAATTTGATTGAAAGAAGTTGTATAGGGTTTCCCTAGAGGAAAACAATTAGTAAAAATGAACCAACACAAAGACCATAATCAAATTAAACCTTAGAGCATGGTTAATAAATTACCCTGAATTCAGATACACACATATACACAGACATACACTCGCATACACACAACACCCCTTGAAATTTCCAAAGCACAATGACCCACATAACATTTATTCCTGCATTGCTGTGTTTTGACTCTCCTCAAAAACAGATGAAAAACAGTATTATTCCATCTTGCTCTGATTGCAGTTATTTTTTTTTAAAGATTTACTTATTTTTATACAAGAATTGAGGTACAGGCCAGAGATGCACGGGGTGGGGGGGGGGGGGTGAGAGGATTCACCAGAGACAGAGTGGGGAATAGAACAGGCAGACGGACCAAAGTACACTGCTGAGGGGAGCAGCGGGCAAGACAGGAGAGGTCTGTCCCACCATGTGGGTTTCTCCCTGGCCGGCCAGGAATCGAACTTGTGCTGCAGTGGCTGCGGATTGCTTCATAGGTTGTGTCTTAACCCCTGCGCCACCAGGGAGCCCCTGATTGCAGTTCTTTATGAATTTTTAAAGGAGAAATTATGGTGCACCTAACAGAGCTGGGCAACGCAAATCAAAATTGCCACCTGTTTCAGTAAATATAGTTTTACTGGAATACAGATACATGTATTTTTTTATGTATTGCCTATGACTGCTTTTTGCTACAACAGGAGAGTTGAGTGCTTGTAACAGAAACTATATGGCCTGTAAAGCCTAAAATATTTACTATCTGGCACTTTACAGAAATAGATTGCCCACTCCTCACTTACATGCCCTCCCAAAGTATTGTTCTCAATCATCTAGGTGGTTTACAGCGTATTACATTGTTAAAATGACTTTTTCTTACCGCTTAAATTCTGTTATAGATAAATTCGGTGAGTCAGTTCTAATTAGGAATTGTACTTGTCAAAAAATTAATACTGCATTTCTAAGATTATCAGAGTCTAGATCTCAACGAACATTACTATGTGCTCTTCTTAAACATTTTTTTCACATTACCAAGAGATCATGTAAAGAGAAAATTAGACTATCTCTTGATACTTTTTCTTTAAATAAACTACTTCATAGAATAGGTTTGGATTTTCAGAAAAATTACAGAGATAATACATAGTTCTTATATACCCAGTACCCAAGTATTAACATCTTCCATTAGAATGGTACATTTGTTACATCAAATATAATACACCAGTATAACATAAAATCCATATTCAGATTTCCTTATTTTTTACCTAAATGTCCCTTTTTCTGTTCCATGATCCCATCCAAGATTTTTCATTACTAGTACTTTGGCAATTCTTACAAAGATTCATTGTTTCTGAAGGAATGCCACCGAATAGGAAATCTTTTAATTTCCAAATTAAATAATTCAAAATCTCCACATATAAGTTGTCCTTAAGCAAAAAGCTTAACAAAATATGATTGATTTAGGACTATTTCTCCTGTCTACTATTTTTAATCCCATTTGGTATAAGTAGATGAACCATCACCATCTCAACCCCATAAACAGACCCTTTTCTTTCCCTGAAATGTTAAATAAATTCAGGCAATATTTTGTGAAGAAACAACAAGAATTCTTGACTGAGTTATATTGGACTTGTTTGGCACCCTTCCTTAGGTCTGAATACAATGACATCAAGATCATGTAGCATATAATTTCCCTATCAGCTTGGGCCTAGCCGCTGAAGCACAATCACTACTAAAGGGAACTTAGTAAATTAGATGAGCCTCTGTGAATCCTTTTCAGGCCAAAGCCTGAGCTAGTCCTCTGGCGAAATAAGGCATTCAAGAAAGTTGACCTTTGGCATTGACTCTCTTCCCATTCTAGAATCCCTCAACTCACTTGGTACTGGCCAGTGACCCTCTCTCTTCTTCGATGTTAGCTGCCAGTAATCACTAACAACACAAGCAGCCTTCAAGAGTGCCTGTCCCTTAAAGAAGACTCCAGAAGGAAAGCTCTTAGTAGCAGCTGCTCTAGGAGGAACTCACAGAAGACTGTTAGCTAGTTACTTGTCCACTGCCAAGAGAGGGAAGGCATTCACAGGGTTAACCAGACTGGAGATCAGAATCCAGAAGACTCAGGGCAGGGACAGATTTGTTGATGAGGACAAATGTTACCCAAAAGCTGAGAAAGTTAAATTCACTTAATGGGACTCAGACAGAACTAATCCTACATAAGATGTCTAACTAATTAGCTGAGGTCATGGGCTCACTTCCTAGTTCCTCCCAGGTCCTCATAAAATCAAATACTTCATAGTTGCAGAGCAAAAATGTGAAAAGCTAATAGAAAAGTGCTCTTGTCAGAAGTAATAACAAAAGGATTAAAATAATATCACTTGAATACTACTTAAAATATAATTTTTCAAAAGTATTTTTGTCTAAAATATGTCATCATTCTACGACTAAATTTTAACAAAAAAGAATATTCTTGCCCTTGACCCAATTCTGACCCCACTCAAGGAATAGCCTGAGAAAAAAATGCAAAGCTGATGCTGACCTTGCTTTCTTCATTGAGATAAAAATGAGAATCCAATTATGTTGCCTAGAAAGACACATTTATACTGTTTAACATTAAGTGCTCCAAAGGAAAGGCTAATACTGAAGTAGAAGGTAAAAAATGCATACCAAGAACCAAGACTTTAAAACAGTACATCTGGTGTGCAATTCATTGTAGGGCTGTAGGCAATTAGAGTTTCTTCAAACATATTTCACAGAGCCAGCTATAACAGAGAAGAAATGAGTTCCATTGCACAGCCCAATTTTATTTTGACTGTAACATTATTAGTAAATAACACTGAATGCACTGAATAACAAAGAGCTTATCAATTGAAAAAATGAAAGACTACAATTCTTTCCAGGGAGCACATCAAAAAAACAATTACTATTCCATTTGTGAAAAAATTTTGGTACTTCCACAGCACACAAATGCAGTTACTGTTCTTAATGAGATTGTAGTTTGTCACTTCCATTTAACAGACTGGATTTTTGAACTTGTTTTATTCCTCTGGTTTACCACAAATACTTAACTGATATGTAACATAAAAATCCAAAATAATATACATCTGCTGCTTTTAACCTCTTAGATAAAATGGATCTCAACACCAGCTAAAGAAATCATATTAAGCAAAAAAAAATCTCATCTATAGGTAATATACTATTAATCAAGGGTAAAAATTCTTTTTAAAAGGGATCACTCAGCCTAAACCTTAACTGTAGTAGGTAAAATGTATTATAGTGATCAGAAAATACAGATGGTTGTGGTGTTCAGTGGAATTAGCAAAGATTACTATTTCAATCACTGCTCAAGATACTCTTAACCTTACCATAACATTGCTTTTCACAGAATAGAGATAAGCATGAATGGCAACAGATGCTTGCTGGTTTGGATTAGTACTTGATTCAAATATACAATGCTTAATGTTTTTCAATCTTAATAAAACATTAAATAAATTAAACTATCAACCACAAAACATAATGATAAAGTCATTAGAGCAATTCTGCTTTTATTGCCTTATCTAAAATCTTGGAGAGACTCATACCATAAACCAGGAAGTCATTGCTAAGCAAGAGAATAGCTTCAACAATGTGTTCTTTAAAAAGTGAAATGCTATATTTACATCTTTGCCTAGAATAGAAGTGATCAGAAACAATGCATATTTGGAAAACATCCATACCAATCCTTTTTGGTTCCCCTTAACTTTCAGTGAGTCTTTTTTTTTTTTTTTTAAATAGAGGCATGCTTTATTTATTTATTTGTTTGTTTATACATGCACTGGGTACAGTCAGAAGTGTGGGAGGGTGAGAGAATTCACCAGAGCCAGAGCGGGGAGCAGAGCAGGCAGAAGGACCGAAGTACACTGCTGAGGGGAGCAGGGGGCGGCAGGAGAGGTCTGCGCGCCGGGGAGCAGCCGGGGATCGAACCGGCGCTGCAGGGACCGCAGGCAGCTTCGCAACCCAGCGCTCAACCGCCGCGCCACCGGGGAAGCCCTCAGTGAGTCTTCTTTATAGCCTAACTGAACATTGGCTTTCCTGACCTGTTGAAGTTTCCTCTCTGTGACTCAGTTTCTTTGGAGCATTTTCAAAACCATTTTATCTTTCCTCCTTTTTTCCACCTTTTTAACTCTTCATACAGAACCATCTTCGTTTTTACTCTAAGCCTCAGTCATGCTATTCTCCTTGGCATCAGGAACTTCACTGCAGGGACACCATCACTCACAGTTTAATGAGCCACAATCTACCCCTGCTTACATTCTGACTCTATAGTTATTTAGATGTTTTGAGGAAAATGGTGTTAACAACATCTAGGTGGAAGGAATTTGGTAGAAATAATGGCCAGGAAAACAAAAATGCATATTAAATGAAACATAATAATCAGGAAGTCATAATAATGCTTCCTTTAAGAAATTCTACGTTGGTTAGTATATTGGTATATAATACTAAAGAAAAAAATATTCTAGTGGAAAGAAAACAGAATGGTGGAAGCTATCATAAAATATGATGTTTTTAAAAGTCTGGTTTTCATATTTACACAGAAAAAATTCCAATGAAAATACCTTCAGGATAATAAATATGAACATAGAAAGAAGTTATAAGTGGTTTAACTATGTAGTACAGATAATTGATCAAGGAATTAAGTTGGCTTAATGGAACCATCTGGGCTAGAAAATACTCTTTCAACAACACAAAATACATGAATATTGGCTTAATTCTTATTAACATATTTATTTCTTAAAAGGCTTCTATAAGTCAAAAACAGTGTACTTAATCTGAGAAGCACAAAAGGATTATCCATTCATATGTCACATTCACCATAATCTTCTAATTAGAGCAACAACAACAATAAAGTTACTAGTTACAGGTATTGTATTAGTCTTATTAGCACAATATTAGTATTACACTTTTCTTAAGACTTGTTGGCCCTGGTAACTCATTTAATTATCATAACTCTATTAGATGGGTAGTGTCTTTATTCTCATTTTACAGATGAGGAAAACGAGATACAGCGAAGTTAAATAACGTGGCTATAGCCAAAGAGCTACCTGGTTTGAATCAGAATTCAGGTGAGAAAATTCCAGGTCCAGAGTTCATAACTTTTTAAATCATTATGCTACACTTCACATCTATATCAGGCATAAGCCCAAGGTTCCTTGTTAAAGTTATCCAACCCCTTTTATAGAAGCAAAAACTCTCCTGTTGTATGTATCAGAAAATTTTATAGGCTTCAGGTGCATTACATGCTTTATTTACGTTTGCTAGTATTTTGGGCTTTCCTTTCAAAGTAGTGTATAGTAAGTATTCACTGATAAGAGAACTGTAGAGGGAATTTTGTAGAAAGCATCTGTTATATTCAAAGCTAAATTGAAAAACAATTTCAAATTTACGAAAGTGACATTAACACTGTATATCGATTTAAGTTTCTTTTCTGCTGAATGACTACACTATTAAGTGGCACTAAAAACATTTTGCCTTTTAATTGGTTTAAAAGGTGAAGCAGAAGCAGAATACCAAAAATATTTCTTCTGGAGTAATTGTACATAACATGGAAGCAACAAGTGTACCAGGTAGCTTATTGGAAAATAAACTGGCAGAGGCAACACAGAGTCACACTCTCATCTATCTGGCATGAGAGCAAGAGCCAATATGATGTGGGTATACATTTTTTTTTTTTTATAAAGAGGCATGTATTTATTTATTTATTTGTTTGTTTGTTTGTTTGTTTGTTTATACATGCACTGGGTACAGTCAGAAGCGAGGGAGGGTGAGAGAATTCACCAGAGCCAGAGTGGGGAGTAGAGCAGGCAGAAGGACTGAAGTACACTGCGGAGGGGAGCAGCGGGTGGCAGGAGAGATCTGTGCGCCATGTGGGACCCTCCTCCGGTGGCTGGGGATCGAACCGGCGCCGCAGAGGCCGCAGGCAGCTTCGCAACCCAGCGCTCAACCGCTGCACCACCGGGGAGGCCCTGGGTATACATTTCTGGCTTTGTGACTGATGGCTTATATACTTTTGAGTCATAGTCACTCTGCACCTGTTTCCTCATTTTTGGAGGATAGAGAGGGTTAGAAGTAGATAAATACTCCCATTCTGACAAGTTCTAAATTCTAACTTTAGGGAAAAAACATAAGGCACTGGAGGTTTCCTCATAGGTTTTTCTATTGACCTCATTCCTCTCCATTTCATTGATCATGACAGGACAATCATCTTCTCTGACTGGAGATCAGAACATGTGTGCTCTTGTTCTAAACTCAATACTATTAGCTCCAACGGTCTGGGGCTTCCTCAAATAGGGAATTAGATGGGTCCCCAATCTTTCTGTAGGGAAAAGTAACTTCATTGACCCAAAAGACTGAAAATTAACAATCAGGAGCAAGAGGGAGAAAACATGTGAAACACAGCATTTCCAGAGTGGAAGAAAGGTTTGTTCCTGATGAACCTACCAGGTTCCAGTCCTATTATCAAATCCAAATTATGAGCAATAGAGAAATATAAAGTAGTGACCTGAGATCACCAGAAAGACCAATGCCTAGAAGGAAAGGGTAAGGCAACAAATATCAGACATACCTCTACATTTCTTGTGCCTGAAATACTCGTTACCTTAAGAGGATGATGTGGCAGTGGAATACCTGTGCCTAACAAAAGCAGTTATGAAATAAGATACTTGCTGATTTCAGTTCTGACCAATCAGATCAAACTACAACATCTACCAAAGGATTTAGAGATAAAAGGATTTTTTCTTTTTAAAAAAAATATTTATTCATTTACACAAGAAACGGAGGTACAGGCCAGATGTGCGGGAGGGGGAGAGGGTTCACCAGAGATAGCTTCACAGCATGGCACTCAACCGCCTGCACCACCAGGGGAGGTCCCTAGAGATATAAGGATTTAATAGAGATATAAATACCAGGACAATCTTAAATCATTTAACCATTCTACACCAAGGGTTTCTCTTCCTTCCCACAATATCTATGTAATGATACCTTTGTAATGTAGCACAAAAGTGTCATGGTATAAAAAGTACTATAAAATACAACCAATTTGAAGTCACAACAAAACCACACTTAGAAAAAAGGCTACTGTACATCTTAGACATAGTTATACAATATTGGGAATGTAATTTAAAGCCACTGAACTATACACTTAAAAATGGTAAAAATAGAAAATTTCATGTTAAAGACATTTATCACAAATATTTTAAATAAATGGGTAAGTAACATAAATACATCTTAGAATGCATTCTATTTTCATGAGGCAAGAACATATATTTTTAAAAATTAGCTGGAACATGTATTTAGTGAAATAAGTACATTAATTGCACTTGAATTTTAAAGGACCGACTTTTCACTAGCAGCACTAATCAACATCTATCACATAGTAGCAGAAAAAATTCCTAAGAATCAAAAAGCAAATGCTTACAGATACAGGTGGATTTAACTTTATCCATGCTACACCTCTGAAAACCCTGTTTTAAGTGAATATCATATACATGAATTTGAGGGGAAATTGGTAAACCTCAACTTGTAAAGGAGCCCACTATTATTTCTCTAGAGTGAAGAATATATTTTCTTTGCCAAGCAACAAAGTACACAATATATTATCTAAAACTTGTGTAAAGGTAAGGCTCATCTAGAATTAAAAATGTTAGATGTAAAGATGACTCTGGGTGTTACTTGATGCAGCCCCTCATTTTGCAGATGAAGACCTTAAGTCTACAAAAGGAAAGAGACAACCACCAGCTCCCAAACCTCAAGTGGACACATGAGGTGCTGGTGACCTGAACTCTGGAGCTTAACATTCAACAATCTTCATTCACTTCATACTGTTGTTATTCATTTGTTTTCCTTCTAAACAGTCATCATGGCTCAAGAATGCCAAGTACATCTTTCAATTCACATGAAATACTTAATAATTTATATTTTTGTCTTGTTTTAACCTGATCACATTTCTCAAGGTATATTCTGGGATTCACTATTCCAGCAAAATATTTTAATACTCAAAGTTTCTGAGAGTAAGGTTAATTTAGGAAACATTCTACAATATCCTTATCTTTAAAAATCTCAATGCATAACAGCAAATTTAAGGTTCTGAAGGGTCAAATGGAAAAAGAGACTTGTTAAAATTCATTAAGAGTAGTTTTCCCTAGGGCCTCCCCTGGTGGTGCAGCAGTTGAGCGCTGGGCTGAGAAGCTGCCCACAGCTGCTGCAGCGCTGGTTCGATCCCCAGCTGCCAGTGAGGGTCTGACTGTACCCAGTTCTTGTATAAATAAATAAATAAATAAATAAATAAATAAATAAATAAATAAATAAATAAATAAGTAGTTTTCCCTAAAATAAGTAGAGGGTCTTAAAAAAACAGAACCAATATACTTTGAGGCATATTTTGGGCCATGCTAACCTAGAGCCTCACTCAAGATCTGAATGTGTTTTAATTTAAATTACCGCAACTGCATTCACATTTAAGATACCCTCTGTAACCACAAACCTGGATCTGACCTTCTTACCAGTGACTAGGTTTCTCTTTGATATGAAAAAAACCCACTCCTCCATTTAAACACATCTAACTGCATACCTCTCAAAGAGCACAGGTCACTGCTAACTAAATTAAACTTTGTCCAGAAGATGTAGAATAGCAGCTGCCTTCCTGAAGGAACTGAGTTACATGACAAATGAGGGAACCCTGATTCCTGTAGCACACACTGTGGGCAGCAGTGTCACAGGTGCTTTGCTATTTGGTCCTCCTCTACCCTATCTCAGGCTGATCTCCAGACCCAGAGGTGGCCTTCTGCAATGGAACACACTGAATTCACTGATTACATGGAGCCAACTGGGAACCATTCAAATGCTCAAGTATGTACATGAAAATTTTAAATAACACTTGGTTCTAATTTTTCTTCCAATTTCATTTTCAAATTCTATTTTAAATTCTGAAAATTCCATGCAGCAGTCAAGTGCTTATTGCAAGTATGGTTGCTTTGTTTATTCTTTAGACATTTATGCGTACATTAAGGACTTCCCAAGTAAACCACCAAATAATTGAAAGATTTACTAAACTTACGAGCTCAGCACAGATTGGTTTAAATATCAAAGAAAAGAACATTCAAATGAAATTACCCTACTATCTTTCATATACAGGCAATTTTCAGAACTGATCTTAAGAAGAGCCAATAAGACACCTGTGGAGGGAGATGATAGAGAATTTGGAAGCAACATAGAAATGCAGAATTATTATCATGGTGACTAGACTTAGTATTGTTAAAATGAGAAGCACTCATCTGTTAACCACAATAAATCTGAAACTTCTTTTCAAAAAGTGCTAGAAGAACATGTAAATTCATTTACAATTGCTTAGCAAGAAATGAACTGTTTAATTAATAGTATTTGGATCACAAAGGAGGATTTCCTGTCCTAAAAGCATTTACTAACATATAGATTAATATAAAGAGAGTCAATATCAGACTTCTTAAAACCTAAACAGAAAGGGTTGGTGAATTCAAGACTTGTGGCTATTTTCAATATGCAACTTGCTTTTATTTCTGGGAGCTGCCATTCCTTCAACATCCTCGAACCAGAAAGAGTGGTTTCACATCTGTTGAACATGCAAAAACATACAACTTACTTTACTGACTCCCAAGAATGACACTTTATAGGAACTAACATTATGTAAGACATCACATATACTACACTTACACATCTTTATGATTAATTTTTGACAACTTTTTTTGTCTTTTGCTTTGGGGTTTTCAGATGTACTTCCTCATAAACCTACAATTTAATAAGCTTATTAATGATACCATATGTAAACTCTTTGGACTATACAACATTGGAAATGGGTCTCACTTTCTTGTATTTAAATCATAATGCAAGAGTCATCTCATTTCACTTGCAAAACACTATCTGAGATACAGCAAGGCACTTTTGTCATTTCTCAGCACTCCTAAAAAGTGAAAATGTCAGTATTACCCCTATTTTTAAAGATAAAAATAGAAGTATACAAAGAGGGTTTCTAGTAATGTTCCAACAAGAGTGTATTCAGCTTGTAAAAGCTTATCAAATTACATCTACTTATATTTGTATATTTGTCAATAAAAAATTCAAGAAAGTAAAGTTGAGATTCAGATTCTGAATCATTCAGTGACTTGTCTAAGGTCTTTTGCAGCAGCTGGTCCAGATGCAAGGCATGTAACACCTAGATAGTAGTCACTGCTCTACAGCAATCTGCCCACATGGCTCTCACTGTTAATCACTTCTTGATCTAATGTCTTATTTTTCCTTTGATCTTTAACAATAAAATATTCTGCTTCATCATCACAATATGCCTAGAATGCCACACTTTTAAAACTTTCTCTTCATGTTGATTTAATTTTACATATACATGGTAACGTATCTTCCTATGATACCCAAGCATTGCTCTAACTAGGTGATCCAAATGCATTTCACTAATGAATAATTGTGCTTTGGTATTCTGACTGCAACCCTTGTAAGTAAATAATTACTGCATTGTGGACAATTGTTTTAAAATTATAACTCATTTGTCAAATTGATTAAGACAATTCTCACACTCTCTTTTAAAATGTGGAGGACAAAAAACTTGCCCTCTATTTCCCATATTTCTTAGATTCTCTAAAATGATGGAGAACGATAAGTAGAACAACTCTGCAGAAGCCAGATTTGGTTACATAAATACCTCATATCTATTTATCTTTCCAATATAATCTCTCAACACCATCTAGACATATACTACATCCACCTATACAACCACAATTATCATTTTTGAAAGATGAGGCTTTCATCTGCCCCTAATGCCTTTGTACAAACTCTTTGCTTGGTTTTTCTCCCCTTCTTAATAAGACTTATCTCAAGTATCTAAGAATTGTTTTTAAATCTCCTCAGATCAAATTAAGCTATTTCTATCCCCTTGGTGTTCACAAAGTACAGGACTGCAATATACTAGTAGAAAGAACACTGAGTCAAGAGTAAAAAAACTCAGTGGTAAAAAATTAAAGTGTGTTGTTGAGTTTGAAAGATATCTGAACCCAGAAGTTGGATCATTGACCCAATTTTCACTCTTGAAGTGGGTTGGGTTCCCTTTTTATATTTTGGCAAAGCATCCCTTTGCCTTTCCTTCACAGCACTCACAATTGAATTTTAAACAATTATTTGTAGAATTATTTAACACCTGTCTTCCTCTCTAGATTGAAATGTCCAAGACAGACAGGGCTGCATCTATGTTATTAACAGCTGTATTCCCAGGACGCAGAGGAACCTGAAACAGTAAGTCCTCAAGACATTTTTATTGAATGAATGTTTCCAAGAAGCCCCAAACCATTTTGGCTCACTGGATAGCCATTTCAGTTTAATGTTTCAAAAGTTTTATTCTTTTAAAATATGACTGTCAATTTTTTCTTGCAACACCATCTCACACCATACACAAAAAGTAACTACAAATGGACTCAAGACTTGGATGTAAGACCCCAAATAATGAAATACACACAAGAAAACATAGGCAAAACTCTCCAAGACACTTGTTCAGGGATGTCTTTGGGGACTTGACTCAAATAGCAAGGGGAAAAAAAGCAAAAATAAACAAAAGGGACTACATCAAAAAAAAAAAAAAAAAAGCTTCTGAATGGCAAATAAACTATCATCGAAACAAAAAGACACCCTTCCAAATGAGAATGAGATGATATTTGCACATCATACATCTGACAAGGGGCTAATATCCAAGATGTAAAAATTAACTCATACAACTCAAGAAAACAAATAATCAAAAGATGAACAGAAGAGTTAAGTAGACATTTCTCCAAAGAACACATACAGTTGGCTAACAGGCATATGAAAAAATCCTCATCACTTTTCATCAAG